>NC_081134.1:8917974-9592974 GCF_958295425.1 Solea solea | reverse complement strand
CAAGGTTACAAATGTTTACAATGATTCCCCTACCTGTACGTCTTGAGGTGGTACTTCCTGTCTCGAATCATGTGTGGAGCTCTGGACAGGATGGCATTGCGGAGAACCTTCCCTGCCCTCTGCAGTTTCTCTGAGGGGATCTATTAAACATCAGGGAGGTATGGTGAAGTGATGTTCATCGTCACAGTGATGCCCTTGAATATATTCTTACTGTATGCTGTAATATCTAAAACCATTTTAAAGCACTATCAGTTGGCCCTGAAAATGAGCAACCTTATAGTATAGTGCAATACTAGAAAGGTTATGTTGAGCAGATTAAAGGGATGGATCATAGAACCCTGCAATAGAAAAAAAAGTGATCTTTCTATCATCAACTTGAATCAACTTGACATGCTGCAAGTGATACTCTGCAGATTGTACTTAATACAGTATACTAGCTTAAAACAGATATAAGTATAACACATACTGTGGGTCACACCTGAATCTCAGATTGAGAGGGAAATGGCAGATGTGCACGCACACGCACACGCACACGCACACACACACAAACGTCCTGAAAACAACAAAGGGAGGTATGCTAATTGGGCAGATGGGATCTTTCTTCTAGGTGCATGCATTAGTTAGTATTAGCATAACTACAGATGAACACAGCTGTGATTCATCACTCGCCTCTTCACAGAAACACACAGACACACACACACACACCTTCAAAAACTCATTCTGGTGGTCTGATTGATTTAAAAAAACATGAAAGTACGTAGTGGTGCTTGTTTTATGATACCGTGGTCCGTTTGCTTTCATTACATGCAGAACATGAAAATCGCTCTTTTACTCCACAGTCGTCTCTCTGAGACTAAAATATATGTTTTGTGCTTGGCCATAAAAGCCTTGGCCACACAAGTAGAGACATGTAGAAGAATACAACACAAACTCAGGTGGTCTGGCCACATGGGACTTTGGTTCATTCATGCTTTGCGTGCCACGAGGAAGGCCGTAGATGTCCAGAATGTGTTGGCAGTGTTTATTTCAAGAACCATGTTGCCATGGTGAGCTTTTCTTTTAATTCCTGTACAAATCTAAGACAGAGCTTTAGATAGAGTGAGTGTTTACCTTGTTGTGAGCTTTGTTTGCAGAGTCAGAGTTAATGTTGTCTTTGTCTGCGAGTCCTGAAGGGGAAACGTTTTCATTAGAAATTAAAAATTGATTATCTCAGCAGCACTTTAAGGGATTACAATGTACATATGCATTTTCTAATTTGGATTATTATATAATTGCTTGAGTGAGTGAAATAGCTTATTATACACATTTTATCTTCTGTTACATATTAGTCCTTCTAGTGTGTGTTCCTGTAACACTGACCTTGTCAGGAGCAGGAGTCTTTCTGACCTTGTCAGGACCAGAAGTCTATGAAGACCAAAACCTAGTCCTACCTAAGACAGAACCTCATTTCTAAGAAACTGTGGAAGTTTAAAACTAAGATTTGAATTGTGGTTAAGTTAAGGTTAGGGTTAGGCATATCTGATTACGGTTGGGGAGAACACTTTGTGAGGCTGTCCAAAAGAATGGAACTCAATGCAGTGGCCTTTAAAGGACCTGCACAAACCTATATGCGTGTGTGCATGTGTGTATGTACTCACTGTCATTGTTGGATCCACTCTCCATTGCTCCATAGGGAGGGGCCAACAGTCCAGCAAGGCTCTGACGATGCTTCTGCAAGACAAAAGACACGTTCTGTCAGTCGCCATCGGCCATCAACTATTACAAGGCATCATTTCTAACACATCATCATCCATTAATCATCAACATCAATACATTTCAGCACACAAACACACTTTGAGACACTAACAGATGATGTGTCTGATGATGATGATGATGACATGTACAGGCAGCGTGAGACATTATATGCCCAAGCCTACAAGCTGACAAGAAAAATTAACGCGTGTTCAGAGCACATTAGGATCAGCCTTTTTAAGGTATGAATGTTTTGGTTTTTTTGACGATTGACGATTTCTTTTCTTGTTTTTACTTAAATTGACCTTGGTCTGGCAATAAAACTGAACTGGACTGAACTTACTCACACACACACGCCGCTCAAAACAAAGCCCTTTGTACAACCAAGATCATTTACATGCAGAACAATTATAACACTATACAACACACACACACAGTATGGTCATCACCACACAACCACAACCAGAGAGAGAGAGAGAGAGAGAAAGGGAGCATCGGTTTGAGTTAAAGACCCAACAAAAACTTTCTATGTAAGCAAGAACACAATCAAATGATTTGCCTGGTTCAAAGTACACAATCCTTATCAAATCATTTTGAATGAACAAAAACATTGCCGTGAAGGATTTTTCCAACATGCACGCCATCGACTACACAGACGCACAGACTCACCTGAGGTAACACACTCAGCTGCCTAATGCTGGACGATTGAAACCCAAGACAGCTGCCTTCTGCTCCTTGACAACTCACACACATGCCGCGGGATAACATCCTGCGCTCAACAAGCAACTCTCTTCCTTTCTCTCTCCCTCTTACTCGCACACAGCCACCTCAGTGTCTACCGCTCTTCCTCTCTCCCTGTGAACAAGCCAAGAACGAGCACCACTTCCCCTCACAGGTTACCACGGTGATCGCAGCCGCTGTATGACTGTGTGGCTCTCGAGGAGAGAGCAAGAGAGACAGAGGGAGGGAGCAACAGAGAAAGCAACTTAACGAGTGAATGGAAAGAGTTGTAAGGGTGAGGATGAAGAGGACAAGGAGAGGAAGGAGGCTGGCAGAAGATATAACACGGCCAATAGAGGAGAGAGGAAGTGGGCAAGAGAAAAGTAGAACTGGTGAAATAGGGAGAGAGAAAGAAAACGGGAAAGACTTACAATAGCAGCCTGTCATGGCACATGTGCACATTATGTGTCACATCTGCACCGGGTCTGTTCATCTCACTTTCACTTGGTGTTAGAACGATCGAGCGCTCTTTTCTTTCATCCTTTCATCAAACACGTGACCACATTCATCTTGCAGCTTTATCGCCCACACGCACAAGGAGATGCACGCAGATTAACCCAAGCACACACACACAGGCACAAACATAAAACACAACAAAGATCCTTTTAGTATGAGCCGAACAGGATTCAAAGAACCACCCTAGGCTATGTTTTCTGTTTTATGCCTGCTGTCCGAAAATAGACAACACAGAGGGGCACTGAGTGCACTTCGATGATAAACAAAACACTACAAGCATCATAACAAAATAGCACACATGATTTAGTGTCCAATTACTGCCTCATCTAGCTTTTATATTTTCCTATGGCATAAAAGTTTTCCAATCCATTTTCTGCAGAGGTAATTTTTTTAACATCATTGAATAGATGGAAGTGTTTATGTGCCGACACTGAGGGCAGAAACACTGTCAAAGCAGCATTTAATTAATGTTTTTATGCCGGAAAAACAGTTCTTGCAGTAATATTACATTTCATAAACATATAAAATACTGTTAGATGCATGTCTTTCACATCATATGCTATTAAAAAATTACAAATCTTCTATTATCTTACACACAACAAGACATGAATGTGTCAAAAATAATACTTTAGCAGGTGTGTGTTTCTTTGGGTCTTCTTATGTAGTTTATCGATTGCTAAATTGTGGTGAGAGTGAAATCACAAAATGATTCCAGAAAACATTCTTTTGAATTCAACCATGTCAGACCACAGATTTCTTGGATAAGCCATAGGGCAGACACTTGTAGTCTTTGGTTGCTGACTGTGCAGCCACAGTGAACTGACTCACTGGTCTGCCACAATTTCCTCTCCAAGTGAGACCCTGTGAATGGAGATGGTAACCTCAACAAGGAGGCCCACAGAGAGGCAGCTGCTCCAGTGCCAACCCCCTAAGATGACGCCATTGTCCGGGCCAAAGCCACATTACTGTTGACTGTGATTTGGCATTCAATACGAAAGCATCATTATTATTTCCTGTTGACCCAGTGATGTGTTTTAATAAATGTATCTTTTTGAGTTAAATTATTATATTTAACTCACACTAATGCCTCCAGTTTGTAAACGCTTCATGTTTATGCCAAATGAGGAGAGACGATGGCTGCAGCATCTGTTTGCATTGTTTCATGTTTTCATTTGTTTAATATCTTCCTATTAGCATCCTACTGTTGAAAATATTGAAAGTACTGCGTGGGCACAGTTGAGACATGTCCTCAATTACAAATGCATTTTTGTAAATGACATATGGTTATTTTTGGTGAAAAGATCAATTTATTTCATAAAACAGTGCAGTCATTTCAACAAAGTAATATATACTAATGTCAATTTGTAGGTACCTGAGCTCAGAGAAAAGCCTGGGTAAGGAATAACTGTGCTAAAGTATGATTGGGTGCATTATCTGTTGTACTGAAAATGCTGCGATAAAAATCAGGCATGTCATCTGTACCAATAGTGTCACCTGAGGTGTGCATCTTACAGGGGAAACAAAAGGCACTGTTATGATGGACAGCCCTCTTGTGGTTAAAAGACCAACTACAATATAAACTTGTCAGGAAAACTTGAAAATCCAGTGTGGAGCTCGTAGTGAATCACCGATTCCCAAACTCACCTCCCACAGACTCTTGAACTCCCTCTGTTCGATGCGGAGCAGCTCGCTGGTCTCTCTGCTGACAATGGTAGCGTGGCGTGGCGTGTTGTCCAGGATCGACTCCCCAAACGCTGTGCCAATCCCCAGTGTGCAGATAGCGACTGCATCCTGCACACAAACACAGTATACTGTGTTTACACCACTGCTGTCATAGAGGAGTCATGGTCAGTTATAATGGCACTCTTTAAGAGAGATATATTGAAACACTACACACTGAAATTGCAGTAGTAATATAGAGCAATAGGTTTTATTTATGGCCATGGACAGACATGGAGAGTAGACAGTTTTATGTATGATAATGAATGCAAATAAATTCAAATATGAGGAACTGGTAAACAGAGTCTTCAGGAAGGAAAATATCTTAAGGTGATGGATTTATTTGGGCAGACTGGAGATATGCAAATACACACACACATATTTGCACAGCTGTCCTTTTAAGGACTCATATGGACTTCCATTTATTTAGACAGCCTAACTAGAACTGGTTAATGCCTAACCCAAACCTGAACCGAATCACAATTCAAATCTTAGCCCTAAACCTTACTAGTTCCTCAGAAATGTGTCAGTGGTCAGTGTTTGTGCCAGAAAATGTCCTAAACACATGTAAGACCACGCAAACACAGTGAGTATAATAACGTCGTCCACTGATTTATACAAAACTTTTCCACTGTCGAAACTGACATTTTAAATATAGCCACAGAAACTAGGCCAGTGTTGGCACTTAAGGGCTACAAACTGTATGAAAATTACATTTCACAATAGAGGGGATTATCGGTCTTTCACTACGAAACAAGCCACCGTGCCTTTCTCTCTTCTCTACATGTACAGTATAAGCCTATTTCCCCACATAGAAGTGTAGCAGAAAGCTTAATTCTCAGTGGGCTGCTTTTCTGTGCTGTGGACGATTTGCTCTGTCATACTGAAGTAGAGAGACATCGGTTAATGTAGTAAAACAAAGTCAGCATTAAAGAGAGTCATGCAGATCAAACTCTATTACACAACGAGCACTTATGCTGATGTTGGAATCCTGGCAGTTGTGGTTTGGATAGAAATCCAGTAGTAGTAGTAGTCCATAATAATTAATGATTCATTTTGTCATTTGTTCGATTTCTCAGGAATAACACAGAAAAGACACACAACATAATGACTTGTTATGTACGTAGCTCCACTCTGACTTGACTTGATTACATGAAGTTGAATTCGATGTTACCTGGTGGTTGGCTGTTTCTGACACTTTGACATCCAGGGAACCAGAGAGAACAGCATACCAGCTGGTGCCTATGTCTCCCTGTCGGAACACTGCAAACAGTGTAGTAGCACCAAGTCAAACACATTCAGTCTGGTAAAAACAAAACATTTAATTCAGTGAATTCAAACACAAAATGTTGTTTGGAGCATTAACTGCAGCCTCAGATTTTATATATGTGTATAAAATACATATTGATGTAAAATGGGGTTATGTATATTGCTGTAAAAACCAGATCTCCATCTAGACCAACAGTTAAAATAAAAACATAGACATACACTGGCTCCTGACTCTCCAATGTGGTTATTTGCTGTTTATTTGTTTGTTTTTAAGTACATGTGTGGATTTTGGAAAATTGTGTTAATTACTATGATTACTGGGATCTACCATTGGCCGTCAGACTAAACTGTTAATCCAGAAAACTGGCTGATTCAGAATAACAGTTTTGGTCTAATGGGAAAAAGATCCCCTATTAATTGTGTAAAATAACATGTGAAATGTGAATTAGACTGAACACAGTACAATTAAATGCTTAAAACAAGACATGAAAGACATTCTGTGGCATGACTCTAAATCTTTCATTTGAGAATTTGTGTGTGTTTACTGCTGTACATACATGTGATGCCTTTCTCCAGACATTCATAGAAGGCACAGGCACATATCTGCAGTAACAGTGGAGTCGGGAACCTCTGAAAGGCTTTGACCTCCCTAAGTCTGGTCAGAATAATGTCCACATCCTCTCCCGAGCGCTCCGAGGGCCTGTGCAGAGAACACCCACCATTAGATTTCACGTTAGGTATTACCATTTGGTGGTTAGTAGGAAATGTTTCACATTTGCAATCACAACATCAAAAAAATCAGTGGTGTTTAAAAGAAAAGCTGTTGTAGTGCTACCCACTCGTCTAATGCTTTGTGCATGTGTGTTTGCCTGTGTTTCATTGTTCCGTCTGGTGTCTTAGTGATAACAGTAGAGGGCTGCAGGCGTTACTTTGCTTGGCTCAGACCTCCCATTGGGTGTTGGTGTAAGATCTCATTTGTGCTGCAGCTATTTTCTAATACGAACACACAGTAGCACACCACTGCTGGAAATCTATGCGAGCGCACAGACAAAAGAACACAGACAAGTCTGATCGGAGAGCTTAAACGTTCTGCTCCGCAATTTGGTGGTGAAAAAAAACATGAGTAATTCATTCATTTATTTACCCCTTGCTATATTGAGTCACACACATGTTTGTGTGTGTGTGTGTGTGTGTGTGTGTGTGTATACATGTGCATTTATATCTTTGCAAAACCTACAAAAACATTATCTTTGAGGGGATATTTTGACCTTATGGGGACATTTTCTCTGGTCCCCACAACTTTAACAGGCTTTTTCAGGGTTAAGACCAGCCAGGGTTTAGGGATAGGGTTAGAATTTGGTTATTTAGGTTCGGGTAAGGGTTAAGTTTAGGTACTTATGTGTGATGGTTAAGGTTAAGGTACGGGGCTAGGTAATACATCAATGATGTGTCCTCCATAAGATAAAACGTTTATGTGTACTGTAAATGGTCTGTATTTGTAGTCATGATGATGACCACTCCACCCATTCACCCTATCATGCATCTTTTATACCCATTCACACACTGCCTCCAGGAGCAACATGGGGTTAAGTGTCTTGCCCAAGGACACATGTAGGCATGTAGATTAGTAGAGTCAGGAATCAAACCCATAACCTGCCCTGAAGCACAGACCCTATGTTTGTTCATACAGAATACCTAACGCACCATGAGCTCCTTCCTTCACAGAAGGGACCAGAAGGTATATATATTTCCTTTTACCTTATTCGCAGCTCTCTATACTTTGTCTGCCTCCACTAAGCATTTCTCTGACCCTTTTGTCTGCTCTCCTCTCCTCTCAAAAAAGTCTAGCCTGTTTAATGTTCTAACAAATGATCTCACTTCTTCTCTAAGCTATACATTTTCTCTTCTCCATTACAAATTGTTTTCCCCAATCCACTAACACGCCCTCATATATCATCCCATTATTTTTCCTTTTATTCTCGCTTTGCAAGCTCAGAGGCAGCAGTGACTCCCTCTTTACTCACGCACATGTGCGTACAGCGATAAACAAATATTTCCTCAGTAGCTGAGAGGCAGTCCCACATAAGCCGACTACCACTGAAGGCCAGCAACAACATGGCTTGTACAGTCTCATAACATCTGGCATTTGCACAGGGTGATTACAGACAGGTCTTTTTTTTTCTCCCCGTCTCTTACTCTCTTATACTCTGACTCATCCTCCCATCATCCAGCTACTGCCTCATATTCAAGTATAGGCAGGGTTAATGGTTTAGACAGGAGAACTCCCACACACTGCAACAGGGAGAGACAGGGAGGTTAAGTCTGTGGGGTTAAATGGGTAATGCCAGCATCACCTTTCACCTATGGTCGAAAGAAAAACTGTTAAGATCGGTCTGAAGCCTTGTTTTCTTGTGCTTCCTCTTTCGTTGTTGTGTGCTTGCCTGCACTGCCTGCCTGTCCAGAGAAATCTGCGTCGCCTGTTGGTGTACAACAAATGCGACCCGAGAGCAGCTCCCTTGCTCCCTCTGTCTCCCTTTTCTCTCCTCCTTGACTTCTCCTTCCTCACCTCCCTCCCCCCAATGTCCATGTCAGCAAAGATCTCAGCTTTCAGCCACAAACTACAGCTACAGACACTTAACCCTCACAATGCCCTTTAAAGGTATGAAAACCTGCAAAAAATGTCTTCATACTTCAAAATGTGTACCATCACGCTAACAATTATTTGCAGAATCATATGTTGATTATTTTCTCAAGCATAAAATGTTAGAAAATGCTGATCATTGTTTACCAAACCTTCAAATGAGGATGTTCTCAAATGTCTTGTTTTGTTTTTGCGTTTTAATGATTTTGTTATATGGAGCAAATAAACCAGAAAATATTCACATTTAAGAAGCAGAAATGTCAGGGAGATGGTTTTAATTAGTAGGAAAAAAAACTTCAACCGATTAATCAATAATCAAAATATTTCACAATTAATTTAGTAATAGATTAATACTTGATCAGATTCAATCGATTATTTGTTGCAGCCCTAGTGTATTTGAATTCAAATTTGCAACACATTTCTAATAAAGACATTTACGCATACACAAATTATTTACAATCAACACATTTAGTAGAAAAGTGACAGACACCAGAAGGTTCTGCAGATTATTTTAGGACAAATCCATCTGGAAGAATTCAGTGTTTCCACACAAATAAATCATTGGCTGACCAAAATGTCAGGCAGCCTCAAAACAAACACATTTCCCCCACGCTGGCTGGCATATTAATATGTCACTGTAGCAGAAACGCTTGAATTGTGTCCACACAGAGCACCTGTCTGCATCACTGACAACCTTAGATCCTGTCAAAAACATCATTAATCACCACTTGCAGATCATTCTACAGGTTACTCGTTTAAAAGTGCAGAATCAAAAAACTCACCCAGCCTCATATTTCTAAAATACCCCCCACATAGATACTGTGTGTCTATGTGTGCTTGTATTTTAGAACATTTTCTTGCATTAACACTGACCTCAGGACCAATCCAGTCCTCATGAAGACCAAAACCTGGTCTTAATGAGGCAGACTGGTTAGGTTTGGGGCTACAATTTGAATTGTGGTTAGGTTGGAGTTATGCATTATGATTAAGGTTAGGGATTATGCATTGTATAGGCTCTTCAAATGAATGGAGGGGTTCTAAAAATAACAGGTGTGCTTGTGTGTGTGTTGTGTTGACTGGATTGTCTGGTAACTGCCTGCAGCAACACTGAAATAAAACAAAGCAGATACTATCTCACACACACTTCACACTCACACTTATGAATATCCAATGAAAGATATATCAGAGTGAGTTGTATCTTAACCTCTGTCTTTCTCTCACCTTACTCCCCCACCCCGCCTTCCATTCACCACACTCCCAAAACACACACACACACACATACAACACACACACACCAACCACTGATATTGATTGAATAATAGGTGCAGAGCAGAGGAGCTCTCACTGCTCTACAATAACATCCTGTCTGGTCTACTCTTTTGACTTGGCCTGCCTCTGCTCTTATTGTCACTCATCTACTGCAAGTTATAAAGTGCTGTAGCTTTACAGATGTTGCCATCCTCTTCCTGTTCAATAAATAGAAAATGTATTGAAATGCAAAAATCCCTCCAGCCTCTCAAATGTGAATGTTAAGTGGTTATCAATTGGACAGCAACATGAGCATCTTTGCATTTTGAGCTGTACTTTGAATAAAATAAGCAATGGTGTCAACTTGCTGCTGTGGATGTATTTTATCACTACTTTCTTACATGTATAGACTAAAGTAACAGATATAAATATATGAAATTGCAAATGAAAATAGTCTTTATTTGCAACTACTTATGAATGACAAAAGATTACTGCAGGTGAGTATGAGAAGACAAGATGGTAGCTTCTGGTTGCCAATGGTAACAAAAGGATGTGTCATAGTGAGGTGTGTAGAGAATGTGTGGGTGTGGGAGCAGTGGGTTACTTGTCTTATATCAGTTTTTTTCATCTGAGGTGGGAGCTATATCATCTCATCACCAGCAGCAATTAGTGTATCGTTGCCCTCATGTGAAGTTTTTTCTTTTTTCAGCAGTGTGCTGGCAGCAGCATATGACCTTTATGTGAACTAAATAGCTGAAAAGACAGCTGTTTTTTTTGTTTTTTTTAAAGAAAACACCAGTTTACCCTAAAGTGAAATGAGGATGAGCTGTTCATAAAAATTATAATAGATCAGTTTTGGTAACCTGTTTTGCTCAGTCACACCAGATAATCGCAGTCTCACGTGCTGCAGTGTGGTGGCAAAATGGGGGGGAAAGCAGTGTTATTTCTGGCAGATCAATAACAAACACGCCTCAGTTATATTTCTAAACTGTAAAGCTGAATGATTTAAGCAGCCAGACATAAACCATGTGCGTCTCATCAGCCATTTTTCACACCCCGTGCAGTGCAGAGACATCTCAGTGAACCTCGAAGCCACCAACGCCTTTTTGACCAAAGACATAAAAGAGCAGAGGCTTTAAAAGATGGGTTTGTTTTTTTATGCGCAGTAGCTTTCATTATCGCTCGAGGAGGAACGTTAAACTCGCAAAATCCCCAAAGGCACATTAGATGTTGCACATGAGACAAATAAGGTATAAGGCTATTGTTGCGCACACACACACACTGCTCACACGCAGGGATCGCCGGCTCCGATTAATCACGTTGACGCGGATGAATGAAAAAAGGTTGAGAAAACACAGTCATGCATGTGTGGATGCGCGGCGTGGACTACCGCCGTGGAGTGGATTCACGCACCTTTTATCCAGACAGCAGATCCACTCCGCTGACGGGGACGAAGTCGGGGACGCCCGCACCGCGACCATCTTCTTCCCGGTGTTTTGTGTGTGTGTGGGTGTGTGTGAGTGATGCTACAGGAGGAGGCTTCCCGGTTGTCAGTGGTCGTTAATGAATCCGAATGACTGCGTCCCTTCCCTTCCCCTCCCCTCTGCTTCGTGCTCCCTCACACAACTAACAGCGTGATGATGATGATGATGATGCTGATGCTGCTGCTGCCTTCATGCAGATAGCCTCTGTCACTCGATCTGCCTGCGTGGGCTGTTTTGAGGGCAAGTGGAGGGCTCACAAAAAGCACTGCAGCTGATACTTGATTAGGATAAAACATACCAGTTGCCATGTATATAATTGTTACTATTTGACACATAATTGTGTAAAGTATCATGTTTTCAACTATTACCCAACTATAGTAATCAGTTACAAAGTTAATGGCCAACTTTG
Source organism: Solea solea (assembly GCF_958295425.1). NCBI lineage: Eukaryota > Metazoa > Chordata > Actinopteri > Pleuronectiformes > Soleidae > Solea > Solea solea. The sequence continues at coordinate 9,581,237 of NC_081134.1, read as the reverse complement.
TTGATGATTTCCAAACTAATCCCAATGGACAAGCTCCTATTTGTAACTTTAGGATGGTTCATTGGCAGAAGTTGAACATGTGTGAATAAATGTATAATCACTTAAAATAATAGTTTGGTTCTTGTGGCCTTAGCATAAGGCTTTTGATTGATTGTAATGATTCAGTACATCGAGAACAACTGCTCTACAAGTCACTAGTCACTAATTTGTGTGTCGCATATAAAACACAGTCACGGCAGTTGCACGCAGCCGTGCTGCGATGACCACATTGAGGAGGTACTCAATGTCTATGGCAAATGGACCAAACCGTGTAGAGTAGAGTTTCTCAAATTAAATGGACCATTGCATTAAGTATTTATTTGATCTACAAAAAACTAACTGTGTGCATCAGTTAACACAGAAATTAATTCTACATTTGTAAAATCAGAAAATGATTAAGCCCTCGAGGACAGCGGTCATAAATGTTTTGTTTACCCATATAATTCTCACTTGATATATTTATTATGAGGATGATAGGATTCATAACCAAAATACCAAAATGATTAAAGGGATTTGGGGAGACAAGTGCAAAATTTAAATATCCGTGTGAGATTCAGCTACTGTGACCTTGGGATGAAAGGATGTGAAATGTGTGTAAACAATAACAAAGCAGCAGAGATGTAGCCTGTAACCAGGACATCTGCAGCCATCGCAGCAGGCGGAAGAAGAAGGGGAGGGAGTAGATGATGAGAGGCAGGGAACAGCAGTCGAAGCAGGAAATTGGGGATATAGTCTGCGATCAAAGAACGTTCCGGAAACTCCAAGCAGGACAGACAGAAAGAGGAGAGCAAGGGTTTTCCTGTGACATGAAGAATGAGGCACAAAAGTAACATTTACTGTATAAAGAAAAAGGTATTAGTTCTACTGCATCAGGTAAATTACAACGTGTGAATGCACCTGTTGAGATAATGTGCATGTGGATGTTTATGCTTCCCTTCCTGCATCTGTGAGAATAGGCACAGATACTGGCAGGTGACTGCGCAGGTCTTGGATGTATACTGTTAAGATGAAGTGTATGTGTTTCAGTGTGACATCTTTATAGTATAAAAATAACACAAGAGCATTGAATTAAGTGGACAGCAAATATACTTCATTCAACATACAATTTAAAACACTAACATTGCAAATATATACATAAGGATCTACCAGGGTTTATCAACAGTTAAGCTTTAAAAACTGCAGTTTAAAAAGGTCATGTCAGACTTATTCACTGACTTATGGCATAATTGTGCTTATTTTACCTATGACTTGTGTTTATCCCATTCAGATGTGTTAACATGTGCTTCAGTATTTAGAAGATTGCTTCACAATTCCCCACTGAAGCTGGAAACACTGCATATGGCTGAATGAACAAGATAACCATATGGGACAGCTGATCATCCTTTCCTCTTAAACTGACATCATAAATGTAGTAATGTGACATCATAAATATAGTAGTGTGTTAAAATAACACAGATACTGTAGTACCAATTTGCCTTGTTTGGAATCTGTGGGTCACATTACATGGAAGCCATAAACATAGGTTATTTTTTATATAAATATAACAGAAAGCCTGAAAATAATTAAATATTCATGTAAAATTTTAGAAGCACTATAACCAAGTTTAAAGACACATGCCCTGTTCCTCTAGGGTAGCATTAGTATTTGGGCATTAGTTTCAAGTCAAGTGGTCACATGACATTGAAGCAGTTTAAATATTTTCATATGAATGTTCATATACATGTAAGGAACACTAACATACACTAAATCCCTATTTTGGCCCCAATAATACATTCTTTACTGAGATCCTTTAAAATTCTTGCCTGAAAGAATAACGAATGAGTGAGGTAATTCAGAGTTCAAAGATGGAGGACAATAAAGGAAAGTTGTCAGTGCTCTCCAGTGGACAAACTATGTAATGACAACTTTAATTTCAAATATCTGTTGGTTATTCTTGTTACTTTAATAAATGACAAATGCCCAACAGATATACAGTATCTATAATACATTTTTCTTACAAGTCAGTAAAAGATTTGTTAGCTATTACGAAGATGTGTGGCTCTATGTGTGTGTGTGTGTGTGTGTGTGTGTGTGTGTGTGTGGACATGTCTTTAATAGCCTATGTGAAAATGTCCTCACAAAGATAGATTTGCTGTGAGGACATTTTCACCTTGTGGGGACATTTATGAGGATTAAGACCTGGTTCTGAGATTAGGTTTGAATTAGGTTTAGGTCAGGTTAGGGTAAGGGTTAGGTAAGGGTTAGGGTAAGGGGGGATGCATTATGTCTATGAGTGTGTCAGTGTGTGTGTGTGTGTGTCAAGGTGACCTGCTACTTATGAGAGAAATTTGACTTGTACATTATGAAGCACACCCTCCAAGTCTTGTCTTATTCACCTAAAAATACAGAAATCATGTGGTATTAGCACTTATCATAGCTGTAATTTACTGTTTGACTTTATTCATACGAGAGCCACCCCCTGGGTATTTCACATGTCCACTCCTCCAAACAATTCATGGTGAATATCTCTCTCTTTGTCTCAATTGACTCCCCTCTTTCTCAACATCTTCGTCTTCAACGTCCGTATATTCACTACGCCACCCACCCTTTCATCACTCCCTCCTCATTTAACATCCCTACTTAAATTCACTTTCCTTCCCTCCCTCCCTCCCCTTCTTTCTTTCTTCTCCTGGTTAGCCTCAGTCAGAAGAGGGCTTTTGTGATTGGCTAGTATTTATATAAACTAGGTCCAAGTGCCACCTGGGACAGTGATCTCCAGTCGGATCCAGGTCACAGCAAGCAGAACCGTTTTCTGGCTCTGTATGGATCAGTCCAGTCCAGTCAAGTCCAGTCCATCTGTCACAGGAGCTAGCTTCCCAGACAGGGATTGGGTACTGCACCGACTCACCCACTGGCTTCACACACATAGGTAGGTAGGCACACGCACATACTTCAGCAGGTGCTGCATCACTGCTCATATTTACCTCGCGCATACAGTACATTATGTTTAGATAGTGGGGGGGTCTGGCATCATGCACACAGGTGAATATTTACACAAGGCTTACCTCTGACACCAGGAGAACCTTTGAGGCAGTGATCACCAGTTTTCACAGCAGATGGCAGCGCCGGCACTGAAGCTGAAAGACAGGTAAAGGTAAGTAAGGTAATCTGTATGTCTCATACCTGACAGTAGTAAGAGATACAACCAGATTACAAAATGAAAATGTATTTATTTTTTTAATGTTGTGGCTCATCATTGTGTGTGTGCACATACGATACAGTGCTTAACAAATGTATTAGACCACCACCCAAAGCCACAGCTGCCCTAAATTAACAGCATTGGTAACTATCAAAATATTTTTCTATGTTTCTGTAATGGTTCATACACCCGTATGTAGAAGCTCTTTAAACAAAATTATGTTTTTAATGCTAAAATATAACTATTATTGTTATCCATGACTTTTCAAATGTTTTTATTTCACAAAAAAACTGAAAAAATATTTAAGCACTTCTTGATTAAGATGTCAAAGTGTAGTTATTTACTTGCATTCTTGAACAGAAAATTTTGTTTTAGTGGTTCGATGTTATGGCTTCTCAGAGAAGCTCAGTGAGCCGACTCAAATGTGGGTATGAAAAGATGAATTCAGTCTGTTATTTGCCAAATAAATAACGAAAACATTTTGAAAGTTAGTGAAAGATTTCAAAAATATTTCTGTCTTCTGGTTTTTATGACAGGTGGTCTCATAAATCTATTAAGCACTGTGTATGAAGAATTTCCTTTCATTCATGACTTGTTTATTTCTGCATGGACATGTATCCACGTCTCTATCTGCAATTCTCATAAGTTACCACTGAAATACAATTGGACTGATGCATCTTTCATTAACCATTTCACAGTTTACTTTGCTCAAGCTACAATCGTTACACTTTATTCAACGTATATTCAACATGTGTATATTTGTATGCTGTACATACTGCACATAAATATACAGTCAGTGGCAGAAGGTGTGGTCTTCCACTGTTGTAGCTCTGCCTCAAGGTTTGATGTGTTATGTGTTCTGATACTGTGGTTGAAACGAGTGTTTATTTGAGTTATTTGAGTGCCTTTCTGAGATTTCGAGACCAGTCTGGCCACTGCCCTCTGACCTCTGGCAACAACAAGGCAGATAACTGCTGCTCCCTGGATATTTCCATGGTTCTAGAACATTCTGTGTAAACCTCAGTTTCTCAGTGCACATACATACAGTACACACATAGATATATTTGAGTATACTGTTAGGAGTACACTGATAGGAGTACAATAATGCAGTATTTGTTGTAATAGATGACGTCACTGGTGACATTTGCTTCCACTGAATTGAAGCTAATGATATTGCTGTGATAAAGATTAGGCTAAGGTGACCAGTAACACATTACTAAGCACAAGTGTAACAACTTGTCATATGTACAAAAGTTGCTTAAGTGCTGGTTACTCACTCACTCACTCCCTCACCGTCAGTGTTTCAGTTGGTGGAGTAGTTTACACAGGATTACACGAGGTTAATCCATTTACAGTATTTAGTGACATGAGTCGCCATCTGTCTGTGTTTATCACAGCGAGGGAGCCGTCACCGGCAGACTGCGAACAGACAGAGAGAATTCGCACTTGGAAAACGGTGTGGGGAAAATGCTGAACTTGAAGTATTAGCTTATATTGGTTAATTGTTCCTGATTCAAATGGCCGTTCTCCCCTGACAGCCTCGACCTTTAAACTGCGCGCGCACTCTAGAACCCAGGTTGGTGAGATATGTCGCGTTCAAATGCCGTTGTAAACCCCAGTACTGAGATTTACGCACATACTTGTCCTGTAGTTTTAGCCACACTTTTTTTTTTTGCAACAGCCTTAGGTGGCAAATATATTGCCGTTTTGTAATTCAGCGACTAGAGCCCCAGCGTAACATCGCCATAATGTTACGCTGGGGCTCTAGTCGCTGAATTACAAAACGGCAATATTGTTCGTGAATTAAGGAAGACAAAACGGAGCATCCAACAAACTGAGCTTCAATTATCAGCTTAACACATTGAACGAACGCTCAAAATAACATATTTGTGTTTTTTGACAGTCACTTCGACTAAAAACAAGACATGTCACAGTGACAAAATTAATAGAAAATGTGCAGATATACTTTACCACGCTGCCATACACTGGTCACTTAGTTTTCCGACAGCATCTAAAAGCAGCATTCAGGATACATCATTGCTGCTGCAAACAAGTTAATCATAAATACCTGCGTCGAAATAGCTGCTGCGTTTCGTATTTTGGCAGACATAATCCCCCAGTTGCTCTGTAAGTATGAATATTTGCTGATGTGTAGATAGAAGTTAAGAGAGAGTGGCTTATTCGATTGTCTTGGCTGCATTTATATCACAGCATTGTTAAGTTAACTCAAATTAAAGTGTAACGATGGCCAAAGTATGACAACAAACCTTTCTCGCACTGTATTTCCAGGAGACTTTTGCTTTGAAATACCAGACGTTTACCTGAAGAATATGAAGTTTACCGACGAAGAGCTTGCCTTTGTCACATGCCGTCATCTCACAAATGCAGTAACCTCTTAAAATCACCAGCCCTATTAACCAGCTCATTATTGCCTTACTGCCATCATCCAGTGTATCAGCAAAACCCTCAGACATCATCTACCTGCTCAACACTTGCCTAGGTGCTTTAATTACCTGGGAACAGCTTCCTCTTCAACTCTCCAGTGTATTTTCTTACTCCAGAGAACCTCCATTCTCCAATGATGCGGACCGACGGCAAAGGCCGAAGTGCCTCCCCTCACAGGATAACCTATAAGTCTGACTTTCATGCCATTAAATGCTCATTTGACACTGGCACCAGTCTACAACAAGGAACCAAAGCTGCAGCTGCTGTGGAACTAAGCAGGCTGCCAACCAGCCTGTCAGATCCCATAATGTGCCATACCAGCACAGGGAGCAGAGGGAGGGTTCACAGCACTAGAGGGACCAAGATCAGAGACAACATCTTCCTCCAAATGGACAGCAATCAGCTGAAACAAGATGGTGGGCCTCTACTGAGTTCTGGCTCCACATCCCTCCTCTCCCCACAAAATCCTAGCCCACAGCCGCAAACGTCACCTTATGCTGGATCCAGACGTTCAGTCATGAGTTCCTCGTCTATTCTGAGCACGGTGGCCAGCATTTCTTCTCTTCCAGAATCCTCAGTGCAAGGGAGAACTTCTAGATCAGACGAGATAAAAGACATCGACAGAGCGGCTCTGGCTCAGAAGTTCACTGTAACCCGGAGGCTGTTTGAGACCAAGGTGATGGAGGTTGGAGGAGTTTCAAAACCTGTGACTGGCAGAGAAAGCAAGGGGACGGCAGATGGTAAAGTAGATGCAGATGATTGCGGAGGAGGAGGAGGAGGGACACAGGCGGAAAAAGAGGAAGAGGCGAATGGGCGAAGGAAGCAGAATGGCTTCGATAAAGATCAATCCATAAACCTACATGTCCTAGATGTTTCCTCAGCTAAGGTTACTGCACCCACAACACTGACAAGTCACCTTAACTCTCATATGTTGCATGGTGACACATCCAGAAAACTTCCCTCTTATCTTGACAAACCTGGTGAAACCACAGGAACACAAGCAGAGGGAAAAGGGCCCAAATGCACTAATCCTGATTTCTGCCTAACTCCTGAGCCAGTGAGAGCTGAACTTGTTGATGTAAACACAGACTCGTCAGAAAGTGATGGGACCGAAGAAGAAAAAGAGCGAAAGGAGATCAAACAATGGTTGCAGGATGAGCGGGAAGTTAATATGAACACATTTGCTGGAGGAAGTGTGGAGGCCCTCGTTGATGATGTCTTTGAAGAGGCTCGCATAGAAAGAGCAAGGACCGTCGCTCCCACAGAAGAGCAACAGAGGCAGTTAACCACAAGCACGTCACGTAAAAAAGAGATTGAAGATGACGGAGAAAGTGGAAGAAACAAGTATTGGCAAGTGGATGATCCATGGGAGGGTGAAAAGGAGGAGCAGAACAGAGAGTACATTTCACCAGCTGAGAAGAAGTCGACTGAAAAGAGGGAAGAAAGGGAGAAAAAGATAGATGTAGGAGTGGAGATAGGGGATGGAAGTAAAGAGAATGGTGTGATGGATGAGAAGGATGTTGACAAGGACGCTGAGGAGAAGAGGCATGGTAAGGGTGAAGAGCAAGGATGTAGACAAAGTCAAGAGAAGGAGCAATGTGAAAATGGATCTGAGCACGAGGAGGTCAAGCATGTGCTGTGGAAAGGTTGTAGTGATGGAAAAGGTGACACCGCCGCGGGCAGTAGGGAGGACAAGACGGGATCTGCAGTAATCTGCAGGATTGAGAACAAGGATTTTGTGTTTAATAAAGAATCTCCGCGTCAGCCAGAACATTCAACACCACCAAAACCAGACTTTGGAAATGCACTGCAGGCAGGAAACCGGTGTTTATTGGAATATGAGGAAATTCCTGGTGTTCCTGCTCAGGATGGCGACGACACAGAGGCAGAAAAGAGGAAGGTCAGGTTCTCCACAGCACCAATCAAGGTAAAGAAAACAAAAACTAATACAGAGTCAGGTGTTCTGCAGTGTCTCTTGTCCTCATTGTAGATGTGTGTGACTGTCAGTTTCAGCTCCTTAAACCAATATAAGACAAGTTTTAGCCCAAAGCCATGTTTCTGATCCAGGGAGGGAGGAGAAAAGGCAAGATCTCACTTGTTTCCTCCTGTCAGCACTCAGCTCAGAGCTTTCGTGATATAAACGTACAGCACCAGCAGCAGCAGCAGTCCGTGCAGTGTCAGCTACTGAAACTGACTTGTGCTTGTGCACCGAGATGTTTTGCGGTCAGAAAATCATGTTTGTACACTTCAAATTTGCCAACTCTCGGATTCGTTCGCACTCACGCTGATCTATTTGCCAACATAAACAGTGTGTTGTTGGGTCAATAGCTGCAGATGGTTCTCTGTAAACGTCTGCTCTGAACGTCTACCACCTAGAAGTGCGTTAACAGTATTTAAGATGATCATTTTCTCTTCTGGTTTAAATGTCTGTCAGGTGTTCAGCACTTATTCTAATGCAGAATACGACAGACAAAATGAGGACATTGACCCAGTGGCTGCCTCTGCTGAGTATGAGCTGGAGAAGAGAGTGGACAGGATGGACGTCTTTCCAGTGGAGATAAAAAAGGGTTTGTTTGTGTTCTCCCTGTTCATTTTTCTTTTCTATGTCTTGATATTACTGAATTCACTTCTGTCACTACAGCCATTTTGCCTGTACATTGTTGCTACCATTCAAGGCAGAAATTTTAAACCTAAAACTTTAGTTGAGCTGTTTGTCAAATATTCTCTCCTTCTTCTTCTTCTTTTCCCTCCAGGACACGAGGGTCTGGGTATCAGTATCATAGGAATGGGTGTAGGAGCCGACCAGGGACTGGAAAAACTGGGAATCTTTGTCAAGACAGTAACTGAAGGCGGCGCAACACAGAAGGATGGAAGGTGCATCTGGGCGTCCGGCTCGTGTTTGGTGGGGGATTCAGCGTGGCTCCGATGACGTGACACTCTCTACTCTGTTTGTGTGGTTAGGATTCGAGTCAATGACCAGATAGTGGAGGTGGATGGGGTGAGTTTGGTTGGTGTCTCCCAGCTGTTTGCAGCCACAGTCCTTAAGAATACGTCGGGCCTTGTCAAGTAAGTTAACCATGATAGTGTGTGTGCACGTGTTTTCTTTATACACATAGCAGAGAGTCTGTTGTTACTGTTCTGTATTTCACTACTCTACCCACTCTTTCTCCCTAAGAGAGAGTATGTGCTCTTTCTCATTGGTCGTTGAAATATGAAATTTGATGAGATTTAGGTAAATTGACGCAGCATTCATTTTGGACTGGCATTTTATTTTTATTTTTTACTTTTATAATGAAATGTCCAACCCACCAGGGATCATACCATACGTATACATTACAGCCATCCTTTTTCCTAAGAATACTGTGGTGTTTAGTCTGTAAACCATGCAGCTTACATCACCGGCCTCTAGATTAATTTCTGTGTGTGTTTTAAAAAAACATGTGTTTGTTGGCCAAACATTTTAATACCAGATATGTTAATACTAAAGTATCTTTTATAATTAGGTTTTTACTTCTGGATTGATACTCCAAAAACTAAAACTCTGAATTCCATTTAGCTGCCTTACGGAGCTGTGACACCATCGTCGGTGTTATTAGAAACACCTGTGATTTAGTCATTAGGCAAATTAGTGTGGGGACGACACAGTGTGTGTGTGTGTGTGTGTGTGAATGTGGTGATTGCTCACAGCTGTTATTGATTTCTGTCTCAGGTTTCTGATTGGTCGTGAGAAAGAAGGGGTGGAGAGTGAGGTCGCGCGACTGATCAATGAGAGCCTGGAAATGGACAAGTTATCCAGAAAGGTGGGTTTTCTTGCAGAGGACTGGAACTTTGGAGTTGTCCAGAAGTCTAAGAGGTTTTCCCTGCCTTGTTCACTGTGTGTGTTTGTATATGAAGAGTGAAACGGCAGGCGAAGATGAGGACAGTGACGACGGCGGCATGTCCGAGAGGGACTCCGTCACTGAACAGGAGGAGGAGGAAGAGGACGAAGAGGACGTGTCTGCTCTCTCGTGGCTGGACAGCCACCAACTCTGCCTCAAGTACCAGCAGGTGCTGACGCTAACCTTTCTGTGGAAAATGATTTCAACATTAATATAAGGATTGTATCAACTCTAAGTCCAGTTGCTTGACACTACACTCCATTCATGCACATTTCAACATTATATTGGAAGATGAATAAACATTATTAAAAACTAGTAAAAGCATATCTTGTTTCAATCTAAATTTGCAGTAGCTCAAAATGATCCTGGTACATTTCCCTTCTTGCCCTATTTCCCTACAGCTTCTGTCGAAACTACAAAGCAAAACGGCCCAACTTCACCACGTGAGAGAAAAGGTAGGTCACTCTGCTGAGATTGAGATCTCTCTCTCTCGCTCTCTCTCTCATGCACACACACCAGTAACTGTACTCACTTTAACACACATTTGCATCCCCATTTGGAACAGTCTGACCCATTTAACTGAGTATGAGTTGGCTCGGTGTGCCGTTATAAGGACAATTGTCCAAGTCAGCCCTTCTTTACTGCCTTTGCCTTGAAGTTACCACCATGGCGACATAACTGGGTTGGCTGGATCAGTGTGGCCCAGTCCAAGAGCTGCCTTTCATGTATTAACTTGTTAGATCAGTGAATACTATTAATAAACACAAGTATCTGAACTTTGAACATCTACTTTTTCCTATTACTGTAACAATAGTTTTTGTATAAAAGTCAGTTTTTTTTTGTACTACTCTATATAACAGTTGAGGACATGTGTAATGTCTCACTGTGTTTCCCAGTTAAAGGTGTGGGAGGAGCAGCAGGTGAGCTGGGAGAGTCAGAAGGCTGAGCTGGAGCAGAGAGCAGAGGATGGAGAGGAGAAAGCTGAAAAACTAGAAAAGTACATTTTGTCTCATGCACATGGAAGTAGGGCTGAACGATTTTGAACAAATGTCGAATTGTGATTATCTTTGACTGAAATGTGACCGCGATATCAGAACGAATGGTTGTATTCACAGAATTATTCTCATCTTCATTTCAATAACAAATGGTTACTGTGTGATGTTTGTGGAGATCTGGGAGAGACAAAGATCTAAGATCTAAAATAGTCATTGGAAGCAAATTTGGGCTTTTAAGAAATTGTGATTTGAAAATTGCAATAGGCCATATTGCGGTTTCGATAATTGTTCAGCCCTATAAGTGAATGTTGCCATTGTAGGTGTGATTTGATTTTAAAAGTACATAAACAGCCGTGAAAAGACAGTGGGAGCTAAAATAAGATGAGCATGTTGAAAACAATTATGAAAAATATATATTACTGAACCTTGCCTTTTGATGCCTATTTCTCAGGTATTGGCAAGAAGCCCAGACGCTGTGCAGGGTTGTGAGCCAGCGACTGGCTGATGCCCAGAGCCAATCAGAAAGCCTGGAGATCAAATACGGCAAAGCTAAGAGGCTGGTGAGAGAATACCAGAGCAGGTATTTGTTTGTTTTTTTTTTTATTTCTCTGACAATGTAGATACTCGTCAATTTCCTAGCTTTTAAAATGAGCACTTTTCCATCTAGGTCTCTTACTTTTAAAAAAACACTTTTCAGGGAGGAGGAGAGGGAGAGAACAGAAGCAGATTTGAGGAGAGAAATGGAGGAGAGAGATAAGCAGCACAAAGATGCGTTTGAAAGGCTGCAAATGAAGGTGAGAGTTGACCTCTCATTCCTGAATGGATTCACTCAGCCGTCCATCGCTCACGCTCTTTAAAACACTGTTTTGGTTGCAGATGGCACAGCTAGACAACAATGAGCCTTCAGCTGAAAGGAACAACCACTGTGTGGACTCTTCTCTCATGAGTATGAAGCCATGTTTACTGACACAAGTCCAGAGAGGAGAATCTTTTTACTCTTTTGTCAAACTTCTTGTTTCAAAATGTGCTTTTGCCAATAAAACTCGTTTCTCAGGTCCAGACTGGAATATTCCTGTCCCTGATACGATGCGCTTGGACTCCAGTGCTCACATAGGCAGAGCTCAGTTGGCCCAGAAATCTAAGCGCCACCCACCATCACGAGACAAACTGAGAGAGAGCTTTAGAAAACAGGTGCAGTAGAGAGCGTTCAATAATGGCACTGTATGAGCTGTTTTTAAAAACTTAAACAAGTCTCATTTTGCTTTTAGGAAGATGAAGTCCAGAAACCTCAGTCTGCACCCACAGAGGTACAAAGGAGCAGTAGAAGCAACATGTCCAGTATCTCCTCGTTCTCCGCCCTCTGTCCTCTTCCTCCCACCAGCTCTGTCTTCACTCCCCCAATCTATGTCACTGATGTCACTCCTTCACCATGCAAATCCAAAGCTTCCAGGAAGTCCAAAAAGAAATTTCCAGACTTTAGGTATGATGTTTTCCTCTCTTCCCAGATTTGGGATTATGTCATAATAAAGTCTATACGAGTGGATAGATTTCCTTCTAGCAATGACAAAGTTCTTGCATGTAGAGAACAGACAATGCTTTTGTTGGACACGTGTTCTCTTTTTTTAATGAGCACCGTTTTGTTTTCAGTGGCCTTCGCAAGTCCATCGGCAAAAGAAAAAGTGAGAAACACAGCAGACGGTCCACGAACAGGTGTGATCTCACTCCTGCAGACTGTTAACAAAACAATAGTTTTTCATTGTGTACAGAAATAAGCAGATTATTTCCTGAATTGTCATTTGACAGGACTGTAAATGAATTCCCCTAAAACTGACGGTTTCACATCTGTGGCTTTATTTCTGCTCAAAAAAGCAATACACAAAGGTTTTTATCTGCCGACGTATTCAAGTGACAGTGCAGTAGGTTTCTCCTACTATTAATTAAAACATAACCATTGGTTTTCAGCACGGGGTCATGTGGAGACCTGTTGGATGAGCCCACCGGAGTGTCTCCATCAGACTCGGTCTCCTCCATGCCTTCATGCTTGCCCTTTCCCTGGTTTGGAGAACGAGGGAGAGAAAAAGAGGAAGAGGAGGAGGAGAGAGGCAGGGAGAGGCTTCGCTCAGTGTCCAGCAGCAGTTTGCCGTACCTGACCACCACCGGCAGAAGAGCTCGGGTAAGAAAACCCGGAAATGCTTTTTCACCAAATGTGCACATGGCTCGTAACACCATTTCAATAGATGTTTCTGCATGATATCCCTCCGCTCCTTTGACTTTCTCATGGATATTCTCCTTTTAGATATCTCACGCAGTAAATCCTCTTGATTTCTAGAGTATTGGCTCTCCAGTGGGCAGCTCCAGCATGGGCCATTCCTCTGATCACTCCCTTTCTGGGCACTCTCACACTTTCACTTTTTCCTCCACTGAGGTGAGACCATCCCCTAGTTCCTTTTGGTTTCCTCATCTCCCCATGGAGCACTCTTTGTCCTGTAGTTCCCTTTCTCCCCTGACCACTCACGTCTTTAATTACCGTTTCTCGTCTGCGACTCTCTCCCTGTCGTCTTACGGCACCGTCTCCTGTCAGACATTGGACGATGACCCAGTTCCCACCAATAACAACAACCAGTGGCAAAGTCGACCAGTGTTGCAGTGGGACAACCAGCAGGTCTGTCTGTGGTTGACGGCCATCGGCATGCACCAGTATATGTCTGAGTTTGCTGCCAGAGGAGTGGACGGGAGACAGCTGCTCAACATGGACAATGAGAAGCTCAAGGTGAGCAGTTGTGATCACATTAGGTCAAAGTTTGGTCAAAGGATTGTTAAGGCCGAAGCCAATTATTCATTCCGTAAACGACTGTTTACTCTCTTATTCACACCTGTGGTCAATTTGGAGAGTCCAGTTAAGCTGTTTTTGGACTGTGGGCACAGGTACACATGGGTGAGTCTGCCTTTGTGTCCTGTAACCACCTTATTCCTATGGCCCATGATTCCTTGGGTGAGTTATGTCAAACACCAATTAGGACAAGATACAATCTGGATTTGTGTTTTTTAAATGTCATTTGGTGTCAGCACTTAAAAATCGTCTTTCAACTGTCCTCATGTCGTCCTTTACAACATCCATGGACCTTCTCTTTGGTCTTCCTCTTTTTCCTCCTGTCCAGCAGCTCCATCCTGAACATCCTTTGACCAATAGAATCACTATCCCTCCTCTGCACGTGACCAATCCATCTCAAACTTGTCTCCAAACCGTTCAACCCGAGTTTCCCTCGAATATGCTCATTTCGAATCAGCTCTGCCACGAAGGGTTAAATATAAAGCGTTTAATTGTTTAGAGTTACTTAAATACTGCTATGCTGTGTATACATATCACAGAATGATGCAATGTAACAGTGTTTGTTTCCCAAATAATAATCAATATAAAGAATTGTCTCTGCCGCTACTGACAGTGAAGCTGTGAATAATGTGAAACCCTTTTACACAACAATGTCACTCATGTTTTGTTAAAGGAAGTGAGACACAAAGAGCAGCTTTAGTTTCCCACATCACCAAGAATAAGGTGAATTGGGCTTATTGGTTGCCGTTTGGAAATATGTAATAATTGCAATGACGATTTTTAAACTGAAATCTTTTGGAGGTTCTGTAAACTTGTGTATATGAAAACTTTCTTAACTAACACCAGGCTCTGGGCGTGTGCAGTCAAAGCGACCGGTCTGTGCTCAAGAAAAAGCTGAAGGAGATGAAGAAGAGGGAAGAGAAAGACCAGAGGAAAGGGGAGAAGTGGCTGAAAGAAGAGAAACGGAGAGAAAAGGACCAAGTTTTGGACAAGGAGAATGACCGAAAAGATAAAACGAGAATGGCGACGGAGAGGTCTGTGACAGACGTTGGGTACGGTGTTAAAACCATAAGAACGGAGTCTCTCTTATAAAGACAGCTGGCTCTGCGTTCACCACCAGCAGGGGGGAGTGTTTGCAGTCATCACTGGTTGTTCTTTGTCCTTAATGATATTATGTCCTCAACTACTGACACATGAACACTGGCGTTCATTGATGGAAAGATCTGTGAATGACACCAGACTTAAACGCCATCACCACAGTAGTATTTTTATTGTCCATTGTAAAGTTTGTGTGTGAGAATTTCTGTTTACTGTTTGGTTTTATGAACTTCAAATTCTTAAGTTATTTAACAATGTGCTCATTTGAAGCACGCACTTGCTGTAAATGCTTTTTTATCTATCAATAAATAATGATTTAAATCATACTATTTTCTCTTTGAAACTCATTTTTGTTGGATGTACACCTTACACACTCCTGAGTTTCAAGTCTATTAAAAGTGTTTAGGGAACACTAACCGTGGTTTGAGGGAAAAACAACACAGGAGACAAAACTTTGACAAACCATTTATTCAAGAGACCGTTTGCTCCTATCCAAATTTCGAAAAGGTTAATTAAAAGGAGTTTGGCTGAGGCTTAGTATTGAGTTTACAAACCAAGTATTTGAAAAGAGGAATTCATTCATATGATGCAACCTGAGGCACCTTGAGCACGACTTAAACAATTGAAGAACCGATGACTATGAAGCAGTGGATGAGATTTTGATTTTATAGTACTGTATTTATAGTCACCCATGTGTAAAATTGCATGACTGTTTTTGCCTGTAGAGCATGTCACAAACTACTCAAAGAATAAATACAAACATTTCTGTAAAACCTTTTCAAAAAAATATAGAAAAATATGCAGAAACGCTACCATTGTTCCACCTTCTCTACCCCAGTCCTTTCTAAACAAATGTACTGTACACAAGCCCCAAAGCTGACAAACTACAGCTCTCCTCTTCCTCCAGTGATTCATACAGACTAACGGATCAAATCGGCCACTGAAGCAGAATATTTGATCATTTACTTTTACAAAAAGTTGTTTTTTTTCCCTTTTATTTTTTTTTAAAAATGTATATTTACAGTTGAGTTATGCAAAGGCGGGGCAGGAAAAATCAGTGAAAATCTGTGTGGATCAGAAATCAGATTTCCTTGGCTTTTAAGAAAAAGAGTTGTTGTCATGCCAGGTTGTCACCCATGGCTTCTTTTCCAGGTTTTCCCAGTTACCGTTCCCAGCATCTACTGCTCTGTCCTCGTCTTTGATCCAAACGTCACTGTAACTGGGAACCTTGTCTTCATATTTGGCACGTTTAAAAAAGCCACACTGTGGGTGAGGGAGGAGGGAGAAGGAAAATCAATACTTTGTGAAACAGTGAGAAAAGAAAGTTTAGGAAAAAGCAAAAAGGAAGTTGGTGAGTTGTTTAATGTCATCAGTTTGTTTTCACAGGCAAGAGCCAAGATGCAGTGAATCCTTAAATCATAGATGTGCAGAAAGTCACCGAAGGCTCCTCTTAAAGAAAGGGAACAAGCGATAAAAAGCCCCCACATTTAAATAATCACCCATCACCTCCCCTGGTCATGCAAGTAAACTAATGATGCACACAGGTACTCGTGTGTGAAAATCTGAACCAGGCATTCGGGTTATACTGTGTAATATTAAAAGCGTCCCTGCCACTGTGTACCAGACAGAAGTGCTTCTGCAGCAAAAAGGAGCAGAAAAGGAAGATTGATTCATTCAAGCAAGGTCAGGTAATTTTACCCTCTCTCTGTTTTTATGTATTTGAAGTCAATGTCTCTTTTTCTGGTGACTCCTCTTTATTCTTTTTTCCGAAGACGCCACACTGAGGAGAGGCAAACTGTTAGCATATAATGTAACGTTTGCCTAAAAGTGGTGCCTTACAAATTAAACTAGATGTTCACAATTAAGCTGGGGCAGTGCATGTGTCCTTCACTCTTACCTTCCAGAGAAGGAAGGCCAGGAGGCCTAACAGCAGCAGCAGGAAAAGGATAGACAGCACAATGATCCACCACGGCACTCCTCCATACCGAGCTGAGCGCGTGTCTGGGAAAATTGTCATTTTCACCTGTGAAACAATTACAGCAGCAAAACATCACTGTTAATGGAGAATATCTTTCATGTTAAAGCAACACAATGTTCAAATAATGCATCATCTGTGTTTATGGCAAGCAGTCTTAACATTCAATCAACAGGTAGACTCACTACTGATACCTGCAATGTCAAAACTACAGTTACAGATATATCTGCAATTCCAGTTTTTACTCGAAACTGAATTGTGGATATCTCTAATTCCAGTTTCAGATATCTACGACATTCAAGTTCAAGATACAATATCACAATATCTTGGATGTTGAATTAAGTTTCAGATATCTGGTGTACGATATGCCGTGTATTAAGTGGCGTCTTTCTCCCCGTCGTGTTTACCTGTGTCTCTGCATTTTGAAGCAACGTGTTCTTTGTTGTGCTGTCAACATGCAGCGAGGCCTTCACTATCACCTCCACGTGATGAAACGACTCAAAATCCTGTGCAAAGAAAACAGGAGACAATGATGCTGAGAATAATCAGACACAAAAAAAAAAGGCTATTCATTTGTAGAAATGATCATTTTATTTAAAACAAAAAAACCTGAAAATTCTGCTTAAATATTTGCCTACATGTTGGAGGTTAAGTTTTAAATCATAAATTAGAACATAATTCAAAAATCCTTAACACTGAGACAACTAAAAGCGATACGGGGAGAAATAATAAAAATGTGAATTACCAAACTACCATTACTATTATACAGCCAGTGATTATTGAGCTGTTTTCCATCTCAAATTCTGCTGTGATAGAGAAATTAAAAACATATTGTTACCGAAGCCATGGTGCTGTTCCAGAGGCGAGAGTGTACATTGATGACTGCATTTCTTTCCAGGCCCCGCAGCGGACACCTTATTGTCACACACTTAGCCCCATCTTCACACTTCTAACAGACAAAGAAAGGAGAACAAAATCATGATAAATAAAAATTTAAAAACAATATAATATTGCTGTAATATTGATAGCATAAAAGAGCTTTTGTTTGTGTGTAGTTACCAGTGTTACTGATTTCTTTGACTTATAACGAGCAATGGTGCCCTCTTCACTTCCATGGGAGCTTCCGACTGATCTTCTTGATCTGATGCGACTTGGTTCCTTCAAATAAAAATACATTCCATCCAATATTTAATGTGCTCCAACCTCTGTATTGTGTGTCTAAATAAGATAAAAATGTGAACGTTTCACAGAAACAAGTCTAGGTAATCCTGCTGATGAAGCGCCTGTCACACAATGAAGTGATTTTCTCACACTGACCAGGTTGAGATGGTTGATCTCATTTTTAGGAGTGCAGACGAGTTGGTCCACTCCTGTGGAGCTGATCTTTGTCAGGTAGAGCAGCCCCTTGTCCTTGTCTGTCAGCTTTGGCCACCTGATGTTGAGGACAGCGTTGCCAAAGTCTGCCAAGTTCTTTCCCAGGTTGATTATCTGTAAAACAGGTCAGCAGGAATAATAAAATATATAATACTGAAGCACATTTAAGTAAACGTAGAGCATCAAAGGAATAAAAATAAAAGTATAAAGTCTTTCAAAGTATATTTGTTGTACTCACTCTGAACTGATGTGTGATTGCACTGCCAATGTCATTCTCAGTCTTCTTGCCTGCGTCACTTTTGGACTGTCCTGTAAAGTAGACCTGAGACGGCTGGATTTGACTGGACAGACAAAAATGCACCATTAGTGGCATGAACATCTTTGTGGGTGTGTATGTATATCTCTGCGTGTGTGCGTGTGTGTGTGTGTGTGTGTGTGTGATTCTCACCCTGATACAGACAGCTGCAACATGATGGCCACCTTTGCCTTTGCTTTGACCGGACCTGTGCTCTTCTGGATGCTTGTCCTGTCAGATCACACAAGTAGGTGCATAAGTTTATCCAGGAGTGCATCTGTTGATCAATCACCAAACTATCTGAAACACATTCTCTAGCAGCTCAGAAACTCTCTGTGCTCCCATCTTGCCTTCACCAGTCATGACACAGAGCACATTACTTCCTGTGTAGTGTAGTAACTACTTAACTGTCATTTACTTATGTCAAAAGCTTACGCACAACAGGATTTCAGTATACTTACGTCTCAAACTCAAGATCTGTCTCCAGTTCAGTAGTGCTGAGAGAAATGCCTGATGTATCCAAAACAATGTAGATCGTCGCCTACACGCACAAACACAACCTTTCAGTAATAACAATGGCAGCTGTTGTGCAGAGGAGGAAAACAGGACCAAAGGGTGATTTTCTCTCACCTCTGAGTCTCGTCTGAAGGGGTTTCCAAGGTCACAATCAATCTTAGAACCGTCTTTGTTGACGGCACAGCTTTTATATTGCTCCTACAATTGATAACAAGTCGTAGTCAGATCAACAGATTGTGTGTGTGTGTGTAAGACAGATTGTCACTGAAAGACCTTCAACTTACACCCAGCGGAACTCTGTGACTAGAGTAAGTCAGGGAGCTTGGGAAGGTGGCCATCAAAGAAGCCTCGTGTGCGTCGTCTCCCTTGAGGTTGGTTACTTTGACCTCCAAGACGACGTCCTGATTGTTGAGTGAGATCAAGGGCACGCCATTCTCCCTTCAAACACGGAATGCATGACAAAAATAATTCAGATTAAAAAATGATACACATAAAAACTAATGTATGTGTGTTTAGCCTTTGTTTAACTCCGTTGATTCCACTGAGATCAAGGATCAACAGATGAAAAAAAAAAGGTGTTTTATTGCATGTGAGTGACTCTATCCTCTTACAGTTCTAATGGGACGAATTTCTTGTCGTCAGACGACATGCTGCCGTAGCGATATTCCAACTGCAAGTTGCTGTTGCACTCGTTGTCATCGCCACAACCCTCCTTCCGAAATTGCACCTACAAACACGTTCACAAAAGGATCACACGTGACAATGGCGAAATCATGTTGCACGTCAATGAAATAGTAGCACAAAAAATAAATGACAATTGTCAATTCTGATTGGCAAAGTTCTAAATATGAAGATGGTGACAGCTATTACACGGTATTACTGTAACATTCATCAACTTACTACCACACTAGTACATTGTTATTGCCAAGCTGGACATTGCATTAAAAATAAAATGGTACTACTACAATGTTAATCCCCATATAAATAAAAAAATATGAATTGAAAAGTATAACCAATTAAATGTTTAACTTAGTATCATGCATACACACCACTGTTTCAGCCATGGGTGGGTCATTGGTATCAAGGACAGGTGTCAGAGGAGCTGAGCTCTGCCTGCGTTGACGTTTGGCATCCATGATGTTGACAGACATGTTGACGGAGATCCCACGCAGCTTGTCTTTAATGTCGTCCTGTGGGACAATAACGTCAGACAGCCAGTTACATACCCACACACACAATTCACAGTGTTCAAGAGTGAATGGAGACTTTTTTTTCCAGCAAGAGAAACTACCTTTATGACAAGCCGACGTTTAACACACTGTTTTGTTCCTTTGGTGTTCAAGATGAGAGTGCCTTTGGAATCGTAACCCTTTTCTGCGCCAGCGGCGTCGAGGAAGTTTGCCCGCGAAGTGCGAGTACGCTTCCTGTGTTCAGCGTCTGCCTCCAGGGAGTATGCCACCGCTTGAGAGAACAACAAAAAGTCACATATGAGTAGAACTGGGCATGAAACTTTAATATTTGTGTGGCATCAAATATTTAAAAAAAATGTGTCGTGAGACAGGGCTTGACGTGTGTCTGTGTGTGTCTATATTGTGTTTTCAAAAGTTGGTGTTTATTAAACGAATGATGATATAATGAGGAGATCCTTAGTGAAACATTAAAAAAGTTACACATTTATCAAAGCACTTAATTGTGCAAGGGATAAATATGAGAACAGAAAAGTTGTTCAAAGTGGATCAGGCCAACTAAAACTAAAGAATTGTTTTTGTTAAAAAAGATTTCATAAAATTGGTGTTGAAAAAAAAGTCCACCCTAAAAACATGCAAAAAGAAATTCTAACCTCCCTAGTATAATAATTTTGGATAGTACACATCAATAGGTTTTTTTGTTACAACATGATAAAGCTTAAATGTAGCTTTTATAAAGAAAGCTTACTCAGTTTGGGAGCATAGCTCTTGTGGCTGGTGGTGTAGGTGAAGCACGCTTCAATATCCAAGCTGGAAACAAAGAAAAGTTTAATGTCAATGAATGCCCATAACAGAAATCATCGCTTCTTCAATGAATAAAACAGGAGCCAAAACCTACCAGAAGCCGTTGGCACAGTTCTTCTCACTGAGGTTGATTTCCTTCGGTGTGAACTTGATTTCTTTCTTTATGCTAATGACTGGACGGGCTCTGGGAAGACCAAATGCAGTGAGCATCGCACCAGACATGATGAGACATTTTGGTCAGATAAATGTGTCCGTTTACTTACTTGAAGACAAAGACAGAGTCTGAGAGGGATCCGACAGCCAGGTCGGGGAAGAAGTTCTCATCCAGGTCCATGTTGCCTGCCAAAGAGTAGCCAAACAACTTCACTCCTAAAGGTTGGCCGAGCAACACCTACAGCCAAACACAGTGAAAAATGTGAAAAGAAATAAGAATTTTTTTCTTTTGCAAACAATACCTCCTTTTATACAACTGCCTAATTACTATATTATTGACAACCTTCCCGTATCACAAAATGAATATGTATAACATACTGTACCTGAACATGTTTTATAGAGCTGGGTACTGCTGCCGATCCACTGTAGATGTAGACTTTCCCTGCATCGTTGTCGTCATAAGGAGCTCCCACTGCAAAGTCTGTCACAAAAGAACAACTTCTTACAGAGTGATTTTTATAGTGCGACAGTGTACAGTACTGTGCAAAAGAACATTAACTAGGGTTGCATTCCAGGTTTAAGAGAGCCAGTGTCATGCTATTGTTAAAGTGTCAGTATGGGATTTAGACCCAAGGATTTCAGGATCACAAAGTGCAAAGGAACCTATTGTAACAAGGAGTTATTTTTAAATGTTGTTTTTTCTTTTATTTTAGAACTGCATACATGTTTCCCACATTTCCTGGATGTGTTCCAATAAAGTGATGAGAACATATGATACTGTAGGCTCATTGCAGCAACAAATCTAATGGTGGCTTGAGACTTTTGCACATTAATACTGTATGTCACTCAGAAAAGGACTTTAACAATGATCATTAGGGTACATATATATGAGTACAGACTTCTCACCCTGGAAACCATCCAAATTCATGTCTCCCAGGTTTTCCACAGCCAGGCCAAACATGGAGTTCATGGCTCCATCTATTCTGATTGGTGTGACTTTGTTCCACTTTCCTGCTTTGTTGATGAAGACATAGACGGCTCCACCAATTTCTCCATCCTTCTCGAAGTACTGCGGCGCTCCCACCACAATATCTTGCCAGCTAATAAACCACAGCAACACACAAAAAACGGTGACACCAGCCGTTTTGGAGCTGTGTATGTGAATCAGCCCACGTCACTCACCCGTCCCCATTGAAATCAAGTACAGTCAAATCATAACCGAAAGACGAGGCCAGCCCCTCCCCTTCCAGGATGTACTCTTCCAGCAAGATGTTGCTTAAAGATGAGCCTTTCTTCAGCAGCACCACTGCTCCGCTGTGGTTTGCCCTCGGCGCTCCTGCCACCACTATCAGCTCACCCTTCTTGGTCAAACTCTTTCCTGAGTCTAGAGAGAAGCCTGATAAATAAGAGACAAAGGAATGCTTACTGACGTGAGACGAGGATGACTATCAATGCATACTTGAATACTTTTCTTTGTAGGAACTTAAACAATTGTGCTGATTGAATATTTTACCCAGGTAGCTGTTGGGAGGAGCAGGAACTAGATCAGGATTCTTCTCTCGCTCATCTCCCGTCTCAAAAGGACCATCGTCATAGATGCCCATATCTAGTAAGGAGTCATTTTTTTGTTCCAAGCGTACCACACCTGAAATAGACGAGCAAATGCATTACAAGACAAGATGGGAAAGATTTCATTTGGGACAGTTTTAGTATAGATCCGCCCCCCCCCCCCCCCCCCCAACACCCACACACAGACACACTAGACTACCTTTCCAGCTGTATGCCCCAGGAGCCCCAAAGATGAGGTAGTGGAAGTCCTTGTCAAATGTGGCAGAGAGGCCCTGCTGGCAGGAGCCGAACATCTCATGGCCTCTGGGTCGACTCTCACAGAAGTGCCAGCCACCTCCATCTTCACTTGAGCGAGGATCAATTTCCAAGTTCTGACTCAGCACGTAGCAGCGTCCGAGAATGTCACGGGATTCGATGTCCGTCTTCATGTTGGCCCGGCGCTGGTAGCGATGGGCACAGGTCTAGCAGGGAAAGAGTCACATTTTAATTTTCTTTCTCTGTCAAAATAAAGTTTTGTTTTGCTTTAATAAAAGTATTCAGTTTAGCTGATGCCTTAACCAGTTTTTTAGTTCTTCATTTGAACAGATGTGTCATTGATGTGTTTTCTCCTCATGATAAAAAATGCTCAATAATCATATACCCGGTTGGTTTAAACAAAGCAAAAATACTTTTATTGCCACTAACCTCGCTAACATTTTCTTGTATTCATTTATTGTCTACCGCTTTATCATTATTTAAAAATGTTTTTTATTAATATTAATATTATTAATAATAATAATAATAATAATAATAATAATCATAATCATAATAATGGTTTGAACATTTCTGTTGATTTAAAGGGAACTATCTGGACAGTTTATTAATATTATTATTATTATTATTGTTATTATTCCGTATTTTCCACACTATAGAGCACACTGGATTATAAGGCGCACTGTCAATGAATGGTCTATTTTCGAACTTTTTTCATATATAAAGCACACCAGACTATAAGGTGCATTAAGCAAAACAAACCTGGCAAACCAGTGCAGTGATGAGTAAAAGCTCAGACCACAGTTGAGACTGATACCTGAGCCCAGGTATCCACGATCCATTGGCAGATAGTGGCGTAAGTCGCCCGGCGCTGTCTCCCTGTCTTGGTGAATGTGTGTTCGCCTTCTGTCATCCACTGCTCCCACGCAGCTCGCAGTTTAGCTTTGAACGCCCAATATCTAGTGGCTGGAGCTCTTTAGTTAATCCACCCGGAATGATGGCAAGCGCCAAATTAGTTTGCTTCACTTGGTTTTTGACAGCATCGGTGAGATGGGCACGCATGGAGTCGCAGATCAATAGGGACGGAGATTTGTGGAAAAAGCCATCCGGTCTCTTGACGGAAATTTTTCTCCTGACTACGGTAGCCGTAATGCACCACACAAAATCCGTTCGAGGTCAGTAAGTACAACCAGAATTAATCCATATATAAGGCGCTCCGGATTATAAGGCGCACTGTCGTTTTTTTGAGAAAATTAAAGGCTTTTAAGTGCGCCCTATAGTGTGGAAACTACGGTATTATTATTAATATTATAAATAATAATAATAATAATAATAATACTAATAAGAAGAAGAATACTACTACTACTACTAATAATAATAATAATAACAATGTCCATAATTCATGGTCAGATACAAAGATGGGCAGCCTTACCACAATCTTCCCTCCTGGTCCCTGACTGTTGACTGTCACTCCCATCCACTGTTTTTCTTTGCTTTCTCTTTTTGTATCCTCTTCACAAATACAGAAGAAAAGACACATATAGGATACCGTGACTTTTATACAAAACTTAACTAAATTAGCCAATGGCTTATGAACTCACCATCATTATCAAAGTTAATTCTGGTGCATGAACTGGAGGAGGAGCGCATGTCACAGCTGTAGAGCCCTCCTGTCGTTGTAGATGTTTGACCTGGGATTGATTTCGCTAGGGGGGCACCAACCAGCAACCTGCACACACACACACACACACACACACACACACACATATGAATGAATTAAAACAAACAACAAATGGCAGCTCAATGAAAGGCACACCATGAAAGATGCTTAAACTTTACTTGTCATCTGGGAAACTGAATGAGAAACACTGTAGCTTTTCCTCCACTTGAACATTACATTATAATACATTCCAATCTACTGGGTCACACAGCAGCCACATTCACATACTCAAACACACACACACACACACACACACACACACACAAGCGCCACCAAACTGATGCCCCATGTCCTGGACAGAGGCAAACGCACACAGGCTGCCTTTGTGAACAAAAGTTAAAGGGAAAATGCCATTGATGATTGGCACCCAGTTCCCAGGGTAAATCAAGTCAAGGACGTCATTATTTTACCGAAAATAGTGTGTGAGAATATGTGAAAAATGACAACTGTGAGACTTGACAGCTTGTCCCTCATGACTTCAGACACGAGAGAATAGCCAGATCAAAATGACTTGTCTTTTTGAAGCATTTTTAAATGTGGAATATCTGGGAAATCATCTTCATTTTCTATATTTATAAGACTTGACTTGTAACTTGCTTGATTTAAAGCGGGGACTCGACTTGAGTTCCTTGAGACACACGCCCAGACTTACACAGCAGATAATGTTGACAAATTTTGAATGATTTGAAACCTAACACTTGGCTACTTTTTTTAAACATACAAATTCATGTTTAAAAAAGTGTTTATTAACACATTTCCTGTAGAGAGGCAAAGTCTCTCTTTGTATAGTCTGCCTTGTCTGTCCAATGACCTATCTTCATCTGCCTAAGTCGCCCGATGACCTTAAGTTTAGCCATTTTTAGCTGGAATATAAAGCGTTTTCAGACACAGAAACACAGTGTACAGTCAGAGTGAGCAGTCACAGCCACAGTGTGATCAGAATGTTTACAGTGTGGACCTCCACAAGAAGCACTGCAAAACACTTATGCATATGGGAGGAGATTTCAAAGTTTCAGAGTGTAAATCATTATATTCTGATTGAGCAGGCATGATGGGGATTAGCAAAGGACAATAAATCTGTTTTTGTGACATGCAAAGATACGGCTTGTTTCCACATGGTTACCCACAGCCTCTGTCATTAATAGTTAAGATCTGTTTTGAAGGAAAATAGGATTTTGATTTGAAAAAGTCATCACAACAGAAACACACATCTTTTGAATGATGGACAAGCATACACTGTTTATCCTGTTTTAACCACTGGATTGGTTTGGCCTTGTGTCACAAACCACAGCACTATAATTTGCAAGGTCATTCCACCCATTTAGGGTAAACTCTCCTCCTCTTATGTGCACTGCTATACTGAACAGACAACGTGTTTTCACACAAACACGAAAGGCTAGGATCCAGGTCAATTGAGTCGATGCTCAATTGACCTCAAAAGGATAGATGGGCATATATATACACATAAACATTAGCCATAGAGACACAGTAAGTCTGAGAGAATTGACGGAAAGAGGGTCACTATTCCCTTGGGTGTCAGCTCCCACTACTGTATAGAGAAAAATGATTTATCAGGTACAATGACATCAACAGACAGTGTTGTGAGATATACGCACAAGCTAATATGTAAATTTAGCATGTGTTCTGTTAATATGAAGGTACAGCCTTATTTAGAGCATTCTGTACTCCTCTGTTTACTGCTATCCTACATCCTATATCCTATCCTATAGAAAACGTAACATAACCCTGATTTAATAATTTACCACTACTGGAGGGAGTGGCAACTCACAGGCTTGGTGAAAGGGACGGGTAAGACAGTGGGAGTGGGAGAGAGTGTGTTTATGGGCATGTGTGTAATACTGACACACATACTGTGCACATATAGTGGCAGTGACAGACAATACCCATTGAAAGGTATATTGTGTGTTTTTTTTTTAGCAGAAACTGGCTGCCAGCCACAGCACAGCCCATTGCTTAGCAACAACCAGTGGCACCCCATCAATTTCAACTCCAAATGGGTTGCAGATCCATGCAGGTTCATGCCATGTGTTACCCAACTTCTCTCTCCATCAGTCTGCCAGGCTTGAGCCTGCTGATTGAAAAAAAAAATGGCTTATATGAAATGCCCAGATGTTAATCTGATTTATGTTCCTCTTACTTCATTCTTTCAGCCATCGCCTCTTTCTTTTCTTGTTTCTCTCTTTGATGTTGGATAACCTTAACTAACCAGAGACTATATACAGAGACTCTCAACACTCAGAGCTGAGTAAGCCCTGCAGTCCGCACTTTACTAATTTACATTTACTAATCATGTTTACAACTAACAATAGTTTTGTAACATGCTAAAATATCTCTACATCCTTTCATGTTCTTGCTGCATTTTTTTCACAAACTCAGTCTGTCTTTCTCCTTTCAAGCTCTTAAACACCCCTGAGCTCTATGTCAGTCTCCTCCTCCGGCTCTGCTCTCTCCACTCACGCATCTTGCACTTTCCCCTCATGATTTTGTCATACAGACGGCTGTTATGGCAACAATCATCGATTATGAAATGCTACACATTCGTGGTCACACACATCATTATCCTGCCCTCACCTTCAAGTATGTACAACACTCAGCCCTGTAGGGCATGAAAGACAGTTGAAGATATTAAGTCTGAAGACAAGTTGGCACGCGTGTCTGGCAAAAGAATTGCGACTTATGGTGCACACCCTGCAGAGAAGAGACACACATGGGACACACATGTGTTAAAGATAACACGTGTATGTAACACGTATACATGTTGAAAATGTATAACCATAACCCTAGCCTTGTCTATCTATCTGTCTATCTATCTATCTATCTATCTATCTATCTATCTCGCCCATATCTTGCCTCGGGTTAGCAGTAAAAATTAAGCAGCAATAGCTTCACGTCACTCACAGATGACTGACAACAAGACAAAGCCTCAGTTTGCTCAGCCACAGCACTATTAATACTCATCAAACAGACACAGGCTGGCAATTGCTTCCATTCATTTGGACAGCCTAACCAAAACCCTATTCCAAACCTTAACCATAACCAGTAATGCCTAACCCTAATCTTAACTACAAGTAACTACAATTGATTTACCTTTAATTTGAAGTAATAATTGAGAAATTAGGTTCTGCCTGATTAGGACTATACTTTTGTCCCAATTAGGACTACTGATCCTGACCAGGTCAGTGCTCATACCAGAAAACATCTTTAAGAAGCAATAAAAACGCACACACGTGTGCATACACAAAAATTCACTTTTCAAAACGAACATATCGCCAAACATTGATGATATAAACTCACACTCATGATATGAATCAAAATGTGAACCAACTGTCATAATAACAGGAAGGAGAGCAGCAAATAACACATTTGTTCATTAAAATGGTTCATTCTCCTATAACTGATTATTAGATTGGCCAATTTAATGTCACAAAGAAGAGGAAGAAGTGCACATACAAACTGAACAAACCAGCCACAGCTGACCTATTAAAACTGCTTCAACTTCACAGGCCAAAGCATGGCTTAAAATTCCTTAATCAACTGATTATACGCACCGATTCACTTTCTGTTCATCTACAAATGCAGCTCAGTCTCTACATTATCAACACTGGTCAGAGCACACAAGTGTTCTGGTTTCTTGTATTTGTGCATAAGATTAAGAACAGTGTCTGTGATGTCACAATTACATATTTTCCCCATGTCGTTCAGCACAATTCTTTTTACAGAAAAATGATGTGTAAAAACCAATCGGGCCTTGATTTTTGTTTGGATAAGGCCTGAAGGTTACATGGTGGTTATTTATCCCCCTGCAAGAGAATCCGAGTTGTTAAGCGTCCCTAATTCTTTCTGCATAGAGTTCAGACACTGTTCTTAATCTTATGTTAGTCAAACCTCAGTTCAATAGTCAAGTTGTAATGGATTTAAAACATGGTGGAGCATTAACACATTAGAAAACATCACTGCATAGGGGAGAGAATCACAGGGTATCTCATGTTACGATACAATACGTTATATCGTGAAAAGTTATAAGTGCAGGATTTCTCTATCTATTCGTAACAAAGTGCATAAAGCCTATGTATTGAACGTGAATGTGGCATCTCTTAGCGTAGCTTTGTCCATCATTATCCCGCTGTAAACTCCCTCGTCTTCGGCCAGGTAACATCCGCCCAAGTTTCCCTCATTTATTTGAGCAGCGCCACCGCGAGGAGACGTGAAGTATCGACCCCCAGTGAGTAAAACAGGCAGGGACTGTTTACTTTAGAGCGCATTAATTTATTAATTAAAATATCAATATTTGCCCTGACATATCGATTATCGTATTGCACGAGGAAGGACGACGATATATCATCAAACCGATATTTTGACCCACCCCGTATTTCTGCATCGGGATTATGTTATTTTATCTTTATACGATACTCACTATTGGCCTCTGTCCGATACTGGCTAATACTCACTGGTTCAGACATAAAAAGTAAAAAAGTAAAATCCGATCCATAAAACATAAATATGAGGCAAATTATTTGCTAAATTCAGGCAATGTGCTGTAACTACAGATGTTCCCATTGCGTCCCTTTAATGCACTATTATTTAACCGAGGTGGTAAATCCATTAGCACAAATATTTCATTGACAGTAATGTTGTTGTAAAAGAGGCAAAAGACTATAGGAGTGATATCAGCATAGAAATTCAAATCTGTGATAACGGTATTGTATCTGACACACACACACACACACAAAGCAGCGGTATGAACCATCCCTGCTTCAAACAGCTTCCCAGATTGAGGAATTTGACTCCTCTGGTCTCAGGTCAGTTTGTATTTGGGCTATTCAAACCAGTGACCAATTTATGGCATTCAGCCTTTATGTGGAGTGACAAATCCCTCTGAATCAGTGCCCATAAAAATGCCAACAATGATTCATGGGAATGTTTTGGTCAATTTAAAATGCCCTCATTTAAAAACACTTTTGGGAGAGAGTGAGCAAAAAAGAGAGAGGCACTGAATAGAAGTGTAGAAGAAAAAAAACACTATGGTGGACCAATAAAAGATTACAAATAGGTAACCTAGAGGGAGGAAAAAAAAGGCAAAGTGCTCTGTTTAAAGGCACAGCAGGTATATTTTAAGTACAGTAGAGTTGTGTAAATTTACTGTGTGAAGGACAGTTACTGCTTTAAAACTACCTGCGACACACCTGACCTCTAATGTCTGTATTTGTGGTATTTCACCTTTATCTTTGTGTAAACAGGGATTTTTTTTTCATATCACGCTGCAGCTCCAACAGCCCAAAATGAACGTACAGTCGCCTGTACCGCCGTGACATGTTAATTACACGGTTACGATAGTTATTTTAAAGACATTACAAACGAGGCGAGGCCTCCAAAACTGAGCTCCCCTTCACAATAAAACTCCCTGCTCCTTACATTCGCTTATCCTCCGGTTGAAGTTGCCGGTGCATCGCCATGGAGAAGCCGAAAAGACTGTCGCGCTCCCCGTTCTTCCTCTGGTAATTTTCGGTGTCCAGGTTGAAAGCCCACAGTCGACCACATCCCAGGAGAAGGACGAGCAGCCATGCTCCACAGGTAAGTTTGGTGTCCATGAGACACGGCACAAAAAATGATAAAATTAAATAAAAACACACACAGGCAGAGACACACACAAAGTCCCTAGTCCTGCTGAAAGGTGAGACCTCAGTGAAGGAGGTGCAGACACAGACTAACTAGTCTCACCAGAGTTGAGAGTGGTGCACTCATTCCTGCACACACACACACACACACACACACAGCTGCCCCTCCCTCACTGCTCTGTCCTCACAGAGGGGGGGTTACAGACTAAATCTATTCGTCTGAAGGCAACTTTATTAGTTTCAACATAACAACATTCAACATTTTTTGAAAGAAAGAAAAATAAATAAAACAACACAAATTCTCACTTTTTTTCTCAGAATTCTGACTCTTTACTTTTCTATCAGAATTCTGACTTTTTTCTCAGAATTCTGATTTTCTGATTTTAATCTCAGCAATCCGACTTTAATCTCAGACTTCCAACTTTAATCTTACAATTCAAGATGTTTGTTTTTTTTACTTTTTTCAAAAAAATGTTTTACTTCCCAATTTGAACAAAAACCCAATTATAACAGAGTACAGAATAATACAAAAGAGAGAAAGTAAACAAAAGGTTAGACCAAAATGGAGCATAGAATGTGATTTTGCAGCATAAAACAACAGTTTACTCAAAAAGTATTAAAATAATGTACAGTGCTTTAAAATAGCTCAATCATGAGCATATGAGAAAAGAAATAATGTTTTTACATGGATTTTAAATTCACATTTGGCGCTGATTTCAGTTCTTGTAGTTTGTTCCACTTGTGTGTACCATATATTTTTGGTTTGAACTCTGGGCTTGGCTATCCGACATGAGTCAGTAGATCTTAGAGACCTACGAGGTTTGTATTATTTTAGTACGTCACTAATATATTCTGGACCTAAAACATTCAGTGATGCAAACAAAACACGTCTTAAATCCCACTGGCTGGGAAAGTATTTGAAGTAGGATTTTTTGAGATTCTGAGATTTTGGCACAAAAGACTGAGTGTGAGGTAGATACAAATGTGGACATAAAGAAAAGAGAAAATAGAAATGTGTTGCAGTATTTGCAGCATGTTACTTCTTCATAAAAGCCTCTATAAGCCACAGCCCAGAACCCCATTGCTAGAAATTACTCAATATTTAGAATCTTTCTACAGTTTTACAGGTGCTCTCAGATTCAGATCAGAACATGCCATCGCCACAGGGCCTGTATCTTCTGTAATTATTAGATGAGTCATTAGATGAGTCACAGAGCCAGAAGCAGCTGGACCAGGCACAGACTGGACTGGGCACATTAGCACATTCCCTCACTAGATGGTTTTCAAGGCATTCCATGAGGCGCTGACCCAAAGATTGTCCTCGCAACACAGCATTTCAGAACACAACACCGGCTTTGTCTGCACATGGAGACAGAGGGCAGACAGAGAGAAGCTGCCCACATACAGTACAGTGTCAAAGGCAGAAAACATGGTTGGAAGAGGGGAATGCAGCAAGGGAAAAGGTCACAGGGAGAATGTGGTTCTTCTGCAGGTCTGTTTTCAGCTTAAGTCGCCATCAAATCTTGAAATAGCTCCAGTAAGGATCAAAGTTTTGTCCTGATCAAACACATATCTGGCAGATGTGTTGATAAAGTAAAAGCTTATAAGAATACACCTGTTAACTTTCCCCCCTGTCCAGATCGGGCCGATGTTACACTCCTATGTAGGTGCTTTGGTGATTTACCGCTCTGTCATCAGGAGGTCACAAACAGGAATCAGACCTATCACTGATAAGAACAGCAGAGTGAGGTATGTTGCGTTGAGCTTGTCCTTGGCTTGTGTGTGTATATGTGTGTCACTTCCTCTGTATGACATCCAGGCACAGATCTCCCTCTGTTCTGGTGTTCTTCTCCTCCACAACCCACTTAGATGTTATATTATGTTATTGTATTTATTTGTCTCACAACAGGGAAATGTGTGAGATCAAGAGTAAAACAAAGTAATAAACACACAAGTAAGAAAAACACGTTTTTCTGTGCAATGAAATTCTTTCTTGCTGTGCACACAAATGAGTGTTAAAAAAGAGTCAAAGAAATAGATAAAGTAGAATGTATACAATGTAAACTGGGTATGACCCAAAATAAGCACGACGTGTGCATCATTTATGCAGATTGAACAGTGTGAGGGTCCACACGTGTTAGATATTGCACTGATATAGTTTGTTTACCAGGCATCAAATCAGCGGCTAGCTTCAAATCAAAAAGAAAAACACATAGGCAGTATCAAAACTTAAGAACAGACTATGAAATGAACCAGTATTATATCATTATCATTCATGTTATCATTCAGGATCACCCATGTACGTCAGTGACATAAAGAATGACATGGGATTATTTCAATTATCACTCAACAAAATTAGGAGTTGAGTGAAATCTATGTAATCTGGGTCCAACATTTACTGTATTTCAACATAAGGGACGCATAAAAAAGAAAAAGAAAGAAAAAAATCCTCCCTCAGGTGCTAAAGCAGAGGCATGACTATAAAAGCAATTCTGTCTGACACACATGCATGCAGAAAAGGCAGTGCCCGGACTCGCCCGAGCCACAGCCCTGTACTTGTTCTTAAAGGTACAGCTCCAGGTACACGAGGGGAAACAAACACACGGGCACCTGAGGGTGTGGCACAGTGAGTTTTTATGACACAGTAGAAACACATAGCCTTGGGCTACTCATACACGACTCACATACAATTCACCTCTGTTCACAATCACAATGAACTCCAAACCCAGGATGTGTCACAATTGCAACACATTAATGAACTGCACTTTCCCTGAGCAGTCTGATGTCTGCTAGATGGAGAATATTTTGAACAACAACAAAAACGCTGTGGAGGAGTGGGATTAATGAGTGCTGCTGACTCAGCTCCTCTCGTGTTACAGTTTGCCTTCTGAGTGTGAATGCAAGTGGTGCAAGGTAGCATATCTTAAAGGAACACTTTGACATTTTGCACAATGTGCTCATTCGCTCTCATGTCAAACGAGAAGATTGATCTCTTGCCTGAGAGCTAAGTTCACCGTCTGCTGCCTCTATAGCTTCATGTTTGCTGTGCACACGTGTCGTCTCAGCTTTCTCATCTGTAAAACCAGAAGAGCCCAGTTAGCATTCACGTAACCCTGTGGGGGACAAACGTCTAGTGTACATGCATTGACTCTTATTCACAGGATTGATCCAATGTCTTAGTAGAACGTAGATGTAAACATACACACAATGCAGGTACAGTAAAATTGACCCCGATCCAAGTGTAGTTGTCTGATAGCTGAGTATCTATTAGTTCTGCACAGGGGCAAGAGAAACTCAAATGCCAGTATGTGACCATTATGTGATCATTAATTATGTTTTTAGCCTTTTTAACCACCCAACCTCCCCAGATTGATGATTGAAGAGATTTTGCAGCAGAAGTTTCCAATGCTGCTGAGAGCTTGGAAGATAAAACACTGAACCGACAAATACAAGAGAATGTTAAAAGTCTATAAATAAGCAATAAATATGACAGAGGAAAAGTGGAAATAAATAACGTATCTAAAAACCATGACAGTCAAGTAAACTGTATGTTAACAATCATTTCTAATCTTTTAAAAGCTGAAAACTGGTTTCACTAATCCACCGTGGTTTCATCCTACCATGCTGTCCTCTAATGAATATATACATGTCACGTATACTGTGCATTTTATTGTAGTAAGCAATGGTGCAGCAATGGTGTCAGTTTTATTTGGCAGTGCATTATCAGTGTAAGAGTCATTTCTGTTATTATTTTGGTGTTTGGAACCTCCCAACACTTAGTAGGAGGATGTGTTCTCTATTTGTGCAAAGTGATTTAGCTCAGGGTTGAGCATTTTTTTGGGTTGTTGACTAAAAGGAGAAGCACAAAATGTTCTGATTTCTCTTTTTATTAATATATAGTGTTCTATAAGAAACAGAGTTCACAGAACTGTGCCACAGAATGAACCATTTTATTTTTGGAGACGCTAAACGGCAGAACAGAACAAACAGATGCAGCAAACATTTGTGGCCCATTTTGGCAAATGGTTTGTTACAGTTAGTCTTTGTTTTTGGTGAAACTTTCTTTCTTAAATCACAGAACACTTGATTTTGAATCAGATTCACACACACACACACACAAACCATGCACTCAGTTGAAAGGGTATTGCTGGGAAACCGGTTTTCTTAGATCATACACAGTAAGAAAGGGCAGTGAGATCCACTGTGTTTGTGTCAATGTGCCACTTTGAACCTCAGAGGACAACAGATGCAAGCAAACACTATTATCCATGACCTTTTATAGCTTCACACATGCGCACACTTGCACATGACACTTACTGCACCCATGCTCATTTTTTTAATTATGCTGTCTACTTTGATTGCTAGGACAGTGTTAAAGGGAAAAAAAAGGCAATAACACACAGAAGCCACAGAGACACACGCAGGAATCTGTGATATGACATCACCTGACCACCCCTCCAAAGTATTTCCACTGTTGAAAAAAAAAAAAAAAACTCCAGGCAATGATAATGTCAGGAGGTCAAGAGAGAAAGTTGACGGTGTCAATCAAGAGGGAACCCACCCTGCACCAACCTGGTGACTGTGGTTTACAGAAGTCACTAGATTTTTGGTAAACAGTGGAAACAAAAGCATTATTCCGGGACCACAATTCAAATTGTAGCATTAAATTTAACCAGTTTCTCAGAAATTAGGTTCTGCCTCATTGGGACCAGGTTTTGGTCTCCATCAGAGGACATTACCTTGACTTTTCCTGGACACTTATTATAACCTCAGCCGTAAACTACTATTTGCTGAACCCTAACATTCACCTATAAAATGATATTATTTATAATATACTGTATGTGACTGGCCCCACAACATGAGCAATACCTGAAACACACATAGACACACACATGCAGGTTAACTGTAATTTTTTGACACATTTATACACTGTGACCTAATTAAAACTGCAAAACATCCCTTGTGTAAAATGTGCTTCGACTCATCAAGGACTGATTCCAGTACTCAGTGTCACCTGTTCTTGGTTGGCATCATATTATCTGTTTGATGAACGATGAATCAAATATCAAATCACCGGCTGGACCAAATGATATTTCCATGCCGTGTGAAGCCATGTTGAGCAAGATAATTAGACAATGGCATTCAGTTGGCTGGTCGGTCGGTTGATCAGTCCACCAATTTGATTCAGGCCAAAATAGTGACAATTAAGATTAAATGTTGTAAACTACTCACTTTCAACAGTTTTCATTGATATTGTTACATTTGCTGCCACATTTATTAGGTTTTTGTCACAGTATCGGACTAACTTATGTGTGTCCAGAGTTAAAATTGCAGATTTTCTCTTTGGACTTTGGTGTAGGGGAAGAGAGGGTTACAAAATTCCAGTAAGAAACGGCTAACATATTGGGAGAATAGTTTTAAATGAGCATAAAGTGGTTATAATCTGTTTTTTCTTGTGTCCCCATTGGTTTTCAATGATAACGTGTTTCCATGGCTGGCTGGTTCTATGTGTCACTACCTCATACAACCACATTTCAAAGAACTTGAAATGTCCCTTTAATAAGTACTGGATATGTTATTATACGGACCACACCGTTGCTGTGGTGGTTTAGAACTCTTGCCTTTGCAGCAAGAAGACCCGGGTTCACGACCTGGTCGGGAACTAGGTCCTTTTTCTGCATGAAGTGGAGGATAAAGTGGTAGAAGATGGATGGATGGAGGTTATTATACATTTTTACAGACAGTCATGGTGCCCACTGGATACATCCTGATAAATCCTTTGTGATCCTGTAAACGTTTATAGGATGGATGAGCACTGCTTGTTTTACACTCATAAATGGTTCGGACATTCACTCTTTATAACATGGTGGTCCCATAATTTCCATCCACCATGAAATTCACTTTTGTGTGACTTTTCGTTACAATTATTGGATGGTTCGACATGAATGTTGACGCCTGGTTCAGAAATATGCTGTAGTAAGTCATAATGAAGATTCTTCCCCTCTGCAGACATACCCTAACTCAACATCAGCCTGTAGCTACATGTCCTGCTAGAGTGAATGTTCAGCTCCAGGTAACAAACCCCACTGCTGTGGTGTGGCCTTCAGGTGTTTGGTCAAAGACTGTTACTCAGTCGAATTCAGTACATGCTGTCTGTGCACACACGTGTGTCTGTGTAAGACACATCTGCCTCTACAAGCCTGAAAAGGATGCGTCACTATGTCAAAACTGCAAATCCTCAGGTCACCAAGGAAAACTAAGAATTCCTGTGGTGGTGCTTCTCGGTAAAAGTCCCAGGCGAGTGTGATATATCACAGTTTTACCCTCGCTCACAAAGTGATACACATGTGGAATGCAAAACTGTTGGGGGGGGGGAAATACGAGCTATTTAATCGATAGTTCAAGACCAACTTAACATAGTCAGTGGTAAATATGTAAAACATGTGACCAACCACAAACAGAGAGGGAGAGAGAGAGAGAGAGAGAGAGAGAGAGTGGGGGAAGTCCTTACACATGCAGCAGGAATGAATGTTGCAGCAATGAAAATCGCATGTGACGGTACATCTCTATGTTCACCATCAGTGTGTGTGTGCGCATATGTCTGTGCAGAACCCTTACGAGGCTCATAGTAACAGGAAAAAAAACATGCAAGTATAAGAATGAAAGACAGTAACTGTGTTGCTACTGTGCTGTTATGTGTTGCCCACAGACTTACCACTGCTGTGTAAGCTGAGGTTGTATTTGTATTTCTTATTTAGCTCTCCTCTCCTCTAAAATCTTACCTACTTTCTGTTTTTATGAGCATGTTTGTAAGTAATAATGTACACTGCGTTTCATGGATGATCAGCATCCAATAGGATATGCAAAGACAGAAACCTGCATGTCTGTTGTTTGGTTAATAAATTAGAAAAAATGACTAAAATATTATAATTGGCATGAGTCTGATTTCAAATGATGGCACTTAGAATAAATCATGTTTTCCTAAACAAACGGTGGTGGTTTAAAAACAAAAACAAAAGTTCTTGTCATATGGAAAAAAAAAAAAAACTTTCTCCGTGGCTCGTGGCCAGATTTCACTGAAATACGTCTGTAGATAAACTGTGGTAAATGAACACGGTAGAGGATTCACGGGAGAACTGCGAGAGAGAGCAGAAATATGTTCCAACATGCAGGAAAAGTATGAGGAGCACCTCACCCCGCCACTCCCTGCTCCTCCCTAAATCCTACCCTCACCCACCTCTGCTCCCCCTCTGCTGCTCTCTGTCTTCACTTATTACTCGCCTCCTTGTTGACAAACCCCTTATATCGTATTCACATTTTTATGTCTTGCTTGGAATTTAATGAATCATATGTTGGTGGGAGGCCATTAAGTGTTGTTTGTCTTTTTGTACTCATTCACAAGGAGCTCACACTCCTTACACACACACACACACACATATGTACATGCACACCACGCCCTGCCCTAAAACCAAAAACTGCAATGATTCCATAGCTAAAAATGAGTTAAGTGTATTTCAGTTTAAAGTCTTTCCATCATTGTTTCAGACGCTTTTAGTCTGTGGTGTTCAATAAAAACTGAACATATGGTAATTGAGTACTAAATGTTCTGTGCCCAGTGAAATTATCATAGGTGAATCATTTCCTGGCAGGTCATGATCAGACTCCAGATCAGCTGACCCACCTTTATTTGTCAAACCCTTCCTGCCTCACCCATAAACTAGCAGTGACATGAGCAGAGAAGCACAGAAGCACACACACACACAGGCAGGAAATGAAAACAAGCCCTCCAGTAGGGCTGGAATCCAATTTCTCCTCCTATGTTCTTTCTCTGAAGCATCTTCACTTAGTTACCGTCATTGTACCAGTATAAAAACATCAGCCTTACATTATCCTCACACTACTCTACCCAGATGGTTTGAGAATGTAATGTTTGTAAAATTAGGTTTTGTAATCACCAACATGCTGCAGTGCATAACTTCTCCATTCAGCATGAACTGAAAAATAGATAGATCTATATTTATTTGTGTTTTTCCATTAGGAATAGTACCAAAATAACCAGCCCCAACCGTTCCATTCTTTGGCCCCCTTCCCTTGGGGTACCAGAGGCGGAGCTAAATCGGCTCCATCCCCCGAAGTCAAACACCCACAGAAAAAAGTTGCCCGTTGTTTTTGTTTGTTGTGTCGCATTCGATGTCGTCGTTCGTCATCATCGCACAGGTACGACATCCCCAAAACGCAGCCATCGCACACAGCCCAAACCCCGCAACGGTAAACGCAAGCCTTTACCATTCCAAACGGTGCCGTACTTGAATTTTCCTTGAATTTCACAAACCTGTGATTTGCACCTAAATCCCAATGAGAAATATTTTTGAGAGACTTGTGTGCTTTGCCGATTCCTTGTACCCTCATAAATTGCCTTGATTAAATGCACCTGTTGACTAAAGATACAGGCAGTAGAGCAGAGCAGGAAAAGTCTATGATGTTATGCCTGGAATTTATGACCCTGAACAGCACTGTTGGTCTCTATATTCTGCAGGCCTTGTTATTTGCTCAAATGTAAAGTGAACCACGAGATCAGTAAGAGGTCACACTGCCCCTCGAGTAGATTTCAAACTTTGATTCATTCTCCTGATTACATGTCACCAAACAGTGTTGACTGACATCAAGTGACAGACTCAAAGATTTGCAGTTGTGTGCTGCCATCTACTGGCAGCACACAACTGCAACACACACTAACGGCAGCAGCTACGACACAGATGCTACAGGTTATTGAAGGATTTAATGACAATGAATTTCCATAGATTGATAAGATTCTAAAGGATTTCACACTCGGTATATTTTTATATATATAATTTAACTTAAATCGCGATAGAAAAAGCATTAAAAGTGATGTTTTAAATATGTACATATGCATCACTTTCATGCTCTTGCAGCAGTGTGCCATTTTCATGAAAGTTAGTTCTGACCAACAGATTCCTGACAGCTGACGTAAGGTTCAAGTCTCCTTCAGGTCACGTCGCTTTCCTCTGGCAGTTTGGTGAGAATTTCCACCCCGTCAGAAGTGATGACCACCGTGTGTTCAAACTGAGCGGACCTGTATGAATGTCAATTTAGAAAAAGCTTTATTTTCAACACAACCAATGCCAATTTTAGATATTCAAGGAATTTGTTCTTTGCCTGGAATCAACAATCCTGACTATTTAGTCTCCAAAGTTTAAACTAGGCAGAAAATAACATCTAGGTGTTTAAATCCACAAATCATAATGATTTTTGAGACAAAACAATGAATAAATGCTACAAGTATACAGCCATGCTTACCTTTTCTCATCCACAGACACAGCAGTCCACTTGTCCTTCAGGATCCTGAACTCTACAGAGCCCTCCATCAGTATGGGCTCTGCGGTATAACAGACAACATCAAATCCATGCTCACACACGACAGCTTGCTTATCCGCATATAAAAATTAGCGACTATAACTTGCCTATTGTGAAAGCCATCCCTTCATCCATGGTCATGTCATTGTTATTGGCTGAAAATAAACAGATGATTAGGGAATTGTTTATTTTTACACTACTGGTTTATAATGATGATGTTTTCCTTTTCCTTATTATGTGTTAGCCTTCCATGTCTCCTGTTCTGTGACAATGGGTCTAATTTGTTGAGTTCAAGACATAGTATTTCCCAGCAAGGGCAAGAGTGTATTTATGTTTGACGCTGAACTTACCGTGGTGCCAGATCTCAGGATGGCAGTGAAAGACGGAGCCTATTCCATGTCCAATGAAATATGGACACACTTGGAAACCACTGGAATGGGCTACTTCACTACCAGCACAACAGAACATACAAGTGGTCAAAAAGAGAAAAATATGTCTGATTATTTGGTTCAAAGATATTTTCTGTGTGTGTGCGTGTGTACCTAATTGTGTTTCCTATAACACAAAGCTGTGCACCCGGCTTGCAGGCAGCGATGGCCTCATCTCTGCAGCGCCTTGCAGTCTCCACTAATCGCTGCCCAGCTTCATCCACCTGGCCAATCAAGAAGGTTTCTGAGGTGTCACCATGGTAACCGTCCAGATAA
Organism: Solea solea; assembly: GCF_958295425.1. Classification (NCBI taxonomy): domain Eukaryota; kingdom Metazoa; phylum Chordata; class Actinopteri; order Pleuronectiformes; family Soleidae; genus Solea; species Solea solea. The sequence continues at coordinate 9,541,214 of NC_081134.1, read as the reverse complement.
ACCTGGGAGAAATAGGCAAAAAGTTGTTGCTCTGATTGACTCTGTGTCCAAGGTTTTTTGTTTTTGTTGGTGTTTCGTTTGAAATGTCAACTTACAGTCACATCAATGTTGAGGATATCTCCATCTTGAAGTTGTCGACTGCAGGACACACACATGGATAAATATATGTGGTGTACTGTATACAGATAATTTACCACTACTGTGTTATGATACAGTCAATACTGTGCATCAACAAATAAACAGAGAATAACTTGACTCCAAAATTATACACACTTAATGTCTTATCCATCCAAAAATCAGCCATTAACAATGTGACAAACCACTTTAGGGCTGAACAATTGGTTGTTTTCAAATCAAAATCACAACTTGCAATTAGCAAATCACAAATGGCTGCAGCTGAATTGTACAATAAGTTGTGAGTGAATGCGTTTGGCTTTTTACCTGTCAGGTATGCCATGACAGACCACATTGTTCACAGATGTACAGACCGACTTGGGGAACCCCCCGTATCTGAGAGGGGATGGGTAGGCGTTGTGTTTGATTGTCTCCTGGTGCACAATGAAGTCTATTTCATCTGTCGTCATACCAACCTGGAAGTCACACAGTTATTATTGTTGTGTTCTAGTTGTTTTTCATGACATAGAAACACAAACTATGCAAGACTGTCGTGGTTGCGTGCTTACGTTCAGACTGCGTGCAGCGTGTAGCAGCACACGTCGGGCAAGCTGACAGGCTCTGGCTAGGCCGTTGACTTGCTCTTGGTTTTTGATCTCGATGTAGTCTGGCCACTCTGGAACCACCCCAGTGCCTACATAGTCTGGTCGCACAATGTGCTACAGTCAGGGAGGAGGGGACAGAAAGTATGAACAGTCACACTATTCCTATGTATATCAATTGCACCCTCTGCATCTCTAATGAAGCTAGAAGTGGAGACATATTGACAGCCTGACATCTCTGAAGGAAAACAGATTTTTAACTAACTATAAAAGCCCTGGTTGAGCATCATTTTAAACATGGTTCTATATCATTAACATGTTCTTGTTCCACCATTGGAAGGTTCAGTCATTTACCTTAGGCACTGCAAACGCAGGTCTAACAGCAGCTGGGCGAACTACATTGTGGGAACTTTTCCACTTCCTCCAGAAGAAGCAGCGATGTTGGTGACACAGTGGAGCAGTGGAAAGACCAACACAAACTCTGTGCAGGAAACCACCAAGTCCTGGAGAAAAGGAGAGCAGCACAGTGAGAGGGAGACAACTTTATGGAGAACAATTTACCATTTTTCAAATCTAAATTGCAGAAGGTGCAGGGATTTGTATTTGTATAACGGACTGCTCTCAGATGTGATACGTTTTATTGCAGCAGGCAGGAAGGATATTCAGTAACGAGCGGAACGGTACGGTTCGGTTCGGTTCGGTACAGTACAGTACAGGTACGTATTTTGTTGTTTTTTTGCGTTTCCACCAGGATTAGAACCAAAATAACCGTCCTCAATGACAGTTAAGCTGACTTAGTCTGTTTGAGAAGGTGCTCCGCTGTATGTTCATTGCTATTGTGTCTGTTTTAAAAGAATTAGTGTCAGATTTTAGACTAGGACCTACCTGAGCTTGTTGAAAGCCCAGCCGAACAGTGCGCCGCCATTTGTGGTTCTTCTTTGTGATTTTGAGTGGCGGTTGGCAACCAGCTTATAGGTGCATTACCGCCACCTACCGAACTGGAATGTAAAACAAAAGGCTGGCCAAAAAATAAAATGTATGACGTCCATCTCATTAATGTCTTGCTGGGTGTAGATCTATTTTAGCCTTGAATGGACGACTGGCTTAAGACCTTTAATTTATTTCTAGTAAATGAATTTTAAGGAGCATTCTTATCACACAAGAAAGAGCTACATAATTATTATTAATCATTATAATGATTAATAATAATTATTCCATTGTGTGAATATATAGTGTATATATACAGTCACTATTGTGACTACTGGCTATAATGACAAGTCACTATTCTAATAATTTCCACTGCTTATTGCTTAGTTATTCATCACAGTTTGAAGTCCGTAATCACATTTCAAAATTCTTTATCAGAGTTCTTCTAATGATAATAATAATAATAATAATAATAATAATGATAATAATGATAATAATGATATTAAAAATGATAACATATCAAGATGGTGTGAGCTTTGATGGCTATGATGTTATTGGCTATGATATATGTATGCACTTGCAGCCAAACTATACTGTGGAGCGTTATACGTCTCAGTGTGCAGCCTACTGGAAATAGTTGCAGAAGAACAAGACACACAGAAGAGCAAGCACACAGCAAATATCAATTGATGAATCGACTACAGAGGATGATAAAAAATAAAACTAACACTGCACAGCTCCTGAGTGACTCATCCTGGTGTGCTGGAGGTTCAGGGTGCAGAGTGCTGCTGCTGCTGCTGCTATGGTTGTCCCTTCTCTGCTGTTTACCTGCCGCCAAAGCCTGTCTGCAGTGTGACCACAAGGTCAGGCGCTTACATGAAGACTTAAGCCTGTCTGCCCTCACGATGCAAGAACAGATTGCTATAAGAAACATTTATGACCAAGCTTATGTGAGATACAGAGAGAGCAGCAGCAATCGAAGGGGAGTAATTGATCTCACTACCCTGTACAGAGCCAGAACAGAGTATGAGAATGAATTTAATCGCTTTTTCATACCCAACACCAGGGGTTCTCTGTCATCTAAAGCCATTCAGATCATGGAGATGGGCCGGAGGATCTTAGAAAAACACTTGGATTCCTTCATCAGTCATCGACTGTGCCCCAACCAGTGTGGGATTCTGAAAAGAAGAGTACTAGATTGTGTCACTTGCCGCCACAAGATCTACACCTGTGTGTCTCCCTCTGGCCAGTGGGACTGTGGTGAGATCTCAATACAGGCTGAGGAGGGAGACCAGGCGGTGTTGGACTGTTTTCTTCCATGGCATCCTCTTCTTTTGGGAAAACCAAAGTACCACTTCTTCCGGGCCCCAGGAGAGCCACAAAATAAAACGCTGAATGAGAGCGACTTCAGAGCCTTGGTGGTGACAGATGACTCACATGTGGTCTTAAATCAGTTGCAAGTGAATGAGCAAGGAACATACCGCTGCTCTCTGAAGGCCCAAAATGGAAGCATCTTCTACCAAGTTACTTTCCTGCTCACTGTCACCTCTGCACCCAATGAAACTGACCAACGCATTGCCACTCTGCCCGCTCTGCCACATGTGGATGATATACCTTCTAAACTGAGTGAGGACCTGCTGGTGTATGTCATCACCATTGTCACTTTTGTGAGTGTAGTAGCGAGCATTTGCCTCACAGTTGTCCTTGGAATGATGATAAATTAGAGGAGGAACTGTGAATGACATAGAAGTGGGAAAGAAACCACATGAAACACAGGATTATGAAAATACTACATGCAGTAAATATGCACTGTCATGACTGCAATGGACAGCAGCCATTTTGACAGGTAACCGCAGCAAAACCATGGGTTCTGAGCCCATCACATTAACAATAGTTCGGTTTAATTCCTTTTAAGTCAGGACTGTGTAACAGCTTCACTCTGCATACTCTCTAAACTGAGAGGCAGCAGGAGACATGCAGGCAGCCACAGTCTCAGTATAAACATGTCTGCAAGTGGGAACAACTGAAGATTTTAGCCACTTAACAAAAAGCTCACCTAATAAAAATCTATGACAACTTAAGTTTGCACTGTCTAAGAGTACACTTGCTGTTTTATCTTGTTGTCAGACAATCTTTTCTGACAGAAAACCAAACCTTGTGGCACTTTCTCTCTATGTCACACCAAATTCCAAAGATTTTACATCATGGCTCAAAAGTGTTGTTGATCTTGTTGCTGCTTCCACCTGTTCAAGGTCACATGTATAATCTGGTAACTCTGCTTTTGGAAAAAAAATGATCTGTTCAGATTTACTCATTCCTCCACCACCCAAGTGCATCGGGGAACTACAGTGGCCTTCGCATACCAATAAAGGTGCCGTTCCTCTTAATTTCTGTGGTGACATTCTGCTTGAAATGCACTTTTAGGATATATTGTGGGCTTGGGCTACTGTAAAAAAAAAACAACAACAAAAAACATGGTGGCTGAAGACTTTCCTTGAACAGTAAATGTGCATGACACCAGTCCCTGTAGCTCAACACTTCTTAGTTCAGTTAATGGCGCTCTCTTGTTTAGATCAAAAGAGACAATAAAGTAGATGGTACCCATAGAAAGTTGCCTGAGGTTATGTGGGTGATCCACACATGTACAACCAAGCACTCAAAGAATTCAATGACATTCAAAAGGGGGCGAACTCCTGGTGAAAATTGGAATATAATATAAGTTAGAGGCATGGAATGTTAGACTGAGGCAGACTCGTGTTTAGTATGAACATAATTAGAGCGGGCATGTACACACATGTAGCAATGTCAAGGAGCTTTACACAGATGAAGTATGACCCAGCCCTTCATGCCACACACTGGACCATCAAAGCGCAGTTTTATGATTAGTACAATCATATTGTGAATAGCAATAAACGTGTTTACAATAATTGTGACAGATTCCTGGGACAGATTCCTGTCATCCCATGCCTACTTGTTCATGCACATTTCCCCCTATTTTTTATGGCTTCATAGCAGTACCTCATACATGTGTGTAATGGGTTTATATACAGCCTATGGTGCAATCACTGCATTAGTAGACTAACAGGTTTATCATTTCATGAGTTTTCTTGATATGTTCCCATTCATAGACTCATTAACTTTAAGCCAACCAAAGTAAATCCTTCTTTCAGCCCTTGCAGGTAGACGCGTAGAAGGTGACATCATCAAAGTCCGCAAGGGCTCAGTAAGGGGTTTAAGGGGGCTTTGGGAGTGAGCCAGAAAGAGGCTGCGCGCTCACGTTCTCGTCTCACCATTAGACGTGAAAGTCCACGACAAGGGAGGAAGGAGAAGGAAGAGGGCGTGCTCTACGCCCGGCTCGCTCACTCTGTGTGACGTCAAGCCAGCATGGCGGTCAAGGTGACTCCCTCTTCGCATCTCTGCGATACCAAAACATCTACTTTAACATGTCTGCATGCTGCATGTCCGTTTTTTAATGCGTGGATGACCGAGGCGATATTCCGCAGCTCTGTCTCGGGAGCAGCAGCGTCCTCTGAGGCTGTAGCATCCCTGAGCTAGCCGCAGTCCCACGGTCGTTGCTGGCCTTGAGGCATCCACAACCTCACAGTTAGCGGTGTAATGCTAAACAGAACAGCTGTGTTGCCGTGGGATAATAACACAGCGATAACGCTAGCTGAACCGCTACGTTAAGCCACTTTCTCTCGCCGTCGCGCATCCTTCAGTTGGTTAAAGCTAACGCGTCCTTGTCACGGTTTGTCTCCTCGTATGAGTAGTGTGTGTTGGCTAGCAAACTACTCAGTGGAAACGTTAATTTAAGCTTGTATAGTCTTAGTTCGTTGGCTGGTATTTATTTGAGCAAACTGCTAACCTCACTTCATTGTTTACTAGCACGTATCTGGTTGTTTTGGAGGTGTGTGTGTGAGTACTTTTCCTGGGTTGTGTTTCTCCTTCACAACAGTGGTCATGTCAAGGAGACACGAACCCTCTTCACTTTCTGTTTTGCTTCATGTTGAAACGCGCTTCAGCCTTTTTATTTGGAAATACTATGCCTTTGCTTTGACTGATAATAGTATTTTATTGTGTATATTTTAGGTGCAATCTACTAAACGTGGGGACCCAAGTGAGCTGAAAACAATCTTCCAGAGGGTAAGATCTGCACTTATTTCATCCTGTCAAAATCACTATTATTAGTAGTATCTGTATAGTATGCTCTCCTAGGAGGAGATCAGCTTGTCTCGAGACCTTTTGCCTGGTGAAAGGGCTTGTGAAGTGGTGTCATGGGGTTTAAATTAAAGCATTAGACACACAGTTAAAGATCCGGACAGCACATACTGCTGCTGCTGTTGTTGTATTAAAGAACAAACTAATATAGAAAAAGTAGGGCTGAGCAAATTTGAATAAATATCTAATTGCCAGGCATTGCGGTTGCGATATGATTCGCAATATCAGAGGGAATGGTAATTTTTACATCATTATTCTCATTATTACTTTGTGATATGTGTGCAGTGTGTATCTAAATGGGTGAGTCAGTGATTTTTTATGGTTATCCAAATTGTGTTTTCTTTTACAGAAGTTGAAACTTAAAACTCTGCAGCTGGTTTGAATGCAGTGGTTTTTTGTGCTTAGAAATGTGTTTAACATCTGCTTTTCATGCCAATGATTTTTTTTTCACTGTCTTGCGTGGACCTCAATCAAGGGTCTGTTTGCTTTTATACTTAAAGCGTTAGTGACCACTTTATCACACTGTCCTGTGTAGTCGATATTTGAATCACAGTTATGACTGCAGCATGACCAGGAGATGTCATGAGTGATGGCTGCATGAATGAACTTAGTTAACCTTCACCTTTCTCCAGTGTCTTCTGCGTGATAAGTCTGTGACCAGCCTGGTGTTGGTCATGTGGACCTGCTGTGGTCAGTCTGCTGACAAACACAGGTCAGTTAGCTTATGACATTGGCGTAATGCCACAACTGCAAGAGTAATGACCTTGATAGGTCACCAACCTCAAAATAATCTCTTTTTGCCACTACATTTGGGCACTTAAGCAGTAGTAGTAATGATAATAATAATAATAATAATTATTATTATTATCAGAAAAAGGAGAGACAACAATGACAATAAACAGACAAACCTGACAAATAAGTTGAGTCTGTTGCATATTAGTATATGAACTGGTAGGTGTTGAAGGATAAATACTGCACCTTCAAGCAGGCTTAAACCTTGGTTTTTCAAATGATGACACCCTTAAAAAATATGACCATTTGCATATCTGATACAGCTGGGTAAGGCGTATCTTGTATAATCAAAATATATTGCTAATAGTGTATTAATTATTTGCTTCTGTAGCATAGTTTTGCACAAAGCCAACAGAAAAAAAGGTGAACTTAAACGTTTGCATTATATCCACAGCTCGTGACACCAGGTCTTTGACTAATAACAAAGAGCCCACTGTATACAGCGTAGTACTGCTGACCTCACTCAAAAAGCCATGCACTTGTCATGTTCCATGCCTGTGAACACTGAGCTACTGAGCACTGTGAGGGTTAACAAAGCTGTGAGCAGCTAATGTAAAGCCATGCTGTTGAGAGGGATTAACTTCTACTTCTGTTGATATTTGGCATCTGTAAAGGTTGAAGTCTACTGTTAATGTTTTCCTCTGTGTCCTCTTTCAGCATGCCAGCGTTGTGGACAAGGATGGAGAGAGGTTCATGACCCCAGGAGACTTTGTCCAAAAGTATCTAGGACTACACACACAGATCCACCACAACCCCAAAACTGTACAGCTCATCGCTGCTGTGGCTGACACCACAAAGGATGGGTGCGTCTGCAAATTCACTCATACACACTTGCAGACAGCTTATCATTACTGATTCACTTTATTGACCAATGTATGATCAGTTCCTCCAGGAAGGTCTTCAAGACAACACAAAAACACATTAAAGTATAAGTTGCATGGTGAAGTAGTTATGCACTACTGAATGACCCTTCCTTAATTTCAAGTTTCGCGATGTGTTCATAATGTATATCTTTGTTTCCACACGTCGGCAGGCTGATCTCTTTCCAGGAGTTTCTTGCGTTTGAATCGGTGCTGTGCGCACCGGACGCACTCTTCATTGTTGCCTTCCAGCTGTTTGACAAGAATGGAACTGGAAATATATCTTTTGGTACGTGCCTTTTCTTTTCATTTTAAAATCTGAAATAACTATTTACACATGTGACATTGTGAATCAAAGTAGTCCTCAGCCTCAGTCACGACACATGGATAGATTTGCATAATCACTCTGTGTGTACTTTCCTCAAGTAAATTGACTAGGCTTGTCTTAACTGTGAATTTATGCTGCAGAAAATGTGCGCGACATTTTCAGCCAGACCACCGTGCACCACCATATTCCCTTCAGCTGGGACTGTGAGTTCATTCGTCTGCACTTTGGGCATGACTGCAAGAAATTCCTCAGCTACCTTGAGTTTACTCAGTTCCTGCAGGTATGCATTGATTGGACACACACACACACACACACACACACACACACACACACACACACACACACACACACACACTCACACACTCAGCACTCGGTTTAGACTCCCTTTCAACCTTGTCATATTATTATTTAGGAGCTACAGTTGGAGCATGCACGCCAGGCATTTGCCCAGAAGGACAAGGAGAAGAATGGCGTCATCTCTGCCATGGACTTCAGTGACATCATGGCCACCATCAGACACCATATGCTCACACCCTTTGTGGAGGAAAACCTTGTTTCGGTGAGTTTTTGTTAAATTATGATGAGGTTATTTCTGATTTACTTATTTATCATTTAACATGCACAAAACTTATTAAATGTGTATAGAAATTAAATATCATGATGTACCTCTAATGCACTGCCTTTCTCCCCCAGGCTGCAGGTGGCAGCACATCTCACATGGTCAGTTTCTCTTACTTTAATGCGTTTAACTCCCTCCTGAACAACATGGAGCTGATCCGTAAGATCTACAGCACGCTGGCGGGCACACGGAATGACACCCTCGTGACCAAAGGTGCAGATTGACGCGTTCACTTATTGTTGTCTCTTGACTTTTCAGCTGATATGTTCACATGGGTGTGAGAAATGTCCATGTTGTTGTTGTTGTTGTTGTTGTTGTTGTTAAAGCTACATTTGTCTTCTCTTGGCAGAGGAGTTTGTTCATGCTGCCAACAAGTTTGGTCAAATCACTCCCATGGAAATTGACATCCTGTACCAGCTTTCAGGCCTGCACTCTCCCTCTGGGTAAGACATGAACTCTACTACTCGGTTTAAGGCCCAAGACACAACGCCCTGAATCAATGATTGTCCATAGTTCTCGTCAGTTGGTGTGTAAATCTGAGGCAGTGTCTCATTTGGATCGTCATCCTCTGCGCCCTGGCTTTACATTTGTTATGGATCCTGACTGGCTCCTAATCTGTTATTTCAGCAAAACATCATCATGTGATCTACCCAGTGTATAGAAACATGACAGTGATGTTAATAAGTGAGAAATCAATAATTGTTTTAGGCGCCTCAACCTCACTGACATTGAGAGGATAGCTCCATTAGAGGAAGGATCTCTACCACACCACCTGGTTGAAAGTCAAAAACAGGTAGGTTGTTTGTGTTTGTCTCTAAAATGTCCTAAAAAAAAGTGAGACATTTTCATTCACACCATAAATGCAGGATTTTGTCTGATAGTATTGTTATTGTTATTAGGCCCATGGGGACGGCTCCAGGTCTGTGTGGCTCCAAATTGCTGAGTCGGGCTATAGGTTCTTTTTGGGCTCCATCGCTGGAGGTGAGTTTTCCTGTGACCTGAGACAGACTTCTGTCTATGGACTGAGAACACCAGCATCTAATGTGTGCACTTCCAGAACTGTATTTTGACTGACTTTGTGTGTGTTTGCAAAGCCACGGGAGCGACAGCGGTGTACCCCATTGACTTGGTGAAGACTCGTATGCAGAACCAGAGGTCCACGGGATCCTTTGTCGGGGAGCTGATGTACAAGAACAGCTTTGACTGTGCTAAAAAGGTTCTTCGCTACGAGGGATTCTTTGGTTTCTACAGAGGTTAGGCCGTGTTTGGAAGGCAGAGCTCTCACTTAGGCCATAACAGATGTATTTATCATCATGTCATTATGCCGTTGCACCTGTTTGGTACAGTCACCTTAACCAGCACACTGCTTTACAGGTCTGGTTCCTCAGCTTATAGGTGTGGCACCTGAGAAGGCTATCAAGCTCACAGTGAGTACGGCTTTGCACAGTTAGAATTGCTCTCCAATCCTTTTTCACTCTGCAAACACACTTACGTTGTATTTGTTGTGATGACACAGCATGACAAGATGCAAGATGACACTGATTGATTTTATTTCTGATGCCTGCTCTTTGTCCGTGTGCCACAGGTAAATGACTTTGTAAGAGACAAATTCACAGGCAAAGACAACTCCATTCCTTTACTTGCTGAGATTATGGCTGGTGGCTGTGTAAGTACAAGGTCCTCAACATTTTTTTTTGTTTGTGAATGAATAATTAAGAATATATACTCTCTAAGGTAAATACAGAACAGTTTTCTCAATCTCCAATGATAACATTGTTCATTCACCCTTACACACATGAGCCCAGTGCTGCCAACCTAAGTCCAAGGAAATATAAGTAAATCATTGATAAGGATTTTTTTATTTCTTATTCTCCCACGTTCTCAGCATTTTTTTATCATTTGTTTGCAAATAAAAATGAAAACAATGTACAGCCAAGAAGAGACGTAAAGAAGAAATGCAAAAATGTATGTATGCATTTTCATGAACAAGCTCTTTGTCTCTTTTTTCAGGCTGGAGGTTCTCAGGTGATCTTTACTAACCCTCTAGAGATTGTGAAGATTCGCCTGCAGGTGGCAGGTGAGATCACAACTGGACCTCGAGTCAGCGCACTCAATGTGGTCCGTGATCTGGGCTTTTTCGGCCTCTACAAGGTGCTGTATCTTTTCTTACTGTACCTGTCGTTCATGCACAGTCGTCCTTGTTGCGCGACTGTTAACATCCACCCATTTTCCGTTTGTTTGTCCAGGGTGCTAAAGCGTGTTTCATGAGAGACATCCCATTCTCGGCCATCTATTTCCCTGTGTATGCCCACACCAAGACCCTGTTTACAGATGACCAGGGCCACCTAGGACCTCTGCAGCTTCTCTCAGCTGGAGCGATTGCAGGTATCTGTAGAATTGTGACCCTGCCACAGCCGAAAGCATCAGTCATTGCTCATTTAAAACACAGTCCAATCAATCACACCTCCCGTTAACACATGTACCAATTTTAAAAAGGGTTGCAAGAAGAAGCATCTATTCTAACTATCTTCCAACTCCATTTCCCAGGTATCCCTGCTGCTTCTCTTGTAACTCCCGCTGATGTCATCAAGACCCGTCTGCAAGTAGCAGCCAGGGCAGGACAGACCAGTTACACTGGAGTCATCGATTGTTTCAGGAAGATAATGAAAGAGGAAGGATTCAAGGCTTTGTGGAAGGGAGCTGGAGGTGAGTGTCTGTGCACATCAACACATTGTCAGTTTCCGATCGTTGTTTAATGTTATCCTCACTGAACTGCATGCTCTTCTTTTTCTCCAGCCCGTATGTGCCGGTCATCTCCTCAGTTTGGTGTGACTCTGGTGACTTATGAGCTATTGCAGAGGTGGTTTTATGTCGACTTTGGAGGACAGTAAGTTGAGCTGGCCTTATTTAAGGCTTACCACGTAGCGTATTTGTTTTATAATAAGATGTATTACATTCCAGCTGACGCATACGCAATTAGGTGTGTTGCACCTAGTATATCCAGGAAGTCGATGAAGTAGATTATAGACGATCTTCAAAAACATGAAGGTGCAACAACATCTATAAGTGCTTAAAACGTTAATTTCCTCTACCCTCATCTTTTCAGCCGTCCTGCAGGATCTGAGCCCACACCCAAGTCCCGCATCCCAGAGCTTCCACCCATCCACGCAGACCATGTCGGAGGCTACCGCCTGGCTGCAGCCACCTTTGCCGGGGTGGAGAACAAGTTTGGCCTCCACCTCCCCAAATTCAAATCCTCCGGCGTGGTTTCCATACATCATGCAGAGCCAGCCACTGGCAAACCAGTGCAGGCTCCATAAAGGTCTGGCAGCTCCGCATCACTTTGCCATCTCTCTTGTCCTTTACCAAGAGCCAGAAACTTGGATACACAAACAGAGCAAACACCATTAACATACTCTCTCCACCCACAAACAGGGGCCACTAACAAACAACACCAGCCTGGTCCTCCATGCAGGCTGAAGGTGTGCTCCATGGGTCCACAGCCAGCCATTGGAGAGCGACGGGACCAGAGCGTTGACTGTTGTATCTCGAGTGGCTGTTCACTCCTGACATCATCCTTTTTGTCTTCTTTCAAATATTTGTTTAAGAAAAAATGGCCGACACTTTCTCTCTCATGAGTATCTGATATCAATTACATTTTGTTTTCTGTCTTCTACACAGTTCATGTTGGACTGCAGGCATAAAAAAAAATATTAGCTTAGCAAGGTGTTGGAGCATCACTCTGGGTTTAGTCCTCAGACAGGTTATGTACTGTACATATTGTGTAACTGCAGTGAAGGAAATGTTATTGGACAAAGATATGGGTAACATTGAGTCAACATCCTTCTACAGTAACTGTAACGTTATGGCAATGTGGGGCTTTTTGGTCCTTGTTTCTGAGAATCACTCTTACTGATGTACAAAACATTTAAATTTAGTGTTTTCTTGATGAAACAAAGATCACAGGCAGAGCATTAGGTATTAATAAATTTAATGTATCTCAAAGTAATCATTGTATTTTATTGAAATAAATCATCCATATGGATTTGATTTTACCAACGTCTCGAATTTTATTCCAATGGAAAAGTGCAACCATCGGCAACAGGTTAAAATGCAGTACAGTTATTCTCTGCAGAATACTGACATTTATGTTGTGTTATACCAAACATTGCTACAGTGCATTTGGAGCTCATTTTAAACTGAACCAGCCTAAGTGAAGCAGCCTTTTACAAGCCTACTGAGGTTGGACTGATGCATCATGAAGAAACAAAAAAAACTGGATGGAGAGAAAATTTGTTTTCAAGCATCGGCTTTACAAGGTAATTTAAATAACTTCATTTTATTTATTTTTGAATCCTCTTACAGAGGACATGTCAAAACTTATACTACTTAAGACGGGTACAGCATGTTAATCGGAAAACAAACTTAACTGTAGTAGTGTCAATAATTCAAGGCAAGTGTAGTTTGAATTTGCCTGGTAAAAAGCTTGCGGTAATTTGAGGAATGTCCCTAATCAAGCTCTTAGTACAAAGCAGCATTTTTAAATACACAATATTTAAGTGCCACCAGCCAATAAATATTAAATATTGTAATTGTTAAAATGTAAGTGTGACACATTTCTGCACAAGCCACAGTGTGTTTAGATAGATGTTCTGTTTGACTTTTACGAGCTGCAGTGTTTAAAGGGGAAATGAAACTATGTCAGCTGTTTCTTCCACTCACCTGAAACGCTCTGCAACTGTGCACAAATGTGTCCAGAAAATATTTAAACACGTAAAAACACTACAATGGTAATTAAAAAAGGTGCAAGTACAAAGGATTGCATATTTTAAAAAGGGCTGAGTATGTTGAGACCTCAGGAGAAGAGCGGTTTTCAGAGCCCTGAGGATGAGATGTCAAAGCTAGAGTAGTAAGTGTTTTCCTTTCAGTTAAACTTTCAACCACTTCACTTTTGTACAACTACTGCTACATATCACATTCACCGTTTCTACAAATATACCCTCAATGACATTTAAAAACACATCTAGATCTCTTTTTCTATCCATTCTAGCTCTGCTCATCTCGTCAAGACCAGTTCATGTTGTAGTGAGAGGAAAAGTCGGGGTCCAGAGAGAAAAGAGAAAAGCTCCTCAGGCAGTGTCCATGTAGTGCGCTGTAAGTGTATATGGTAGTAACATGTCAGTGGTTGTTTGCAGGGTTGGTTTGTGACATTACACATTGGCGAGTTCCTCAGCTTCATCTCGGTTCTCGTTGATCTCGGCCAGTGTCCTGACGAACCGCGTCCATTCATCGGCCTTGGGAACGCAGATTTGCTGCAGAATAACAACAGTATGTCAAACACAAAGTTGGTAAAACTGATTTGATTGGGGTTTTGTAGGTTTTTGTCATCAAAATATAAAAAAAAAGAAAAAAAGGGAATGACATCTCACCTCGCCTACATCGTAGACCTGCACCTGTCCGTCTGAGTCCCCAGTAGCGATCTCTTTCCCAGTGTGAGCCCATCTCACGCGGTTCAGCGCTGGAGACCCTTCCACACACACACTGGCAGTGGGAACCTAGAGAACACGTTAGACCAAACCGTTTTCAAAAACGCCGATAAAACAAATGTAGGAATTTTAGCTCAAAATGGTGTGACTTGACTTGTATTTACTTTTAGGGTCATTATTCCAGTAATTACAAATTGTACAAATTAGACGATCAAAGTTTATGAGTGAGCTATGGAGTTGCTGATACGTGGATTCTCCACGCTCATAAAATGTCAACGTATAGACCAACAAAGAAGAAAGACAGCAGAGCGAATGAGAGAGTTGTGATTGAGTGTCTACTTAGTTCCCAGACACTCTGAACTCTGCATGCACTTGTGCCCATGTGTTGCATACTTCAGTATCGTTGTTGAGGTTCCACAGGTCCAGTCGTCCTGATAGGTCCACACAAGCAAAAAGAGCAGGGTGTGTCGGAGACCACATTGCATCATAGACGTAGTCACAACTGTCCTCGAATGAGTACAGTGGACGAGTACTCTGTGAAGGAAAAAACAGATGGACAAATGAGACGTAACCTCAGTTTAACAAAAGAAAGACCAACAAATGCCACATAATCCCATTAATAATCATGATATTTTTACAGCTCTGACAATCTCATATCTCCATTTTCAGCAAATATCACTCCTCAAGAAATGTACATGTATCAATAACATAATTTTTCATTAACATTCTCTTCAAACTAAATGTTACTACACATCTTTAGCTTGCTGTCCAGAATGTTCCATGGAGTCCTTAAGCTCATATCTGATGTCTCCTTTTATAAACAGATTAATAGAGTAATTCAATTAAAAGAGTTTTAACCTTTTACAATATATGGAAGAAAATTGTCTGTAACAATGTCTGTAATTGAACAAACAAGGATATATATATGGAACAATATGCATCCTTACAGTGCGTGTGATTTTAATGATAGTGGCTAACTGTGCACCTGATGATATACAAGCATGTGTGTGTTTGTGAGTCTCACTTTAGTGCTCCACAGTTTGACGGTCCAATCAAAAGAGGAGGAGATGAAGAGATGAGAGAAGTCGACAGGTCCACCAGCGCTGTGACAGCTCAGCCCAGTCACTGGACCATGGTGCCCTTCAAACACTTCAGTGATACCAGCCTTACTGTAACAACAACAACACATCTGCCATCACCACCACTGTCTTTCCCCCAAAAGGCCTTTTTTTTTGCAGTGTTTCTTTCTCATCCTGCCTGTAACCTCAACACAAATCTGATAGCTGCAGAGTACACTATTTAGAAAAAAAAAAAAAAGGGACAGTGTCAGTAAAATATGTAATAGTCCAACACACCTGATTCAAATGATCAGCTCATTAATCGAGCTCTGCAAAAGCCTGATAATTACCTGTTAATTTGAATCAGGTGTGTTGGAGCAGGGCAACATCTAAGACCGTGATTGGGGAAACACTGGATGTCGTTAAACAGGTGGTTTGATACTGGAACCATTTACGCTTATATTCTGTCCAAATATTAACAAGTTTTGTTTGTCAAGTTACAATGTGGCCACATAAGTACTATGGAGACACTTGTTGCTCATGGGGACAGAGAGAACTCACCTCCCATGGCGACAGGCAGTATAGACAGAGCCGTCTTCACTTCCCACTACAAAGTTGTTCACATCTCCCAGAGGGAAAGCCATGGAGGTGACAGCCACGGCCTTGCTCTGTTTGAACACGAGCTCCAGACTGTCCTGCAGAGAATAAACACACACACAGTGTCAGAAGAGCACCTGACCAAACCAACTGACATTTACAACAGCATCTCTGTTCCAGTTCATTATACCTGTGGCTGCGAGAGCATGTCAAGGCTCCAGGAGCACATTTTGCCATCAGTGGAAATGCTGATCAGGTTGTTGGCATTCTGGGTTCCTACCACATTCACACAGTAGACTGGGTGCTGAAAATAACAGAGAACATTCAGTCAGACAACATAAACTTACCAAAGAAAAGTCGTCACAGAGAAAACACAGAGATCTCACTGACATAAGAGGATCTTCACTTAAGGATACATCCACACTACTTCATTTTCATGTAAATGTATACCACTGTTGTCCACACTACCCTGACTTTTTAGAACCCCAAAAACAGAGAAGTTAATAAATGCTTGTTAACACTTATTTTCAGTTTCATCTCATCGTTGGTCTAATTAAAAAAATCCCTTGTTCCTACTTTTTGCCGTCATTAATTCTTGTTAGTAATACTCTCTGAAACTATGCAGAGAATTATCTTCCTGTTTACACCAGCATATGCATGTCCAGCAGTGTGCTTGAATGTCGTGTTCATATGGATCCAGATAATTCTGAAACGGAGTGCAGATTATTTTCATCTGCAAATGCTGGTTTTAAATGAAAACATAGTAGCATGGATGTGGCTTTAGCAGTGTGTGTGTGTGTGTGTGTGTAGACACAAATGTGTGAGAGTGCCAATGCATTACTGTATGTGCAGCTGCAGACAGCGGTGTTCTCTGAACAGGGGTGCGTTTGTTGCTCCTGTTGTCCCACAAGACAATCTGTCCAGAGTACGTCCCACCCACCACCAGGTTGGGGTGAAACTTTGCAAATCCAGCAGACATCACCTCTGACTGTAGAAAAAAAAGAAATGTTGGTGTGAAGCTGCAGTATTTATGTTCTGTTGCCAGTAGCAATAATAGAAAAACCAAACATTTTATTCTTTTTAGGTTACCTGACTGCCACAACAGCTTGTGAATGCTTTATGCAGCTTCACTGCTAGGAGCCTAAAGTAAATGTCTCAAAATGAGTGGGTTGCAAGGCCACTGCAGGTACATTTTCCCTTACTTGGCAGTGGAAGATGTACTCAGGTGTGGCCTTCTTGTACTTCATGTTCCAGACCAGTGCCACGCCGTCAGGCTCATAGGGAGCTTCATCGTTGTTGTTGTATGAGGCCACTAACAGTTCTGGGAACTGAGAAGCAATGAAACATACAAGAATATAATGAACTACCAATAAATCACCATAAACCGATTCGACAGAGACAGACTTTCACTGAGGGGATTAATAACAAACACATCGTACCTGAGGAGACCAGTCAAGACAGGTCACCACTCTGTTCTTAGTCCAGTGCTCATCTGCAAACTGTCTGTTCAGAACCAACTTTGCACCAGCCTGCAAGTCACTGAAAGGGACAGAGAGTGATTAATATAGACACTGAAGATCAACTCCTCTAGCACAGCATTTACACACAGTTTTCCTATTGTGCCTCACCCCTCCTTGTCCTCCAGATCTCTGCCGCTGTAGTCGAAGCAGACGTCCACCTGCTCAGCAAGAGCTCTCTCCACAATTCTGCTGCCTCGCTCGAAAAAAGATAAGAACTCCTCCGAGTGCAAGACCTGCAGCTTCTCTTCTTCTGTCAGCTCCTTGGGAGTGTCTATACAAAGAATCGTCAATATTCAAATTGGAAAAATTGTGGAAGATTATGCCTTGCTAATTTTTCTTGTGCTGCTTTTTTTTTTTGCAAAAGAACTTGATTCCAATACTCATATATATTTTTGCCATTTATTAAGTTACAAACTTATGTTCTTACCCTCTTCCTGCTGTTCACCATGTTCATCTTTCTCCTGGGTGTCCTCCACTGGTTGGGGAGCAGTTATCTCCTCATCCTCTTCCTCATCTGGCACACAAACAGACATATGATTTTGTTTTTAAAATAAAAAAAGGTTTGGAAGTGAAGTAAAGTCAGTTTGTGTCTCTGTTTACCTGCTTTTTGATCAGCATGTGTTAGTGCCTCGGTGGGTGTCTGTGTTTCTTTGCAGTAAGACACCATTTCTTTGGGGACAAAGTCCACCTGGGTCACTTTGGACATGCCCAGCCTTACAGATGCACGTCTAAACACACATACACACACACCAAAGAGGAAATAAGTGCACATGACATGAGCAGTGGAGCTGAATTTAACATTTCCATGAAGTAACATAAATAATGATGCACACGGATATTATTAACACATTTGGACAAAATCTAAGATGAAAGCAGAAAAACAGATTAAGGCTGGAAGAGAAGCTAGAGGAGAGACAAGGAGCAGTACCCCATCAGCTCAGAGTCGGAGTGGAGTTGCAGAGTAGAAGGGTCAGGATCCCAATGCAATGTCCTTACACAGCCAAACCACCAGATGATATTAGTAAGAGAGAGACGGTACGAAGAAAAAGAGAGACAAGAGGATGAAAGACAAGCAGAAGGTGAGCCATAAAAATGTTGAAGGTTGAAAAGAAAGGAATGAGGACAGGGAGAGAAGAAGAAAATGGGAGTGAAAAAGCAAAGGGGAGACACATCAGAATTAATCAGGAATAATTACAGTATCAATACACACACACACAAACACACTTGGCATGCACACTTTCTCATCTCTCTTTTTCTTCACACACCTTGGTCCTGCGTTTCCATCCCCAGAATCTTGGCTTCCTGCATCACTGCCCACTGATTTGTTGGAGGGAGACATGGGGGCAGGGACTAGGTAGTGAAACACACACGTATCTTCTGTTACTACCCTTAGGGGATGAGCTGCGAGTGCGTGTTTGTGTGTTGTTAAGTGTGTGAGTCAATGAATGGGTGGGTGAGTGAGAGAAAGAAGTGAGGTATGGAAGGAGTCAGTGAGTGAGTGAATGAGGTTGCATGCAGTAAGGAGGGCAAAACACAAACGGACAGACAAAGGGGAGAGAAGAGAGAACGAAAATAAATGGCAGGCAGGTTTTAGGTGTCATGCACAAAAACAGTTAAGTGAAATGTTCAGATATTGTGTGAAAGGATGGGGAGAAACACAGTGGATGAAATCAAGCCAGACATAGTTCCAAAGTTAAATGTAATTTATAATTGATACTGCAAATCCATCAAGCTCAAAACCAGAAAATGAGAGGAGATAAGTAAGGACAAGGGATCAAAATAGAAGCATGCTGGCTGTGTGTATTCACCATGCTGTATGTCAGGGGTGATGCCAACACTCTGCAGCAGGGCCTCCGCCTCCCTCCTCTTCCTCTCCAGGTCAGAGTCTTCATGGCCACCAGATCCTCCACCGCCTGACTCAGCTCCACGCTTTGAATCTCCCTACAGAACAAAGAACATAACACAACCTCACCTCAGAAGGAAAATACATCATAATGTATAATAACTAAAAAGTTTTAAGCTACAAAGAAAAGACATCACAGCAGTTTTTTTTTTACTGTGGCATGAAATTTCATCTGTTGAAATTATTGTTTCCCCCACGTACATCCTTCTTTTTCTTCTCCTCTTCTTTTCGCTTCTTCTCTTCGCGAATCTGTGCAATCCGTTGTTTCTTCCTCTCCAGCTCGGCCTTCAGCTCACTTTTGTCGGACATCCTGCAGGAGAAAGTCTTCTTAAAAACCGAAACTGAAACCTCTTTTTCTTCGTCTTCAACATTTTACTTCTTGATATTTAAAATAGCTGCCTTGGACTCTGGGAAATGATATATATTATTTTTTGACATTAAACAAAAGGCACTTTTAATTTATGGAAGTTTCATTTTAAGTTTAAGTTTGTTAATTTATTTTTTTTGCTGTGTTACCCTAACCCTAACTGTGTTTACCCTAACCCTGGCTAAAGAAATGTACGTGAGTACAATATCTTATATGACACTTTCCTGTTACATTTATCCAAACCAAAAGAATTGTGATTTGTTACATTATTGTGTTAAAAATTAGTATTTAAAATAGAAGAATTCTTAACACAAACACACACAATTTTTGTCTGTAGTCTACCTTTAATTGGTAATCTGTGCCCTTTTAGAACATGTGTTCAGATGTGGACATTCTGTATTTGTTCAAAATGTTCTAAAGGCTTACAGGTACTGAGTAAACAGATGAACTAATGTTTTTGTTATAAAAAATTAACGTTACAATGAGTCTATCATGAGAATACTGTGTATTTGTACATATATACTTCTTTTTTCTTGCTAAATCTTTCTTAGCTAGTCTCATATTTATACAATTTCACTTCAGTGCTGCTGTACTTCTACAATGCATGTGACACATCTTTGAATTTAATCTTGAATTGAAACCAGCCCTGGGCCTGTCACATTGCTAACATGTGAACAGCCTCAGCTGTTCATAACAATATTCTCTCTATCTCTTTTCTCCACAATGTCACAGTTAATACTGTGTCAATGGGATTTTGTATTAGTTCAAATATCCAATATAAGATGGACGTGTCAGTTATATTTGATTAAAATCTGTCTATCTGTTTGCTGTCCTGTATCGATACACATTAGCTGTCAGAATTAGCAGTCTTATAAATGAGTCATTTTAACACGTGAACACAAACTGGTCATACTGTTTAATCTGATAAAATCTGTATATTGACTGTGTCCATATGACACTCGGGCAACACCCGAAATGCCACACACCACTCCACCCACTGTAGGAAGTGAATAAAAAATCACATATATTCGCCATTGTGTCTATTACACCTGACTTTCTTTGTTAGAAATTGTTGTCAGTCTTATGTTATGCGTATTTTATGTGATATAGTGTGTGTTTGTAATGTAATTAGCGCCTACACTGACAGCTAAGAGACAGCTAAGGCTGGCTAGCGGCGTTAGCATGCTAATCTCCATGGCAGCCGGGGCCCGCCGCTGTCACAATAAGCGATTATAACGGAAACATCGCAAAGCAACGCCCACGTTTGTCTGTTTTTTGTCCCACTCTCTACATATTTAAGGGTTTAAAAAACACGCACACGCGACTGGGAAGGTAGAGAAACAATACCTGGTGACAGACGTTGGACGGAAGTGGACAGAAAACAACAGAGTCCAAATTGGAGTGTCTTACTGTGTGTGTGTGTGTGTGGGGAGGAGTGATGGTGGTGATGATGATGCTGGAAGAAACAAGAGTCTGCAGTCTTCTTCCTCGGCGGTAGTTCCGAGAGCCATGAATGAAACAGGGTAATACTGCCCCCGAGCGGCAGACATGACACACTCCTGGTAAACTTCATGTAATAATAACACCTTTTAAAATAAAGTTACGAAGAGCTCTGCAGGACACAAATAGTGAAATAAATGCAAAAGTTTAAATTAAAAGGCAATAGTAGCTATACAAACAAAATATAAAATTTTAATTGCATAAATAAAAACAGTTAATCACAAAAATAAAAGTTTTAGTAGTAGTATTAGGTTGTGTCATTGTAGCAACATATATAATAACAACAATGGTAATTGCACCATATTTTATTGATCATGAAGCCTATTTGTAAAAAAATTAAATTTCAAAATATCATCTCCCTGCAGCCATAAAGTAAATTTAAAAACTGGCAGCAAGGAAAGAATATTTTGCCTTTTTTTGTTTTCAAGTCAAAGAGTGTCAAGGAAAATATAAAATCACACAATTTATCACTTTAGTATTTTTAATAGACACAAACATTTATTGTTTATTACAGAAAGAGCACTCATACAAACATACAGTAAAGGCATGGTGAGATTTGGAAAACAAACCCACCATGAATGATGATCTGCCTCATTTGATTTAATTAATTTATATTTTTTGTGGATTTTCTTCACACCCCTGTCTTAAATTGGTCTTGTTGTATAGTTTTGTAATCTCACTTTCTAAAAGTTTCTTTGTGTTTACTCTTCAGGAGCTGGATTGGCATATCGAAAGGGATCATAAAGATCACGTTTGAAATCATAAGGGTCATAGTAAGGGTAGAGTGGTTTCTCTGTGTCTGGTGCTGCAGGGCCACTTTCCTCAGCTTTTGCTACTTCTTCTTCTTCTTTCACCTCTTTCTCCTCAGCAGGTTCCTCTGATGCAGCTGTTTCCTGGGAGGAAGGAGGGTGGTCAATGAGGCAGTCAGGATCCCAGTATGGGTCGCAGTCATACTCCATAGCTTTTACAGTGATAACAGGAGGTGGAGGTGGGGCAGACTTCTTTGGAGCTGGAGGTGGTGGGGGTGGTTGGGGAGGAGCTGCAGCCTTAATCTCCTCCTCTGTCTTTGGCCTGCAAGCCGGGTTGTGTCGTGGGTCGCACAGCACTGGAAAAGCCCCTGTTGGCAGGTAGACAATGTGAGGTTTGCACAGTGGGTCTTTGGGGTTACACAGATAGATCTTCTGAGCATTGGCCAGAGGGTCTGGTGTAGGAGCGGGGGTGGTGGGAGGTGGAGGAGGCTGGGTGGTTGTAGTTGGTGCTGCTGTGGTAGTCTGTACACCCATGACACTTTGATAACTGGAGGCGTCTGGGCCATAGGTCACCTCCAAGAAGCGCATCTGCTGATACAGCATCCTGAGCTTATCAATCTCATAGATCTGATGGAGTGGAGGAGCAGAAAAATATCAGAGAGGACACGGACAATATTACAGCCAAATTCTGCATTTGGTTTTAATATATTTCCACTCATTCTCAACTTACACCCTCAGTGTGCCCAATGCTGTTGTAAAAGCGGTAGTAGGACTGAAAATCAGGATTGGCTCTGTACCACTTTGGGTCGATATTCCTCTTAGGGCGAGAATTAGTCAGGAAATCATGTGCTTGAGATGAGTCAATGCTAACTGAATTCCCTGTGAACAAAACACAAAAGCAGAAATGATAGGGAATGAGAATGATTCATTTTTATTAATTAATTTATTTTTTATTTTATTCATTTTTCATTTTTTAATTAGCCATATCTATTTACAAGGTGTAGAAATGTGTACTTTTTGGCATGTAACATGTCAGTTTATAGAAAGAGAGAGGCTAGAAATACACATTCTTAAGATACCAGTCAGATTTTCCATGATAACTTAAATATATATTTAAAAAAAATGTAAAGTCTGTTGGAGTGTAAATGTGTTTCTACAACAACATGAAACATGAAATACCTGCAATATTCTTTACTTTAACAAGAGATGTTGCCTTTATCAAACCTGCATGAATGGAAGCAAATAATATATTAGACACTCACACATGTTACATGACACTTCATCCTGCAGATTTAAGCAGGTATTCTATGAATGCAGTTAATTGTAATTTACCTATACGTCCTTAATAAAAAACAAATGAGAAAGTACATTATTTCATTACTTGAACTGACCTGGTAGGAACAGCAGGCAGCATAATGTCCTCAATGGGGACTTGTGGAAAATCATCCTTGAGTTCTGAAATTGCAATACGAAGCAAATCATTTTGTTTTTTGTTTTGCCTGGTATTATTTACAGTGCACAATGAAAGCATAAAAACAGACAAAACATGAAAATACAAGTGTGCAAGCTCTGTTACATGATATAAACAACCAAATGCTTTCAGAAGAAAATGGTGAGTGAAGGTACAACTGGACCATGCAGTTTTAAATATTTATGTTTGCTGACTCATATTTGTTCATCAGTCCTAATGCCTAAGCTGTTGCATTTGTTATTCATCTTTTCAACAGTATAAAGAGAAAACTACAGACAATCTGATATAAACAACTATTGATAAGCTCTGCTTTTCAACAAGACATATCTACTGCAATAAAAAAATAAATAAAAGAAAGAAAGAAAAACTGCTCACCTGGTGCTGCGTCTCCTCCGTCCTGGTCTAATGTGCTGTATGTGACATATCGGTGCATAAATACTGCTGTTAATCCACAAGTCTTTCCATTGGCCACTGACTTGCGAGTGGGCCTAACTCTGCCCCTCATGCATTTTTTTTTTTGTAGAGACATGGAAGAGCTCATTAGTGTGTTGAGCGTGGACCAGCAGTAAAAAATAAACTTCAAACAAAATGTGACTCCTTGTAAAGCCCCAAGCTGCAGCCCTGGAACAGCAGGGGCCCCCGGTGGGTGCAGGCAAGTCCAGTCACTTAGGCCAGAGTTATCATGGGGATTAAAGTCCAGGATGAAGCCATCAGTGGAGGGAGAATTCAGACATTCAGAAACAAGTCTCCATAATCTCTGTGCAAAACTTAACTTTTCTCAGATTGTTTAATGGTACAAATATGCAAAATACGGTGACACATGTACATGTTACTGTAGGCTAACTCTTGACAAAACATGCCCGGCAGGTAAAAAAAACAGCTGGATGTGTCCTTTTAACTTTGGTCCTGGCCGGTCAAAAAATAGAGGGGGAGCTGAGTCAACTGCTGTTTAAGTCCCCGGGAAATATGCAGGAATTATGGGCCTGCAGGTCCGAACACCAGGTAACTGTAACACAGTCTGGGAATGGTCGTTTAGAGACGCCATGATGTATTTTTGATTCCCCATTCAACACTGTAATCAGGTATAACTGGACAAAAGCTCATAATGAATGACCACATCAGCACAACACTTTGTCCTCCTGTGAGTGATAAACAACACAACACGGCCTGTGGAAACAGCATGTTATATAATCTATACATATTTTTACAAGTATGAACATGCTGCAGTGTGGATCGGAGATGGATTAAAGGTATAGTGTGTAAACATTTAGTGGTGAAGTGAATGTTGCAGCTGAATGCCCCTCACCTCATCCTTCCCTTCCAAGTGTGTCAAAACTCAACTGATGTTGAAAACATGGCTTTGTTGAAAATATGATTTGGCTCCTGAAGTAAACATATAAAAATCTCATGGGGGGGGGGGTTAGGGTTAGGGTTATGCATAAATGTGATTGTGCACTTAAAGTGAAGTTATTTTATCTTCAGGTTATGTCAAATAAAAGTCATTTCTAAATATAAATGTATACCTTTAAGGCGATAAAAGACTCAATTTAAAAGCTTCTTATCATAGGTTGTTTAACACTGTTTCACTGATATTTACTCTGTCAAAACCCTCCCGTGCCAAATGTTCATCTTGGTTTAGTCAGGTAATTATCACTTACCTCATCACATTCTCGTGTCATCATTTGTCCATCTAGTTTGCTTACTGTCCACATGTCCACTGTTTGTCTTTTCAACAGTGAAACAAATTCTATCCTTCAAAACCAGCAGGCGAGGCTGCGATCAAAGAGCAGAAGAAGGAGACAGGGAGTCTAAAGCTGTCCAGCCAGGTGGCTAATGGTGAGCATCTTACTGTAATTGCTCTGGGTATGTGACAAAAATGGAAGGGTAAGGGAACCTCTTAATGATATACACTTTTTTTTTTTACCTGAGACAAACAGCTGCAGTATGAATTAAGCAGAGAGTGCAAGCAGAGCAAAAACCCAAACAAAATCAGGATTCTGTTGCTCCTTTATATAACTTACTGTGTGAAGATATAGGGGGAACACATGGAAAACAAACACAGATCCCACCTTTATTCTGCAACAAAAGGGCTGTAAGGATTGCACATAAAATGTCTTACAGCGAACCAACAAACCCTCTTACTAAAAGCACTGTAAGTCAAGGATCTCTTTGACATAAAAACATTATTTAAATCATGTACAGAGCTAGAAACAAACAGCTTCAGAGCAGTGTCCAAGGGTTGCCTCAAATGAGGGAGGGAAACCATGAGCTAAAGAAAAATGCCATTGTTCAAAAAGGCTATAGTAAAGGCAACAACAAAACTTCCTTTTATTTCAACAAAAGGAGTAAATATATGGAACACCTGTAATGAAGAAATGAAATTACACCTAATCAGATCTTTAAAAACGACTTTATTTCAAGTCATACCTAGATCACGTTGGAGACCCTCAGGGTCACTTATGTAAACGCTGTGTCGCTGTGGTCATAAAGTGAAATTACACCTTACTGCAGGAAACAAGAGGATCCGCTCCAGAGACACGTCTTCCCTTGTGTAATTTTCTTGGAATAATGTGATGGTAAATCATTTGAATATAACTTCATTTCTGAGCTATTCTATTTTCAAAATAACCATTAATTTAATAAGTATTGTTGCTATATACTGTATATCATAATAACTGTAATCTATCTGTCTGTCTGTCTGTCTGCCTGCCTGCCTGCCTGCCTGTCTGTCTGTCTGTCTGTACCCTCAAAATAAGTTAACGAGGAATTATTGTAGTCTGAATATCTTTGGGATCTTTGTAGGTCATGATTTGTGGATGTGGCTATATGGTTTTTATTCCAAAACAAAAAAGGTGGAACAATGGCTTTGGAATTTCATGTTGCATGTGATGTTGCTCTGACAGAAAAACATCAATAAAAACAAAACATAAAAAATTACACTGGTGAATGTTGGGTTTTCCTTCACACTTTTTACAGTACTTTTGTGAATAAACTTTCCAAAGGACACAAGTAAAAGTGCCACGAGTCACACCCACACACTAGGCGGCAGCACCGAGCGAAACGATACAACAGCGGACTTGATCTGACGTCGAACGTTACGCCAGTTCCTTTAAGGTTGTCCAAGTTTTGTAGTTCCTGTGTTGTTGACCTGTCACCGTTGTAGTACAAGCTGTCAAGCTGTCACTGCTGCCAATTTGTTTGTCCTTCTGAAGGCTGCGGCTAGTACAGTTTAGCCGCGCGGCCAGCGACTACTTACAGGACCGTTTTTGTTGCTGTTCGCTAATGTGCGAGCTAACGGCTAAAGTCAAGTAACACTTCACTAACTTGACAGCTAACTAGCCAGCTAGCATTAGACGGTAGTTAGCAGCGTTAGCTACCTTTGCAGCAGGCGGTTCGCCAGGCTGTGGCACCAGGAGGAGAGGAAACCGCCCACACCTGCAAACAAAAACAGCCATTCCGGACAAAAGCGTAAACGGTAAGTGAGAACAAACTCAAAGCAACCGCCTCCACTCCTCAGGGTGGATAGCAGAATGGGTTTAACGCCCAGACAGTGTCTGGGAGCTGAGCTGCAGTGTCACCAGTTTAACTCGTATGTCAGCTGTTTCACTCACTAGTTTTACTTCTGCCGTTACTCCAAGCTTAATGCATTTTGTGCTGACGCAAGGAAACTTGAAGAATACTTCTGTCTGTTACTTTGACATATGTTGAGTGGCGGGTTAGCTCTTCTTTCTGTAAAAAACGTTGCTGTGTTCTAAGAGGGACGTCTTCTACTCTGCCCCTGAGAATGTTTTTTTTTTCTACACTCGTCGGTGTAACCCACCTAACGCCCATAACAGAAAAGCTTTAAAACATTGACTGTGTGCTCCAAATGTAGTATTTGCATTAACTGTTAAGTTATCGTTTAGAAACAATGGTGTTATACTGTTTGAGTTTCTTGTCTTTTATCATATCTGATAAAAAAAATTGACATTTAGGACATTGTGTACAATCGAGACCAGAACATGGTCCCAGTAACGAAACACCTGATTTCAGAATAGTAATTTAACTGTAAACACATTTGTCAGCTATGACTTGTTGAGGGATTCCATGTCTACATTATTTATACTCGTAACTGCAATATTCTACAACTACTATCAAGTATTCAACAATATGGTTAACCTGTAGCTACTTTGGTATTAATTGTTTGACAAACATATTAAGTATTGGTCTGTTGCTTAAAGTAGAAAATGTCCTCATTTGGTCTGGGAAATTGTAATTTGCGTTTTTATTTTACTTTTTTGTTTTTAGTACACAGTAAATTATTCCTGTAGACTATTTATTCCTGTCCGTTTCAGTTATGGTGACACGTGTGCTGTTGATGTAAATCTTCTCTGTCAGCCTGTGTGTGTGTGTGTGGTACGTATGGGAGCCCTGCAGGGAAGCTCAGCTGCTGTGGTGAGAAGGAGACAGCCAGGTGCTTGTACAAACGTCTTCTGTGGGATCAGATAGCTGTCACCATCATACCTATGTAATACCACGTCTGTCACTCATTATACTGAGTCACACTTTAATATTTAACACAGCAGCAAAAGGATTTAGGGAAGAAATGTTAAGGATAGACATTTTTAAGTTATTATATCCTCTCTGTTTAATGATCCGTGGGATCATTTTTGCTGGCATGGTGGAATGTGTGGAATGGGGCACAGCCTCACCCATAACACAAGAACTTGCTGTAATGGGATAGCAGCACTAGTTTCAATTTTTTTGCTGTAATATTAAAGATAGAATAGAAGTCACCATATTCTTGTGGACATATTTTTCTTTTTTTTAAATCAAGGATACAGCACATTTTTAGACAAGGCCAATTTTAAATATTGGCCAAAAACATGATCAAAAGTTTTGAATTGGTCAATTATCACGTTAAATGTCAGTAAGTAAAGATTGATTAAACAAATCTGAATGATAAATACCAAATCTTTGTTATATTGATACTGAAGAAAATTATATTGAGATATTGTTGTTAAATTATTGCCCTGTCCTAAATGAAATCCATTGTTTTTTAACTACTTGGAGTAATGAGTAGTTATCTAAGTAATTTTTATGTAAACAATTCCTAAAATGTAGTGGCCATGGCTTCCCCCATGTGAAAACCTACCTTTTCCTTGGGTTTTAGGATGTGAAACATCATGGTTTATATGGCTTTACATCCTAGACAAACAACGTTTAATCTGTTTTCTCTCGCACTTCTTGCAGTTCCTACAAAATATACCACTAAGTAAGATTATGTGCCCGAGTCACCTGAAATCAATCAGCTTCTGATATGAAACTACACCCAGTTCCAGTGAACTGCTGACTCTGGTTTACAGACATTCATCCCTGCTTCACCCAGTGTGATGTAAATTTGATCTGTCACCCATGACCTTTGGATAGACGATGGACCAGGACTCTGAAATGAAGGCTGGATTGGGTTAAAAAAAAAAAAAAATGTGGATGTTGTTTAGGGACAAAATGTTTTATGTTTAAACAGCTGGTGTTGGCTTAATCATGAGTTGACCCTTAATTGTATAGCAGAGAAATCTATTTTTCTTTCTTTTTTTTAAAATTTCAAAGCAACCCTGTGGTTCACTGTGTCCTCTTTCGGTTAATGGGTCAAAGCTGACTCTCGTCTCCTCACAGCTGTTCAGATTCACAGTCTGTCTGTACTGCATGCTATGTTATATGATGCATATTATTTTTATTATGTAACACAAAAGTCATATATATATATAGGTCTTGTGTGGTGTGTTTTACATGTTTGTCTCGGCCTTTGACCCAGATGGAGGCCCAAAGCTCGAGCGGGATGCTGTTAAACAGGAAGAGAAGAAGAGATGGCGAGAACAATGGCGAGACGGATGAGAGTGAGCGACTTTTGAAGATACCCAGATGTACTGTGGTGAGCCAGCTGACATTGAACAGCATATTTGTCCAGTGGTTCCTATAGGGGATACATGCCTGCAATTTACTCATACATTATCTGTGAATGTGTGGATGAACTTAATGACCTACATAGCTGCATACCAACAACTTGACAGTAGACATTTGAAATAATTCCAAGATTTTCTTGTATAATGTATTTAAACTGGGAAACAAACTGCAATTATTTAGTGGTTTTCTACCAATACTGACCATCTTGTTAGTGGTCAATGCACTCCACTTCCTGAGCCACAGCCACTTGAAATGTTATCAGCTATTGAAACAGCAGCAACACACTAAACTTGTCAAACCTCCTTTGCAGGGGTAAAAACTGTAAAATCAACTGTGTTGTTTTCTATTAAATAGTCAATAATATCTGTTAATTATCTTACTTTGGTTTCTTAAGGGATTGAAGCACCCTGCACCTTTTGCAGATGAACTGGAGCCAGCTGATGGTAAACCCTATGAGAGAGTGAGCATGGAGGAGGCCAAGAGAGGAACACCAGGTTAGTCAGATTATCTCTAGCTTTCATCTCTCGGCCATTGATGTGTCCTTTCCCCTTTTTCTTCTCATGTCTTATTAGGGGAGGGATAAAATGTCAGTTTGGTATAATATTATTGATGCCACCAAAGGCCATGTGTTGTGTATGGAATCATATTGTGTTACCCACCAATCCCCCCCCCATTTCTCTCACACATTCACATGTCTTCCTCTCAATATTATTACTTTTAATCACACATAACACATATAGACAAACAAATATTGTATATCTCGTCTTCCTCTGTCCAGCTAACAGACCAGTGCGGGTGTATGCAGATGGCATCTTTGACGTTTTCCACTCAGGTCACGCCAGAGCTCTCATGCAAGCTAAATGTCTCTTCCCAAATACACATCTCATTGTTGGAGGTAAGTATTAGTTTGTGTTAGTTAGATTATGGTAAACTAAAGTAAACTAAATAGACCGTCTTATGACAATTGGCCCGATTTAGATTGCTTATTGTGAATAGTGCAAGATAATGAAAGTTAATTGTTGGGTTACATCACCCGATGTTTTTACATGTGTTATGCATCTACCACTCTCAAACTGCGACGTCTCTGATAAGTGTTTCTGTTAAAATGAGCAGGATAAACGATATGTGATTTTCATTCTATCATAGTAAAAAATGGTAAGCTTAAGCTAGTGTTTTCCAATCATGGTCCTCGGGGACCCCTGCCCTGCATGTGTCAGATGTTGATGTTGCAGAGCTTGATGACGAGCTGATGGAGCAGATGAAAAAACAACATACGCTTTCCAGTGTCCTCCACTTTTTTCCCCTCCATCAGTAGCTTCAATACCTTCAGACTCACTGTTTTTCTCTATGGTTTCTTGGGTTACATTCTTTAAATGATCTATTCTGTAAATCTTTCTAACCATCCACAGTGTGCAGCGATGACCTGACACACAAATACAAGGGTTTCACAGTGATGAATGAGGATGAGCGCTATGATGCCGTCGCACATTGCCGCTATGTGGACGAAATCGTGCGAAACGCTCCCTGGACGTTAACGCCGGAGTTCCTCGCAAAGCATCGCGTGAGTAGATAATCGTTGTAAATGGTAATCGGTGACGCTAGCGACAAATTGTTTGAACAATAATGTAAAAGATTGAGTCAGCCTTTTCCTGATTCTTTGTTTGTAGATCTGAAACTACTGTGTGTGTGTTATATGTTGTAATGACCTCTCCAGATTGACTTTGTTGCCCATGACGACATCCCATATTCCTCAGCGGGCAGTGATGACGTCTACAAGCACATTAAAGATGCTGGTAAGTGCTTAAGTAGTGTTGTTGTATAGTAGTTAAGATCACACTAACTGAGATATGAGTATTTCAGCTGTTACTGTGTATTTACACAAATAATGTCCCATATTATGTTTCTGGCTAGCCAAAGTAGCCAAATAATACATTATAAAGTGCATTATTTGATTTCCTCTCTCTGCTGTAGTGGTGGGCAAAAAAATTGATACATCATAGTATCATGGGGACATTGTGTTGATAAGTGTACATGAAGTATCAATATTTATTAAGAGGAGCAGCACTGCTAAATCTCATCCTTCCACCCTCTCTGCCGTCTCTGACGTGGGAGCGTTCCACATCTAAACCCCAAAGTGAACGTTTAAACCGCACCATAAACCCAGGAACACAGCTCTTTGTTTCCGAACAGTGCTGTTATGGGGTTACTGAAGTGAGGGAGTTGCTGTGTCACGTTATGTTTAATAAATTCTTATGGAAACTAAAGATGTCAACACAGCAAAGTAAAAACCAGGTCAAAATAGCAGTATTTCGTTGCTCTTTGGGGGAAATACCAGGTGTTTTAATGCAAAGGTTGCTTTGACCAGTTAGAATCCTCCTCCTAGCACAGGTTTGGTGTAAAATTAAACAAAAATGTAAACCTAAAATGACCTAAAATATATCCTGTAGCACTGAGACAACAGTTACACTAATGGCAAAGCTCCAACACATGACCAGGAGGATATTTCCTTTACTAATTGGCATAAAAATATAATTTTTTTACTTTAATTTGAGTATATATTATGATATAATATCATAATATTGTGACATAGTTACCGTGATAATATTGTATCGTGAAGGCTCTGGTGGTTCTTATATGGTGTCACGCAAATGAATCCTCTGTGGTTTAGGTGAGCAAACTTTATAACAGATGACTTAGTGACATTTGCACACAGACAAACATGCAACTTCACATTGTGTCATCTTCAAAAAAAAAACCCTGGGGGCAGGGAGGGAGTAGCAGCTGTTATATCTGCGACGGTGACTTGCCATACTGGTTTCATATTAAAATAAAGCTTTTCCTTTCATTCACAGCAATGATTCATACAAATAAATGTTCTCAAATCCTCTGTAGAGTCTCTGTGTCAGAGACTGAGACAAGATTGTGAAAGAAATGTGTGCAAAAGTTGGTGATGTGGTAATTCCCGGGCACAGTTCACTGTTAGCGACTGCGTTCTACACACACATGGTGCAGCATAACAAGGCTGAAATGAAATGGATTTAGATTTGACAGATTCAATGCATGAAAGCAAGAGACAATTGTTTCTCCCGATACACGTTTGGCTTTGCTGCGCGTGTTCATCTGCACTCAGTGACCTCTTAACTAACGCTGTGTTTCTTAGGTATGTTTGCTCCCACTCAGCGGACGGAGGGCATTTCCACCTCTGACATCATCACACGCATCGTACGTGACTATGATGTGTATGTCAGACGCAACCTACAGAGAGGATACACAGCCAAGGAACTCAACGTCAGCTTCATCAATGTATGAAACACTGCTTTAATTTTCTCCTAGGGGGTAAGTAACATAGTCGTGTACATGGCACAAATGTATGCTGTCCCCACTCTCACCAGGAGAAGAAATATCACCTGCAGGAGAGAGTGGACAAGGTAAAGAGGAAGGTGCGTGACGTGGAGGAGAAGAGTAAGGAGTTTGTGCAGAAGGTGGAGGAGAAGAGCATCGACCTCATTCAGAAGTGGGAGGAGAAATCCAGGGAGTTCATTGGTAACTTCCTGCAGATGTTTGGCCCCGAGGGAGCTCTGGTGAGGATGTTGGTTTTGTTTTGGTCTTGATTCGCGCTGCCTGATTCAAACGGCGACAAATCCTTTGTTACATTGTTGACTGCCCGGGTCACACATTGCAATGCGGGAAGGAAGACTTGAATTGTGTGACAGGCAACACTCGGAAAACATTTGGCCTGTTGACTCTGAAGGTTTATGTCATGTTTAAGTTATAATTTGTGAAGTGATAACAGCACAGAAAGCAGGTTTTTCTTGACGTTATTGATCAATAATTTATTAATGACCCCAGTGCAACATGAGCAAAAGTAAAGTGACAGTTAGAGCTGGGAGTTATTTATGATTTTACATTCATTTGTTTTTCCACTCCCTAAAAAAAATATTATTTTTTTTGATTACCTGTTACGTATTTAATTTATACATTATTATTGAAAGTATTGTATGTAACTGCAGTACAGACATAAAATGTAGATCAGAGAGTATTAGTGTTGTTCAAAAACTGGTTATTTAAGTTAAGCAATTGTTTTGTAGTATTTGCTAATTTAAACAGTTCTATTTTCTCAGAGGGAGGATAAAAAAAAGAAAATGGGTATTAAGCATGTGTCATCTGCTGCTCAGGTTTCTAAAAATCAGCATATATGAAATTTAGGCAACAGTACCAAATAATGTAAATGGGGGACAGAGGGAGATGAGGTAGAGACAGAAGAGAGAGAGAGACCAGGAGCAGATACACAACAAATGTATCAAGTTTATACAGCCAATGATTACATGTTTATACCAATACAATGTAATTTATATAAGCAGCAGCACAGAGTGTTGATAAAATGATAGGGATAGCCTTGAAAACTGGATCTTGATCCTGCAACCTGCAAGATGAGGATACAGAGAGAGAGAGAAGGAAAGACACAAACTAGGGAGCGAAAGAGACAAGGTTAATGACATAAAAAATCATATTCATACCACATGAGTGAGAGAGTGAATGTGCGTGCACCACAGGAAAATCCCCCAGCAGTCTAGGTCTATAGCAGCATAACTAAGACATGGTCCAGGTTTCCCTGAACCAGCTCTAACTATAAGCTTTATCAAAAAGGAAAGTTTTAAGTCTAACTTTAAATACAGAGAGAGTGTCTCAGTGTCTGAGTTATTACCATCCCGTTAGTCTCTCTGAGGAAATGCCAGCGGAATTTGTACGCAGTGTTGCACCACTATGAACTACGGAAGCCCTAGGGTAGCAGTGAGGGAAGTGAAGGAGACATTGATTTTCATTAAAAATAAATCATTCCTAAACCATTAATTCATAAAAGTGATTAATCACACAGCTCTAGAGGCAGAGCTAATGAAGAAACATGACATGAGTTGGTCTCTTTCCTTGCTGTGTCATGTGATAGATGTTTTGAGTTTGCTGGCTCTGGAACGTCTGCCTGAAGGTAACGGATCATGTTCAGAAAACAATGTCTGTGACAGGTTTTCAGGATCCCTTTTAGTCAAAATAAGCTTCTTATATGTACTTTAGGCAAGGCCGGTGCTTTATGAAGGCTGCCATCTTGTGTCACCATGTTTCAATAGCAGCCTGAATGGGGAAAGTGAGGGTTACAATGTGCAGTCCCACCGTTTGATGTTGCCAGTTCTTACACACTGGAAAAAGATTTACACGTCATCACAAACCGGTGTTTAAAGTGGTGTGTGTGTGTGTTTTTTGTTTTATGTTTTAATTCTCAGCTCATCCTGTGTTTAAAACTTCTTGTCACATGTTATTTAAGTCTCTGTGACTCTGTCTCTTTTCCATAGAAACACATGCTGAAGGAAGGTAAAGGCCGCATGCTGCAGGCCATCAGCCCCAGGCACAGCCCCGACAGCAGCCCCACCCGCGAGGAGCGCTCCCCGTCTCCCACCTTCCGTCTCCCCTTCTTCACTAAGACCTCCCCTCCTCCGTCCCCTCTGCCCCAGCACAGCGGGGCCCGGGGATACCTCATCAGCGAGGACGATGACGACGAAGATGACGACGAAAACTAGAGCACGTTTGAATAGTTAGCGTTGTCAGTCCACAGTCAGGGCGACCAGTTAGCTGAGCTGTCGAGTAGTGTGGTTTCCATGGAGCTCCTGCTTTTTCTTCATCTCTTTTTTTTTTCTTCCAACTTTGATGTTTAGCACCTCAATGTCACATTAACTATAACGACGTCCAGTTTCTCCACTGCTCTTGTTTTTAACAGCCAATCATGTCACAACAGTTACCACTTGTCACTCATCTTTATCACGTACGTATAATGTTTGATTCTGTTCGTCTTTGACACTTAGGAATATCTGCAGGTGTTGCACTCTCTGCACTCTTCCATCTGAAGTGGTAGGGGTGGTGCAGAAGTTTTTGTTTTTCTCATGTGGGATAGCTCGCAGGATGATGGTCACTTATTGGAGCAGCACGTGTTGCCTTGGTGTGTGTGTGTGTGTGTGCGCGAGGTGACCTCATGTACACTGTTGAATGAATTTTGGGGGGGCAGGGGGCTGCAAATGTTCACATAACAGCAGCTTTTCCCTCAAGTTTCGCCTGTCTTGGGGCCCACGCGTGTCCGTGTGCATGTGATGTTTTTGCGTACAAGCTCTGCAGTGCTGCGGCATGTTTGAAATGTCTTCTGTCAACTTTCTCCATCAGTCAACAGTTCCAAGTTGGGCTTGACTTCACTGTGTAACGGTAATAAATCTGCTTGTGTTAAGTTTATATTTTTGTCGGTGGACAAGAGTCTTGCATTGAGAGTCGATTCAGACTGGATGACTTAAATGCAGCGTGAAATAGATTCTTAAAAGAATTGTAGGGACGACTTGGTTAAATGTTGATGTAGAAACACTTATTTTTGTAGATTTCATCATCCATCTCTTTATCCTATGTACATATCTCTTAATCATCCCTTATTGTCAGGCTGAGCAGAGGATCAACATGGGAATGGCTTGATTTTTCAAAAAAAAAAAAAAATGCACATCTGGGCCTTGGAAGTAAAACTTTTAATCTGATACACGTGATTGTGATACACTGTTGGGTTTTCAAGACAAAATAAGGAAGTCATTTGATTAGGCCTCTTCATCAGTAGCACATATACAGGCTAATATACATTTGTACAGATGTACTTTGGTTGCCTGGGCTGCACTGTGTTATATATGTGTGGGTGAAGGGTTCAGGTTTATGTATCAGTGGAAATCCAGATCAATGTTTTTTGTAGCTACCTCCTCATTCTCTTTCCTAAGATGAGCACAAAGTATGAGCATTATTTTTCCATTCTGAACAGAGCCATTGTTCCAGTACTGTCAGAGTACTCTGAAGTATGTGTGATTGGTCAAATATTGAATGAGATTTCCAGGCCTTGGTGTGTGTGTGTGTGTGTGCGCGCCCTGCATCTCCAGTGATAAGCATGTGTCGTGTCTCCTCTATAACAGGACGATGACGATCTGATGATGTAATGCAATACTGTTTGAAGACTCCAGTGTAACTGTTGACGATTGTCACATCAATCATGTCCAGGCTTGGTTTCTCAAAAGCACTGTTTGGGGTAAATTTGTCTTTGCTGCAGCAACAAAGACTTAAGTGGAAGGAGTTTCAACATTTAAAGTACAAAGCTGGAATAATTTGCTGAGGAAATCCAGCCTAGATTTTAATGCAAAGATACTTTTGGGAAGCCTCGCCTTGATTCTTGTGGAATCTGTCGTTTAAATCCATGTGAACGTCTGAGCGTGTCCATGTCAAGAGCTCCAGCTGGCAAAGACTTGAGTGGCAATGAAACCAGTGACTGCCACTACCACAAAGATAAACAATGTAAATGTTTTAACTGCAAGTGTTTTAATCCTGTATTATTTTACTCTTTGGGGTTATGTTTTGTTTTATGTCCTGAATGTCGAGGAAGAGGCAGGACAGGAAATAAGTATTAAAATATGTTGGCCAAAGCATTTCCTTCTCTCTTGTGGTTTACTGTAAGTTTACTGTAAGGTCTTTAGTGAACTGAGATTAAGGACCTCTTTTTCAAGGGAGTCCTGGCAAAGATAGGCAGCAACAAATACAAAACACTCAAGAGCTGCACAAGCAGAAAACAATCCAGATTAAAATTACAAGCACATTACTTGGGCACTTCTATTCACTTATCCTGTCAACACATTTGTTTGCCAGATTGAAAACTATGCTAACCCAAAATCAAATGCAACGTATATTACGCCCAAGATCCATTGTGTCTGCAGCTCCTCCGCCCTCATTTCAAACATCAAGAGGAAATGGTGAAACAATATCACCAAAATGAAAAACACAAGAGGGGAAGGTGGGTTTGGTTACACAGTCAGATTTTATTGGATAGAACAGTCACCAGGGTTACGAACATAAAGAAGTAGACAGCGACGAGGCAGACACCAGGGGGAGACCTCACCTCACTGCAAACACACACACACACTCCCAGGGCCTAATCTGTGAGTCACAATAGTGCGCCAAAGACGATATTAGTGCTTAAGAATCATGTAGGAAATCTGAGTCACAATGGGACCATGATCAAACCTCTAAAACTGTTTGGAATGTTCCTCTGGCTTTTAATTTGACTTTTACCCTCTTGGTGCCGGTTAAAGCAAGAGTGGAAACAGGAAAGACATGACAACACTCTGCAAAACACACAACATCTCAGTCATTGTGGATTCTTTCTCTGTCCTAATCCAAACTCTAAATGACCCCCACCCCCGAACCTCCCCCACAAAAATACACGGGTCAAATATCAGTCAATGTGCAACACAATAAGACAATGCAGCTCAATTCGAAGGGTCCACTCTAACTGACAAAGAAGTTCAAGAACTACATCAGAATTCATAAAGCACAAACAGCAGCTACACATCATCTTTACCAGGGATTTTACTCTACGACACGTGGGATTCTAAAGTAACTGCACAGTCGATGGTTGACTGATAACAATGGAAAAAACAACAGAGCAACCCAGAAGACACCAGAGGTGTCTCGTCCTGACCTCTCCCCCTGGTCCCCCCCTGCATCACCTGTCTTTTTCTTTCTGACACCAGGTGGCTTACAGGTTTACTCATCACTACAAGATATATACGATACAATGGCTCACATTTTGCATATATCTGTGCATTATACCATATTTATTTTTTTTAGGATGTAAATTCAATCTCCAACACCTAGTTAGAAGGGGTGTGAGGGAGGAAGGGAGGGAGGGTGTATGAGAGAAGCTATAAGGGTTGAGGGGAGGGGAGAGGAAGAGAGAGACAAGGAGGAGGAAGTGGATGGAGAAAAACAGGATAGATGGGAGAAGAGTGGTCAGCTCACTGCTGCAGGGCTGGGGTGAGTTTCAGCAGCGCGTTTCGTAGATGCCGGAGCGGCCAATGTACCGCACCCATTTGATGACGTCGTGGTCACTGTAGTTCAGCTTGGACTCAAACACCTTCAAGTAGCGCACCTTCAGTCCAGAGGGCGCAAAAGGGACCTGCAGAGACAGGAGGAGGAGGGTCAGGGCGTGTCGGGGCATGCTGGGAAATGTAGGCCGTACGAGATTGCTGGCATGAAAAATAAGTAAACAGGCTCTGAGCAGGAAGTCGGACTGTGGGAAACAAATTCAATTAGACAATCTGATTTAAGGCTGCCGTGATTGATTATTAATCAATTACTGAATGAATCATACATTTTTTTTTCAATAATCAATTAAAAGATGAAGTCATTCAAACTTTAGTTTGTGAACAAAAGACAAGGTTTGAGAAACACTCAAACATTTTATGGACCACACAACTTTATCTCTTGCTGCAGCCCCAGTCTGATTAGTCAATGTTGAAAAAACTATTTTTTCCATATTATAACAATTCAATACATATTAAGAACAAACTTTAAGACAACTCATATGCTATACAAAGTGTTTGTGTGTGGGCTTGAGAGGACAGTGGGCAGAAGCCAGGTCTTCATAGGAATTAACCAGACTTCTTCTAGATCTCAGCAAAAGAAAAATCTCCATTTGTGTTTCCATTTCACTGCTGTTAGGGCAATATTGGGAATTACTTCTCTGAGATGAACAGTAGGTGGCGCAAACATCCACGTCTCCATAGTAGGTGCAACTTGATTAATGAAAAAAGGGGAAAAACCCCTGGCCTGCATGTTCTTTTTTTTTTTATCTGCTCCAACACACCTGATTCAAATGATCAGCTCGTTATCAAGCTGTGTAACAGCCTGATAATTAACCTTTAATTTGAATCAGGTGTGTTGGAGCAGGGCAGGGGGTCCCTGAGGAAACACTGCATTAAAAGGTGGAAGATTATTTTCTGGAGCATTTGTTTTTTCTGTATTGCCTATGCACCTATCCCACTTCATACACTTACTCAGAAGACAACACCAGAGCTTATACTAGTTTGCTATGCCAGTTGCTATGGCAGAAAAGACGCCAACAACAGGTGTTGGTCGTAAACAAAAGACGTTTTTTTTTGGAAAGCTACTGCCAAGAAAAAGGCCGATAGTGAATATCAGTGCAGCGTTTGAATGGTGGAGACAGCTGAAATCCCAGACCGGGCTACAAAGTGATGACATTGGTGGCTCTGTTTCTACTGGACAGGTAGGTTAACTTTATGTCTTTGTGAACTTTTGCTGTTTTCCACAAAAAGTTAGTGATGGTGCTCGTGAATCTGTGTTCGCTGTGCGTTCCTTTGCTAAGGAGGCGTAGCTTCGGAAGGAATTTTGAATTCAAAACGTAACCTGCTCAAACAGTTTTTCCAGGATCTCCAACCCTACCTTTAAATGAGGAGAGCATTCACAATGCCTGCACGTCACGTGATTTCTAAATGTCGTCCTTTAAATCAATCAATCTGATTCCATTGTACTTCACATTTCCCTTTTAACTGTGCTTCAAGATTTATATGCAAATCAAAAGCATGTAAAACAGGCTGATGGAAGCCACTGAGGAGAATATTACACTATTAATGTATTCTGACCTCAAAGTTCATAGAGATGGGAGGCCTGGCCCATTTCTTCTTGTCGTTGGTGGGCAGCAGCTCGATCTCAGCGCTGATCTGAGATTCTTTCATCCCGGCCATGCGTTTGATCCTAAACACACACACACACACA
Source organism: Solea solea (assembly GCF_958295425.1). Taxonomy (NCBI): domain Eukaryota; kingdom Metazoa; phylum Chordata; class Actinopteri; order Pleuronectiformes; family Soleidae; genus Solea; species Solea solea. The sequence goes on along the minus strand of NC_081134.1, from coordinate 9,501,528 downwards.
AAAAGAAACAAGGGCAATGTTTAAAAAAGAAAACGGGACAGTCTGTGCCAGGAACAAGTTCAACAAACAAGCAAAGGAGAAGCGGGAGTTATTCATTAACGTGATACAGAACATTCCAGAGTCTGTATGTATTTCATAAACCATGAGCAGAGCTACAACTCACTTCCACACGATGGCGTTCTCACTGGCCTTGTATTTGGCTTTTCCCTTCATACAAATCACCTGCACTCCACTGGTGTTAAGGGGTGTTGGGATACGCACCTGTGGATTTGAGAATGGGGGGGAAAAAACAACAAGACACAGTTGCAAAAAGGGCTTCAAAGCATCTCTGATTACAATTTAGTCGTGGTTATTCACGTAGTCATACGGGGAAACTTTGTTTTTCTTTTTTTTGCGGCGCTTAGAGCACTTTGTTCCTCACCTCGATCTTCTGAGCCAGCAGAGAGGGTTTGAAGTTAGACTTAATGACCACCTTAACCTCCAGTTTAGTGCGACCCACCTCACGGACCAGAGGGATAACTCTGAAGGGCAGGATGATGTCCTTAGTGGTGCGATACCTGATGAAAGAGACAAAACGAACGCATGAATAAATACAAATACATGCATACCCAAACGATTAATTCACCTGATTTTATTCCATAATTCCAAAAATTAGGCACTTTCAAACCAAATCTAAGGTTCAAGGGTTTAATTTCACATGTACAAACCCTGACCTCACTCACTTCCCACCCCATTCTGCCACACAATGACAGGATCTCAACCGTCCATTCACTGACCTCATGAGTTCATACTCTCCATCAGGGGGGATGAAGCTGATGCTGCGCTCCGAGTCAAACTTACTGAGGCGCACGCACTGATGGAAAGTGCAGTCGTCGATGGCGATGGACTGCTTCCCGCTGCAGCAGAGAGAACACAGCAGGAAAAGGGTGCGTTAGTCGTCTGGTTTGTCGTTAAATCAAATACTTAAAAAAATATAAAAATAATAATGATACTCTAACTTCAAATGATAAAACTACTGCTATCCCTCAGCTACTACCCATGATTAGAAAAGGAGCATTAACACAAATGACAAAACCCATGGTAGCAAGACGTGCTCTACTGATGTTAATATTAAAAAAGAAAAGAAAAGAAAATACAGTCTCCGTTAGGTGTTTGTGTAAAAGGTTAATAGTCGAGCAGGTATGTGTAGGAAAAACAAAACAACCAACTATTCTACCACAAAAGGGCAACATCCACTGGGATGACCTGTATCAAAGTGTGTGGGCATGAGTGCATGACATGTTAATGTTCTTGACAGCATAGACAGGACAAGAGTGTGTGTGTGTGTGTGTTTGTGTAAGTGAATGGGTGTGTGTGTTGAGTTGACAAAGGGTGGACACTTGTCAGTACAGTACCTTCCTCCCCCTAAATCACTGAGGTACAGCACATAGAAAAGGAAGAGAGGGAAAGAAAGGAGAGATGCACCCAAAGGAAAGAAAAAATTAAAAAAATAAATTATAAAGCCTGTACTGTTAAGTTGACAACAATCAAACAGATGAGAACACACACACACAGGGTGGCGTCTTAAATTTTTGTACAATTCATTTTCTCGTCACAGTATAAAGCACCACTCTAAACACAGAAGGTAAGAAATGCATTTAAAAAGGTCCAGTGTACAACATTTAGGGAGGATTTATTGTCAAAAATGTATTAACTCCCCTTATGCATCACTGCTTTCAAATAAAAATCAATTGGTTTGTGTAGCCTTAGAACAACATTGTGTATGTACTTAAGGTAAAAGATCCCAGTTTAAAGCGAGAGCTTACAACACAAATGATGAATTGTTTTGCTCGCATAAACTAATGAAGACAGAGAGAGTAGGAGAGTTTAGATATTTGTGTTTACAAGAGTGTTTACACCCTTTATAGTGTGCAAAAGACACACTTGGGAAATAAAGGGTAAGCAAAAGGGTGCATTTGTCGCACTCTGCAGTCTCATCTTACACACTGGACCGTTAAATGATTTTCAGCCTCGTCGACAAAATATGGTGGATTTTACTTTATCAGCTTGTTGAGGCTGCTGAACCTAATATGTTGTGTCTCACCTCTTCCCTGCGTCATCGGATGCTCCTCCCTTGCCCTGTTTGTCAATGACAATCTTGTCATTCATGCCGAATTTACACTCAGGCATTCCACTCAAGTAGCTCTTCATCACTACTCTTCCAGACACATGAGCACTCAGGACCTGACCTGAGAGGAGAGAGGGGAAAAAAATAATACAGTTAAATTAGTCTTAGAATAAAGTCCAAGATCCAGATGTAATTAAAAAAAAAAACCCCAGCAACATTTAAATTTCCGTCATATGAACAGACCTTGTGGTGACATCAGCAGGTTGACACTCTCCAGTACGTCCAGGAAAAGTTCATTGCGGCGATACTTGATGCCCTCGCGTCGCCAGCCGATCTGCCCCGTCACCTGGCTGGTGATCTGAGACTGCTCCTCTTTTGTCTGACGGGGGAGAGAAAAAAGAAGAGAAACTGTATCACGGCTACAAAAGAAGTGGGTGAAAAGGCCGACAAAAGAAATATGAAGGTGAGAGAGAGGGTTAAAAAAGAAATGTCCTGGTCTAGAATATCAGTGTGTTATTGTGTCTTACCTGGTGCTGAAATATGAAGCGCCCAAGACCACAGTTTAAGGAAAGAATGAGGGAAAGAAAGAATATTACATTTTAATTCATCATAAAATAACCATAATTTGCATCGATAATTTAAGTTCTGGACACCTGAATACATATACATGTATAAACACACATTTTGTATAAATTTGTATCCTTGTGCACTCAGGAGGCATACATTTGTTATTTCGATATAATACCACCGACTGTGTTCACACATGTAACGCATCACAGGGTCATTTTTGTTTGATCTAAGTTTAATGCATTTGACGTGCAATTTCCAGAAGCCTTGTGCATTTCTACCAGAAAAGACAGAAGGAGCAGCTATTTTTATACACCATCAAACATGGCACAAAGTTAGTCAGATTGTAAATAAAAGTAGAAGTGTGGTAGAGCTCCAGCTGACATTACAGCACAACTTTTCTATGAAATATTCCAAATTGCACGTCTGTAGCGACGTTGTGTCTATCACTCCACATTCATCAGCACGTCTGATGCACATCACGTGTGTTTGCATCAACTTGGGTGAAGTTTGTTCACCACAAATTTGAATCACATTGCGTGTGAACATACAGTAAGGTATCACTAGTAGGTACACAAAGTAGGTACACAAAGTAGGTACACAAACGACCACCTCAAAATGGTGAAATTTAATGCTTTCAACAAAAATTAGACAAAAAAAAGAAAAAGGAGTAATTTATCAGACAATTTCAATTTTAGCAAGGTGTAACCACTAAGGTGGATTGAATAATCAACTGTCGGTCAACATAACATGTCCTCATGGGATCAGAGTCCACGCTTGTCTTACTGACCTGTCCCTTAATGCCCTGTTGGGTGATGAAGGTCTTCAACGCTCCAGTCTCGGAGTTCTGAGGGTAGCCGAAGTCCAGGATCTCTGTTGGGAACAAAGGCAATCACAAACACTCGCCAAGTGAGACATTACAATATGTTACATAACTCAAACTCACACACTTAGAACCTGGAACAACTCAAACCAGAATTATTCCTGATTAAATGTGAACATAATTTCCTACCGTCCAGCAGCTCATAGATGAGCACAAAGTTGTTCTTGATGTTCTCCTCGCTGATCTTGCCGAAATAGGCCGTCATGACGTCACACATCTTATAAAGGAACTCGAACACCATGGCAGCGTTGACATTCTGCTTAGTGACTGCCGCCAACCAAATGTTGGAGCGCTTGACATGGAAGAAGCTGGTGCGGGCGATGTTGGTCACCGGCGATCGAACCTGCTGCCTGGCGTGAATCACGTTCACGCGGAATGCGTCCACTGCATTACGTCTGGGATGTGAGGTGGGAGGGGATGGACAGAGGCGGGGGAGGTGGGGGGGGGGACAAGAAAGAGAAAGGGGAGTTGACAGAATTATTTCACATTTACAAAACGTCATGAGACTGTTGTGGACACCGACCCACCCTAGGCTGTGTCATTTTGTCAAAATTACATATCCAATGATGAAGCACAGGACTCAAAATACTAATCTCTTCAGATCTACACAGTTCCATTCACTTAAATAAGTATTTATCAAAACAATATCTAACCAACTGAGACAGGACATGGTGATTTTCTGCATTTTGAGAAAGAAAAAAAGATGTTTTGTGTAAATTGTGATAATTGTATGGGTAGAGAGAAACCTCAGAGTTGAGGTTGACACCCAAGCAACAACACCATCATTAAGTGGACCCCCCCCCCCCACAGGAAAAAACAACATATAAACAAGTTTGTAATCCTGCCATTTTATTCGGATTACCTTTCATTTTTTTGAAAAGTGTAAAAGCACATTTGAATTACAAATAAATTCAGTTTGACTGAAAAGCAACAAGACAAAAAACACCTCAACTTATTGCCACAATGTGTTGGTTAAACTCAGCCCTGATTAAGGTGGATTTAGAAATAGCAGGGCTTAGTGCCGAAGATACAGCACGTTCTGACAAGAACACGAAAAATAAATCCTGCGAAACGCCTGAGAACATGTACAGTTCCAGGCGCAAAGTAAAAAACTATCTCAACGACTATAGCTACCTTTTATTCTGACTTATACTACAATTCATCCTCAATCAGCGTACAAGAACATGTACTTGAATACTTTTTATGACTTCCTATATTATGAATTATCATTTCTAATACTGCTATAATACTTATTTTATTCATGGAATGAGGACGAATAAACAGACAAGACAGAAACAGCCAACAGCCTCCTTCGTGGATAATACATACTGGATGATTCAAGTAAAGGAATTCAAGATAGTGATTACTCGGCATCTTTTAGGAGAAGCTGGGAGTCTAGGAGGCTGCCATGATGTTTGTCTGGCCCGTTATGATAAGCTGCAAATACTAGATTCTAAATAACGTAAAAAAAAAAAGGGACCCCATCAAATAAACTTGAAATGCTCTAAAATATCTAACAAGAGAATCACAATAGAAACAAAACTAAGTTGACAGTTGTCTTCCATGCTCAGACTACATGCTTAGTGGGTTGCTAGAGGGCAACAATATTTACTGAGGAGCTCTCGTAGTGGCAGAACTAACTGGCTTTGACAGGTTGGACTCTTGTATTTCAGTAGCCGGGGAGTTAATCTGAGGATGAGGCAGGTGTCTCATGCTTAGAGGAAGTTACAGAGCAGTGTGGAATCCATGGGCATGCACCGTTGGGGTTTAGGGGGTTTATTGATCAGTGGCCATGAGAGGGGAAGGGTCATGCTTGATACACTGGAGCGTCTCTTACCTATTCCTACAGGGGCCGACATGGACAGATGGAGGGAAATGGTGATACAGAGGATAGAGAGGAAACACGGATGAAGTAAAGGGGGAGGAGACAAAAATGCACAAGAGACATTTTCGTGCATCATGTACAAAGACAGAGTGAATAACATGGCGTTTATTATGATGCTATTTTGTAACTGAATGTGCTGAGGTATGGTTAGCAGCGTTATATTGCACCATGTCGTCTTCTATTCACAATGGCATATCAAGAGGATTGTAATTAATTTATACCACTCAATAACAACTCAACTACCTCTAGGGGACACGGTCTTAACTGTGCATATCACACCTGCCAGTGCAACACTATATAGAGCACATACACTGCAGACAATGGAGCAACATAATGTGCCTGTTTCACCCTGCAGTGCTGCAGCAACAGAGAGGATCACCATAGGAGATCACAGTGGAAATGTTTCGACAAGAACAAGAAATGTATGGACTTTTTGTTTTTCTACTAAACTTAATGCAAAAACTCTTGAGCCACTGTCTCAACAGCAGTGCAAAAGAATGACAGTGTGAATGAAAAGCATGAGACGTTCCTTATTTTGCGTTGTTTGGCAAAATCAGCTGTTATTATGAAGGCATGAATTTAATTTCTGTTAACTAGATCAGTCAGAGCACTTTGCGCCAAGACTGACGAGACATGCAGCTGTACTGGGAGGAGCAGTGATTAAAACTTAAGCAACCACAAATACATTTCACTGCCTAGAAACAAGTCAAAAGAGGGAAGGGATATCCTTGTGTGCGAAAGCTTCAGGCCCTGTATTCATCAAATTCAAACTGAATGGCTTCTCAGTGGCTCCGACTGCTGCTGCAACAAATAAGCAGCTCTTACATCCTGTACATACCTTATCTGCATCTGTGTTAACCGTACATCTAATCGCAAAACAACAGGTACGCAAAGACATTTGAAATAAAACGCATGAAAATTCTTTGAGGACCTGCTCCCGAAACACCCTACACACCCCAAACTGCGTCAAACTGTGTAAACATTTGAGCAAAAGGAAGAGATGGCTCTGGCAAACTTCCTACTCTGACCTCAATACAAACACTGGATGTTACTGGGTTCCTGCAAGACAGTTGGGGGTGTTTGATCTAAGCAAGGAGAGCAGATAATTCCACATTATGAACAAGACACAGGAAGGCGAGCTGTTTATCTCACCGACCATGAGAAAGTCAGAGTTTCACAATTCTATCCAACAACTATCCGAGTCGTACCAGCTGATATGAAACCTAAACCTTTCACATGTTTAGAAACAAACCTTGACTGACATCTTCATGTCATGGCTATACCGATTTTGCACTGGAAAATGTTTTCCTATGTCAACTATGTTTCACTTAAATAAACTTAACAAATAACTTTCAAGCAGGTAATTGTCCATTTTCCCACCCTTCTATGGCAGAATTACGAAATGGACATAATTTAGGCCTTCACATTATTTGCAGTTTTGTTGTGTATTTCACTCTTAGCATTGATAAAAAAACCTAACAATCCAAGATAAAGACAAGATGCATGCATACTACTTACCCATTAATGATCATTTTCAGGATTACATTGTGCAGGCACTAAGGTTTTCCAGAGAGTTGCAATGTGAGTGAATGAATGAATTAACACATTCAATCCAGTGCGGCAATGACAGAACTCATTTGATGCGTGAGTTTTGTTGAGTCATGTTTTATTTCAAGATGGTCTTCAAAACAGCCATGCTTCTTTACTTTTTTTTTATAAAAAAATAAGGCATTTACAACATTTGTTAAATACCCCCACAAGTTTTTGAAAGAAGACACAAAATTAAAAGATTCAGTTGCCCATGATGTGTGTGTTTTCTCCACACTGTTGTGTTTTATATCATTACTGATGTCTCTTCTTTAAACAGGTGTGATTTATGCATTTATATGTCTAATGGTTTGTGGTCTATTGGTGATATTCGCAATACGTTACTATCACAGTACTAAATTTAACCTTAAACGTTTCAGCTCAGAATAGGGACATAATCCTTTTTCATCCCTTCAGGATCAACCGCAAACTGTCCACCACAACCAGATCAGGGTCTCCTCACAGACCTATGACCTCAAAAATTTTGCAGCAGCTTTGTCTCTGTGAAACATACCCTATGTCATCTCGGTAGACCCGGGAGATGAGGACCTCCCCCTTGTGGTTGTAGATAAACAGTCCTCCAATCATTGTGGCTGTTTCTCAGTCCCAACTGGCCATGGTGAAACCAAACCCCGCCTGGGAGAGATAGAAATGGAGCAAGAGATTGGAGAGGAAGGAAATGGGGAAAGGAAAAGGGGGTGACAGAAGTGAAAGCAGTGAAAAGTGAGGGAGTGACCAACAGTACAGGGAAGCGTTTGTCCCTCACATCCGCTTTTTCTGTCTTTCTCTGTTCCACACAACCACACACACTCCACTTTATTGCCATTTGACTATACCCTGCAGCTGCCCCTCTGTGGTGACTTATTTATGTTAACATGCATGTAGATACACACATCACTCCAATGTAGGCCACAGCTGCAATGATTCATGATTAATATTCAACTGCTAAATGAACTGCCCACTCTTTTGATAACCAATCAACAATTTACATGTTTTTAACGCATTAAATCCAAGAAGTGTCTTATATTTGAATGACTTACTTATCTAAAAGAAATAACTCAATATCTGGTCTGTGGACAAAAACACCCCATTTAAGGAGGTCATAGTTCAGGAGTCTTGGAAAAAGTGACCAACATTTTATGGACTAAGAAACTAATAATTTTATCGACATAACCATCAGTTGTGAAAAGAATCTTTGGTTAAAGGCCGGTCTAAAAAGACACATGAAGCACCAGTGACAGTTCCTTGTTTTGCGCCAAAGTAAGTAAAGTAAGATTAACAGCAGATTAGCAGTCATCAGTTTTAAGAAGGATGCCAACAGGAAATCTGTGACTTTTACTGGGTTGCATTTCACTGACAGATGCTGTTTAAATCAAAATACACGAATCACGAAAATCTATAATTACCACCTGTTCACAAGTAAACTCGTCTTCTCGAATAAAAAAAATTACCCAACCCATCTGTGACGGGCCTGGACAAAAAAAAATCATTGGAATTTGCCTCCATTCAAGAAAGACGCTTCTGGAAAACCAGGGGATGAAGGACACTCTTGAAATCTCTCGACGTTTGGGGACATGGCATGTTCTACACACGGAGCTCAGAGGAATTTACGCAGCACAAATATGTGCCCAAGATGTAATAAAATAATTCCCCCAAAGAAAGACATCGCGTTGTCGCCATCATTTAAATCGAGTGTAAAGACCTGAGCGGGTCCAACCGTCCTTATATTGGCTGGAGTCAAGATGTCTGCTCAGCCGGGCCATTTCTTAGCATTCATACATTTTTCATATATTCTCATTTGACCCTCACTGTTGGGATAAATGTTTGCTTGAGATTGTTTGAATGGCCACACGGTTGATGCAGGTCTGACCTTCAGCTATCAAATGATGGAGAATGCACCGAATGAGAGATGGTTAGCTAAATTAGCTTACATTAGCAGACTAGCTGGGCTGTGATGTTCTGATAACGAGCGTCGAACTGGGTGCATTAAGACTTCCGGTGAAAAGAAAAAAAAATAGAACTCGATAGCATAATACACCAGTAATTACTTATTATCACTATTAACTTTCAAAGTACAAATGTAGAATTTGTGAATCGAATTTTTTCACCGATTAATTTGTTCAGATATGCTAAAATGACATGCCGTGTGCTTTAATTGTGAAGGGAATTCATTTTCACATATCCGGTTTCTCGTTTGCCATCTCTGCTAACTTAACATTAGCTAGCGGAGCAGAAGCTAATGTTGCTAATATTAGCACCGCCGAGGATCGAAGCGGCTTTACGGGCTCTCCCCTTTACAATTTACCCCAATTTATTTCACGATTTTGACGACAAAACACTTAACATGTCGACGATTAAACTTACCCTACTTCTCTCAAACGCCACCAGTCTCGGTTCCCCGTTTGGCCTTGGGAACAGCTTCAGTAAGGATCCCAGTTCACTCACACACCCGCTAATACCGCTCCTTCCTCCCGGTCCTCAGATAGCTGTCAGCTGACCCGTCGTCCTTACGCACAGCCGTTCCGCCGTGACAGGAAAAGGCGCGGCTGGAGCGATGTGTAAACCGCACCCAGGCCTTGTTATGATAAGCAGTGGACTAACCACTAAAGCAGTTAGTGAATTATCATTTGATTCAGTGCAGTTCATTAAAAGTTATTATGGGTGTAATGGCTACACGGGGCGGCACAATAGTCGTGTTACCGCCAGCCTTTGTGAAAAATTAACTCGGGAGCATGATGGCATGCATCCAGTTTGCATATTTAAAGGGATAGTTCCGTTTTAAAGTAGGTCCGTAAAGAACTTATGCAGAATCATTATTTTACAGAAAACAGACAGTATTCGGCATTGTTAATGTTAAGAAAAGGAGAGCCTGAACACGGTTTACACCTAGATTTGATGTGAACACGGACAGTAGAGAAACGTGTTATAGAAGCCCCAACTGGAATAAGTCATTAACTCGTCATGCCCCTTTCTCAGGGACTTTGTCATTTTTTTTTTTTCTGCAACAGTGCAGAATGTTTGTGTTACACTTCTATGGGTTGATGTCTGATATCATGGATAACCACTTAAAGTGTTTCAAATATAGCAAACATTGAGAATGTTATGGACATTTTTTATGGGCTTTCATTTATGGGACTACAACACATTTTCTCAGTTGTTCCAATTCATATCAATAAAAATACCTAAATCATGTACTAGTTCTCATGTCACCTACCTCTCCAAACAGGCAGCACACAAAATGTTAAATGGGGTTAAATGCTCTATCAACAAGGATGGCTTACGGTCGAGGGCTTAAGCCCAAGCCTTTGTGCTGCTATCCCGATGTTTTCACTACTATGTTATTCGTCCTGATATTTTAAAGCCAAATAACACTGCTTAAGTTATGTGACATATATGACTAATGGTTTTTGTTATTCACTGAAAAGGGCCCCTCAGCCAAATAACACTGGTTATTATGGGATGTCTTTATAGGACTCCGTAGGCTATATTATCCACCCCTGATGTCTTGGCGGGGCCCTCAGTCAAATAACAAAATGTAAGTATTATTTAGCGGTGTTGTCTGACAAAAAGCACATAGTAGTAGGCTTTAACTAGGACATTCTATGACTACCAGGGCCCTACCGGGGGCTATTTTCTCGTTTGCTCAGGGGCCCACTCGATCCTAATCCGTCCCAGGTTATTGTGATTGGAAAAATTCAGAGCCGATTGGTAAGCTGAAGAGATGCACAGAACACCTGGCCTGTATGCTTGCCCTGCATCATCGGATGACGGGAACTGTTCCCATGGACGGTGAGGAGAGTTATCTCTGTTATTAAGTTCATGGGGGAGAGAGGTCTGCATTTAGGGGACAAGACAAAATGACTGAGTTCACAATTGGAATTACTAATACTATTTCACACGTTTACTACATTTAGGCTGTGCAAAGCGCATCATAAATGTGTGGGGGCCCTTTACCTGTCTGGGCCCAGTGGCCCACTGGGTCATAATCCTTCCCTGTGTGCATTAATACCATACACAGCCCAACAAGAAAAACAAAACTGAACTATTCCTTTCTGACCCTATGGAAATATCTCCTTTATGTGTATTCTTTTGGCTAAAGGATGTGTGGGTAGTCTAGATTTATTCTGTCCTGTTTTTGGCTTTTGTTGTTCAAGTGGAATAAAGCCACCTCTCAAAGTTTTTCCCTCTCCAAACACAGGAAACATTCTGCATAAGGTCACTCAGTTCTGATGCAAAAATAAACAGGCTGATCTCCTGCACACCCACAGCCCACACACACACATCTGTGCACCACATTGCCTAACCTTCACATTCCTGCTTCTGGACAATCTGGAATCCACTGCTTTTAAATGCAAATATGACCTCAGGTACCATGAAGAAGGGGGGAAAAAACACTAGGCATCAAAGTTCAGCCTTACACACTAACACATGCTCGCGCGCGCACGCACACACACACACACACACACACACACACACACACACATACTCAAACCAAATAAAACTATGCAGAGAGGAAACTTTAAGTCATAAAACTATATTTATAAATAAAAAGACATTTTTTTTCCTTAATAAAAGAGTAGTGTGAAAGTCATGGTAAGATTTTTTTTCACTATACATTATCACAAGACAGAGTCTGAAAATGCTCTGGTTAACAGATGAAAATGCAGTTGTGTAGTGTAAAAATGACTCTTGAAGCTGGATGCTTAAGTTAAGCATTATAAAATAAAACTAGTTGTGACCAGCTACATATACGTATACATACATATGTATACATATATTTATATATAAGAAAACAAATGCATTCTTACGGTAAGGACTGCAGTTCTCTTGCACTGTGCACACATTTCTTTCCACTTCTTTTGCTCTTAAGTCAAGCAAACATTTAAAAGGTCTGAATAAGTTCAAAAAGTTAGTGTTCATTTAAGCTTTAGTATTTTTTTTTCTTGTTGGCGGTCTGCAAGTGGGAAGCGAATGTATGAAAGGTAGGAAGACACTTCTTTCTTCCTCTAAGTTTTGACGTGGACGACATGTGGGGGAGGACAAGAGAGTGTAGATAAGGAAGGCAGAGAGGAGGGAAGAGTGAACAGAGGAACAAATGAAAAACATCCATGTAGAAAAGCGCTGAGTCATCCTCCCCTGCTCTCTATTTGTACTGCTTCCCCCTCCCTTTCTCTCTCTTGCTTTTTGTCCTCACACAAACTTTTCCTTACCAAGGAGCGTATATTAAGAAAGGCGCTTTGGTTCCATTTTGAGTGAGAGGGCTTCTTCACTGAAGAAAGTATGGCCACTACTAGGAGGAAAAAAGCAAAAGAGAAGCATTCATCTTAGCATATAGAGCAGGACTGCTGCCATGTAGAAGGGTGAAATCACAGCCTTGGGGGTTATAGCATTCCTGTCTTCCCTCCCTCCTGTCCTATTGTGTTGTCCTTCTCAGCCTTATTATGACATGAAAAGTCCAATCAGCTACTCTTATCAGCCTGTAACCTGCATCACATCACATCACATCAACAAAGAATTCTCCGGCGTTGCCCACTGCCATGCGCAGAGACTGACGTGACGCGGTGAGCTCTGGGGGCACAGAGGTAACCTCTCTGCCTGGTGGGGCACCTGGTGCAGCAGTAGATAGATGTGGGGGCTGGGGGGGCAAGCCAGGGGGGCCATAAACAAGGCCAGGCCCATAGGCTATTGAGTGTGAGTTGGCACTGCGGTGGCTGATTGAGCTGCGGATGCTTCGCTCACTTGGGGGCGCCACTGAACGCTCACTTGGAGCTCGGTGGCTCCTGATCTCAGTTTCGCTGCCACTGCCGCCGGACTTCCGAGCCTCATTCTTGCTGCAGTTTGAACCACTGCTTTCTGTGAACAGAGAAAAGCCAAAGTAACAGCCACATTATTATATTTCTTTTAAATGAAATCTTTATGACTTACATGAGCCACTCTTTCCCATGTGGCCAGTAAAGTGACGCAGACTGTGTTGACCAATTATTTGAGACTCCAAGAGAGACCAATTCAGACCACAGGTCACAGAGAATTCTCAGCCATTCCCAGAGGCAATTACATGTTATCCTTTTATTACCACTAACACCCAGTTAAAATCATCATGGTTTATGTGAATGAAAATTACATTTTGCAATGGAGTTCCAACTGTATGACATCAAATCCACAGACGGATGGAAGGATTTTAATCAGTTAGTCTCCTTTGGTCTATAACGTTAGCATGAACACCCGAAGGGAAACATTTCTCTGCCATCAAAAGTAATCCAACAAACCTTACAACTCCCAACCAGTGTTGTCACAAACCATGGTGTATCACGTTAGCTTAAATATTCACCACTACATTAGGGTTGTGGTAGTGTGCAAACATAAAATCAGGACAGGATATAAGAGATGTTTTGTGCTGTCAGTGGGCCCAGCTGTTGTTGGTCAGTAAATAGCTAAATTGCGTAAGCAGACTGCCTGGAAAACCACAACGTCTGGCTTTCTATTTCTACATGTGTTCAATACGCAAAATACAAATGTAAATAAGGCAGCTTTGAAGCTGCTGGAAGTCATATTTGTCACCCTCATCGGAGCCAGACTGTCCTTGAAGTCTTTGAAGAAATCTAATTTAAACATGCAGTATGTAAACGGTGAAGACAACATATGTTGTCAACACGGTCATCTGTCTGTAGGTGAGAAAGAAAATACGTTTCCAAACACACACAGTTTTCCTTAAAATGTCTGTGGCACACACGTCCAGTCTGAGTGATTCAAAAGTTTGTGTTTTCTCCTTCAATAGAAAAGCACAATTGCAGTACAATAATTTTATTTATGTTCATTCCTTCATTCCTGAGTTGTCTGTTCCTTGTGTAGGCTTTACTGGACAAATCGTACTGTAAATATGTGTTGGGAAATCCCTTAGAATGACAGTGTAATAAACATGCTGTTTCCAAATAGCACATTACTTCCCCTTCTTCAGTGATTGTTCTTTAATATAAATGTAGTGTGATTGTGAACAGTATATTCAGCCTGTACTCACCACTGTGCTGGCTTCCTGCACTGCCAGCGCCTGGTCCTCCGGGAAACGGCTGTGTCAGGTCGTAAGGATGAGGGATAGGGAACTGATAGGGCAGGGGCATGGGCCAGGGAGCTGCCCCCGGGTGGGGCAGAGGAGGCAAAGTGTCCTGATCTGATGCACCTCCGCTAGAACCATCATGATCATGGAGAGACAGGTGGGTCATGTCTATGGAAGAAAATAAAAAGAGATAACGATTTCCACAGAGACAACCAACTATAATACAACTAGCTCTAGCTGCTTTTACTGATAACAAGATGACCTGAGCTAAACTAAGGTTTCAGTGTGCACTTACTGCCACACAGGTCTCCGAAGACGTAGTAGCATTGCTCAGAGAAGGTGATCTTGTTCACCGTGTGTCGGATGTAGCCTGCCTTTAGCAGGTTGCTGGCATATTTACGAGCTTCGCGGCGATCTGAAAAGCCTTCCACGTGATGGAAGAGCCAGTCCACCACGTCAGAGCCTGAAGACACATATGACATTTATCTTAGGAGCAATAATATGAATTTTGCAGCTTATTTTATTCCATGACTAATGTCGACTGTTTTATTTTATATAAAAATCAAAAACAAATGAACTGATGTTATGTGCAACTAACAAAGTAACCCAAGAGATATGCTAACCTTTAAAAGAATGAACTATTTTTATTGATTAATAAGATAACTATCATTAAAGACCTGCAATGAAAAGTGGTGATGATGTCATTTTGCTGAAATACAAGGGTTTATGTCATGACATTTGAACATTGAAGCACTGGCAGAGCCAGTCAACACACTGAGTAGAGCAGACGGAAGAGATTGGTGTGCAGTGCACACTGATGAAGGAAATAACAAATGTGAGTCCATGCCCTCTGTTTTGACAGACATACCAATAAAGGCATTTGCGATAGTGATCTTCAGCCACATCCTGTCCCGCACCTCTAGACCCGACTCTGGGCAAGCCATGGCCTTTGCAACTGTTGCCATGTCACTGTGGATGGAGAGGTGGAATTCGTCGAATCCTGGGAAAGATCACAGGATACATATTCAAGCAAACACTGGAGCTGAACCACATCCTTCTTTGAGAGTTAAGTCAGGTCTTAAATCAAAGATATTCATGGCTTGAACCTGTTTTATGAACAAAAATATTCTCGTCTATGGACACACTGTTGAATTGCATTTTGTTTTCCTACTAAACTTTTAAATGCTGGAACAGCTGAGTACTGTTATTTGGTGAAATACAAAAATGTTGGTCTGTTTAGGAATTTGCCATAAATAATATTTGGTTTCCTGAGGTTTCAGAGTGTAATAGCCTTTGTTCTGTCTTAACCCAAAGACAGGATCAGTTAGGATCTTTATTTGAACTAGCCAAATGGTTTTGATGATAAAACCCCAATAAAACACTGATCTTAATGGATTGAATGTCCTCCCGACAACACATTACAGATATGATCTAATTGAGGTTTTTGCACTCAGAGATTGTGCTGTAGTTTACTTTTAGGTGGTTCCACTTCCCCACACATAACTTAAGACATCATTTGCTAAGCTTTCAGTTACTTGTTAACAAGCAAAGTGGCTGTTGTCACTGCAGATTAAATTTAAAGTAGTTGCACTGTTTTATTGACTCCCTTGTCCACATTAAACTGGAACGTGTAATTTATGTTTTCAGAGATTCTTTTTCCTTTTAAACTTCACTGTAGTGACACTTGAAATATATCCTGGCTAATTACCCAAATCTCAAAATCGGTAAAAATGGTGACAGAAATGTACCAGCAAAACACCTCTACTTTCTTTTGCTTTTAATTGTTGGAATGATTCCAAAGCAAGTGATTGAGTGAAATTCATGTTCTGTCTGCAAGGGAAACTCCTGGTCAAGGAAGTCTGTCAAGAGTGGAGACTTTTCTCCAGAAAGAAAGGGAAAAAAACCCATCTCTGTCCTTCCAAAGATTACAGGGAGGATGAAAGTTGTGAGTTATGAGCTTAGTTTTGACAAGAGCAGATGGAGGCTGTGGAGCTGAGCACAGTAAAAAGCTGGAACAGAGAGAAGTTGCAGGAATGCAGAGAAAGGGCAGGGCAGGGCCAGACTCAACACAGATTTACTAATGCGCTAGAAAAAGATAGGGATATTACAGCATTTCTAACAAGGAAAATCCTAGCATACCCACAATGGATGTACATTATAAACTTTTAATCAATTAACTGCTGTTAATAATTTAATAGGTTAAGAATTCATTAATGAATAATTAACTGATAACAGTTCCTTTTTGTGTACGTAGCCATTCTCTGGACCTCACATATAGTGTAGTTACAACTTATACCAGCAGAGGGGGCATATCAACTTACGTCCTCCATGACAGACTCTGTCTTCTGAATGTGTACCCCATTAAGGATTAACCGACTATAATTTATTAACTAATTCAACTAATACTTTGCACAAGAATTGCAACCCTAATATCCAAAATAATATTATTTCATGGTGTGATTGGCTGAATTGATTGGTTTCAAGTGCCCTCATGAAGAGGTTAGGGAAAACCAACTGGATAAGGTTTCGGTTGATACTGTGAACAGCTTTCATGCTTCCAGCTTCAGGGGTTGATGTGACTCACGTTCTGTCTCAGGGAGAGAGCTGCTGATGGAGGAGCTGGTGGAGGTGACGGTGCTCATGGAAGGGCTCATGCCGTATGGGGGATAAACACCGGTCATGGCCGCTGTGTGGGACACCCACGCAGCTGGGTCAATGGGCCGGATTGGTTCACCTATTGAAACAAAAGGTAGGGAAGGAAAATTAGTCAGTGATCTTATCAAAGCCAGAGTAAACACAAATCAAACCTGAGAGGAGAAACACTCACTCCTTGGTAAAGCAAAGCAGCCCCGAGGATTCGGGTCCCAGCACTTCGCCACAGTAAGGGTAATGGGGCTGGTAATGAACACAGAGACAATGCTTACATCTAGACTAATCTAAAAACACACATTATTACAAACAATACTCATTTATAAAAATTGGTGTCTGTGTGCTACTCACCCTGGTTTGTGAACAATGTCTCTTAGCACTCGAACTGCATCGTCATTACTCATGTTCTCAAAGTTGATGTCGTTCACCTACAGGGATTAAAATACAATCGTTTCTCCACAGCAATCTCTCAGACTGTACAAACAATTTAAACCAAATTGTATGTAAAATCTAATACAATGAGCCAGGTTTCTTGTATAACATTTTATAGCCTCAGCCAGTACAATAAATTCCACTGCACATTAGCAGGACTGGCAGTGTTTCAACACTAGGTACCATTATCATATTAAAAACCTTGCCATACAATGCAACAAATGTAAACAAACCAATCAGCCAAACTGTTAAAACTGGCACCTGGGTTTCATGTTTTGGCTAATATACATGTATTTTACTTTGTCAGGCCATGAAAACAGAGAGCAGTTTAACATTGAATAAAGGTAAAGAATTAACTTTTTTCAAAACTGGACACAGACATACATTGCCCGGCCACAACATTAAAAAAGGTTATCAAAATGATTGTAGTGGCTGATCGGTAAAATACAAAGGAATAGAGTAGGAGAAAATGAACAAACATCTTACATTTACCTCTTATACTTTTTACATTTAACCTCGACCTAACCACAATTCAAACAGTGAACTTAACCAGTTCCACTGGTACTAACAAGGTCAGTGTGCATGCCAGAAAAGGTCATAAAGAGGTAACAAAAAAGAATACACACACACCTGCAACAGCATGTCTCCAGGCTCTATGCGGCCATCTGCAGCGACAGCTCCTCCCTTCATGATAGAGCCAATGTAGATTCCTCCATCTCCTCTTTCATTACTCTGACCCACAATGCTGATGCCCAAGAAGTTGTACTTTTCTGTGTTATGTCGAGGAACAAGCAAAGCAGCAAAGATAGAAACAATTATCCCAAATGGAAATAACGTGGAACCAATTGTGTATCTTCCTGTCATGTGAAAGGAGAACATGAACGGAGGTCAAGTATCTTACCCATGTTGAGAGTGACAGTGATGATGTTCAGAGACATGGTGGAGTCTGTGATGCTGCTAAATGATGAGGACTGTGGAGGTGAGTGGAGAGAGGACAGATCAAAAGTCACACAGGACCAATTTTTAAAAAAAGAAGTGTGCATATGATTTAGTGTAAGCGTGGTCTCACCCTGTCCATATTGGAGGCTTTCGGTTTCCGTCGGCGACGGCGGTGTCGTCGCATTAGGCGAGAGGAGCTCTGTTCAGTGGAGCTGCTAAATCTGAACATAGAAAGAGAAAAGATTTTGAGAATACTATTATAATGCTGCAATACATCAGTTAACAACCGGATTATTTTAAGGGTCTTTTTTTTCATGTTTACTGTGTTGCTGAGCATAGTATCCTGTGAGGGAAAGGTTGTGTGGATCGTAGCTTCTCCATTGACTACATATACTAAAGAAAAGCTCATACTTTGCCTCCTGAAAAATGACACCTAAATAAAAGAATGAAGTTCTTTACTGAATTTAAATTATTTCTACTGGACGGCTAAGAAAACAACTATTAATGAAAACGTTGGCTTTGTTACAATACCAAAACTTAACATTAACCCTTTTATACTTTATTTGAAATTGTATCTATCTGATATCTCAGATATTAAATAAACATTTCCTCCTAACCACAAAAAAATCATTGCCTTAATAAAAAATACTTGGACAAAAACACAATTAAACTGTCTCCGTGTAACTTATTTAAATGTTAGATGTGAACCTCACTGTTCGGTGAGAAAAGCTATTCCACTCTTTCCATAACAAAAGTTATGGTTCCCCGGAGTCAGGATAAGCTTTAACTGTTTGCAACAAAGCAGCCCGTTTACTTCACTTCGAAGTTATGTGCTGAATGTCAAAGCATTAGTTGGCTCCACCATCCAGACATTAAATTGAAGCAACAATGTGTTTCTTTTTACAGAGGAATGAAACTCATACACAGATGAAACACACATTAAGAACTGTTCGAGCTGCAACATCCGTGGAAGCATGGTGGGAGAACCCTTAAGGCTGAGAGCGGCAGAGGTTCTAGTGGGGTACAGATATTTCTTCAGCTCCTGACGGACAAACCAGGGGTGACCACAAAACCCACTAGACAGTTAGCCTGCACTAATCTGTGCCAAAATTCGTCATCTGTACAGCCAGATGCTTTCCTCGGGCCAAATGCCTTTTCACATCAAACAAAGCAAACGTCAGACCTGCTGGTTGCATCGTCGTCCTCCGAATCAAAGCAGGAAGTGGATTCCAACTCGCTGCTCATGAATGACGAGCAGCTGTCATACTCGGCGCCCCCACGTCCCACTGCCCGCGACGAGAAGCCATTCTGTCTCCCGCCTGCAGCAAGAAAGAATTGTAACAGGGATACACTCAGTTTTTGACAAAACTAAAAGCAAACTGTATCTACTAATCTGGCAGTAAGAGGACAAATTAGTTAGAATCTTTACTCCATAGCACACATTTTTACCATCAATCCCACAACTGTCACAGCACAAGCATACATCGTAGGTTGTAAAGCCCTTACAAGTTATTCTGAGATTCTTAATATCCCACTACAAACATGTAGCTTTTAAGTTTCACCCAACAGAAAAAAAGACTTGTGAAAATATAATAATTAACCTGATGCAGGAGGTATCAAGAAACAAACAATAAAACATGACGTGGCAGATCATTTTTTCTGACCGTGGTCATTTGTGTGCTTCCGTCTTGGCCTCTCCCTCTCCCTCTCCCTCCTCTGAGACACCATGGAGGAGGTCTCTGTCTCATTGTCCAAACTGTCCCGACCACTTGCTGCTTTCCCGCTTCAGAGAGTGAGTACATGAGCAAAAGAGAGTGGGCGTCAAAAACAGATTACAGTGAATCAGTATGTAGCAGTTGAGTTTGCCTAAGAGCCATTTAAGTACTTCTCTTAATAATCACATCACATACTGTGTGTAAAACTGTATCTGGCTCAATGGAGCAGAGGCTGAACAGTTGGCAAGAGCTGTAATTGTTGTGTTGGTTGATTTAATGCACCATTTCTGGTCTATTAACATCATGTGTTCATTTACTTAAACTAGTCCAACCTCACTTTCATCATTCTAACGGACACATTCAAAGAACTATCAGACTGTTAACAGAAAAAAAACATGTGTGAGAGAAACATGTGACCTGCAGCACTAACTCAAAGGGCAGATTTGTTTGTGGAATGGAGATAACTTAACAATACAAGGGTTTAAGTAAAAATAATGTTTTTCTTTCCTTTTCTGCAATCACAAGGTGCAATACTTTTTCAATTCAATTTGCTGTTTCCTGTGTAAACAGGGTTATTAGGGAGCACAGAAGGTTTCATTCAAGACAACTAAATGGAGCTGAACACAAGTACTCATGGCATCTCCCTGTCTTTCCCACACCCACAGAGTCAAACATTACACAAACTCTGC
This sequence comes from Solea solea, assembly GCF_958295425.1. NCBI lineage: Eukaryota > Metazoa > Chordata > Actinopteri > Pleuronectiformes > Soleidae > Solea > Solea solea. Next base: position 9,481,024 of record NC_081134.1, on the reverse strand, counting down.
CTCCAGCACACTCAATAAATATGACACAAGAGTTCTCTGAATATACTGACTGATAGGAAGGTGGTCGTGAGTCTCCAATGCCCCCAGTCCTCTCCAAAGGGGGTGTTGGCTCTAAACTATCTGCAACTGAGGCTGCATCTGTGTGGGACCCGTCTCCAGAAACCAACTGTCAACAGAGAACAAGGTCAGACATTTGTATGAGACAGAGGAAAAAATACACAGCAGACACATGTCAGGACACTACTATATCTATGCTTTACCATATTCAGGGATGGATGGTGCAGTATACATGTTGATGGACTGTCACTACCTACAAGCTTAACAGTATTTACAGATGCCAAGTGAACCATGGCTACAGAATAACACAGCTGGCAGCTACAAAGTGCCAAAAAGTGCTCTAACTTTATGGATCGCTATGTCTCCACAGATATTAAAATGAATTTATCATCTAATTTCCTGCTGAAAGAGCAAAGACGGCTCAAAGCAGCTATGGATTAAACAGAAGGAGAGATAGAAAACAGCTGTGTCAGGCCTTGTGTTTAATCCAAGTTACCTCAACGACGGCGAAACTGGGCTCCATACATAAATCAGAGGTAAATTTTGATATTAGTTTATCCAGCTGTTAATTTATTTATTTTTTTGCCATTTAACTTCTAACACACTTCAGCAAGGATTAGTTCTGCTCTGTTGAGTTCAGCATCTTGGATGTTGTTCATATTAGAAATAAAATGTGTACTTTAATTCAATAAACAAATGATAAATATATTTAGTAACAATGCATATGCTGTATCTACCATGCCATATATAACAAAAATAAACCTGCATGTAATCCTTCTCATATTATGTTCTGTAAGTCACGTTTCAAGCAGCACATCTTTCATGTTGTCTCTCCACACTGTTCAGCCAGGTTATCCTTAGCAATAACTTAGTAAACGTTATATTGCATCAACTGGTGTGCCAATATTTGCTGCTTTTATCTACATGTTGCCACATTGTTATTGACCCATTTATCTCATTTATACTCATTTATAGTATGTGCACTGTTACATTAAGAGACTACGGGGATTCTACTTCAGTACATAGAAAGAGCGGAAGCACATTTGAGTTGAGCAGCAGGACAGCTGAGGTGCACTAAGATGAAGTAAATGAGCACATTAATGAAAATGTGTTTTTTTGAGATGAGATAACAGGGAGAACAATCAATCAAAACAACAGATGAGTGGTGAAGACAAACAAATGTACACACAAGAACAGAAATAACATTTTAACAAAACCCCAAGAAATAAAAACATATTTACACACACTGTGAGTGACTGACTTTAGATCACAACCAGTCAAACCTGAAGTCTAATGAAAATGACCACAAGAAAGGGCCATACTGGAACAAACACTCATAACACTGTGTTGAGAACTCGCAAATAAAATCTGCCATAACCACACAGTATGAAATTAACTAAATGCATCAGCCTTTTGCATTAAGGCACATAACTGACTGAACTTTATTCTCCCATTCTTATGAGATTCAATCTTCTTGTTAAATGGCATGCAGTGCAGCTCTTTGTTGTGGAGTATTTTCTTTCTATCCTGTGATTTCACTTGCTCTTAATCCAATTTCAGTGTTAAGAAGAGAAGAGACTGTGCTCCAGCACCAGATGTCGCTTGTTTTGTTCAGAATTATTGCCCAGAGCCTCTAAATGAAATACTGCATGCAAGTACATGTATGCGGTGCATGTAGTGAATAGCATTTAAAAATTGTTAAAAAAACTTTGAAGCACTCTTATTCTTTAAGTGCTTAAAACACCGAAGCACAACTGAATGTATAGTGCTTGCATGTGTGTTCATCTCAGGATCGTTATGTAATAATTATATTATCACAGATGGATTGAGCTTCTCTCTTGGGTGAAGTATGGTTGTGGTCACAGGCCGACAGATGGGAATCGCTGTAATAAATGCACAGACGCTCACCACACCACACAGACCAGACAGCAGCACAACAAACAAATAAACAAACCAGAAAAATTACTCCAGGGTGTAAGTATGTTAGACCTACCCATGACACCACACGTCCATTAAAACAGGGCAGCTTAGCGTTGTCATCTGATATTTCCTCCTTTACCACCCTATAAAGAGAACAAAGCTTTGTTTCAGTCAGCCTTTACAAACACAAAAGCTCTCAGGGCAATAAAACACATTTACAGGCAATGGACATGGGCACTACTTCCATTAGCTAGGACAGACATCAACAACTTGGATAACTGATATACTGATTTAACTGTGCCCTCACTATACCGCCAGCCAATTAGATATACTGCTTTTTTAGAGAATGCTGGAACTCAGTACTGAAAAGTGACAGTGAGATAACAACTGAAATTTGTTTCATGAAGCTTTATGTAGACTGTAAACTGTTCCTGGATGGTTTCTAGAGGGTAATATGTAACTATGGTAACCCGTTTTTTTTTAAAAAAAACAATGAATGTTCAGAGCAAGTGACAACTGGTATTGACCTCAACCAAAATAATCTGAACTGGATGATACCAGCTGTCAATAGCGCTGGTGTCTGTCCACACTGCTTTACCTTTACTGCCTATTTTCCTTTTGATATATTATTTACAAAACTGAACATGTGCTATTAAAGAAGACCATAAATTAGTCAGTGAGACCATGGAACTTGTTGTGCAACCAGCGGAGTGACTATTCAATATATTGTTGCTTCCAGAATGGTCTCATCTGGCAAACTGAAAGTGAAAAACCACTATTTCTATATAGTCTATAGTTAAGAGAAGCAAAACTGAATATGGATTAGAAGAAACAGCAATTTCACAAATCAACAACCATTGGCATTATTCATCAAAATCCAAGAATTGCAGAGGAGAAACCCAACATCTGTGTCAGAGGCTAGCACTAATGTACAAAGCCAGTCAAAACCACCCCCTTGTTAAGTTTGTAACAGCTCAGAGAATAAATCAGGTACATGTTTAGAAAGTGTCTCAGACAATTGGTCATGACATGACCAGACTGTGCCTCATTGAAAATAAGGAATCTTGATGATCAGTAAGACTTTCTTTGGGGGGTGTGGAAAACATTGGCGTCTCTCTATTCCAGTCAGACTGGTTACTCAATCTATACCAACACAGGTTGGAGTAGAGGTTTCAATTGCTTATTTACTGAATATCCATCCACTCCTCACAACATGGTTATCACTGGGGCCTTTAAAAAAATCTTTCCCACTTTGCAAATGTTCTGAATTTGTTGCCCCTCCCTAGTTTGGGTTAAGCCAAAAACAACTTCAGGGAAACCTGGCTGAGCAGTTTTAAAAATAGTATATGCCCCCCTATTTTCCTTACCCCGCAGAAGGCACTGTGTCTGGAGGAGCATAAAACTTAACTCTACTTTTCCAACCATGTTTTAACACAAAGGGACAAGCTCGTAAAGCTGCCACAGTGGTGAACAGGGCATTCCTGTGTTCAACTCTGCATTCCTCGGGCTAATAGACAACAACAGCAGGGGCCTGCTGCTGGGCTCACTGACTCTGGCTGTCTACATTCTGACGTTAGCGTGCTAGCACAAACCTTCAACATACAATTGACGCTGGTAACGCCAGTAACTGCTTACTAATATGTGTGTCAGCTACTTATGATTTCAAGTAATTTAAAAGTGGTTGAAATGTCACCCTGGTCCTTCCTTTGTGTCTGTGAAACGGACAAATACCAAACTTGGTCAAACAAAGTCAAGGCACACAGGACGCATAAGCTAGCCACACAAGCAATGTAAACAAACGGGGTCGGGACGCTGAACAGACCAGCTGCTAACGCTGCGAGCTTCGTCGCTAGCAGCTAACAAAGGAACCGCAAAGCACGTAGCTAGCTAAAGATCGGTAACCAGGTAACGTTTAACTGGTGACAAGCCAGCTGGATTAGCGAACAACTAAGTTTATGTTAATAAAGCTGCACTAACAAAAATAAAACCGCAATAGCGATGTGCTGGCCCCATGATAAACAATACACCATTCCATTCAGTTACCCGAAGTCATCGTCCATAGATTTGAAGAAGAACTTGTAATTTGGTTTCTTGAGGACATTTTTGAAGTCTGCCAGAGTGACTTTGTCCGCCGGCACAGACAGCTTCACGAGATATGGTGTCTCCTGGTCGTCGAGGTGGTAGATAATTTTGGTCTCCCCCATCTCGGACTGCGGCTGAGGCAAGGCAAGCAGGGTGCATCCAGCCGAGGGCCTGGCAGGCTCCCTCCCGGGCCCCGACTCCCCGTGGCGATGGCGACGGCTGTGTCGCGGTCCACCCGGCTCTCCCTAACTGACCGACTCGCTGCGCAGCACTGGTTCTCCCCTTTCTACGCCAGCTCGCCAACGCCGCGACTGCCTTTCGATTCAAAAAGCACCTTACCCGCAGGCGCCCCAGCACCGTCCGAAGATCGGACTGCGTTAGTTCCGGTTCGTATTTAACTCCCGACAAGCTACAGAAAGCTCAGAAATCACAGAGGGAAAACGATTTGCAAAGGAAGGAAAAATAAACGGTCTCTAAAGGGTCGGTTTCTCTTCTCTCTGGCTGCCAAGCTCGGTACTTTGTCGAACACGGAATTGCACACGATCACCGAGCTCATCTCAGGGGGGCGCCATCCTCAGGAGAGGAGGAGAGTGGCAGGTTTCTGAGAATAGTTTTTTTCCCCTTCTGCAGTGCCTGAAGTCAACAGAGGCGGCCCTACAGACTAGAGTCCAGATACACTTCACAGACATTACATTTAACTGTAACATCACTCTGATTCAACCTCAAAAGTACAACACACTCAGAAATCAAATTTGAATATGTACAGTAAATGAAGTTTATTGGACTGAATGACGTTTGACTTGCCATAACAGGTCAACATATAGCAAAGAGTACATTTAACATCACTCAAACAGTCAGTGAAACTTTCTAAATCAATAAAGGGTGTACAAAATGGAGAGTGGTACATAGACAGGTTGCTCCATCCTCTTTTCTTCCAAGAATAAAACATTACTGATATCATCCTCATCTTCGACTTAAATTCTGTCACTGCAGTATAACATTTTTACATAGAAATACAAAAAATGGGGAAAGGGGGTTTGGTCTCTTTCTCTTTTTTAAATAAGCTCCAAAGACTGCTGGAAGCAGTGTGAAAGCCGGTTTTAATCATCTAGGAAGTCATCGTCAAGGTTAACATCTGTGGTGTCGATGTCGTCCAGGTCCATGTTGTCTAAGTCCACTTCCAGCTCGTCCAGACACTGTAAAAAGACACACACACAGGTCACTTATTACAGCCTTAAATGCCCCAATTATTTATTTATTTTTTTGTCAAATCTTGGAACATTATATCTTATATGAATTGTAAGGTAAAAAAAAAAAATCATTCAAACAATTAAAATAAACATTCAGATCCAAATTCACATCCACATTTAATGCAAATAAGTACAACAAAAAGATAAAAACCTACCTTGTCATTTAATGAAAATTCTGGGATTTCCTGTTGTTCCTCCTCAACTGCTGAGGCAGCAGCAGGTTCAGGTTCTGGTTCTGGTTCAGGTTCAGGTTCAGGTTCTAAAGGTGTCACAATTGATGCTGGTGCTGCAGCAACAACAACAGGAGCTTCTGCGTCAGTGGACTCTTTCTCGGGATCCTGTGTCTGTGGAACACCATCAGTCAGACAATGAACACTTGACTTCCTTTCTAATACTGTACAGATGTGATATGTGAAATGTGGAGTGTAAACCAACCTTTGGAGGACAGAAGGTTCCTTTTGGCTCATATCCTTGGGCTTCCTCAAGGATATTCCTGTCTTCATTGGGCTGAAAACACATGGGTATTTTAAATTTGACATGAAAGACTGAGAAACAACAAAATAAACATTGTTTAAACACAACGCATTGCAACACCAAATATTCTCACTTTAAAACATCCTACAACTCACTGTGATAAGAGGATAATCTGTGGCAGGCCTTGTGGTGCCCACGCATGTCTCCCTCAGATAATATTCAGCTGAAAATGCTTCTTTCAGTCCTGGGAACAGATTCTCATACTCTGTAGGATCTGCCAAGGATTCAGCTGCCTGTAATGAGGAGTGGGTACAATGTGTGTGATGCTTATTAATCTAAGCTTTTGGGAAAACAACATTTAACTGAGACAATATTGTTTCCAATAAACTAAGCAACAGAACTGACCTTCTGGTTGACTTTAGCAAGGTTCTCCCTCCACAATTTGACCACACGGGACACCTGGCTTGGCAGATATGTACGAGCCAGGAAGGCAGCCTCAGGTAGTCGGTTAGTCCTGATCAAAAGCTCCAAACACTGATCCAGTCTGTGAAGAGAAGACAATATGGCAAAAAGTTGACAAAAAGATTGTAACCTTTTCACCAATTTTTTCCACCAGTGTCGCCACATTTTATACTCACTTCCCCTGGAGGAAGTAGGTCATGAAGGCCACATTGTTCTTTCCATCCCTCTCTGCGCCCTCAGCCAGCTTGCCCACCATAGTGGCATTACCGGAGGCTGTAGCAAGGAGAAGAAGACCACCGTAATCCTGGGCATGGTGCAGGCACTCCTGGGCGAGACTAAATTGGCACTTGCTGATAGCCAATTCTGCCAGCTGCTTCCATTTCTGCTCCGACTGCGTAAAAATATTAGAAATGTTCTTGACACATAAGTACATCAGTGATACAATTACAATGATGTACAAACTCAATGAGAACCAGGGCAATTAGTTCTACTGTACTAACAAACAACTGTAGAATATTTACAATATATGCATAAAGCACATTAAAAAACAAATCGATGCAGAATTATGCCACAAAATACAATATTTTAGCAAATCAATATTTTCTAATATATACATATATATATGTAGCCTGTATGCTCTTACCTCTGCCTCCACAGCCAGCTGGTTGGCAATCTTCAATTCTCCCAGCTGCAAAGCCAGCTCAAACCTGTGCTCAGGGTCCGTGGACACAGCAAGAGCCTGCTGCTTGAAACCCTGAAAAGACAAAGAATATAATAATTATCATTATGTATTATATTGTCATTATAAAAATCTGTAGATGATAAGTCCAACGTTTGTATGTTTCCCTCTGCTGTGTACCATTTTTACAAAAAAAATACAGCAACTGTCTCTGCGCTGTAAATAAAAAGAAAAGGAAGTACTACCGTTTCCTAACCTGTTTCTCCAGGAAGTGGGCCACCCTGGTTCGCTGCTCTTTAGGAATTGTGGGTAAGACCTTGTCAGCCATTCCAAAATCCCTTCTCATAACAGCAGTCTGGTATTCGAGGACTGAGACCAGCAGCGAGTAACTGACAATGTTGAGTTCCTTGTCTCCTAGGTACAGACGGTCATCTTTGGGTATGTAGCCCAGTAAGTACATGGTTCTACAGAGACCGAGATAGAGAGAGAGAGTTTGATAGCAGGCATTTTTCAGACTTAGCAAGCAAAATTCAAATTTGAGCCCAACGGCCCTTTACTCTTACCGGTCCAGATGAGCAATAGTGACGATTTCTCCTCCAACATAGTAGTTTAGTCTATTCACAGAGCTGGTGTAGATGAAGCAGTCTCCTACCCAGAGTCCAGTCTTCACAATCTCCTGGATCTCTCCCTGGACCTAAAAAGACAATAAGAGCACACAATTTGTAAAATAAGACAAAAAGAAAAACAAGAAAACAGTTAAAGCCCCATGTTGAAGATATGCCTAACTACTGGGTAAGACTCCTATCAAGGAATGTGTTTACATTGACACACCCACCTCAAAGGCATCTTCAATGCCATCCTCTGTAACCCCTTCGTTGTTCTCATGGGAAGAAGCAACTTTATCTGCCAGGTAACGCAGAATGAAGAAGGACTCATCGGTAGCAATACAGACCAGTTCACCAGAGTCTGACCAGAAGATCTGTGCAAATAATGAATATGAGGAAAGGTGAGTTAAGAAAATGAGAACAAGATAAAGTAACAGGTCAGTGAAGTGTTCAGTATTAGGTAAAAGAAAGCTAAACTAAAACTGTCAAGTTTATGTTACAAAATCAAAATATGCAGAAATAAAAGATATGAAGATGAAGAGTAAGTCGGTCTCACATGTTTGGGTTGGATCTCAATGCGACGGACCAGCTCTGTGTTCTCCCAGTCGTAAAATGCTAGGCCATTCACTGATTTCACCCCGAGCAAGAAGCCTCCATAGATCCCTGCAATGAACAAGGTAACACATGCAGTGATGAAAACTATCTAGAACAAAACCACAATTCTATAATATATATGCATTCATAATACCTTCAGCTCCAAAGTCAGGCTTAAAAGATTTCTTTTCTTTGAAGTTTTTGAAGATTTTGACAAGACTGGTGCTTTCTCTGATGGCATATCTGGTTTAAAAGGAGTAGCAGTTAGCGTTTAATTCCCATTTACAGAAATAAGGCACAGGGATGTAGTTCACATTATTCACTCTTTTTTCACACTTACTCAGAGGAGTCATGAGCCCAAGCAAACTCTTGCGCTGAACCAAAACTCTTGTTCCTCAAAGCCATGGCTGTGTAGATGATATACTCCCCATCTCCACACACCACAACAAACCTTGAGCACAGAAATGTTTGCAAATAAATGATAGATATCTTCTTGCATAATCATTATTATTCTCTTTGTAGATGAGAGACAGTGGCATGCTCATGTCTGCTTTCTTCTGTGAATGTATACCTTCCATTGGGGTTATGTTGGATGGTTTGAGGGTAAATCTCACAGCTGCCCATGTCTTTGACAGCGAGTGGAAGTCTTTCTCCATCCTTAATTTCAGCATCACCCATGGCCTTCAGGTTTGCCTGCTGTATTTCACTGTGTTTGGCCCAGATGATTTTACCATTAGCGTCCATAGACATGGCTGGCTCCTCACGACCCACCTGTACAGCAGAAGGAAAGAGACCAAACAGATGTTTAGCGAAAGAAAACACATTTTACTGTCAGATATATTACAATGACCTGTTCCTCCACTAACCTTGATAATGATGCTGCCTTCATCATAGCCCAGTGCCACATTGTTGGAGCCCCTAAGGCCACACACACACCACACTCTCTCCATGCCATAGTTCAGTGTACTCTCCAGGCGGTAAGTGCTCGAGTGCCAGATTCGCACGGTACCTACAGAGTGAAGAGGTAAGGTCATGCAAAGCAAAGGTCGGTATGAGCATGAGAGGGATGTAATGAGACATTTTATGCATTGAAAGTGGGAAAAAGTGAGACATTTCTTTACCATCCTCTGATCCAGTGATGATAATCGGCAGCTCTGGGTGGAAGCTGACACAGGAGACATTCTGGGCATGACCCTCCAATGTTTGAACACAGGTCTTGTTCTACAATACAAAGAGGAAGACAGTTGAAACATTCATAAAGAGATACAAAGCTTACGTTTCATAATAGTGTTCAGTTGCTCAGTCTGTCCATGCCTTGAAAGATGTGAATGAAAGACACCAGAGAAGTGTCATAATGCTTTCTAACCTGGTAGTCCCAGATCTTGACTTGGCGATCATCGGCTCCTGAGATGAGGTAGGGCTTGTCACCTCCACTGTAGTAATCAATACAGTTGACTCCTTTCTCATGGCCCTCCAAAGTGAAATTGGGAGATGAGGAGCCAAGCTGCCAAACCTAGGACAACCCAATGGACACACCAGAGAATCACTGAATGCACTGTAATTATATTTGTGTAAAGGAGCTAAATCTATAGTTTTGGAAGACACAGCAGTACAGCAACTCCTAAGGTAGATACAATTTAGAGTAAGAAACAACATGTGGTTGTACCTTAATTGTCCGGTCCAAGGCTGCACTGGCAAACTGGTTATTATCCTTGGGGTTAATGACAATCTGCATAACGTAGTGAGTGTGACCCTCAAACACTTGGCTGCATGACCACTTCTTCTCCCAGTCCCATAGCTTGATCAACATGTCATCTAATCAGACATAGAAAGGCATTCATGCATCACAGAATAACATAATATGCATTTGACACTACCGATATAATATTCAGTATGCCACCAATTATGACATCAAATTCACTAGCGTACCACTGCTGGTGAGGATGTAGGGCTGGGTAGGATGGACAGCAATACATCGGATATAGTCAGAGTGGGCCTCAAACATGTGGACCCGTTCCAAAGTGTTGTAGTTGAATACACGGATTTGCATGTCATCCTGTCAAGAAAAGAAAAGGAAGAGAGAAAGGTTCAATATTTGCCAAACATACACACATTAATAACTTAAATAAACACAAAATACAAATACACAATTAGCAGTTGTTATGCTATTTGAGTCCAACACAATGGTCAGCACATTCCCACACAAAAACAAGATTAAACTAATAATAAGGTGGGCTTCCATCTGTCTGGTATTATGTGCATTTTTTGATTTAAGCATTAAAAACCCCCAAATGGAAACAATATCATAACAAAGGTTTATGCTTAAGGGAGGAAAAAAAGTTGATAAAAACATGATAAAAGGTAAACATGAATAGTACATAAAATGGAAACATATTCAGCAAATAAAGGATGATATTTAGTAATCACATGACCGTGTCACTACAGCTGTTGCATTTCAATACATTGCAAAATTGCAGAAACAGCACACAAGAGGAGCTATGTGAGAGCTAGCACAAGTCTACCGAGCGAGTACAACTGCAAGGCTATATGTCCTGTTATGTTTTCATCTTGCTTGGCGTTCATAAATTACATTGTTGTATGTTCTTGTCTTTCTTCTATGCATCTTGGATTTAAACTTTTCCACCACGAACTGCTTATCTCACTGAACAAACAACAGGGAATGGAAACATGCACAGATGTGCAATTTAACAAATTTGTTTTGAAAATTCTGCTCCAATTTGCAATATATATATTTGATTATTGTCAAAATAACAACCATATAAATGCAGGGATGATTATTGTCAGAATAACAACCATATAAATGCAGGGATGCAACTCACCGCTCCTGTGATGACCCAGTTCTTCCTCGCCACAAATTTGGATGCTCTGACAGGGAGGTCACACACTTCAAAAGTCTTGACAAGAGTCTGGAAAACGAACATAAGTTAAGGCTTGCAGATATTACAACTGTTTTATGTGTTTATCAACTTCATTTCTAACTATACAGTCAATCGGATAAGGGCCTTTCCATATTGCCTTACAAACTAGTGACTGCGCATACCTGTGATTCGTGGTTCCACACACAGACGCTGCCGTTATACAGACTGGCCAACATCCATGGCTCAGTCGGGTGAAGGTCCACACTCTTCACTCGGTCTGACCTGGCTGTCAGCCTCCGCTTGATGTCCAGCCTCAGAGGCTGAAACGACAGACAACATCAGTGTATATTCCTACGTCTTTATACCCCATAGTAAACTGCTAGCATACAGTTAGTTTGGTTAGTACCGGGAGCGCCATCCAGTTTAGGAATGGCCTGCAATCCTACAGCTCCTACTACAATTTATTACATCCTCAATTCATAACATATACCAGGACATATATATATATGTTATGCAGAAACAGCAACGTCTAAACATATTGATAGCCGCTAGCGATAAGCTAAGTCAAGCTAGTTAGCCGCTAAGCTACTTGTAATATAAAAAAAAATGACACTGTTTCAATGTGCTTTTCTTTACAATGAAACAGGTGAATCGCGCGACTTGTGTGGATGTAGTACATCATAGTCAAGCATTTACAATGTCTCTTACCATGTTTTAATCCTGTACTGTCGCTATTAGATGTGTTGCGGAGTCCAAATGTTACACTTCCAGACAGTGAACACTGCACTGGATACTGACGTGGAACTTCCTGAAAACCAATCTCGCGAGAGCTGCGCCGTGGAAGTGCTGACGTGACATGAAGGTCGGCTCAGCAGCAGCAGCCATAGCAGCAGCCATAGCAGCAGCAGCCGGCAACTTCATCCAACAGTATCCGGTTTATTTTCTGCCTTATGTCTCTACTGTTCTTTGTTGTCAGTGACGTCAGTGCCAGTGTGTCATGACCAGAAAATGTAATAGTGTTAATGACACAATAAAAACTCAACAAGTGAGTCACAGGAGAGGTAAGTGTGGCGCGAATATTCTGCCCATTTCTGTCGCTATAAATTGGCTGTGCGTTGAAGTCACTTTATGGTTCATACGTATGCAGGGCCATAAGAGTCACATATATAGTAATAAAACCGTTGTATGCACAATAACATGTTTCAATGTATATATATATATATATATATATATATATATATATCTTGACTGATTTCTCTATATGATACATTACAAAGTAAAGGGGTATTTGAAATAAGATGTATTTCATAACCTTAATCCATCAACAAATACTTTGCAAAAACAACAAGAACAGATAACAATTCCATCATATAAAAACATTTAGAGCTGTTTTGGTCGTTTTTCAGACACCCTCAGGTTCTCCCAGGTTAATTTACTACTTTGGCTGCACTGTTGCAGATCCCCCAGATGATCTGTCCATGAGCATCATCTACTGTTACATCACAGGTTGATTATAGCATAACATTTTCAGATCATTGGTTTGCTCTGAAAATTGTCAACTACTTGTCTTGCAGTCTTGTGCCTTAAAAGCTTTTTATACACACCCAGATGTGGCACATGAGTACTTTTATTCAGGTCGTTAGAAAAATAGGATTGTCTACTCATTTTACATTGCACTATGAATGAAAGCTCTTTTTTTCCCAAGTCACTTTGCACATGGATTATGGATTTACTTTGGATTTTGTCACTTTAAATTGCCCTTTTTATTATTATTATTTCCTGAGTTTATTACATGTGAATCTTAGATTAGGATTAGGATAAACTATAGACCTTCAGTTATGTAATAAGAGTCCATAGGTTTTGTTTCACAATTCGATCTCATTTGAACTCACCTGAAGGACACTGCCATATTTGCCCACCAGATGGCGATTTAGGTATTGGTTTCAAACAGTATAACAGTAAGACGGTTCCTACAGTCAGCAATGTGCGTGAAACCTATATGAAGGTTATCATTCTTCTCAGAGTGAGGTAAGTTTGGTGTATTGTACATGATTTAGAATGTAATAAGTTAACAAGACTCCCAAGCAACCTCTGCGTGTAAGGATCCACTGTCACTTAAGTCTTTTCTTTGTCTGAAGTAGTAACAGGTTTGCTCTAATACAATATGCAGAACCAATTTTACTCACTTTACTCATGAGTATAAAAAACATTAGTTAAAAACAAACACCTTGTTTACTGAGTTTATTTTATTCTTTTCTCTTGAACACCTGATGACAAACCACATCTTCACATGTCAGCTCCTGTCAGGAGGGAAGAAAATAAAAATGTTAGTAACTTATATAAACTTAGATAAATGCCAACATGCAGAATAATCCATTTCTGCTGTGCAATGCTGCCACTAATCCAACACATTTCTCTTATTTTGCAGACCAGCCCATGTGCGAGCCTAGGCTCAAATCTTCCTCAAATCAAATTACTATGACTGTTCCTTTAAACCCACCAGGTGGAGTTTATCGTCTTCGATCCAGTGTTTCCAGCCTCGATTGGCTTTCTCTCCTCTCTGGGTGCACACCAGCATGTCCTTATCCCAGGTGACCAGACTCTACAAGACAACACACAACTCTGTATCAAAAGAATCTTCATAGTTTCCCTCGGCACCATCCACCCATCTCTTTAACATTCTATTAAAAGTATTCCCTAAATTGTGGAGTCTAAAAAATCAATAGTAACCTAATAGACACAATTAGTGAAAAACAACAACGTATCTTATCTTCTTGGCAATAATAGAGGTACAAATCAAAATCTGTGGTCACCTGATCAATCATTGTCAGCACATTTAGATAACACAGCCGTCCCATTCGCAAAGGAAAATGTAAAGATTATATAAACTGTGACTGACTCCCGTCAGTGAAACGGACCCACCTTGATGTTTCTGTTATCTAGTCCCTTGGTGTATTCGTCAAGCACCACCCCAACCGTGAAGGCGAGCTCATAGTTCCTGAAGGTGCTCAGGGTTTTGAAGTCAAAGTTGTCTCCATCTTGGGTAACCACTTTGGTCTGAGACAGGGAGATGGCGATTTTTCTTGTAGCAAAATCAATATCTGTGGCCATAATAGAAAAACTTGGATATATAATAAATTCAGAAAAGTCATAAGTTAAGATGAGCAAATAATGTCATTTCAGGGGATTATAATTTCTCTCCAGAAAATGTTGCTATTATTTACTGTATAATAACAATAATAATAATAATGCTGACTATTACCATATGCATTAACAGTTGGACTCAATGCAAATCTTTTACAAAAACAGTTTTGCATTAACTCGGAAGAGCAGGACAAAAACAAGCACATAAAGAGCATGAAATTGGATGACTTCTTCCACTTTTGCAGCTTGCTCCATCTCGTCACATCATTCTGTGATCGCCTGTGGCTTTCACACCTAACAAAGAGGTCACAGACCAAAATTGAACTGGGAACAATCAAGCGTTTCTTACTTAATGCCTTCAAATATTCCTCAAATTTCTCACTGGTTTCCAGAATCCATTTCCCACTGAAGTCTGCAGGCATGGTGGCAGCTGGTGACACGGGTGTGTGTGTGTAGACTTTAGACAGTGTGGCGATGTAAGAAGGTGCAGGGTGTCCTGCCTTTATATCAGTCAAGGGAGTCAAGGGGCATGAGGCCAGAGAACTATTGATGAGTATGTAGATAGCTTGAAGGGGATTGGCGCAGACCCGCCAACTTTACACGGTCACTGGGGGTGGTTACTACAGTAAGGTCATGTGTTTGGAGGCCTTATATGCACTCACCCACCATACTTTCTCTCATATGTGCTGAACATACTGTACACTGACACAGACAACATCTGCCAGTGGTTATCGCTCTTTATTTGATCTTTTCTTTCTGAGGCAAACTCAAAAACCAAACTAGTGTTCCTGAACTTTGAGCATAAAGGTTAATAAAGTTCAGTCTTGCAGTTAAAAAGACCACAAATTTGTTTATTTCAGGGTAGCCCCGAGGCACATTTTACGACGGAGTATTAGGACCAAACTGAAGAGAGAAGAAATTTTAATCATCCAAGAATAAAGTTGTAATATTAATAAAGACATAATATTATGAGAAAAAAGTCATAATTTTACGAGAATAAAGTCGTAATTTTTACGAGAATAAAGTTTCTTTATTGTCATTATCAAAAGTATTACTATTAAATAGCAGCAGCACACAGATGTAACCAGCGTTATCCCTGTAGTCGACCACTACTGTACCGGCCATTTCCTTCTTCCAAACAAACTCAGTTTCTTGCACAATCTTTTCAAAGTTCTGATGCTAAAGATAATGCGGTGCTGATGTGAGAATTTGTGAAGCCAAATTCAAAATGTAACTTCACAAAATGCTCCGTGTTCCTCATCTTGATGCAGGTCGCAGCGGATCATCTGAGCTTTTGCTTGCATAATAATTACGGCTTCATTCTGGAAAGATCACAAATTTATTCTTGTAATATTATGACTTTATTCTCGAAACATTTGTAATATTTGAGCATACACAGAGTAAATTTCATTATCATATAATGAGAATTTAGTTTTGCCACAAAGCGTCACATGCTCATACAAGTTAAACATAATCTAAAAACATCTCAAGAGTTAGATCCACTCTTTCTCCCTAAAAGTCCATAAACATGAAATGATTTGTAATTCTTGAATGACATAAGCCCATTTTTCATACTGTATCACTACTTCAGATGTATCCATTAAATGCAGCCACCACACGGGATCATATATCATGCACACGCACAAAACATTAACAAGAAAAATGTTGCTGCTCCAAACATTAGTATCTCCACACAAATCTCAGCTCGGAGTGACTGATAAATACAGTATTGTAATTGAAGTCTGGAACTTATAAAATACTGTGTCACCACCATGAACCACAGATGTTGCTAAATCAACTTGGACTGAAACTGCTCGAACTACTGAGCACAGGATTGCTCCTACCGTACATAGGAATGCTTTATTGAGAATAAATGTAAATTTAGATTTGACTCTGGCATCAGAATGTGCTTGGCCCCCTCCCTGACAGCATAATTCTTTGAACCAGCCGAAGCAAGAGCAGGGCAAGATCAATATTCAGCCCCCTGGAGAACCATAAACAAACAGAGCCTGCAGGTAGAGGCTCGGGTGGTAGTGGGGTAGGAATGCACAAGAGGCAGCAGGAAGCAGAGTAGCAGGAAGCAGGAGAAGAAGAATGAGTTCGAGTTGGGCAGTTTATATGAAGTGCGTGGTTGGTAATGGCAATGCTCAAAGTGAGCTGACAGATGAGCTGAATGAGAGCACGGTGTTTGGTTGAACCTCATAGGGCTTAATTTCTTCACTTTTCAGTTATGCATGTCAAGGCCATTTCGATTCCTTATGCATTTCACGAGAGGCCTTTTCAGATTAATGGAGCTTCCAACATCAAACTTGAGTAAGTAAGAGCAGTTTATTTTCATGTTGTTTCTGGTTGTATTACAATCCATTCCCATTCACTGGGATCATATGTTGCCGTTCTCCATTTCTGCAAACCACAGATTCGGTGAATCTCCTTCTGGCTGAAAAAATGCTGTCACCACAACGGTTTCCCTGTGATGAAGGTATCGACACAGTGGGTAACATTTTATTCAGTGCTGAATGAAGAGACCAGGCTGTACGGATAGTAGACCTGTCACACAAAACTCTTTTTTAATGTGACTTTTCAAGAAAATAAAGGTCTCACACAAGGTTAAAAAAAAAAAAAAGACAAGTGACATGGTTGAGCACTGAATAATTTATTGATTGAGTCATTTTACAATCAATTACACCGTCCCAAAGGATTTAGGAGGGACATATGTACATGTATCACATCTGATATTCCTTCATTCACCAATGAGTTCACAGTCCTGAACCAAACTTAAGATCATAAATTATTCAGAGAACCAAAATGAATTAACCCTTTGCCTTATACTACTCCTCTCCTCTCTTCACTGGCTCCAACTGTGCCAGTCTTCCATGAATTAAATTTACCACAGGCCATACTATACGTGTGCTGTATTATCAGTTTGGCTCTCCCATCACAGCAGCTAAACATGCATATTGCATGAATCCAACACATCTAAACATGTAAAGAGCACCCACATTAAGATAAACATACAGGAATGCATTCTTTCTGATGCAACACTGACGTAGTTCCTGTAATACAAATAAATATTGGTGCTGTTGAGAAACGGCAACAGCTTCTCCAGAAAAATGGTAACCAGATCATATATCAAGTATGAAATGGGTCAGAAGGTGTGTCAGAGTCATGGGACGTGTCTGGTGTGTGTGTGTGTGTGTGTGAGTGCGTGAACCAGTGAAATCAGCTGAGCTGCAGCCTTGTTCTTCATGAACCACCTTAAGTCTTCTTGAACACCTGCTTGCAAACAACTCCTGCAGCTCTCAGCTCCTGTGGAGGAAACAACAGAGCACGGTAAGATTTTGGATTTCATCATAAAAGAGAAAGAAACAACAGTAACTATGGCCTGGGATGGGTTCATGATATCATATATACTCTATTCCGGTCACTGTTCAGGAAAACAGTGACAGTTTTCTTCAGTCCCGTTATTTGTCCAAATTGCAATTTATTTTCTGCCACCAGAGGCCACTGTTGCCTTGCTTTCAGACTCCTCCAACTCTTGGGAACCATTACACTAATAAGTAATTTCATGGTAGCTGATTAAAAACATCTGTTGGCGCCACTTAAACCAAATAATTTGGCTGATTATTTTTTTCCTAGCTTTGATAGCAGTAATCATACAGAGGTAAATCTGATAATGCTGAGCTAATGAAAATGATAATGTGCTAGTCATTACTTTGAATTCTTTTCAGATGCAAATGTTTTCATTATACAGGCCACATTGGGACCACACTATGAATAATTTCACAGAGGAGTTGTTTGGGGGGAAAAATGTGACTCAAGTCTCTCTAACTGAAATTAGTTTTTGCAAAGTCAAGATAATAACATGGCAGAAGTTGATGCTGATGCCTGCTGATCGCTGGAGGTCACCAGTCATGAAGAAGTGGAACTTTTTTTTAATTCTAAAATGACTTGACATATTACTGCTCTCCTCTCTTCATTTGACTGCGAGGAGACATTTGCAAAATGTTGTTTATTGTTTCGTCTGAACTCAGCACAGTCTTTTTCTTCAAGGAAATGTGATTTACTTTACAAATTAATTGTAAGAATGGAAATAGAATTAACCATGTGCTTGTACCTTTTGAACAGCTTCATTTTCTGCATTCATGCGCTTCACATATTCTAATTCTACTAGTGCTTGAGGCGGTGGGCTAATTCGAAACGCTGAAATCACACATTTAAAAAATATGCACCAAACACATTGCTGAGAGGCATTTGGGATTAGAATTTAAGTGTCCAAACTGCAAACATCTAATTCATGTGAGGAAATTATGTTTTTTTTTTTGTTTTCTTTTTTACCAAATGAAGCTCATCTCCTTCCACCCAGTGGGTCCAGCCTCTTCCTTCAATCTCTCCCTTCTGCACACACAACAGCTTGTCTCCTTCCCAAGTGATTGTGGTCTGTATTGGGATCACAGGTCAGGCAGAAACATAATAGCATTAAAAATGAGAATGTAGATGTAGATATTTAGTCAAACACATACAATATCCCGAGAGAGAGGCCCAGTTCTCCTCCTCCACGTGACCTTCCCTTTTTGCCACTCACCAAAACAGCTTACAGCTAGTCTATAATAAGCCTAATCAGCATAAAAAAGGTTTATCTTGGGGGGGCCACAGGAAATCTTTAAGCCTGTTCAGTATTCAGTGACACAGCCCGATCAAATTCTTGACTTATTTCTCTGCCACTTTCACTTCTTTACCTGCAATATGTGCCATCAATCTGCCTTACAGCAAAACACTGACAGGAGCCTGGAAAGTTTTAAAGAGTTTTAAATGCAGAAGGAGGACCCAGGCTCACCAAATGAGGCCCTTTCTGCATGGAGTTTGTATGTTCTCCCTGTGTGTGTGTGGGTTTTCTCTGGCTGCTTTACGTCCCACAGTCCAAAAACATAAATGGACGCTCTAAATTGCCCATAGGTGTCAATGTGAGAGTGAATGGTTGTGTGTTGGGCCTGTGATGGACTGGTGACCTGTCCAGAGTGTACCCTGCCTTTTGCCCTGTGTCAACGGGGATTGGCTCCAGCGACCTTTATTTAATAAACACAGGAGGAACATTTTGTTTGGCCTCCACATGCTCATTAAATTCTAGAGCAGTGCCACTGAGGAAAGTCCATTTAAATGCGCTACACTTGCAGCGGTGCCACCTGACTTAAACATCTGCATAACTATAACTACTGGTTTAGCAGGTTTGCCAAAAGCATCGAGCACCTTCATTAAAATGTATTAAGTCTGTCCAGAATACACTGGTCAGGAAATTTACCACGCATTTCCTGTCGTCCACTCCAGACAGATCCTCCTCAAACTCCTTGCCCACATAGAAGTCCATGTTGTAGTTTTTGAAGGTGCTGAGGGTCTTGATGATTATGTGGTCCCCGTCGTGGCTGATGTCCTTGTCAGGCTTCAACAAGGTTGCAATTTTCCTGATGGCAATGTTCACATCTGTGGCCGGTCCATGGGCAAGGAAAAATAAAAAAAAAGACAGGAAGGGTGCGGTGAGAAGCAGGGAGATTTAGAGCAGTTATTCAACTTCAGAATATTGTGATTGTTTGGTGGTAAAGCAAAGGTAAAAGTAATACAACTGCCTGGAATTCCTGCTTATGATGAATACAAGCAAATGGAAGATATTATATATTTCTATCTCTTTTATTTTGGTACTGAGAGATAAGACAAAATGTTAATTGCTATAATCTCACTCTATCAGAGGACAAATCTTATTATTTATATGAATATTATGGAATAAATGATACAGTTGCAGATTGACTTTTAAACCTGAACAAATGTTCTACTACCATCAATAGGTCACCTACCGCATATTGCTATACAATACTATAAACAAATATTTTTAAACTCACCAAGAGCCTTGAGGTACTCCTCAAAGTTGTCATTAGAAATCATTTTCCAGTATCCGTTCAGATCAACAGGCATGTTGGCTGTGTTCTCGCAGGTTTTGCTTGCTCTTGGTCACTGAGGAGGTCTGCCGTGGACGGCTATGTGAAATGGAATGCAGAACCGGCTGTCAAAAGCCTCAATTTAAACCAAATTCACTTTAATCCGATTACCTGTTCCTCGCACCTCCCACCACACAACAGCATGTAACACCACAATCCCCAGTGCACTTCCCTTGTATGCACTGTGCGCTGGGACCATTAGCGTAATACACATACAGTACATACAATACACTTGTGTGCTCTATATTTGAGAGTGCTTACTCTGCTTGCCTTGGATTACGTTGAATACATTTACTTTATTAATTGACACAGGCGCACTAGTGTCTAATTCCACGTGTGGCAGATTTGGCTTGGTTCTGTGTTGTGTAAGATGGCGGCTGTTATGAACACGTTACGATTACTGGGCCATCAATAATCAATCTACTGGGTACACATCACACAAGGATCAATTAAAACATTGATCAGCCCTTGCTTCTTCTGAATGGGGTTTGGATAATAAGCGGAGCACAAAAGTAGAGTCATCTGAGCTTAAAATGATCCAGCTACAATAATTAAATGCAGCACAAAAGGCCTGACACATCTTTTGTCTCGCTTAAATAACTCAATTAATTTGATAATCTCTCTTTTGGGCCAGCAGCACCCAACCCACTGTCTAAATCCTTAGGCTCAGCTACACTGTACACATACACACATTCTTACAGCTATCCTTTTTAGGACTCTGCATTGACTTCAATTCACTTCCAAAACAAAGAATCATATGATGCCCTTAAGTTGTTTAGTTTGTCCATGACAGTCATGTTAGTCCAACACGATGGCCTCTGCAGCAAAGACCTGCTCCTGATGTAAGTACTGTATAATGGGCTCATTCTGCATTAATGAAAACAACAATTTATACATTGTACACTCCAAAAGGGAAAACGGTGGGGTACATCCTTGACAGGTTACCAGTCCATCACAGGGCGAACACACAGAGAGAAAAACAACAATTCACTCTCACACTCAAACTCTGCATGTTTTTGGACTGTGGGAGAAAAACGGAGAAAACACACACACGGGGAGAACATGTAAACTCAAACATGCAGAAAGGCCCTTGTTCAGGTAAAAACCCAGGTCTTTTTAACTGCAAGGCAACAGTGATAGTCACTACCCATCCATGTAACCCCCAAATGAAAATTATTTCACATAAATCTTTTAACCTTTTTAAACCCAGGAAATACATTAAAAAAAAAAGACACCCAATAAGACAAGAAATACTTCATATACAGGATTTTAGAACTAATTGCATTGCTGTGAAATGGTGTGTATGAACTAAAAAGACAACACAGCTTTGTGAAGATGCAAAGTGATGCCTTGAAAAAGATTTAGGCCAAATGTGTTTGTGCAGGCTGTGCAAACTTCTTCCACTCTGGAGCCGAGTGGAAGCAAACAAGGCAAAGCTGTGATCTGTGAGTGAATCCACTCTCTGAGGTCTACCGTGTTAAGAACTGACGTCTGACAATCAGTCATCCAGACTGGCCTCAGTGCTGTGCCCTTATTTTACCTCTCGCTGTCCTCAGTGTAAAGGTTGTACAATCTCAGGGTCTTGGATCAGGTATTCCAAACTGAGGCCTCGCCTCAGAGCCTGCCGCACTTCTGTGGCACTCGTCTCATTCTTCAACCATTCCCTAACCAGGAAAATGTTTTGCTGGTGGTGGGAGAGTGTGTCCGACTCATGTACGGTCCGTTTGGGCTGCCGCTCACCTTGGCTGACAGAGACGAGGCCGAAATGCCCCACCACCTCTTCCACATGCTCATCCCGCCATAAGCCGGGGATCAGAAATGTGTCGAGGAAATCGGCTCCACGCAGGAGCGAGGAGGAGAGAGGAGAGACAGATCATGATGCTGAAGTGAGGAGAACTTGACATGTAACATGTAGTAGCTACAGCTGAATATGACTAGATTTATTCTGAATTTAAACGACCAGCGTGTAAAATTTGCCTTTAAATAAAAACTGTTGGATTCTTGTAGACATAGAATAAGCAATTTTCTACGTGCTACGGGCCTTACTTTATGTGCCACCATCTTATGTTGTCATATTTCTGCTGCAGCACGAAAGGACACACTGGCCAGAGTGTGCATTAGGCATGAATCTTTCTAAGCAAATGAAGAACGACATTCTTTCTGGTATGCAAAGGCCACCGTAGTTTCCTGATGTGCTAGAGAAAAGGAGGTGTGAGAGGAGGAGTCCATCATTTGTTAAAATCTGCAGTCTCATCATTAGATAACACTGGACTTCTTAAAATGATCCATCATTGTAATTATACTCTAAGATGACTGATGATGTGTCAACGGATATTCAATCATTGGTCATATAAAAGATGTTTCCATTTCATGACTGTTGTCTGATTTCAAATATCCATTTTAAAATCATTGATAGCTCAGTCCCTGTTTTTATTCAAAGCAGTAATGGTGAAAAATAAAAACAATCCTAAAGTTGTGCTCATTTGACAATATCAATGTAAGGAAAACTGGCTGATCCACAGTTAATTAAAAAAAGGAATTTAATATACATTAAAGTGTGAGTGTTTCCTCATAGAGAGCTCATATGAAGAGAAACATTTAAAAACATTACAAAAAACTGAGTCTGGACCAAATAAAAAGTAGAGCAAAGAGACTAAAACTTACCACAAATTACATATCTTAGATATTCATGGTGCTGGAGGCTGAAGTTAATCATAACAACACAAATTACCCTTTCTCAATAAAAACCCAAAGCAAACTCTGTGAACTGGTGTTGCATAAATAGAGCTGATGTGACGAAAATATCAAACCAACTTAACAGACTTTTTAAAAAGATTATTTTTCTCTTTTTTCCCCCTCTTTCTCTCTCTCTCTCTTTGCAGAAATGCCAGTCATTGCAAATAAAATAAATATTTGATCGTCTGTCGCTCTGATGAGGTCTCAGGACTATTCCTGTCCATGCTTCTATTTTTCATGAAATTTGTTATATTGAAGCAGGAATGAGTAAAAAAACAAACAAAAAACAGCAGGGCCTAACCAGACACCTCTGTAAATGATGTTAGATAAATCAAAGATAATCCACGAAAATGGTGTTGAATACTGATTGGATAGTTTATATAACTAGAAGACGCACACATGCGTGCAAGACCAGCGTCTTAGAAAGTTTCTTTTTTTTTTTTTCTAATACTCTTTAACCACTTATAGTCAGAAACACATTACACAGGCACATTATATGTAGATTAACTCTTACTCTGTTCCTGTAAACCCTTAGAACACAGAGCATTTCGGCTGCTTTTTTCCAGTACTATGTTAAAATGTACAGTATATACAGAGGCTATAAGAATGTGCAATATAGAGTGACTTATATCCTTTTTTTCAGCACAACCTCGGTAATCTGATTTAAAAAACTATATAAACCAGGGCTCTCAAACTCAAAGGACATGGTGATATAATCTTAACATTAAAAATATTCATGATAATATTTCCCAGAGTTTCAGAATAAAAGTGTTTGTTTTGATATGGAACGATATATATAGTTCACAATAAAAACACATTTGATGTGCAAAATGAGTCTGTAAATAATATAAAAAAAAACATACAGTAATAACACATAACTTGATTTAAAGGGGTGGGCCGAATGAAATGTAATAGGGGGCCGTGAGTTTGAGACCCCTGATATAAACACATCTGAGCAAAAAGTACTCACAATGTTTAAAATCACATTGAATTTGTGAAATTAGGAAAAACGTCACAGTTCAAAGTTCATTTGGCTCATTTTTATGAACAAAAATAAAAGAAAACCAAGTCTGTTTTTGTGACGTCTGTACAATTATTGCTACTTTATATCACTACTAAACATGAGATACAAAACGAATGATAACAACAACACAAGAAGATGAAAAAAACAAATTTTTTAAATATTTGAACATTTAAATATTTGAACACACATCCTCACAGGATGTTCATATAAGGAGTTATGTATTATCCCCACGGCAATTTATCATGGGTGCACTTAAGGGTTAAAGGCTCACATTAAAGTGATACTCAGTATGTTCTGCCCAAGCACTGGTCTCAGACAGTCTATAGCTGTTAATTGTAAAAATATGTTTTACAGTAAGTATCCACAGTGCATACACTTTTTATATACAATATTTATCAATCACTTCACTCGTAGAAAATTGTGGAAAGCTGTTTTATCTGACTGACCCCAGCTCACCAATAACAAGGAGTTCTTACTTGAGATGGGCTCAGTGTTGCTGCTGGAGTTGGTATGCATTCCTGTGCTCTGCTCATATTCCTTTAAAATACGTCCATAATGGTGCCGGCCCTGTAGACAATGATATATGAGAGAATTAGGGACAATAATACCTGGTACAGTGTATCACCAGTTTTATGTGCACTTGTGTATTATTTCATTTTCTCAGTATGTTTATTCTTAACTGGCCTGTTTTTGGGGTTTTTTTTTATCGCCATGCCATTAAACTGAAGTGAAATACAAAGAAAGAGTCATTGAGGAGCCTTATGAAAACCTTCACTGTTTTCAAGTAAAGCTTCTTAAAGAGGCGCTCCCTCTTATGCAGCTTTGTGTGTGTGTGTGTGTGTGTGTGTTCAGGAATGAGATGACGTGTGGCATAGCCTGACAACAGGCCACTTCATGCCTTGATCTGCAGCAGTGTTACACAAACACAGCTTAGAGAGCGGGGGGGGGGGGGTGAACAAAGAGGGATATGTTTATTAAGCATAGGGAGCTTTTAAATGTGCAAAGAGTATGTGTACATGTTAATGTAGTGTGAGGTATAAATTGCTGATTACTTTCTTTAGGGTCAGCTACACAAACGGTGCATGTTTCTGCACAGTAAAACTCTTGAAACATAAAGTGGGACAACCTCCAGATTTTTTTCCATTCAGATCGTCTCATTATGAATGCAGCACCTGCGTCTGCTTCTCTTTATCTATATACATGGGCCAGGCAGCTTTTTTCATAACTACATGGCTCCCACTTGTGCCATCATTTTAACAACTATCACCTCTGAGTTCACCCCGGGAAAAACCCAGATCTGCCACAGGTCCAGTCGAGTCTGACAGTCCTCAAGAGACGATGATGATTTAGGCTCGGAGAAAATGGCAACACTCTGTGACATATACAGCTGAATGAAGGGTGGTAGATGAGCCACAGAGGATTTGGCATCCCTATGTGTTCTGCTGGAGCTACAGTAAAAGTAGGACAAGGAAAGAAAAAGGGACAAAACTTGTATCTTATGTCCCATGAAGGAAAGAGAAGGATGTGAAAGGAGAGAAAATGAGCCAAAGGAAATATAGAGCAGCAGCAAGTCAGCCCTTCACCCTGTTGTGATCTGTCCTCTAGTGCGACAAACATCTTTCATGATGTGACATGCTTTGGAAGAAAAAGGTTCAGCTAGGCTTGATAGGAAAATTATATGTGTAAAAACAGCCCATACAGATAAAAATCTGAAGGAATAATTGAAAAAATGGGGAATCAGTGTATACTAGAGACACAGCACTTTGACTTAAAGTCTTTTGGTGCAAAATAATGGCTTTTTTCCTGTAATTTGCACTGAATATACTTTGTGTGAGTGGCTAACCAATCTGAATTTTAAATTGAAATGAATGCAGTAATCCTAAACAACTTCAAAAGATGTTCATTGACGGAAAAATGACACTGAGCTCTTTTACTGCAATGCCTTGAGTTTGT
This sequence comes from Solea solea, assembly GCF_958295425.1. Classification (NCBI taxonomy): domain Eukaryota; kingdom Metazoa; phylum Chordata; class Actinopteri; order Pleuronectiformes; family Soleidae; genus Solea; species Solea solea. The sequence continues at coordinate 9,455,181 of NC_081134.1, read as the reverse complement.
ATTCAACACAAGGTAACATTAAAAGCACTCTGTCTAATTTTAATTTGTCTTGTGCTTTGTTCCACTTGTTTGATACCAAAACGATGAAAGCTAGTTTGGACCTGGGGGTCTTCAAAACGTATAAAACGCTGTGAGCGTGTCTGATGGCAAAATCTATCATGCTAAAAAGTTAGGGAGGAGGAGAGGTGAGGTACTGATTATTTCATCTTTGTAATACAAGATTAAATAATCACAGAGGTGCTTGACAACAACAGCGGACAGTAAAGGGGAGGCAAAGGCTGCCACAACCCAAGAAACTGTTCTAGAATGTTCTCATACTTTCACCCTGGCAACCCTCTTTTCCCACTGAAGCAAAGAAGCAATAGAAGAGCAATAAACTTGTTTTATACCTCATAGTGACCACTGTCTCCGTCCAGTCTGGCTGCTGGCTCTCACATTCATTAACTGTGACCCAGTTGGAGCTCTGCAGTGCCAGCTTTGCCATAACAATCCGGTGCTTAGCCGGTACCAGGCCTTGCTTTTCCATAACTGTCCCTCACAGGTGACACAATGCCACCTACCACCTGGTACTTGCCTGAAGGGAGAGATCATTACACAATTTTTCTGGGTCAAAAATGTTGACAAATAAGTAGAATTTAAATCAGCAGATAAAATAATAAACAAAAGTATTATTGTTTTGTCAGATCTAACTGTGACATTCACCCTATGGCAAATTAAAAAGTGATGGTTTATAGTGAATTGAAATGTATAATTAGTATTAAATACGTGTTGTTTGTTCATTGTCATTGTCAGTTAACTGCGTTTATCGGCTCTTTAAGTTTGTTTTAAAAAAATCAGCATGACTTCCACTCACCTACACAGCCCCAGTCACATTAACCACGTTATATGCTGTCATCCATTTTAAAAACAAATAAATACCACTGACTGCCCTGAGGCAGTATTTTTAGGCTCCAACATAACAACTAGTCTGTTACATTACATTCAAGGACAAAGGCTATGACTGATCTCTCCCTGCCCAGTGAAATGCTGCTCATACTCATAAAGCATCTTACTCTAGGAGCTGACTTAGGACCAGCACAACTCTAAGGTATAACAATGATATTGTTATGAACATGTGACCAGGCCAGTACGCTCATTCATCACTGCTTTGAGACACAAATAGTCCTGGGTTTACATAAAGAGACAGCCGCTAAATTGGACCTTGTGACAAAACATGTGAGGACACAAACCCCAAGGTTATGCAGTTTTGAAATCAATATCAGTCAATAAAACAGAGTTTACTTTCATTTGATTCTTCTTTGTAACTGTTGTTACTTTAGCCACTAAGGGACAGATAAGGTTCATACAAGGAGAGGAACATATGATTATCACTGCATGTCATTTTCAAAGTCAATAAAACACAAGTTTACTTTTATTTGATGGTTCTTTGTTCTTTGTTTCACCAAAAAGAGAAATGTGGTGTGCTTAAAGCCTGTGTTTATTGATATTTTGGCCACACAATTCCAAAACAGGCTATTATTTGATATTAGGGAGACACAAACCAATGTTTAGCATTCAGTTTGAGTTCTTTCAGTATTGACTCTATTTATTGGTTACCAAAAAACCCCGTAGACAAAAACTATGTGGGTCCACAATCTTATACAGGGGTTGCTTTGACCTTGATGTTTCTCCATTATACTGTCAACCTATCAAAATAATAATGTACGCTTATTTATCATTTTTATATTTACATATAGTGCAAATCCTAATTTTACATAGTGTCTGGGATGACCGGATCTGACCTGTGCCGTGCATGTGGTCCGTGGCCAGCTCAAACAGCCTCATGTGCTGGTTAGTGATGGGATTAAAGCAGCCACAGGCTAACAAGACTAGTGCAATGTGGTGGTTAGCCTTTTCGGTTTATTCCCTCACATCATGGCCAAAAAACCTTGGAGGAAAGCAGAAGGAAATGTCAACAATGTTGTACGGGAACTGGACAATGGGACACGACGGTGAAAAGAACTAAGCAGTAGAAAGCCTCCTCTACAATGTTCTACAGGGACCTGGAACTCATTTTCATCATCCTGAACCATGTGGTAGCATTTTAAGGAGATTTGCCTTAGCTGCATTAACTTAACAACCAACTTTTCATTTGGTGGGAGTCTTTATCCCAAAGCCCCTCACAACGTATGTGTACAGTTCTTGTATAGGTGGCCACAGTGAGAGGTAAGCTCATTGCATTTCCATTCTCTCTCTAAAGTATCATCAAGGTATCAAATGTATAAATACTGAGAGGAGAAAATGGAGGAGCTTTAACAAATCAGACACTGGAAGTGAACCAGCTTTAGTGGTATTTTATTTGAATGTCCACATGTGTGTATGAACGGAGCCTGGAGGGAAACGTACACTCTGATAAAAAATACAGCCAACATTTAGTACAATATGCATTCCTTGTCTGGGGTAGTAAAAGGACCAAATAGCAGTTGTCGTATCTGTGACGAACCAGTGGGGGAGAGGGGGACACTACAGAGCTGATTATGTTAAGAAATATAAGCTTAGTCTTAGCATATACCTTAAACACTGTGCAAAACACTTAACGTAAGTACTGAACTAACCATTAAACCTTTCTGGAGACAGAGTGGTAATGCATAGCAAAGCATCATACTGTGTGTGTGTGTGTGTTGAAGTTTTAAAACACACATATGTAGTGATATAATTATTACAAGTTACAAACTACAACACAGTAGGCATTCTACAGGTTTTTGTGGTCACACATAGATATTTTTCTTGATTATTTATTTTGTTGATTATTTTCTCAATTTATCCATCAGTTTATTTGGTCTACAAAATGTCACAAAATGGAGAAAAAGGTGTTTATCTGTGTTTCCTGTGATGACACTGAATATTTAGTTTTGTCCACAAACGAAAGGCATTCAATTAAATGTCAACAGATCCAGAACAGTTGTTAAAACAGTGTTTATTTTGTGACAAATGTGACAAAACGTACTTCCTATAAGACACTGATTTATGAAAAGTCAGGTACTATGTGAGAAGCTCTCATTAAGACGGACAGTGGTCTTTACCAGGTCATGTTATATGGTTTAAGCTTTTAGAGGAAGACGTTATGAGTTAGTTAGTGTTTCTTAACTTCAGAACACAGTCGTGTGAAGCAGCCTGTACTCAGCCATGACATCGAGCAAGCGGCTAACGTCAGTTAGCCTACAAACGCAAAACAAACACACGTTCTAATGTATGAAGAAAGTTACTTTAAAGGGAGGAAATTAAATAAGGCACAGTCCGTTACAGTGTATGTAATGACAGCCTGATAAAAAAAACGGTTTACCTTCTCTTTACGTTCAATAAAAGTAAGTGTGTCACACTGTATCGGTTCCATGCGTCAACGGAGCTGCCGCTCCATGGTTCCATAGTGAAAACTCGACTGAAGTGCGATCCCTGGTGGTTACTCTATCCATGGTGCGCTATCCATGGTGCTGAAACACATACTATTTATTTGGACATGATTTGTACAGCAGAGTGATCAGCTTTCGTGCTTCAATTTATTAGGTACACCTGATCATATAACTAGCAAAATCACATGGCAGCAATTTAGGCATTACACAAGGTCAAGACAACATGCTGAAGGTCAAAGTGAGTGTCAGAATGGGGAAGTAAAGTCATTTAAAGTAACTCTGAATGTGGCATGGTTGTTTCCACTCACAACCATCTCTAGCGTTGACAGAATGGTCCAAAAATATCAAGTGAATGGCATTTCTCAAAAATGCTTTGTTGATGCCAGAAATAAAAGTAGAATATCCACACTGGGTGAAAAATAATGACAGAAAGGCAAAAATCCACAGATATGAAGAGGACCATGTCTCAAAGCCCAACATGTCAAAGCAGATGGGCTACAGTGGCAGAAAACCACAGATGCCACTTTATTAGGTGTCTCCTGTATCTAATACAATGACTGGTGTATATTAAAAAATGTTGCAGTAAGTTTCATTTGCATAGTCACAACAACATCTTTCTGGAAGAGAAGAAAACCAAAAGTTAGTTTAATATTATGCTGACCTTTACGGCAATGCAGCATCAAACACTTTTCTGCTCCCAGTAACCTTTTATTTCACTGCTGTTAACTGCTTGTCAGAGGGAAGGGAGAAGCTTTGTCGAACACTAATTGACTGTTTGTACTGCAGCTGGTAAAGGATTTCTGAACAACTCTACAGCAAATGGCTTTTCCAATTATTTGCCCAATGACAGCAGTTATGGTTACATGTTTGTACACGCTGGAGCTGCATTTATAAACAAGGTCATTGTAATGGTCAGTGTTGACCCTCACTGTGAATTGTGGATTACTGAATTTTCCTAATTTCAAATGTTAATAAACTGATTAATTTTGCATGATATTGTGTGTATCCTTTCTTGCCATATCATGACTTTTGTCACTAAATCGTCCTCTCATCATGTCCTTATTCATTAACTTGGTTGCTCAGCTTGTATCAGTTAAAACAAGAGTTTGTCTTACACAATAAGGAGTGAAGACACACTAGAGTCATCGCACACACACACACACACACACACACACACAAAACACCTTAACACCTCCTGGATGTGTTTTCCTGAGGATGGATTGGAGATGATGGTAGAAAGTTACATTCAGAGTTGACTCAGGTGTAGGTGGCACAGTGTGCATGTTCACACCTCTGTCTGACAACTACAGATTTTTACCTCTGTCAAATAAGTTATAAATTGGCTGTGTTTGATTGTGAGCAAAATTTTTAAACCCTTAGTGCTCACTCTTGGTTAATCGGCGTGGGGATAATACACAACTCCTGATATCGATATCCTGGGCGTGTGTGTTTATAGGTCACATCTTCAGGCTTTTTACAATGTGTTCATTCTTCTTCTTACATGTTGTTGAGTCAAGGTTATGATGATTAATTTTATCTTGCGTTTTTTTATAAATACTAAAATACTGAGTTTTAATAACCAACTACCAGTACTAGTAACAATATTAGTACCAGTATTAAAGAGTCACAAACCAAGTGCTTCACTAAAGGAAGAAGGAATAAGTGTGTTTTCACTGCTCTGCTGTGATGTAGCCACCACAACCCATGGAAACAGTCAACTGGGAGTACATGGTTGTGTGTTCCTGTAAATGAGGCCCAGCCTGTTTGTCTCCATATGCATGTGTGTATGTGCATGTGTGCGTGTGTATGTGCATGTGTGCGTGTGTGTGTGTGTGTGTGTGTGTGTGTCCATCTTTGTTATCCTCTTAAGTCACTTGAGGTCTGCCCCCCTCTAATCCCCAGAGCACACACCCACACCCAAAATAAAAGCGGGAGAAACACAGGGGAATAATTGAAGAACACACGGCCACTAGAGAAAAACAGTGATTCTGCCACAGGGTGAAAACTGAAAGGCTAAAAATCTGTGAGGGGGAGTAGTACGGCTGCGCTGTTCGGGCTCTTGTTAGGAGGATACGGATGAAAACACATCATAGCACAGCAGCTGCTTCATTCGATTATAAATGGAATACTGCTGTAAGAAGAACATCCAAAAATCCACAGCTCATGTTATTCCTCATGATTAAATGTTCACACTTCCCAGATGTAGCCTTACTTATGCGTACAACTGACAGCTAAACAAATCCAAAATAACCAGGAAGTGGACATCAACAGGGTGAGGCACTTTCACCTTGTCTAATTTAGTATTACAATGTCAACAAGTAAGTCTTCAAATCATACCGACATTATATTTTACACACAAACAACAGTGCAGACAAAAAGACATTCCCTTGGAATCCACTCACATATAAAAATACACATCCCTCACAGTAAAAACAATGGTCTCCTAGTGAGGGGTAGGAGGTGGATGATCCTGAATATTTACAAGCTATTTCATGTGGAGAACTCAAATCCCTCTGTGTCCATAGGATCACAGTAGTGCTCATAGTATTGCAAGCCCCATAGCTCCCATAATACAACAACCATTGTTTAATTTTGGGGGGCTGGAAAGAGTCTGGTTTTCTATGTTACCATAGCTTGGAGTTTATTGATTTAATAACAACTGTAGTTATTGCATTTGAGAAGAATAGGATTGTGCAGCTGCCTTTCCTGGGTGTCAAATCCTTTCTCCTCTCATAAACCCAGCTGCCAACACATTAACACTTTTTACACAAAAATGACCTGATGCATTTAGACATGAAGACATGATCAAACTGACTCTGCTGAAGTTCAAACCCAGTGTCAGAATGAGGGATAGATGTGATGAATATGGTGCCAACGACAGAGAAGTCAGGGGGCAAGGTCTCAATGAAATAAAAAAGGAAGACATCCTTATTCCAATTACTATTTAAAACTTGTTTATTTATTCTAATAACCACACATGTGCAGATGTAGGCATATTCAACAAGTTTCTACACATTATGAATATAAAAATGACTGCTGTTTGGAAGAAATTACAAATCGTAAATGCAGTTTTGAGGAATTATTCCACACTTCCAAATAATTGAGAAATGATGCTATGGGCCACATAAAAAAATATGAAATTAAAAAAATGAAATGAATAAAATTGACTCTTGCCTTTGCGGCAAGAAGACCTGGGTTCACGACCCAATCAGAACACGGGCCTTTCTACATGGAGTTTGCATGTTCTCACCGTGCGTGTGCGGGGATTAGAGGATGAATGATGGAACGATTGAATGAATGCAACTGTTTTTCAAAAGGGACCCTAACCTGATGAGAGGGTAAAATGTTAGTTTCAGTCTGTAAGGCAAGTGTGTTTGAGTATTTCATAAATGGATGGGATTTTCAAATGAAACCATAGCTAGTTTTTACAGAAAATGGTGCATAAAAAAGAGAGAGAATCCAGTAATCCAGCAATCCTCTGTGGTTGCCAGAGGTCAGAGTAGAATCACCAGACTGCTTTAAAATGAGATCATCTCTGTATAATAACCGCCAGTTTTCCTCTTCATGTAACTGTTGTATTTGTGTGATCTCTTATGTTCCTATGTTTTTATTCCTTGTAACATCAACCTACCAAGGAAACTACGGGTGGAAATTAGCCTCAGGCAATAACCCGGCACAAGATGGGCTTTAGCAGCACCACTCTATTAGGTGTTTCTAATGAAATCACCCACACATTTAGCTTTTAAAAAGGATGTTATGGCTCTCCAACATACAATAATATAATACATCAATCTTGTTATAATAACAAATAAACACATGTTTTTACTTACTAATCAAAATGAGTGTTATGTACCAGTAAAAAGTGTATCTACAGTATATCTGACAGCACAATTGTTTTTTGGTTTGTGTGCCTTTTGAGCCTTTTACTGCTTTTATTTGTTTCATTACAAGTATTTGTCTACCTGTACATATTTACTTTCTTGTGTAATGTTTGTGGATTGGGAAGCAGGCAATGCAACCTTAAAAATTAATAATAAAAAACAAACACATAGTGTTACGTTAGTATTTTATTTTGGTAAGCAATAACCGGAAACGTACTCCCTCTATCTCTCTCTCTCTCTCTCTCTGAAATCTCTTGTACTCAGTGAATGTCTCTTGACCCATAAGCTGCCTCTCGCGCTCACTGGCAGCAGAGGGAGAAGCTCCTCGCGCTGAGCAGGTGATCCAGAGACTTGGATTTGAGGAGAAGACAGAGAAGCACCACCACCACCACCACCATTATTATTATTATTGTTGTTAACAGCAGCAGCAGCAGCATGCAGATATCCGGACTGTCTCTGTGGCTGTTTTGCCTCATACTGGGTCAGTCCCGCACTCTCGGCGGGAAAGGTAAGCACATGAAAAAAGAAAAAAAAAATGATGAAAAACAACTTGGGCGTCGAAATGTCTGATTCGCTTTTTGTTTTTCGTGTTTTGAGTTGCACAAGTTGGCGTGGAGAGAACCCACGGTCCTACTGACAACTTCCTCTCGTCGTTTTTTGTACTTTTGTTTGGCAAAAAAAAAAAAAAAAAAGGTATTTTTTGCTCAGTATTCAGTTAACTAATGTGTGTTTGAAGCGTCACGTACTGGCAGCCAGCTGGTAATTAAAGCGTGTGGTGCTGAATTTGCTGTGAATTGTTGTTGTTTTCGTTTAGATAAACAAATACATACATAAAAGGGTTGTTTAAATACAGTTAACTGCCAGTATACTGTGGACAGCAGGCAGCAGGGATGCAGTGAAGGTTGCTTTCATTAAACGGTAAACAAACACCCATTAAATTTTATTTCAACGAAAACGTGGTGTCCTCTGGAAATTAATCTTACTGCATTTAATGCGTATGATTACATGAGACAAATCCACGCAAATGCCAATTTAAAACTCATTGTTGTTGGTGATCATGGATGATTGACTATTGATTGATGTAGAGCAGTGTCTCCCAAACTTTTTTTTTTATATATGTGGACTCACTTTTTTCTTGCTACAAGAACAAAATGTGTACATAATTCAACATTTACTCACAATTTCTCCTGTCATTTCTGTATTTTTTAAATTAAAAACCAGCTGATACTCCATATGCACGATAAAACATCAATCTCAAGTAAAATTGTGTACAAATGTCTATGACAGACTTAAGTGGGGAGAGGGGAAACTCTTACTCTGCATGTTCCTCATGTTTTAGACGTAACGACACACGCTCCAGTTGCGGGTGAAATGATTAACACCACAAATATGACATTTATTGACGGTATCAGTGGTTAGTTGCTGGTCACGATTGGCTGGTTGGCCAGTGATCTGGAGATGATTTCTTGCTATGATAATCAATCAGGCTTGATCTCACACATGCACACATTAAAGATCGTGTGGCAAAAAGCCAGAGGCAAGACTAACCTGTAAACAGGTCTGTTTTCAATGACTCAGTCAGTTTCCAATGGCTAAAATGGCTGAATTGGCTTCAAAGCAGGAAAAGAAAATCAATGCCGTTTTGTCAGATTTGAGGAGATGTGGTATTGTTCTGTGAGGCCATTTCCACTTAATGCCTGAAAGGGAAAAGATGAAAGCCTTGGTGTTGCATGAGACTCGAAGAATGAGTTAGAGTGAGTAGTTTTCATATTTACAGGCACAGAAAGCTCGGTAGAATACAGTATTTACATGAGACAAGGGTTTACCGCTGAAGACCTTTTCAGAAGAAGTCCGGAAATAGACCGGAGCACATGATTACCAGAGAACGCAGACACGTGAGAGGATTCGGGTGGCGTCGGAAGAGAAAGGCTGAACAAAACAAATCGAATACGGGGAAGAAACCCCAAACAAATCGAAACAAGATCAGATTTATGGGTGTCTTTTCTACAGAGCCTTCTTGCTGCATTATCCTCGCTGGGACATAAATCGCAAAAGCAATGTGGAACACAGAAGCATAACTCAAGGCTTTCCTCTTCTGTGCAATGACTGGTGAAACAATGTCTGCATGCCAAGCTTTTCCCTTTTTACCACTTCTCTGTCGTTCATGCCTCCTTTTCCCCTCTCCTCCACTTACCCACTCGAGTATTTCTGCATTTGTCTCTTTCTTCCTTTGACTCAGCATCTCCCTCTGCTGCTCTGCTCTGTTGAGCTGCCGCCATTCAAAGGGCAAATGTCACAGAGGGAGAGAAGTATTTCATCATACCTTCTTCTCACTTTTTTTTTTTCCCAAGCTTGATCGGTCCTTACTGTGCTTTTCTGAGCGGTAGCTCCGTCTCTGTTTTATTGGCTTAAGTGAGACATATAAACGGGGACGGTCTTCTTTTGTCCTAATTTGTCTCACACAATTACCTACTTTGCCCCTCTCTCTTTTTTGGAATTCTTTCTTATGCTGCGTATACATTCTATATTCACTTTATTGCGATCGTAGGTCGGTGTGTTATTGAATTAGACTCGGTAACCTTGTGTGGAGGTCTGTGAGCAACTGGTACTATATGCAAATATGGATGCGTATGCAAATGCACATCCTAATTTAGATGTTAATTACTCGGCATGGCCAATTATATTATGTCTGATGAGGCGTAAGGTGGAGGTGAGGAGTGACGTAAAAGGGCTTCCACAGGATGATGGATGTGTGGTAGAGGAGAGAATAAGGGTTTCTCGTGTGTTTTTGTACTTGCATTTGTTACCTCTCTAGGACCTATTCTGGCATAAACACTGACCTTTTCAGGGCTAGTAGTCTGGTTACTGGTTAAGTTGGGGGCTAAGATTTAAATTGTGATCAGGTTAAGGTTAGAGTTGGGCATTAACTGGTTATGATTAAGGTTGGGGATAAAGCTTTGTTTAGGCTGTCTGAATGAGTGGAAGTCTATGCAGTGTCCTAAAAGGCATGTTTATGTGTAGGGCTGTGTGTGTGAGACACTGTCACAGCAGCTGGTCCACTGGCCCTGATGGGGCTCTCTGCTCAGCACTGCACAATATGTGGTGGATAAACACCACATGCTGCGCTCCTCCACTGGTGAGACACACTCACAGTCTTCCGCCTCTGTTTCCCTACTAATGCATGCACACATACAGTACATTCACACACTTCAACACTCCCACATTGTCAAACTATCCGAATAAAACACTTTTATTGCACTATTTTAAGGCGCACTCTTCTATTTTCCAATGTTTCCCAATAATTCCCTCTTAAAGGTACAGTGTGTCAACATTTAGTTGCCATGTTGCAGCTGAATATCCTTCACCTCACCCTCACATCAAAAATCTAAATATGTTGAGTAGGGCTGAACAATTAATTGAAATCACAATATAGCCTACTGCAATTTTCAAATCGCAGGAGTCGCAATATTTGTTAAAGCCAAAATGTGTGCCAGAATATCATTTTAGATTAATTATTGTCTTGATCTATACACGTCATATACTGCACACTTGATTCCTGTCAAAATAATCGCGAATAGATATTTATTCAAAATCGTTCGGCCCTAATGTTTAGTTTGACCCATCTTCTGATATAAATACAAAAGGCTCGTTCTCAGGTAAAAACAATATTTTATCCAATCAGGGTACAGATTTTTATCTTCAATTAATGCTAAATAAAAATAGTTTCAGCTATTTTTTTCCACACTTGACCTTTTAAGAGGAATACATATCTCATGGACAATTATTTTCTTTAAAAAATACCAAACCAGAACAAGACTCTTCAGCAGGCTGGACATTAAAGACCTACTGTGTCTGTCATGCACATTGTTGTTAAGTATTGAATGTTTTATCCCACGAGTGCACCAACATTTCCTCCCCAGTCTTGACATATTACCTGCAGCACTGTTTCTGGAGATCATATGGCGGCATGTTTGTGTTTTCAACACAATTTGGATTAAACTCTAGTTGCATATTTTACATATAGCCCCTTTAATGTCCACATAATGTTTTATTGCTCCTTCAACTATCTAACCCAATTAATTTTTTAACCAAATTACAGAAGAACTGAGTATTACATTTCAGATTGTTGACCTCAGGATCAAGACTCTTTTCTTTATACTGACATAAGGAGGAAGTTTAGAGCCTCTGTCGTGTAAAACTCAAACAACAAACAGTTTCAAGATGGCTTGTCCTCAGCCAGAGTTTGCGTGGATAACTCTTCAACAGCGCTTAAAGACTAAATTGAAGCACTGTGCTTTAGCTGTGTCCCACAAGCTGGTGTCATTGAAGTCTTATCTTTTGTCTCTGTGCACCCAGGCCTAGCAATTCTTTATTAAACAATAGACCACATTCAGTTGTGAGTAATGATAAAGCCTCAAGTTATGAAGACATGCACCACTGCGCACTACTTTAATTATAATTCTAATACAAAATTATTAGCTTGTTGTGTATCTGAGTGCCCTAATAAAACTTGTTAACATTGTAGTGTGTGTGTGTGTGTTCAGTCCCAGCCGAACATAATATTAGAAGCACACACATATAGAAATATAGACAAAGCTTTTTTCATGTTACCCTCGAATTTAATTGAGTCATCTCCTGCATCTTCCTGTGTGGGCCTCCTGCACTGTCAGTCTAAGCCTTACTATGCTTAGAAATTTGTATATGACTTTTTAAAATTGCTTTTTGCTACTGTAGAATCCTGAAAGCTTCTTGTTTTTTTTTCCCACGGTGAAATATGATTCTGAAGATGTTTTACTACACTGTTTTCGTAATCATTGGAGAGATGGGCAACAAAGTGAGAAATCCTCACAGGTGTTGCAGCAAGTCATGCCAAAGGAAATTTTCCTTTTAAGTCGTTCTTTAATACTTTGCCTACAAGGCGACTCAGTGAGGGAGTGGAACAAAATGAAGGCAACAAATGAATACCTTGAGAAGAGACACTCGCATAACTCGGTATGTGAGTGTGTGTGTGGTTGCCTGTGTAAATGTGTGCGCACTGGGGCATCTACTGTTTGTGTATTTACCTTCTAACTTGTAGCTTTGTTGTATACAATATATGCCTCTCATTTAGGGGTGGGAATCACATGGTACCTCATGAACGAAACGGGATACATGGATACCAATAATATTGAGATACAACGATTCTGTGATAATCAATATATTGCAAGACAATCATATAGCGGTACATCACGATATCTGTCTGACTGAAGAAAACAAAACATCCGTGAAAAGTTGAATGTCCAGGATTTCTCTATTTATTCACAACATAGAGAACAAAGAGCATAAAGTCTATGTATTGAACGTGGCTGGAGCACATCTTAATGTAGCTTTCTCCGTACGACGATATATCACCAAAACGATATTTTGACCCACCCCTACTTTAATTATACAATCATTTTGGTTTGTGGACAAAACAAGACAGTTGAGAACATCTTCCTTTCCAGGTTTGACAAACACCGATCAACATTTTTAGGGTTTTCTGATATTTTATGGACCAAACGATTAATCTAGAAAATAATCGACAGATTATGAAAATAATCGACAGATTATGAAAATAATCGTTAGCTGCAGCTCTAGTCAAATGTATTCAGTACTTACTTATTAGATCAAAGAAAATGAGTGTTATTTATTTATTGTTGAATTTATGGTGATTTTTGAGTATCATAGTTTTTAATACTGTTTGATTTATTAGGACAAAATTTGTATTATTTTAATCTGTAAGCCAGTTTCATGGCTCTTGGCTCCCTGATTGGTGATTTTAATGTAATTATTTAGAGACTGTATTATCATTATTATTATTGTTATTTTGGGATGCTGTGACTTTAATGCAATAATATGATTGTTGCAGTTACACCCAGAGAATATCAGTCACTTGAGTTCAGCTAAATCAGAGTTAATTTTGTATTATCCTTACAGAACAATATCATCCTCTTTTTTTCCTAAAATACTGTATGTTGACACTGAATCTCATCGGTGCGAAGTCTGCGTGCATGTGCAGACCTGTGCTGCTTGTGTAAGTCAAGTTGCAGGTGCCGCTCAGTAAAGAAGGCAGAGAATTATGAAGAGTTGTCCTTAAGAAAAAAAGGTTTTAATTTTCCTGAGTCATCACCCAGTAGAGAAATCTTTCTTTCTGTTTCTTTGTCTGTTGCTCTCTTCATCAACCCACCTGTCTCCGTCCGTGTGTTTGACTCTACCTCTCCCATCCTGCCCTTAGATTGCTTTTATATTTTTGTCTTCTCCTTCCTTTGTAAAGCCGACAGTTTTGAGATCACCTCACTACAAAGAACCTGTCTTAACCTCTGTCATGGCCCGTTACGCCTCCTCTTTTTTCCCTCCTCTGCACCTCCAGCCTCCTTGCCTTCCTCACACAGTTACCTTTTAATAGTGAGAAATTACACAGTTATTTTGTAAGACTGAATGATTGGGATACAATATCAAAGTGTGATAGTGTGAGTTGCAAAGAGTCAAACTTTAGTTCAATTTCTAGGATGAGAATGTGAAAGTGAAAGGTGAGTTGTTTCTTCCATTTCTGTTTTCATTCTTTTTTTAACTGGCATAACACAGCACAATGGAGATTAATTGCAGCCTACACAATTTGGTAATTGGGTGGAATGAAATTTATATTTATATTTTTAGCGATTAATTGCTCATAGCTTTTATTTAGTGTAACTGCTTTTCGTGAGCTTAATCCAACCTAGCAACTTATTATGCACCAACATGCTCAACTGAGACACCTGCTCTTTAGTTGTTTCATGCTCATTACATTTTTTATTAGGATGCGATGTTGAGAAGGTTTATTAAAAATCCCCAAATATTTCTCTAGTGAAACGTTGAAAGACATCTTTAATTAACTCTTATCTTGTAAAGCATAATGTCATATACCTAACATGCTTAATGAATCTATACTGAAGTTGGCAAAGTTTTTAAAGCTATAATATTAATAATGGTTTTCCCTACTTCTTAGAGTGTCTTCCTATATAAATGATGCATTAGTCATAGGCCATTAAGTCACAGTAGGAAAAGTACAGGTATAAATAATAAAATTAATTTAGCTAAAACCCATTAAGCAGCTTCAGTTTCAGGGTCTTTGGTGTTGCGTTGGCTAGCCATCACATAGTGTTGTTTTACTGAATTGGACAGCGCTATTGTTATTTTAACACCTGCAATGATAATCCTGCAATGATATGTCAGAATGCCCACTGAGAGAAAGGCTTAAGCTCCCAGACTCCATCTTAGAACAAAGAAGCTCAAACCCTGCTGTGGGTGAGCACCTGCACAAATGTTCTTTTCTTTAAGACATAGTCTAGCATAGCACTTATGAGATGTAGTTCAATCCATCCAAAGTGTGCTGGATCCATTACCTGAGAGCCAGGATATCAGTTCAACACAATCAACCTTGAAAACCATGCTCACATTCAGAACCTATGGTCAACTTTGCGTCTCCAGATAACTGTGCTCGTCTTTGAATTGTGCTAGGAAGCTGAAATAGCTGGAGAAAACCCACGCAGACACTGGGAGAAAATGCAAACTCAACACAGAAGGGACCCAGAATCACTGTGCCCCCCTGTCTGATCCATAAATTCTGTGTCCCGGTCCGGGCCTTTCTGTGTGGAGCTTGCATGTTCTCCATGCTTGTGTGTGGGTTTTCTTCAGGTGCCAAAAAATGCACAGGTGAATTGGATGTTCTAAATTGCCTTTAGGTGTGTGTGAGAATGATTTTTGCCTCTATATGTTGGCCCTGCAATGGACTGGTGACCTGTCCAGGGTGTACCTCGCATTTTGCCCTATGTCAGCTGGGATTGGCACCAGCAGCCCCACAACCCTCATGTAGAGGATGTAGACAAGGAATGAATGAATGAATGAACGAACAAACCTCTGTTTCCAAATGGTCATTTTCTCCCATTTGCAGTGTTCTTTACTGTATGGTTTGTTGATCTCAGTCTTGCTATATACTCGTGTGATCCTTTTAACAAAAATTTACACACGAACAAGCAAACAGCACTTGATATAATTTATGCTCAAGGAATGAAAAGTATTTTACCACCCGCCAAACTTGTGTCAGCACAAGTGTGGATTTCCACATGAAAATCCATGTCAGATCAGATGAGATTTGATTTTTACGTACTCTGGTGTAATGACTTTTTTTTGCCATTACGAGTCAGTTGTCAGCAAAAAAAAAAAATCCTATTAATCTTTCTGCGGCTTCAGCATTGTTTTTGCACAGTTTCCATAACAGTTTTTTCAGCTCATTATCATTAACTAATTAACATTCATCATTGCTGATGCAAAATAAAACATTAGCAGCTGCTTGGATAGGTTGTATCATTTAAGATACATGACGGCATCAGAGGTGACCTTTTCTCCCACAATGTGACCGTCGAGCATCATGTAGGGATGGGACGATACCATTTTTTTGTGTCCAATACCAATACTGATATCCAATTTTATTTATAAAGCACATTTAAAAAACAACATCAGTTGACCTAAGTGCTGTAATAAATAATAAAATAGAATAAATGTACATGTAAACCCCAAACAAAAATAAATAAATATAAACATAAAAGACATAAAACACATGAGTTGACATGACCTCGCACCCATAAAATGCAGAACAGACTCTGTCTCAAATGCAGAGTAGAACAGTCTTTAAAAGAGATCTACCGAGACCAATATTATACTACTGATACAGCCATTTTAGACTGTTTATAACACATTTGTGCTGAGTCATTTCAGAGACCCAATTCTCTCAACGGTGTAACACATATTGTTCTCCAAAAAAGAAGAAATAACAGCCCAAACATGACATTTTATTAACATTTTTAAAGTCAGTGTATAGTGAAGCATGCAATATAAAGGATTTTTGGATTGTGTCGGATTTTACATTTTTATCTGGTACCGATTCCCTGCCATCATGTAACAGTTGAAATCAAAACAACACCATTTTACACAATACCCTTTCCTGTCTTTCTTGCCAGGAAAGACACAGAAGTGACTGTTATTTGTATTTATAGTTATAGTATGTTATTTATAGTGTCTGGTGTATAGTGTCAAACTGTAACCTTATTAATGAAAAGCTACTTAGGTTTTTACACCGACCGCCATCTCTTGTAGTGTTTCACATGGTTTAAATGTGACTCATACTGCTGTGCTGTGGATGCATGTTGTCTCTTCAAATTTTTTCTGCTCAATCTTTATATAGTACTGTGCAAAAATATTAGTCCACCATTAAATGTGTTGTTTTAGCAGTACTGTAATGACCACGCAGTATAATTAATTATCCATCAGATTATTGGAACACATCCAGAAAATCCAGGAAACATCTATCCAGTTTTAAAATAATATGTTTTTCCAAAAAAAAAAGTGTCAAATATTTAGTGTGACCTACCCTTAACCTTACCCAATAGCAAGACCCTGGCTCTCTGGTGGATGGGACCCAGCCTAATGTTTTTGTCCCTCTATTTCATGTCAGAATATACCTTTGCATTGTTCTGTCCCCAAGAGACACAGAGACAGAGACTTTCTTTTAAAACAAAAAGCCTGGCAAAAAGAAATCCAAAATCAGTAAGGACACAGTTTATACCCATCACAATTAACCCGCAAGTGAACTGCTGAATTTCTATTAAAATACCAGGCCTTTTGTGTTTAAATTGCTCCCTCCATAGAGCTCTGTAGCACTTCTACTTTGCAATTATAGTCAGCACAAGAAGACAATAACCTCGTTCCACAGAGATAAAAAAAAGACGCCACCATTACCACACTGGGAGAGCAGAGTGGTGTGAGGGCTGCAACGATCATTTCCATTGTTCACTAATCAGTTGAATTTCTTTATTAGTTATAGCTGTAGGGAACTGGACTTGCTTGAGCTAATTACTGAATATAACTATGGCCTGGATGACTGAGAATTTTTACAGACATAATCAGTCGATTATTTTCTCGATGAATCAATTCTTTGTTTGGTCCGGAAAATGTGAGAAAATATGATTTCATTTTCTCCACAAACCAAAGATATAATGTTCACCTCAGCAACCTGTAGCATCTGAAATGATTACTGCTCTTCCAATTCAATACATTGCAGGAGCGTGGTTCAAGTAGGTTACCAATTTTTTTTCTAGATGTTTTTGAGTGGGGGACTGAGGCTTTCTAGGTTTGGTATTGTTCAACATTTCCAGTGGCAGCATCTAGTTGGTCTCTCCTCTCTGCGTCTGAGTGTTAAAGTGCCACTTGGGTGGTTGGTACAAACACCAAATTAAAACACAAGCAGAGATTATGGCACCAACTGGAAAATGTATTTTGTGAACATACTGGCTGCAAGGCGATTTTAAAGGTTTGCATCTTGATTATCCTGACTAAAATAATCGCGATAAATGGGTGCAGCCTTCTGTCTGCACTTGTGGTGAGACATCTTTTTTTCAGTGAAAAATAATTTAATAATATTGTAGATGATGATTGAATGAATAACAAGTCATGAGGAAACATACAGCATATGCACCATAGGCACATTCAGAATTAGATCACACGCACTGTATGCTCGAGTAAAACAGGATTTTCCAGTCACTCACGTGAACTACTGATGTTTTTCTTCATTCACGATTAATGAGATAATGGAATTTCACCACGATTGATCTTATTGTAAGTGCTTTTAATCCTGATAAATGATAATATCGTATATTGTCCCATCATTACTGGCTGCTCCATAGTTATCGGTGAAGCCAGTATGTCAATACAACATGTTTCCTTAATCTCTGTCTCTGATGACATTTCATGGATCCATTTTATGACTTAACATATTACATTTCAAACATCCAGCACCTTTAAGCCTGGACACTAAACAATTTAATGAAAAAAGTGTATTTAAACATTTCTAGGGGTAGAAAATGAAGGAGTAGTGGCTAGGACTGTTGCCTCACAGTAAAACAATGAAATGGTTATTTATTTAAATCTTTGTCATATTGCTATTGAAGAGAATTGTGGCAATGTATATTATTTATTTAATAATATTAATAATAATAATAATAATAATAATAATAATACTAGCAATAATAATAATAATAGCAATGAATGATCATAAATTAAGCCATAACTTTTTTAATATTGCAGAAGCCAACGTTTTTTTATTAAAACCCCCCACTCAAACCAATTGATCAATCATCAAAATAGCTGTAATTCACTGATAAACAGTTATAAGGTAAGGGGAAACCAATAAATTGGTACTGAAATAAGTAAATTGAATCAATAATTGATGAATCGATGCAGCCCTTCTGCAAGATTGACAATTGGCAGTTGTTCTTGTTCTTGCCGCATACTTGTATCAAATACCCTCTTGAGAATAATTTACTTCACCAGAACACTATAATCAGAACTGTGGTCTTCTCTTTCAGATTATTGGATGAGTAAATTCAACTACACTGCCAATGAAAGCTTTCATTTCGCCATTTAACGCTATCCACTGGCAACATCGACCGTGTTGCTGAAATATGTGGTACATTTATAAAGCAATGGGTGGAATAGGAGCATGTTGCAATGATGAATGGGTGTCATTTACAGGCCTGATGCCTTGTGCTGAATAGCATTCACATTTTATGTTTGGATTGGTTGTGAAGCAGACCCACATATGATTAAACTTTATTACACGCAGGGAATAGATAGTCAGAGAAAACAAGAGTTCAATTTAGATCCTCAGAGGCGGACATCTAGTGACAGCGAGAGCGAGAGCGCGATACAGAGAGAGGAGAGAAGTGAAGTAGAGGATCACAGATTGTAGAGCCAGAATGGAAGACTGAGCACTCACTTCCACACTGAGTCAGTCCAGGTGTCTACAGCTAACAACAGGAGATGATTAGGAACCTAGGGCTGCTTGATTATGGAAAAAAATAGTAAATGTGGTTGTTGGCGTCAAAATTTAAATCACAATTACTTTAAATGATTACTCAATGACTTAAAACAAATGGAAATCATCGCATGTAAAAAAAGTGGCTTTGAACATGGAATTTTTGAATAAACCTTTTGAATTTACCTTCAAATAACTATCACTGATGTAGTGGACTGCTAGTAAAAAAAAAGCCTATTTAAATAAAATGTAATGCATGTGTGTTCTTTTTTTAATGGTTGATGAGCGGGGCAGGAAGTGGGACACTGTTACAACATTAAAAGCATTGTTTTCAGAATGAAATCCCCCGTTTTGTAATTATCACTTTGTTTTGATTTCCATGTTTTTGTAATCGTTTGGGGCTGTAATCGTACTTGCATAGCCCTATGAGAACCTTCTCAGACGTGGAAGTGAGTGCGTTTCCATGCACAGTCAAGAAGACCTTCGATTGTAGCACGCCTATGCCTTTCGACTGGACTACTGTTCTTCGCCCAGTATACATGCGCTAATGGGAAATCGATCTATTGAATGTAATGTGTCCGCCTCCACTCATCTGGGGCCCAAACGCCCCCTTTCATCTTCATAGTCTAATGGTGGTTTCCAGTTTAGCATGCGGTTGGTTATTAGCATGTTGAGCACCATTCTGAGTCCATCAACTTAAAAATATCCAATTCTTTAAGCTGGTAGAGCATTAAACCAGTCTCCTCTTCAGTCCAAAAAAATGAATCTTATTCATCTCTGTTTGTTTGTTTGTTTGTTCTATTATTTTGAGTCCGACTAAATGTTTACATGCTGTAGTAGCTCAAATCCCAGTTGCGTTATCTGTGTTTCCATTTATTTTAAAACACAATACTATGCTTTTTTTTTCTTCCTATTGCTATGTTAATGTGCTGACTGATGACACTGCTGATGTAGTGCTTTTGGAAGCATTGACATTACAACACTTTATTACTCCTCTTTCCCTGTGTGACCATTCGTCCATTATACTTTATTAATAATTGGCTTGAAATGTTTCTGAGTTGTCATCAAAAAGAATAGTGCTGTTAAGAGCTATAGCAGCCGGTGAGTTTGCCTGTTAGGGATGCAGTGACTATTTTGTCTTTATTGGACTCATGTGTGCTGTTTCTCTGCCTACCTCCTTTATTTACCTTGTCTCCCACTGCTGCCCTTTACCCCACGGCCCTTATACAGCTTTGTACTTCCTTCTCTCATGCACACACAAACGCACACATGCACTTAGCAGCTGCTCAGCCCCTGTAACAAGGCTGATGTCCTCCTCAGTAATGGGGATCAGCTGGGAGTGGAGTGGTCCAAGATGGCAGCTCCACAAGGGAGCAGACAGATTCTTCCACATGAGACAAATCAGGAAGAAGTTGCCCAGCTTATTTGTCTTGTTAACCTGTGACCGCGGTCTCCCTTCCCTTTTTCTTCCTGCATGGATGACGGTTATTTGTTTGCATTGGTGGCAGTAAGGCTGAGATGTGTTTAAATTATTAAAGAGCCACACCGCTTACCGCTCGAGCATCACTTCTTTATGAAGATAATAGCCTGCAGGTGCAAAGTGAAGGGGAAACACCGGTAATTGCTGGGGAACTTGTGACAGTAGTTCACCATCGTGGATTTCACCAGCTCTTATGGGTGTTCTGTTGAAGAATATTATTACATTCCAGCACACTCTCCTCCTTTTAGTGATGATTTAAAGTAATAATGTGGTGATTCTCCCCCTTTTGTAACTGCAGAATGTGGAATTCATCCCTGTTGTCAGATATTGATTTTAGGAGAAAAGTGATGATGAACAATGTTTTCTTTCCCACCTTGATTCCCGTGGTAGATTAAAACAAACTGCAGAGGGTAATATGACCTGGCCTGGTATTAAATTCTGAAAATGCTCTCCCCAGTCTTATAACGTATGACTCGGGAAATACTTAATATCTATAAAAGTCCAAATTTATCAACACCCTGTCTGTAGTGACCCTTGCACTAAGGCTGAACAATTTAGATAAAATATACAACTGGAACATTTGTGACACATGGTGAAATTTTCAAGTTCAATATTTATTACTGTGTTTTAGACTTAAAATAAGATGGAGCAAATTTTTATTAATTATTCATTTTGAAGTCATAAACATACTTTCATGGTTAACTTTGTCCAAAACATCAAAAAAGGGCTAGAGTTAAAATTGACCATGTTTGCATCAAAAATATGACCGCAGGGTATGTAAAGAAACAGAGATTCAACATCATTATTTTCATAAACAAGAATGCAATCATCTCTAAACTATATTAAAAATCATTGTGTGAATATAAACCACCAGTTCTTGCCGTCCTACAATGAAGGAGAGCATAGTAGTTTGGTTTGTCATAGAAAGACAAGGATTCATCTTCCAACCAAGTTTCTAAAAAGGCTCTAACTGAGAATTTTTGATTTATTACAAAGCAATCATGAGCTGATTGTTTGAAAACCTGTGCTTTTATTTTCAAGTGGTATTTTTAAATTTAAGTTCCATCTTTCTTTATCGCAACAAAAAGTTCCTCCTTTTTGGAAGGAATCCATTGTGTTACAGTAGCTTAAGTTAAATCCCCTCAAGTATTGAATGATTATCAGCCTGTAAAGCTTACGTCTTTAGTGTTGAAGGCTTTTGAACGCATTGTGAAAAGAAGCTTGGTAAATGAGTATAATTGACCCACTCCAGTTTGCATACTAGCCGAGAAAAGTGGTGGATGATGCCACTGTGACACTGCAGAATCTTGTTCTTGTGCATCTAGAGCGCCTGAAAACACATGTACAGTTGTCTTTCAATGACTTTTTTTCTCCCCAAGGCAGGGCTCCAGACTAACTTTTTGCATTGGTTGCACTGGTGCGCCTAACTTTTTTATTTACCCAAATTTTTCATTGCTTGGCCTTTAACGCCATAAGGTCACCTTTTTATCGCTCTCCAACAACTTTCATATAATGTGAATGATTTTTAAACAAGAATAAGGTGTAGAGAGGGTCCACTTTTTCTACACACTTGTCACAGCATAGAGTTTGTTTTATAGATGTGTTTTTTTTTTTTTTTAAATGTGTTTATTAATTTTCTTCATAAACAAACCACAACAAAACCACACAACAAGAAGAAGCTGGGAACAGTAACACAAAAACCCAAAATGAAAAATCAGCTCCGGGTAAATGTGACAGCTACATTATGCAACATAGAGTGAAACACAGTGGGAGTGGAGAAAAATAAAAAGCAAAAAATAAATAATACAGTTTTTTATACAAATGCTCTCGTCAGTATAGCAGAAATGTTTACATTAATATAGTCAAGAAATGGTTTCCATATTCTTTCAAAGGCATTAGTTTTGGAGTGCAGAAGACAGGTGAGAAAGTCCAGAGGTATATATTCCATTATCGTCCTGTGCCACCCCACCGCTGAGGGGGCCTTATCTGTGATTGTTGTGTTTTTAAAGTTTCAGATTCAAAACGTTGTTGACCTGCGGACGAATGCGCTGTTACCGCCCAATTCATTAGCAGCTGACTTCTGACTTATCTGTTTTTGACTTTGGCACGATATGTTGGCTTGTTGATTTCTTAACTATGAGGTCACGGAGGACCCGTGATTATGATGCTCTCTCTTGAACCACTGATGTGCTCAACAGGCTCACCCCTGTTATTCATGCTCTACACTAACAACTGTCACAGTCACTTAGAGCCAAGGTCCATCAATTTGCTGATGACTCAGTTATCTTCGGCCTCCTGCAGGACCATGAGGTGGGCCATGGTCCAGTCCGTGACAAGTTTCTTAAACGTGTGAGGACTCCTTGCATCTTAATGTCTCTAAAACTAAAGAGGTGCTGACTGACTTTCTATGGAAAGCACCAACAACTATCAGTGGTACAGCTGAGAAGATGGTGAATAATTGCAAGTACTTAGGTAACGTCATTGATGACAAATTGACTTTCCATGCAAATGCTGACATTTGCAAAAAAAAAAAAGGCTCACCGGAGACTCTTCTATTTGAGGAAGCTGAGCCCTTTAAAAAAGTGATTTATTCATCTTTTATGAAGTCAGTTTTAACTTTTGTAAAGGTATGTTGGTCTGGTAACCTCAGCATTGTAAAGACACATAGGAAAATAGTTGGCATGGACTTGATTGATCTTGGCCATATCTTTCAAGCAAGAGCCACCTGCCAACGGCGGGACATGGTTTACTTTCCTCATGAGGCCAAAAATCAAATAGATATCTGAAATCATTTGTCCCATCAGCTGTGGTTGCCATTAGGTCACATGGCTCATTGCACATTATCATGATGACATCCATTGTATTTATGTTTTTGTGAATTTACTTACTCATGGACAAATATTTTCCAGACTATTAAATGAAAACTTTTGAATGTATTTGTTTTGGAATTAGATTTGTCAAGTAGTGGACTATCAAACCCATTATTACTGAAATAGTCACAGGATGAGGGACAAACGTATTTATGTGCAGGGTCAAACGCCTCTGTACATTTAGAGTGAATATTCAGGCCTGAGTCAAAGGGTTTGAAGAATACATGATTAGAACTAGTTATCGTCCTGCATCACAATTTCTATCAGCAACCATCCCATCACCATCAATGTCATGCGCTTGATTACGCTGTTCATTAAGCCTGAATATTAAATATAATAAACACCTCTATTTTGGCTTAATTTAGATCAGTATACTAGAGGCAAATACAAGATTCAAAAGATATTACATGGATGTAGTTCAGTCAATCTCGCAGGAGTCAAAGCAGAGACTCACACCAGAGACTTCCAGCCCCTGCCTCTGTCTGCCCCAATTGAAGTTGAATGAAAGGAAAGAGGACAGAGATGCATTGGAAAATACAATAGAGGGAGAAGAATCAGACAAGGTGAAAAGAGGAGGGCTACAAAAGAGATGATGTGGAGAGCATACAGAGGAGAAGCAAGATGTTAGAAGCAAAGGAAGAGGCCGAGTGTGGAAAAAGAGTGTAAAAAGAAGGGCATCATGACAGAAAGAGAAGGAAGATAAAGGGAGACGGGCTGCGTGGTGTGGTGATGTTTGCCTTTGCCGTTCATTGTTTGGCAGTGTGAGCGGTCTGCGGTCGGCTGCAAGTCCCTGAGTGATTCATCATGATTATGTTTGGTAGGCAGGTAATGTCACAGCAGCCAGGGCTGGGCTTATAATTGAGGCAGAGGCTGCCGCTTTCTCTGGACATCTGTATTTGCCTGGATGTCGTAGGTGAAATCTGCTTCTTTGCTGTGCGAACTCCCTTTTTTCCCTCTCCAATTTAATGTCAACTTTTTCCTGTTGTACTATGAAAATGTGTACTATGTGTGTCAGGGTTGTGGCTTTTTCCAAAAATGAAGTTCAAATGGATAATACATGACACGCTAGTCCTTCAAAGATATACAGATTTCTCCCTGCACGCACACATGCACACACACACACACACAAAGGTAACATATTTTAAGCTCACTCTTGTCCTCCATTTACACAAAACAACACAACATCACGGTCTAATTCCTCTGATGGGTCAAGAGGTCATTCATAATGGATGTAAGGCTCAGAGTGCCCTGAACCACAAGGTAATTACCTCAGACGGTCCGATGAACTTATAGGCTGTATTTTGCACTCAGTCAGGTTTTAAAGGTTTAAACTTAAACTCCCTCTCCCAAGTTTAAGCAGATATTTGAATTTCGGACTGTGCGGACACCCTAATTGTTTGTAGTTAGATATACATATACATATATATATATATATATATATGTGTATATATATATGTGTGTATATATATATATATATATATACTATATACATACATATATACATACATGTGTGTATATATGTGTGTGTATATATATGTGTATGTATATATGTATGCATATACATATATGTGTATATGAATATATATATATATATATATTTTTATATAATATATATATATATTTTTTTCATTCACAAATTAATATGGTGTTTCAGCTTCTGTATGTTGATATTTTTGCTTCATTTTACTCCCCGCTCTCACTTAAAACACGTTTAAAATGTCAACTATCAATGTCCTCCTTATCTCTCACCGCCTCCTATCACGTTCCTCCCACTCATCCTTTTCCTGTGATCCCTTATTTTCACTCCTCTTGTAACTCTGACTTATGTGGCACCTCCTGTCATTTCTACTGTCCAACTTGATTAACATCTCTTTTATGTTTGCGTCTTTACCCTTCCCTGTCAGCCACCACTGTCACACTTTGCCTTCAATGAACAGTTGCGCTGTTTTATTTAATTAGATGTTGTACGTTTATGTATTTGTGTGTGTGTGTGTGTGTGTGTGTATATATATTTATACATATGTGTATATACAGCTTTCTGTGTTCACCACATAGCTGTTCATCAAACACACATAGTCAACATAGTTTAGTGCCATGTGCACTTACTATACACCAGCTCTCTAATGCACAGTGTGGTGGTAGGGAAGTTTAAATGATTCATGAATGCCTCTGTAGTATGTCTGCCAAGGCTGCAGCTAAAACCAGTGTCATTCTCTCTCAATGCTTTCACCCCATGAATATTGTATAGATTATGGACGTGCTTGCCTCAAAAAGTAAGTCCACTTCTGTCCATCCACCATCGGGATGGTCATGCTTTAGTTAGTGCTTCAGCTTAGTGCTTCAGCTTTTCATATTCACTACTCATAATGGTCTCGCTTAGGGAAAAAGCCTTTAGTGGACAATTAAGTGCAGGATTGCATTTTACGTTCTCAGCAGAAACAAAAATATGTATCTGGAAGGTAGGAAGTGTACATTTTGGATAAACGGCAATAAGCACTGTTCCTCAGTAGACAAGGTTAAATGATACGGTTGCTGATATTTAGCATTTTTTCTTGCTGACCCAAGGAAATGTGTAAAAAACAATGATTTTATTCAGTTTTGGCTGTGTAGACACAGCTTGATTCACCTTTATTACTGCATTCTACAGTTGATGTCATCTTGGCTGATTTCTAAGACTGCTGTGTCCAATGTCCTTTTATGTCTAGTTTCAATGTCACAGGATTTTACATTGTAGGCCGATGCGTTTGTTTTAGTGACGACGAGTATGTACTTCACAGTAATGAGCATTTTAACAACAAGTAGGAGAAAGATTCCCAACACTTCATGATGGCAGTAATTAATAAACCATGTGTCTGAACTGGGGTGATATTGTCAAAGTAATTTGAAAAAGAAATCACGATGATGGCAGTGTCTCATATTGAAATGATTAGTGTTAGCGTGCTGCTGTGTGCCTTTAGGTGCTCTGGAATATGATTACCTGTCTGTAGTTTTGCACTGTCAGCACAATCTTGAGCACAAACAGAGCAGAGGAGAGAATTTCAATTTTTTTCTCTCCTTTTCCCCCCCCCCCCGTCCTGTTGGGATCCAGCTGTTTATCAAACATGTATAATCCTCTGTATAATATACTGCAGACATAGTGCCATATGTGTGCATATGTCTGCGATTGTGTCGTATGACCTTTTAAAGTCGCGGTGTTCACTCTGAGCTGCTTCTGCTGTTGCAGTGCATGACTAACACACATAACAAATGCAATTATTACCTCCTGACCCTCAACTATACACTCATTTTCACCTCCTCTGTGCTCACTTGCATTCATCTCACGGTAATGAATAACTGAGAGGAGAAAATCTGTTCCCTAACAAATATCAAACTGTGGTGAGAGTGATGCATGGTAAATTGTTCTTGCAGTGTCACAGTGGAGCTCTGGGTTTTGCCTTTTGAAAATGATTAATTGGCCTCATTAGAGCACTACATAACCGTAACTTGTCATAAGTTTTACTTGTTTCTCTAACTAGGTGTGTGATGTCATTAAAGCATCTTGGTTTTCTACACTGATGTGTTTTTTTTTTAGTGTTTCCCAGTTCAGTTAACTATGACTTTCTAGTGTTTGTGGTTATGTCTCTTGTGTTTTGCATTGTTTTTGTGGCGAGAAGAGCCAAACGAGTGTGTGGTTTTGTCGAGACTGATAATGCTTCATATTGAGGTTAAGAAGTCTCAGAATCACATATCAAAGCAATATTCGTTTTATTAAACACACACACCAGGGACGTCCCGATCCTGATAAATTCTTCTTTTCCTCTAGTCAGTAGTAATGATGCTCATGGTAATGATGATTAGTGGGCACTAAAGCAGGTGAACATTGCTGTAACTCAAGTTAAGCAACAACACTAGTCACTGTAGAGAATAATATAAATGTAACCACATATGTTCCACTATCAACCCACCTGTTAACAAACATGTAAGGAAGTGACATTTTTACCTTTCTGCTCGCAGTTTAACGACATGTTGCACACAATCACAAACACTGGTTTAGTTGCAGCCCTACTTTTCTCTTTGCCAGCTGTCTCTTCTTCTTTCTCTGTAAACTTAAGTCAGGATTATTTCATTATTTTACAGATGGTGAGCATTGATTAAAAAATAGTGTACTGTGCAGCTCTGTTATCAAAGAGTAGGGATGTAGGGACTTTGTGCCGATCTACCTGATATTCGCATATATCAAAAGTGCTTGGGTTGATAACTGATACGATGCTGATATATTTTTCCCCACACCCAATTGCAAAGGTCATTTAGTCTTTTCTCTAGTGAAATTATTTAGATTTTCTAGATATTGATTTATTGATGTAATTCATTGAGCAAATAATAGTTGCCAGCATAGGAGTCAATGAGGTAGGAGCCAATATAGCCAACTGTTGTAGTCATTAGTCAAATCTGTCGATATTATTCTGATAAAATCGTGCTTCCCTATTTTGGACTGCTGGTTAGTGGTTCCTTTTAGAATTGTGACCGGCGTCTTCCTTTTCACACATACACCTTTAAGTAGTTGTTTTTTAACAACCTCGGATATTTCTCTACGGCAGTATACTCTTCAGTTTGTATGCCAATTCCAATCGTATAGGTCTGTAGTAGTATTTGTCCATGTAATGTGTTTTGTGTTATATGAAATATTTATTTCAAGCTCACCAGGACCTAATAGAAATAAAAAAAAATTCTTTTTTTGGTGTGGCCTCTGTCATCATCAGAGCTCCTGCCTATGAAAATAAAAAAAGAAGACTCATTTTAATTATAATTTAAAGCCTTCCTTCAGTTTACCAATGGAAAATATTTGGAAGTCAGTCGTAGTCTTCTCTCTTAGCATTTTTTATAAATGACGCACTTTTGCCTCAAGTGTCTTTAAAACTGGTAAGCTGTTCATCATGTGTCACTTCTGTTTAGTCGTCAAAACACCACAATGCACTGAACTGTTGCAAAACAGTGTGGGAGAGAGCATTTGAGGCTGTGGTAAAAACTGAAGTCATAATTTCAGCAGATGCTGGATCAAAGAACATTGTGGCGCCACTAATGTTGTTTCCACAAACACTGTAAAAGAAATCTACAGTGTGAGCGCTGGATAGCCAGCTGTGAATATCTGCATCTGCACAGTCATTTGAGAGTATCTGCTCAACAACAGACATTAATGCAGTCTGTTTTCTTTAATGTTTAGGTGAAGGCAGTGACGGCTTTCAGACGAATGACTTAAGCTATGACTGGCACTAAGGAGTCACAAATGATTCAGACTGCCCCTAGGCATTAACTCCTGGCCTCCAGAGTCTGCGCTCCTCCTCTTGCATTATGTCAAATTATACTGTATATAAAAAAGAAATACATGATGTGCATGATACTCGTATTCAGTTGCAGGATATAAGGTGAATTTCAATGTATGCACTTGTACTTTGCTGTAGCACACATCCTTTTCACTTATATATTTATCCGTAACACTTCCCCACTCTTAAACTCAAAGCATTAGCAATATATTACTATTCCTTTTACTTGCTAATCTCTATCGTGTCATTTTTAAAATTGATTTTCTAAAGAAATTAAAAAGGAGCTTAACTTTAATGGCAGGAGACATCACTCCGACTTAAATTAAAAATTCAAACTTGCAAGGTCGTGGTTTTAAAGATGTCAATAATCTCTCTGGAAAAAGAAAAAAAGATTCTTCTTCCTCTCTTCAGATGTTACAGTCCGGGTACATCAGTGATTAGTGTATAGCAATTACTGAAAATGGACATAATTTCCTACTTTAATTGTCGAGTTGTCCGTTGCTCGTTGAAAATGTTAAATTTAATCGCGACAATTTCCTGCACAAATCGTTGAACTTTTCATTGTATTTTGTAAATTGTTCTTCAATCTCCCTCCTTCCTGTTGGAGTACAGAGCCGCTGTGCAGTATTAAATCAAACATCGATATGTAGCAGCGGGGGAAGGGAGGAAATTGACATTGAGCTTTTAGAAATCCTCTTTGGAGCAATTCTGTTTGGTGACTGGAATAGATGGTTTTGAAGTTTCACAGAGACACTCAGTCCACATCATGGAAACGGTGCGAACTGTGCACATATGCATGATGATGTGCTGATGCACACATCAAAATCTCACGTTATGCCTCGGACTCCCCTAGATGGGAATAACGAGACAATTTCAAAGTGCTTTAAAATAAAAAAAGAAAGAAAAATACAGCAGCAGCAGTATAATAATAAAGGCATATAAAAAACATTTGAATAGAGAGGTGAAATAAAGAGGGGAGAAATTAAAAGAAACTTAAACTTTGCAGTTACGGCTGAGGTGCAGCAGTAATGATAATTACATTTTTATTCAAACGCAGTGGCAAACAGGTATGTTTTCAGGCTTGATTTAAACAAATTAAATGATTTAGCAGTCACTCTTCTGGGAGTTTGAGATAATTTGGGGCATAAAAACTGAAGGCGACTTCCCCATGTTTTGTCTTGGTTGTGCGGACACGGAGCAAGCCTGACCCAGGTGACCTTAGTGGTCTGGATGGTTCATAGGCCACATAAAAATACTCAACTTCCTCAAGACTTAGAAATAGCCACAGAACCGCTGAATCAATTAAGTTTGTTTTGATTTACAGTGAATAACAAAGAAATGGCTTCAGAATGTGTCCAAACAAACCAATCGAACTAGAAAATAAACACATCTTACCTGACAATTCTCAAAATTAAAATAGAGCCAATTAACTTCCTAATTAAACATAAACAGGAGAAAACGGAGGTTAAAAGAACTGGTTGCTCATCCCTACAAAGTCCAAAGAATTAACATAGAATTACATGAGTCAGGCGTCATCAAGGAGGCCAACCAATCAGCAGCAGGACAGAGGCAGCGGCTCAATGGAGTCTTTGTGCTGGCACACCTATTTACAGACATACACACACACACACACACACCACTCATTTATTCATTAATTCAGAAGAGAACAAAAAAAACAGTAAAAAAACAAACAAATCCACACACAAAATACGACAGCAGTTGTAACTCTCACAATACGATAGTATCTTGGAAAGGATGATGGGTACAGACAGAAGAATGGTCTCTGTAGTTCTTACTTCCACACGCTATCTTGCCTGGAAGACGATTGTTTGATACTGATCCGCGACTACTTCTTTTTTCGGCTTCTCCCTTTAGAGGACAGTGGAGCATCTGTCTGCATATTTGATTAGGCAGAGATTTTACGCTGGATGCCCTTCTTGATGCAACCCACCCATTTATCCGAGTTTGGGACCTTACTACACTTAGAGCACACTCGATGTGTGTGTGTCCCCCCCCATGGGTCGTTCACAGTGAAGGAGCGTGGGTGGAATCAAACCATTTCAAAGTTAACAATACTGTTACATCCCCATGAGGCAATAACAGTATGGAGCAGCCACACTGCCTGCCTCATGCTTTTCTTAAGACTAGAACTAGACCAGACGGTGAAAATGATCTTTTACCAAAGCGCACTCCAGTGCATCAGTGCCCTAAATCCATTTGTGTTTTTTGTGAAATATTTACAGGACTGATGCATGAACAACTTCATAATGAGGACTCCTGGCATATTAAAAACTAGGGGCTGCATGATATGGCCAAAAAACATTATCATGATAAAATATTTTCAAATCAGTCAATATTGATAATTATTATGATAAATGTCATATAATTAAACACAGACAAAATTGACTGTGCGTTTAAACTTCTTTATGGAGAGGTAAACGACAGACATTTCACACCTCTCCATCTCTTGTCTTTGCACAGTGCATTAACATCATATTGATATACGCTGAACCTTTGTGATTAATGGCATTTGCAAAGGTACAAAGGCAGCAAGCTGTAAAGCAGAGAGAAGGGCAGCCAGTGTCGCCAGATTATTCAAGGCAAACGATTCTCTCATCGGAGAGAGTGGGAAGTGTTTTCAGTGGACATGGATTGAGAAAACAGGGAATGCGAATTAATCTTGAACGGACGATCTTTGAATCTTTTCGACCAAAGATGTAAACAAACAAAAGGGACTAAAGATCAGTTTTCTTTCACACTGTCGTTGGTCTTAAACACAAATGTAGCTCGTACAACAGTTACCAGTTGCAAGCAAGTCATTTGATTGGATGAGAGGCTTCACAGGAGTGTTGATATTGAGTGTAACAGCACTGGGACTTTCAAGTGTAGTATCACTGCTTCCCTGATGTCTATAATAATCCATATAATTAAACTGACTGTTTGTTTGGCACAATTAATCTACACTGTTGCACCGGGTTCAAGGCAGATTTACTCTCCCTCTTTCTCACTCAGCCACAAAGACACTTACCAGAAATAATAATAATTACAATTAATCTATGAACGGTTGTCAGGAGAGGTCGAGGAGAAGGGGCAGGGTGTACTTGTGTGTGTTTACGTGACATCAGTGATGGAGATTATGGCTGTGTGAGCACCACTGAGATACTTAATGTAAACAAGATGACTTATAATAAATAAATACAGTGTGCAGGGTATGCTTGTTAGGCAACAGTCAAGTCGGTCCGGTTGTGGAGCTATTTTTGTTGGCACATTTCTTATATTGTAGCTTCTAATTCTCAACAATTAAATGGTCTTTGTGGAACTGTCAACGTAATTTAATTGATGTAAATTGCAGTAAATTTCCATAATGAACCAGATTCTAGTCAAATTAGAGCCCACCCTGAAGTCCCGCTCAAGTTTTCGAGTCGCCCTTGTCAGCTGAAGTAGCAGCCATGATGGATGGAGCTGCTGCTTTTTCTAGGGCTATTGTTGTCATTATAAAGAAAATCCGAGTTTGTTTTTGGCGTCCCTCGTGCTCATTGATTGCCAAAGCTGACAGATCAGAGGCTATGAATTAAATGCCTAATGAAATTTAAGCACGGGTAATGAATTTGATGCAGCATTCTGGAGAAACCACTAACCGCCACCTGGATGTGTGATGTGTAATATGTTAAGATTAAGGGCAGTTGTCTTACCACACCACCCTCAGGCTCTCTAACTTCACTCTCAGTCCCTCTCAGTGTTTTTTATTTGCCATGTAGGAGAAACATTCATAATTGGATAACTGAGTGATTTTCTGATTTGATTTTACTTCCAGAAAATTAGTTTGGCAGACCAAAACAGCCTGGGAGAGAGAAAAAGAAATAATCCTTCATCCTCCCTCCTCTCCTCCTTCCGCTTAAACTCCTGTCTTGCCTTTTGTCTCCCTTTGTTCTTTCACCCTGAACAACTCTGTAGCAGAGTGCTGGGGGTAGCTTGTCATATTTAGTATTTCTATGATGAATGTCTTTGTGTTGTAGAATCTACAGATGCTCTGTTTCATCCCACTCATTGTTTGTTCATGTTAAATATTCTGAAAAGTGAAGCAGAAATCTTTCCTTTTTGTTCCGTCGCAGCAGGGCTACCAGGGTGTGTGTGCTCTGTAAACTTGGCCTTTAAACATTATATTATTCTCCTATTTAAACAGATTTTAAAATGAGCTAACTACTGTTGGAAAACATTCAAGGAAAGTGTTTAAAACTGACATGGTTTAGTGTGGAAAGGCTGACTTTATAATTTCTTTTGTCATTTGTTTTGCTATTTTTGTACCTCCATGGTGACAACAGCTGTTGCTGGAGGCATTGTGTTTTCAGCTTGTCCGTCTATTCGTCCCCTTCTTATGAATGCAATATCTCAAGAAGTTCCTGAGGGAGTCGTTTTTTTCAAATTTAAAAATGTTCAAGGTCGGGGTGACCTAACCCTTGTGAATGCAATATACACACATGTTGGTTAATTCATCACGTCTGACACAAATGAAACCTGATTAAGCGAGTCAAATTTGCTGTTTGAAGGTCAATGTCATCTTGTGAAATCCATTTTTGTCCTTGTGAACACAAGGTCCCAGAAAATGCTCAAGGGGGAAACCTCACACATTAGAAGGATGCACTAAACTGCTCGCATAGTATTACTGAGCTTTGTTTTGCAAACACCCTTTTGCTCCCGTTCAGCGAGGCACATTATGCAATTATTTACATTTCCTTTAAGAAACATTAAGAGGGGCGACCATAATAAACTATCTGTACCATCTCAGTTTTTGCAGCCTTGCGTCGGGTTACTAAGCACAGCAGTCTGGCTCCTAAAGAGAGGAGCCAGAGACACTGAAGTGCGTTGATTTGTCGACAGAGAATCATCACTTATGTGTGACACTAGGGGAACTCTGGTGGCGTTATTCCTGTACAGCCTTATCTCAAACAAAACTTGTCTTCTTTGTGTGAGAAACATTCTACACTGTGTTGCACTGGTATGACGTCATGCTGTTTACTGTATGTAGCTGAGGCAGCGATCACCATCAGATCCACAGATTCCACTGTATCACATCAGGCTTCCATTATCCCTTTGTCTCACATCCTGCTGGTAACTTCAGACTTCCCTCTTTAGTAATAAGTCAGGCAGATGTAATTATAGACACTTTATTTACTTTGTTCATAGTCGCACAGTGTTGTAGAATATATAAAATACAAGAGAGATTAAATGCAAGGAAGATATAAGCATAAAATATTAATTACCTTCCCTGTATTACTCTAGTTTGTCTTTTTTGAATTATTTGGTTCCTGCTGCATTCATTGTCTGCTGTGCTTCTGGGATAGTGATTATTATTGTCGTTATTAGTCTGGAACTTGTTTTGCAATTACCTCTTCAGTGGGAGATCATGTTGGAACTCGTGCTGTGAGACAGAGTATAAGGTTGTTGCCTCGTGTTATGGTGCCAGTGCTTGTAAGTGAGACTGCGGTGTGCGTGCATGTGTGTGTGTGTGATCTTGTTAAGTGGGTGACAGGATTCGGGTTGAAAATTGAATAAAATCTGCATATGTTTATGTGAGAAAATGCACATCTTGATGGAGCTGAACAGCAGTCACTCGCGGCGAAACATTATACCGAGACTGTTGTGTCGATGCATTGCAGCAGTCTGGTTCTCAAAGACGAATTCTCCGACGACAGAATGTGGGAGGTTGAATAGAATTTCATCAGGTTCTTCTGTGAACACATTTTTAATCTCTACATTTGAATCATCTGGAACATGCACAACTCCAACTGGGTTTCATTTATAGCGTTTAAATAAACTGTATAACTGTAGGTTTGAGGTAGCTGTGGAGATCACGCTGCATAATTCTTTCTTCTGTCACGTCTGCCATAATCAAAGTATATGTAGATGCATTATGTTCTACCTTTCAGTACAACAAACTGAGCTCATCAAATAAGAGATAATGACCAAGTCGATGCAGCCTGCATGCTTGAAACTACAGAGGAAGAATTTGGAAGGAAGATTTCAGAAGGAACACAAATCCTAAAAAAAGCCAGTAGTGCAACATAGTGGATGCAGCCTGCTGTTAAATAGCACTACCAATTAGAGATGGGACGATGCCGATATCACGATATCGAAAATGAAGCTGTTAACAACACATTTGTGCTGAGTCATTTCAAAGACATCATTCTCCAACTGTGTAACAAATATTGTTCTCCCAAGAAGAAGAAGAAAAACAGCCCAAACATGACTCAGCTAAAATGCTTTTGCTGATTTTTATTTACATTCTTACAGCTTGTGCATAGTGAAGCGTGTGATATATATATGTATGTATGTATGTATGTATGTATGTATATGTGTATATGTGTATATGTATATATGTATATATACATATACATACATTTATAGGATTTTTGTATTTTTTTTTACATGTTTATCAGTCCACTATCAGATCCAGAGATTCTGACTAGTATCGGATCAATACCAATACCGACCGGTACCAATTCCCAACTCTACTACCGATCAATCAACCACTCCTTTAAACATACTTAAGTAGAAAAGTTGACGTACAGTATCAACAACACATTTTGTTTTTATCTAAATCCATGTGAAGGAAAGACGGGTATACATGACTTAATGAAGTTATTAGCATCTTAGTTGTTACAACATCTACATTTAAATGATAAAAAAAAAAAACGTACATAACGTACAGTTCTGTGTAAAAGTCTCAGGGCACCATCAGCTTTGTTAATGAGTTTATCTCCTATAACATGTGTACGTCATGCTCAATGTCTTGAATAAAATACCTTTTTCAAAGCAGATATCTGTCAACATAAGACTGTAGGACAAAGACAGGTTTTTACCTGTAACCTTGATTAGGGTTCCACTCCAGTTATAAGAGAGCCAAGGTCGTGCCATTGTTTGACGTCATTTGAAGACGTCTGTGTAGTACTTTAGGTGAATAAGGATTAGAAATAGCTATGGAAGTATAGCCACTGAATTGATTTGCCATTATTATTGAAATTACTGATCAAGAAAGAAAGAAAAAGCCTGGATATTTAATGTAGTTTTACCAAAGATTAACATGCACAGTAATGAGTCATTTATTAACATTACATTATGAATATGTATACTTCTATATTTATTATATTCTGTGATGATAGAACTTTAACGCACTTGGTTGTTAGCCCCCACTTACTCACTGAAATGTTGTGGTCAAAAGTTGGTTCATGTTTAAAATTCTTCCAAGTTAAATTGTTCTTATGGTTTAATCTGTTTAACATCCAGCTTCTTTCCAGGTGTGAGTTACCTGATAAAGCCCCTTTTCATACAGGATAAGCTCAGTGTAAAATGCCAGGTTTGTTTAATTGGGACTCTTCCCAAAAAAATCTCAGGGAGTGAAAGTTGAGGAGAGGGAGCAGGGAACTGAATAACACAAACTGCAGGAGTGCAAAGCAAGACCATCGATCATTTCAGACAGTTTCCTGAATTAAAAAAAAAAGATTTCCTTTTACAAGAATAAACGATCAACATTGGAAAATAAATTTTCAGGGATGATGTAATTAGTTGCCTTGAGATATGATTAGTAGACTAAATTGCTTTATTCCTACAGTCTTAGACACGCATGCACACACACACACACACTGCTTATTGAGTTCAGAGGGTCCTCTTCTGATGTCCTAATTAAATTGTCTATGCCAAACAATAGTGACAAGGCCATAAATCCTTGTTGTGTCAGCCATATTTGCTCAGAAATCCTGCCCGTTACACCTGCAGAGCTGCTCGCAATGGTTACTTGATTCTTTTAAGCGTCATCGGGAGCAAAGTTTTGCCAGATTACCGCGGCCTCTTGAGGCCAGTAGTTAATGTGGAGGGACAAACTGAATCCTTTATGACTCACACTCCAAGGTCATAGCTTTGGCAGAATGCGGCGGCGTTTGAGAAGAGAGAGAGCGAGAGAGAGACGTGCAATTATGTAACACTATTTAAACATGGTAATGCGAAGTTTTTCCAATTCTTCTGCTTGAGTTTATTAATGTGAGTAGTGAGCGAACAGGCTCTCGTGTGTCACTTAGATGACAGGTATGCAGAGTGGAATTGTGTGAATGTGGAGAACTACATGTCTGTCATGGGAACACGAAAGAGCCAAAGCAAAAACTACAGCTGTTACAGCAAGTTCCTCTTGCAAGTCTTCAGATGTCTGATGCAGTGGGATTTCAGTGTGCTGTGACAGGCAGGTCCATTGTCAAGTGTGTTTAAGGGAGAAAGATACAGTGACAGATGGAGTGCCGCAAACACTACACTGTATTTCGAGTACAGGGTGTTATGATGCTCACCCCATCACTGAAAGTGAATGGAGGAGATACTTCAAATCTATAGTGTTCGCAGCTAGAACTGCATCTTACGCTTGAGGCTGCAGTCACGTGTCCCTGATATCAGGGAATGTTTGAGAGTCTTGGCTTGACTTGAGTGGTATTAAGGACTTAAGAAAGGAGTGTCCCTGAATGCCCGGAAAGACTATCTCACAATCTGTCCACATTATCTTACTCATCTCCTCTCCTCTCCTCTCCTCTCCTCTCCTCTCCTCTCCTCTCCTCCTTTGACTTTATATTTACATCATGTCCAGCCGTGTTGCCTTATTTTGCAGCTGCTTCAGCTCGTGTCGAAATGCCGCCGATTAACCGTGCCACCTGTGCACGAAATATCCATCTTGTTGTTGTGTGTCCTCCTGCTATCGCACCATGTGCACACAGACCACAAGAATGCCAGAGGGAAAGGTAAAAGTGCCTTTCAAGGTCGGTAATAAACAGGAGAACAGTTGTCGCACATGGGCTGTAAAATGCATGTTGTATGGTTCAGTTTCAAACCTTTATATTTAACCTTGCTCATGTTAGGGATGAGTCGATGTGACAGCCGGTATCAGTCTGATCATTGTCAAAATCAATAGATTGGATATCGGAAAACCATAATAACTCATAAATGCTTAAGCAGAGGCTGTAAAAAGAGATGTGGGCCACAAACATTACGTGACCTGAATGTGAGTAAAGGAGATACATGTTGATATCAGTAGCAGTAGATGGGGATGGGACGATACCACTTTTTTGTCTCAGACCCCGATGTCACAGACTTGAGTATCTACCGATACAGATATGAGTCCAATACAGACCAGATCACATTTGTGCTGAGTCATTTCAAAGACCATCATTCTCCAACTGTGTAACAAATATTGTTCTCCCAAAAAGAAGAAATAAACAGCCCAAACTTGACTCGGCTCAAATGCTTTTGCTGATTTTTTTTTTTTATTAACATTTTTACAGTCTGTGCATAGTGCATGCGATATGTAGGATTTTTGGATTGTATCGGATTTTACATTTTTATTAGTCCCATATCTGATCCAGTTATTTGGATACCGATTTCCATCCCAAGCAGTAGAGGCTGTGATAATGGTAACAGACATGAAAAAGGTTTCTCCATACCCTCTGTGTTTTGTGTCCACTGAGAGATGCATCTGTGTTATGTTCACACATTCATTCATATTAAAATGAGAATTGCATACCTGCTCTCATATTCTATTCCATTCCAATAGACTGTCGTGCCTTGAGCATGCACATAATGTTTGCATGATTTTGGGCTGCATGTGGAAATAGGGGTCAGGGCTTACAATTTCTTTTTTTTTTTTTAAATAAATAGTTGTTTTTGTAAGTCAACGCATTAAAAAAGGATACTGTTGGATTGATGTCAAGATGAAATTGTTGGTTGTAAGGCTCCATAGCAGATCTATTTGAGTCACATCTTATGACTGCATGTTGTGTAGTTTTCTTTCTTTTTCTATTATTTTTCTTGGTGCCGTATCACTGACAAAAACAACAACATGATGAAAGTTTATTTTAACTTAGCCACTACAAAAATAGGCCTGCACGGCCCAAAACTAATGATGTCTTTTGAATTCAAACTTAAAAAAGCATTTATTCACTGCAGCAGTAGCATAAGAATAATTCTGATAATGGGGAAAGTAAAACGCTTAAGCTTTTATTCAAAAGTGGCCACACGTTCAAATTACTGTTGCCTGTAAATCCATCTTAAATCTGTTACTGGGATGAATACTGAAGAGGGGGGGTTAGACATGTTTTGCAACTACATGGAGTTATTGCTCATTATAGTGTAAAATTTCTCTCTTCATTAAAATTTAAAGTATTTTCCCCAGAAACCAGTGTTCCATTTTTACTTTTCACTGAGCCATGCATCTTAGACTGCACACACCTTCACTATCTAGGCCAATGCACCCGCGGCCATGGAGTCACTGTAACTACCATACTAGAGAAAAGGAAGGCTTATACACGCATATACACATTTGTGATGTATATGTGTGGCCCCTCCCTGATTTGTTGTTTCCTAGTTTTAACCAAAACCTGGATCTAACCCCAAACATAAAAAAAACCCCAAGTCTTCCAATTAATCCTCACACAGCCTTCTGAAGAAGTCCTCGTTTCCAAAAGTTCCCCCACACACACACACACACACACATACATACATCCTGCAGTGTCAGCTGCACTGTTATTAGTGTGAGCCAGACAAGGACAACTGCTCTGTCTGGTTGTGCGTCCAGGAATAGTGTGTATGTGTGCGTGTGTGTGTGTGTGTGTGTGTGTGTGTGTGTGCTTCAGTATTTGTGGCTTTGTAAATGCATGTGTGCATTGTCCCAGTAGAAACAGATTGTGTTCCTATCCAGGAATAGATCACTGCTGGATGCAGGAGCTTTATCATCTGTAGGATGTTTACTCAGAATTGCCCATACACTCCATTAGTCTTCCCGAAGCCCCAATACAGCAGAGTGGACTATAACAACACACTGAGTGCTCCAATAAAAATGAATGCTGTGCCGCACGTATGACACACCAATATTTTAATACCCACGGTTAGGCTTTGTGATTTATCCATGCATAAACAGCACTTTATCTGAATAATGTTATTTTCTCTCAGAATATTGTTAAGTATTTTGCCAGTTTGCAACCATGTCCATAAAAGAAATGCTTAGGTTCACTGGAGCTTCTTTACTTGTTGTGTTTAATATTGTGTATTTTACTGTAACTGGCAAGTTGTCTTGGTCAGGTCACTCTCGTTAAACAGATTTCTTTCTCAAAGG
This sequence comes from Solea solea, assembly GCF_958295425.1. NCBI lineage: Eukaryota > Metazoa > Chordata > Actinopteri > Pleuronectiformes > Soleidae > Solea > Solea solea. Next base: position 9,415,255 of record NC_081134.1, on the reverse strand, counting down.
ACTTCCTGGTTAATTAAAGGTTAAAGATATATAATATAAACATAGAGACGCATAGTACTTTCGTGTTGTCTACATGGAGGTTGGTAACATACTGTGTAACTGAACAGACTTCAGGGTACTTGACCGAAGCAAAGTGCAGTTAAGTGCACAGAGCAGGCAGAGTTATCTGAGCAGGTGCAGGCAAGTGGTGCTCACTGTAGGATGAAGATATGAGACAACGTGGAGTGAGAAATGTCTTTCGCGGTGAGCAACTGTGCAAGGGACAGAGCAAAACGTGGTCTGTTTTGACCTCCAAAGTGCGAAAGTGCATTGAAGTGCCACTTCATCGAAACTCTGCTTCTCCGTCCACGTATGGAGAGGCAGCAAATACCAAACAGGAATACGCTCTTCGTGTACTTACCCTATGTTTATTTCCATCCTCTGTAATTCCAAGACATTACATTTCTGTGTCATCCTCTTTGGTGGTTTCATTTCATCTGATACTAGCTGGTCGTGGACTTATTTATTGTCATCAATAAATGTTGACCGTTAACTGGTGTGATCCATCACAAGATGTTCTCCGGTGGAGGTCGAGTCTTTCTTCAGTTCAGAGATCTGGTTATGTTTGTGAGGGATCAAAGCTAAACAGTATAAGCACAAACACCTCAATGCAGCCTGGACTCATGCATTATTAATAGATATTTTTCAAACTCAACCTATCTTGTCACTGCAGGTGGCTTTAAAGAGTGAGATTTTGGTAGTGGGATGAAGTTTTATTCTTACCCCTCGCTGTTACTTGTGGTTTCTGAGCTGCCCTTTCGTTGATAAGAATGTCCACTGTCTTCGAAGTTAAAGTCTGTTTTTAAAAGAACTACATCTTGTTTTCCCATGTAATCACAGGAAAATATACATGCAATACTATTAGCATACCTTTAGCACTCAAGCTGGTCGGAACAAGGGCTGGAGTTTCCATGTTCTTCCGTGTGTGGGAGTTTTCTCCGTGCTCTCTGGTTTCCTCCCACAGTGCAAAAATATGCAGATTTGGAGATTAGGCAAATTAGACACTCTAAATTGACCGTAGGTGTGAGAGCGAATGGTTGTTTGTGTCTATGTGGCCCTGTGATGGACTGGTGAACTGTCCTGGGTGTATGTACCCTGCCTTTTGCCCTGCGTTAGCTGGGATTGGCACCATCTGTGTCTATTTTCTCTGGGCTCTTCACATAGCCTGGTAGAATGTCTTGCTTTTCATATATATATATGTATATTTATTTATATATATATATATATATATATATATATATATATATATATATATATATATATATATATATATATATATATATATATATATATATATATATATATATATATATATAGAACACCTGCTGTCACACACACATCCAGTGTGAACCAGGTGTTACAGGTTAATTGGAGAATGTAATTTGACTGTAGGTGTAAATGGTTGTTTATGTCTATATGTAGGTCTATGCGATAGGCTGTTGAAGCTAAGATTAGCTCCATCTCCCTGTACAACTTTCACAGAATGGTTGGATGAGGTACATATGTAATATTATCAAGTGAAGATGTGAAATTTCACACACACACACACTCACAGATTTACGCAGCTATTCTTCTTAATACGCTGCATTGACTTTCAGTCATGTGGGCAGCCTAAACAAAGTGTTCTCTCTAACCTTAACCATAACCAGTTAAAGCCTGATGCTTAACCTTAGCACAATTGAAATCTTAGCCCTGATCTTAACAAAAACAAGTACACACACACACACACACACACACACACAGCTACACCCTCAGGCAGCCATAGATGAGAATTTGATATGGCAGCTTTTAAGATAATGTCTTGGAACATTAGCCTTTATAAGTAAAGGCTAATGTTGGAAGAAGTTGCATGGAAGAGGAAATATAAAGACGGATACAGAGATACTGTACTTAAGTGATCATGCTCCATGAAAACTGGGCTGCTGGCGTTTTATTTTTCCGAGTTTGTGTCCCAACAGGGAATCTGAAACGAGCTTTGTCTCTAACTACCACTAAGAATATGAATAATTTGAAAAACCTCATTTAAATTCTAGTATAAAAATAAAGTAACACAATTGGGTTTCTAGTAACAATTCATATTATTACATATAAGATTAACCTTCAGCTAATTTGATCCAAATTGTGATTTTTTTTTTTCCATGTTAAGTGCAAAATGATCAATCAATAGTTGTTGTTTTTTTAAAAAAAAATAAATACATTTGGCATCTCCATGACCAATTCACCCCAACTATTCACCAGTGAATTTTACTGAAGGTTGCCGACTAAATCTTATGTTGCTTGCAGATAAATGAGCCAGTTTTTAAAATGTTAGGAGGTCCTTTTTATTTGTTCAGCACAATAAACACAAGGGGAAATTGACCGAATTGTTGTCATTAATTAAAATGAGTTTTATTTCCCAAGTAAATTTGGGAGTTATAAAATCCATTAACCTAAAATTATAGTTGTATTTTCTCTGCTCCTGTGTTCACTCAGAACCTATTTGCTTGGCTTTTATGGTGGAGAAATACAATAGTCTGTATGTGACTGAGGGTGGAACAATAACTCATCACACATGGGAACATTTTCTCACACACAATGAGTTCCTCTCTTTCTCACACTCGTGTCATAAAGGTCATGGAGGATGAGAGCCATTTTTTCAGAGCAATGAGCTTTGCACTTTTCAGTCTCTTGCCATTTCCATCCAGGCTTATGAATCCATTCTTTATCATTGCTAATAAAATTTGCCTGCTCTCCCTATTGCATTACTTTCAATTCCCCCGTTCCACTCCGTAAGGCGACTCCAGGCTGATAGGGCGTTATCAGGCTGCACACAGCCAAACCTGGGACAATTATTCAGCCATTAGACCAAGCAGGAAGTCTGATTAACTCGATCGTCAGAAATCTGACATCCCACCTCTAGCCTGAGGTCTAAATAACCTCAGACTCTGCACGGAAATGTCTGAAAGGGTTTTTACTCTGTGTACTCTGAGACCCCAAGGCCTAGAATTTATCTGTATTTATGTATGTTTTCTCAATGTGTCATCATTATTATTAATTTCAGTGGATAGATTTTTTTTTTGCTTTATTGCGGTTTTGCGTTGTATTAAAGCTGCAGCTTATACTTTTGTGGATTTTTGTTTTTGATAATATTATTCTGCCTCTATTTTGGTCATGTATAGAAACAATTTGTCATTATCCGTGTACGTCATCTGATAAAGGACTCGGTCAAGCGATATTATCACACCTGACTGAGGGAGCATTTGTGTGTATGCACCAGCAGGGCAGGGCAAAAAGAAGATTTACCCTGTAAAAATGCTGAACGGCCAATGTTTGTGAGCAACAGAATTCATTTCGGAAACTTGTGTGGAGCGACACAACACAAGATTTAAACACTGCTATGCTGAGAAACACAGAGAGAGTTGTGTGGAGCTGTTGTTTATAAAGTTACACACTACACTTTAAAACTGTGAGGGTTGAAAATTGAATGCAGTTCGTTGTTTTCAATGGGGTTACGACTGTTTCATATATTTCCAAATATTAATTGACGGACATGTTCTTAGAATTAAAGGTTTATTCTCGGGATGCCTGATATTGGACTTTTTTCGGGAGTGCTTTTCCCTATTATGCTTTCTTCCTGTGCAAGACAGCAGAGGTACAGTACTTTAGTCTCTTCTGTAGTGAATATAACATAATATTTTGCATACTTGTGTTGCAGCAGATGTAAATATAAATTTTCTTCACTGAGCAAAATAAATAAATGTAAAAAAATATATAGTTATAGAGGGCGCCAGCGTAGATGTCAAGGAGCTAGCAGCCTATTTAGTCTCCTGTTAATTATTAGACACATCTTGGTGTTTGCCGATATCTTATAATATGTTTTCTAAGCCAATATCTGCCGATACCGAGCATTGAGATATCTTGTAATTGTAGTTAAAGGAAGGAGTCCAAAAAGTTGTGCCACACTTACCACTATTGAAAGAGTTGATGTAGTCAGTCAGGGACAATGGTCAATGGTTGGTCATTAATTAAATATTATACATTAAGGCAAACAAACACACACACACACACGATTAATAATGAAATTAGACATTGTGCACTTGGTGCAGCTATACATAATGTGCTGTAAACCTGCAGATTCTGAGAGAAAAGTTTGCAAAGGCTACACATACTGTGCTATCACAGAGTATGTTTTTGTCGGACAGTCGAACTAACAAGCGTCACAACACTAATTTGGAATATAGCTGCTCAAGCAGTTGTACAGAAGCGACTCGTCTTGGCCTGCGTGTTGGACAGTAAAGAAGCTGCACTGTGTGGACCTGTGAATGTGAACTCACTTTAATGTATTCCATGACTTTCTAGCTAACAGACTGGTTGACAGGCCAAATGTTTGATCAGTTCACTGGAGTGAGCTTTTCCAAAAAAGACAATAGAATAACCTGTTATGAAGAGACCAGACTGATCCCCTGCATGTATATAATTAACCAGCAAATTAGCAAGTGGGGAAGGAGGAGGGGTGAAGAGGAGACAGTGCTGCCAGTGGGAGACTGAAAATAGACGGATCAATAAACAGACTTGAAGGAGGTAGAGGACAAAAAAGGAAGATGAAGATGCATCAGAGAGTGAAAGAAGTAACAGAGTTCATGGACACTAAGGGGTGCAGTGAGTAGTTGATTTCGTCAATAAAAATTAATGACAAAATTAGTCGCAGACAAATGTAATTGTCAATATTGCTGGTCACATAATCACGCTTTTTTCTTTACCCATTGGAGCTTAAAAACATTTTTTTATGGAGTGAGTCATCTTGCTTTCTCCCCATCTCTGCATATGCACTATAAGATAACCCCCCCCCCACATGCTTGCACACATTGATGCTGCTTGTGAAGCCTTTGCAGTTGGATAACAGCTTAACAGCTGAGTCCACAGATTAGTAGAACTAGAAATACTTGAACATGCTGCTCTTCAGATGCTTTTGTGTCATGAAAGGAGGACAGTGTGTGTTTGTGTCCTCCATAGTCACAGCAAAAGAACTTGGTATCATTGTTGTCCTCTTCTGATGAGCAAAGGGAATAAGGCCCAAGCTGCACTCACAGCGCTCTCTGAAGAAATTTGTTCCAGTTGTCCAGCAAACAGTCCAATGTGCTTCTAGGCTGCAAACTCTTGCCTAAAACAACTTAAATTGGTTAGCTTGTAACTACATGGAACAATGGAGCAAACATGCAGCTTAATATCTAATTAATTGTTTCAATAGTAGTGATTAGTTGCCACCCTAACCCCGGGATTCCACTGAATGTGTGTCCGTCACTTTGCACCACAGCATCGGAAGTGATATGCATCCACTTAAGTCAATGTGTCAACTTCACCTGCTCCATTTGCATTGCATACCGGCTCCGTCGTTTACTTGTGGTAAAAAGTAATGACAAGTAATGACTTTTGCTGTTATGATGGAACACAGTGCTTCAACTCAGCAGAATTCAGCATGAGTGGTACAGGAAGTCAAACACCGATGCAACATTAAGATTCTGCTTTTTTTTCCAGAATAAAAGCCCCAGTGTTGACACCATATAATATTTCACTTAACTACATCAATGGCGCTCTTGGAAATCCAGCGCTCTCTTCTTGTTCTCCAGTCGGTACTCATGTAGTTTTTGAATTACCGTGAGAAATCCCGTTCTCGCAGCTCCAGCTGTGCAACCATGCTGCACACTGATGGAGCTGTGAACGGAGCCGGTGGGTGTTGACGAATCAACTGCAAGCAGCAATAACAGAACAGAGACGCAACGTGCATTCAGTGGAATCTCAGGGAAACCGCAGATGTGCAGCTATGTGAGGTGCAACATAGACCACTATCAAGAATCATGCATAGTAGTCAGTTGTGTGGTTTCTGTAAAGAAGGCATGGGTGACAACCCGTACCACTTTAACTTAGCCCGAACCACTCATCAGAAAATCCCTATTTCAGGGACGAGCTGCCCTCACTTAGCTTGTTTTCTGAAATGGGTTCACAAAGACAAATTTGTCCTTTAAATACGCACACACTAGCATCATGTCTATGACCTTTCCTCACGACTGGGTGATGGCTATCTGCTGACCTTGCAGTTTGTCCGCCAGCCTGTTTCTTTTATCTCTCTTTAGTTATTTAAATAATCCCCTCATGTGTTTGTGTATAAAGTCAGAAAAACGAAGGAGAACTTGGAAAGAGAATGATGATACAATAGATGAGTGAGAAAAGGGAAAAATGAAGAGTTAGATCATGCACACAATTAGTGCTGACACTTTTGACTGCGTCTTGAAAGTTTATTCTATTTTTCAGGAAAAAAAAAGGTAATTTAACAACACAAGTACTGCAGTCGCCAGTAATGTGGGGTCATCACTCAACTGCTTTACAATTCACAGGTATAGAACATAAATATCCCGATTTGAAGTTTTATGCCCCATATTTAAATTGCATTATATTGGTATGTAATTGGCACCCAGCTTCTGTTTTGTCATGCATGCAACACTTATAGTATGCACACTCTCTAAGCACAAGGCCAATATGGCTCGCTTATAAAACACATGTGACCCAGTTTCCCTCACAGGAAGCACACCAGTAATACTAATACTAGTGTAGATAAGATTCTCAGCCCTAATTGGATGAGACTTAATCAATGTCTGGACCTATCCATCATGAAACCAACAGTGTAAGGTAGGTGATTTGGTCGTTTAAGTTTCATAGTTGACGAGCTACGAGTGTGCACCCACATTACACAAGCTAAACAACTCTCTCCACGGTGTCTCTCTGTTGACACTAAACTGCTTCTTTGAAAACGGGCACAAGAGTGAATCGGTGTTAAAATCCTGTCTGTCTGTGTGGAGTAAACGGAACTGACGACACAAGTCTGCCAGTTTGCACACCGTCTGTGGAAGTTTCACAAATGTTCCTGTTGCGTGTGCATTTCAGTGGGCAGATGTTGTTGCCACGTGTGAAGGAGCTCTGTGAGATTCCTAGCAAGTGCATATCCTACACATGTTGTGTTGGGGTTGTTGATGTGTCACATTACGTCACGTTTGTTAAAATGATTAATCTACAATAAAGGGGTGGGCGGCACTGGTGTTGTCACTGTCGCTGGTGCATGACGTGCATTTTGCAATACTGTCAATCGAGTAATGGACATGCACATGTTTTTGTTTTGTCAGTAGTAGTGTATGGAAAGGATTTGCATAATTCTCTTGATTTACAATGTCAGTAAACAATTTCCTTAGGAGTTAATGGTCCCAATCGCTCGTTTCAGCTCTTCTTCAGTCGACCGTGGTGTTAATTTTGTACTTTATGTTCCTGTTTAGAAGAAAATAGCTGATAAAGCACAGCACAGATGAGAGGACAACAGTGTGATTGACCGCTAGTATCATCCATTTGGTTACAACAGACCACTTTTTTTGTAACACTCAAAATTTTGGGTCATACATCACCCACCCAGGGTTTATGTTTGCTGGTATATGCTGGATTTAGGTCGTTGGGGGGTTGAATTTTCCAGACTTGCTTGTCAAAAAGTCATAAGGGATTTTGGGGAAATCTACCCTGACTGGGGCGAAGCTGGGGGAGATCGCCACAATAATTCCCGTAGCTGCACCTGCCGAACGCAGATTCTCGCACCAACACCGAATAAAAACAGCCCCAAAAGCCGCTTCACTGAGAAAAAAGTCACAAGGTTGATGTGGATTGAAGACAACACTTCACTTCAATGAAACACAGACACATGGGCCAGATCAGGTTTTACTTTATATACATGATGTAAATATGAGAAAGACAGGAAAGACAGGTAAAACAGTAACCACGGCCATTTTAATGTGGGATCTAATTGTTTTACTTTGGGAAATGATCAGTACGTAAGTAAAAATCCATTGTATTCATGAACACTATCACTGCAAAAGCATTTGAACCGCCCAAATGAAAATGAAAATGTCAGATGGAACGCAGCATCATGGTGCTCCGTTTGGGATAATGGAAGTGGACAAACTGCCTCAACTGATGTCTTGTAATAACAAAGCAAACACAGAAGCTGAGGGAGGTTTGTGTACAAGTGGATCTAGAGGAAAGGCAACTTGGGAGACAGGGAGTAGGAAATTCAATTTGATTGTAATCTGATGAACACATTCTACTGTTTGTGAGTTAAATTAGATTTTAGATTTGTTTTCTCCGTCCCTCCCCTCTCCCCCGTACAGTTTTAGAAAACGGAGACCTATCTGGAAAGATCTATGGTTATGTCTGATTGAAAAAACATGCTGTGTGGATAGTGGGCAGATGGTAATCTATCAAACAGACAACAAAAGCCTTTATTTGTTCTGTTACCAACCAAGGCACTGAAGAACAAACATCATGCAATTATAATGTATGTCTGTGTGACTGGGTTAAGATGCATGTTGGTTTTGCTACTTCTTGTCTGTCTGATTTAATGTTCCATTCTTCCATTCTCCATAAAATCGTTTGCCAAAATATTATTGAGAACCCATGTTGCCCAAATGTCATTTTTACGTGTAGAATTTATGGTATTTCCTCTGGTAATTTTCCCTAAGGTCACGAAAGTGATTTGGTACTACACAATAGAAATATGAGTGCTAGACACTTGAGTGTGAGTGCACATTAATTATTATAAAAGTAAAATAGATGCATAGCACGCACTCTACTTGTATGTAACTATGTGCCATGCAGATCTCTGCAAAGCAAGCGTACGTTTAAGAGATAGCTGCCTAGGTTTTTTGTTTTGTTTTTGCCTCTTCCTCTACATGAAAGACATTGATATTTTAGTAGAAATGGTTGAAAATTAGGCGGATGACTCGAAATTTGGGACCATTTTAGGAGCAGAGACTGCATAAACCACTGCTCCACTTTGTTTTTTTCTTTCCTCCCTAAAGCAAAAACAAAAGAGCCCCACTGTTCTGTCTCTCTGGCTGCCGACTCCAAGGGCAGCGAGGACAAATCACCTGCTGTAAACCTTGTGGCGTGCACTCTAGTCACTGTTCCCTGTCTAAATTCAAATGAAAAGCTAAAAGCCGGGGAAAATGTGATGGGTCGGAATGCAGGTGGGGGTAGGAATGGGAATGGGGGCTGCAGTCACGGTGGGGCGAGAGGAATTGAAAATAACTAAAAAAAAAAATGAAAATGACCTGTTTCATCTTTTCACACTTTTGGTTTCCCTGGCTTTCATACTTGTCAGCTTTCATAGCACAGCAATCATTTTTTAAAGAGGACATATTATACTCCTATTAAGGTTGTTTTTTTACAAAAACCTTAATTTTTCATTTTTTAAGTGACTTTTTTATGTCTATAAACATGACAGGGGATGATGTAATATAATGAAATGAGTATACTCTTTCCTCATCTGCCTTGTGAATATTTTCACTCACACAAAGTTAAGTCAAAAATAAATGCATTTCGTCTCATCTGCTTTAGCACAGCGTCTCACTAAGTGTAAATTGAATCCAGCTAGAGAAAGATATAAAGACCTCTGTGCTATGAGACCAAAACAAACAGATTTCAAACTGAGAAAAAATGGATTCACAGTTACCAATGTATCGAAATAAGTGAGTGGTGTTGAATGACTGCACTTATGCACTTAGATTTAACATAATACTAACCGAGGGAGTCTTAAAAGACTTGAACAGATAACCTCACATGTCGGGCTACATCATTACGCCGCAAAACGTTAGAAATCACAATATGAGCATAAGTGCATTATCAAACTGAAAGACACTGTGATTATCTGATTAAGATCAAATTTGTGACCAAACATAGTGGTGGAATTCTGCAGTGCTGCAGAAATCTTGCTTGTTGCTTGAGAAAAAAGCTTTTTTCTTTTCTCCGGGTTCTCCGGTTTCCTTCCACAGTCCAAAAACATGCAATATTAGGTACATTTGACACTCTAAATGAACCATAGGTGTATGTGACCCTGTGATGGACTGGTGATCTGTCCAGGTTGTACCCCGCCTATCGCCCTATATCAGCTGAAATTGGCCCAGCTCCCCCCCCCCCCCCCCCCCCCCCACGACCCTCATGTGGAGGATAAAGCGGTAGAAGACAGATGGATTATGTTTTGACAGAATTCTGCTCGTATCTCTGCACAATACACATACATGCTCCATACATTTCAAACCATATGTGCAAGTGGTTTGGACTTGACCAATTCATTGTTTCATCTTCAGTACACGACAGGCCCGTTGTCCGGCACCGCACAGCAAAATCTCGCCGAAGAAAAACCTCCACCTCCGTTCGTTGCTATTTGGCATTCAGGCCATTATCAAGTGGATGTGAAGCAGTTGCCGCGCAGTGATGCTGTGCACTCTCCACCAGCACAGAGGCCTAATGACTACCTTAGAACCACTGTGCTGCTGTGTCAGGAGCACAAGACAAGCAGCAGGCCAAGCGTAATAATAAGATGTAGCACAGGTAAAGCAGCAGCGTGAATGCCAGCTAAATGATTTTGTTTTGAGTCACGACATTGTTTTGTTTTTAAGTTTCCATGCTGTTGAAACCAATTAAAGCACCGAGAACTGTTGTACTGTTGAGAGAACGGCAATCTGGGCCCGTTTTTCCCCTCTGCTCTGTGTCATATTGTGCAAATATGCCTCTCTACAGTTTTAATTGGCTATACACAGTATAAATTGGGAGAGTGAAAGTATGTGCATTGCGTTTGGCTTTGTGGCTGTTAACAAGTTTTTTTTTTTTTTTTTTTTGTAGGATATACACACTTTTTTTGACAAGTTAACAAAACCTTGACCAGTTTGAGTCCTTCCCCCAGTACATTGTCAAATAATACTCAAATATAATTTGACCTCTTTCACTCCAGCCATCACACCAGTGGCAAAGTACAGGTGTTCCTGATAAAATGAACACTGGCTGTGTTTAGTTAAAGTAGTCAGGACAGTCTGTGTGTGTGTGTGTGTGTGTTTGTATCCCAGTGTGCCCAACAAAGTGGTCAGTGAGTGTCGTCTCTGGTTGGTAATTAATTTCTGCGCGCCTCTGTGGTGAGGATTAAATCTACATAATGTGTTTTAACTGGGAGATTCAGCTGACATAAGGCAATCATCAATAATGTCTGTGTAGAAAAACACTCACCGCTCTGTTGCCCTGTGATGACCTTGCAGTGTTATTGGTGTACTCTTTTTCTGTGAAACCAACTCTGGCCAAGTGATAATGGACAAACACTGGCACTGAGACGGTGAATAAAAGCCAAGATCCCTCTTGTTGTTTTGCCAACCCACAAACATTAATTAGCTTAAGTTCAATATCTTGTTTGGGGCAGCTGCTGAAATCAAAGGTCGCCGCCTTAAACTTTTCACACTGGTAAATATTGACTGTAGTTGATTTTTCAAAATTGCAGTCTCTAAAGCCGTGGGGTTTTAATGAAAAGACAATAAATCAATCCACTCAGTGACAAAGTCATTTAATATAAGTAGTGATTTCCTCTTACTCAGTCTTAACACTTATTTAATAGGGTTGTTATAGGACAGGCTTTATTGCTGTTGTGTATGCAGAACAGCAAAACAACGAAATAAAAGGCAATATAGGCAAAATAGAACACCAATAAAGGATAAAAACACTGGGCAGAAGATTGTTTAAAGTAAACCTGATAGTAGTGTGCATGTATCAGTGTTTGTGGAGTCTGTGGACAGCTTTAGTAAAGAAGCTGTTCTTCAGTCTCGTGCTGTTTGAATGTAATGACCTGTATCTCCTTCCAGAAGGGAGACGTTCAGAGATGTTCCGGATGACGTTGTACTGATGAATTGTGTTACCTCATTATACCAAACTGTTGGGTCCTATGTATGGACCTTAATCAGTGATATACTTTACTATATCTTATGTTCTATCGTGAGAATTTCCTGTTCTTTGACCACTAATCAGCTGAGTATGCACTTAACAACCCTACGCCTACGCAACGGGGTTAAGGTTTAAAAAAAAATGCAGTTTAGTGTGGTCTACTCCAGTGAGTGTAAAATTAAGTCACACTCGAAAGACTTTCGGTTGCGTGTGTGACCAAATTGGTCGCAGTCTAGTGCCCTGCCTCGAGGCCTGTCATAGCAGAGGGGGAAGTGAAAAGAATATGAAAGGGGAGATTTGAAGGAGAACCTCTGAGCAGCGGCCTAATGCCACTATGTGAGGTGAGAGTGTGCTGTGACAAAGAGAAACACAATGACTTCATTACACTTGTTCCCCTCAGTGGTGTAGTGTGGATAAAGCACTGTGGTGATGAGCATCACATTTGTCATCCGTCGTCCTGCTTATCGGATTATTGACTGGTCTGCGCTGTGGCTTCTCTTTGCTTACATGTTATACTGAAGCTCTGTAAGAGGACACAGTAAGGCCACGCCCACTGCCTTTTAATGCATATCCATGTTTCAATCAATGGGGAAATTCTTTTAGGAAATATGTAAAATAACGGCGACCTTAAGCATTTAGAACAGTGCAAATTGACATTAACCCTTTAACACAGAGCGTATCACAGATGACACTTTGCATTACCGTGATGGTTTGTGCTATCGGACAACGGTTTCTGAGAGCTGAGAACATGAGGTTATTACGGTAATTTCACTCGTGCTGTTGCAGGATGCTGGCGAATCAGCGTCTTTGTCACCAGCGACGAGAGAGTTGGAGAAACACCTGTTAGTGTTTCCTGCATCGTTTCCATTTTTTTGGCCTGTTTTTGGACATTGAGACAAAGCCTCTTTTATACTGTTCATATTTCATATTTACAGTATTTTTCTAAATAAAACGTTTAGTTTTTCTTCATTTTTAAATTGTTAATACACCATTTTAACATGCAGTGAATTGTAAATAACTGCCAGATATTGAAAGCTATTCTGGAAAAATGGGCAAAAGCTCTTACTCACAGGACATTTTCTGGCCCTTTTTATGGTTAAAATAAGAAAAAAAAAAAAAAATCCAGATGGACATTTTGAGGCTTAGGTGTTAAAGGGTTAATGCATTTTTCACCATTTGACCATTTTACATTTCTAACGCTGCCACTTGGAGTTGGACAGATGGCTCACATGAATGCATATTTATATGAATGTGATGTACACTAAGGTGGTTGTGGCTGTTTCTGTTGTTTTTGGATAAGGCATTAACACAATAATTTAATGTTGAAACAACATCTCATAGAAGGATGATTCAATTTCAGAGGCGCAAAACATTTTTCTTTTTGAAGCAATTACAGTCTAAAGGAACCTTAATATAATTCAGGTCTCTTGCAAAATGTCATGTTTAACAAATAACATAGTTTCTATTCCATTAGTGTTGTTGTTCAAATTCTTGTAAAATGCATATTGGAGTTGAAGTGAAGAAAGCAAGGTGAAAGCAGTGTAGATCAACTGTCAACTGTTTCAAACTTCACTAATAATGAAAATGTACTGGAACTGCTCCATGTCTGAATGTATTATTCCTTCAATCATGATAGTATCACCCTTTTTTTTTTTTTTTCATCTGCTCAACCCTTAACCATACCATCAGTCCTCTGGTCAAAGCAATAACATTGATATTTCTGCTGAGGCCTGAATGTTAAAACGTCTTGCCATATAAAGATGTGTTGCATGAGAGAACTGCGTGTTTGTTCAGAGAAGAGGAGAGAGAGAGAGAGAGAGAGAGAAAAGATGAAAAATGAATGACCCCTCCAGCTTTACACTAGAGTCGTATCATGACCATGACTTTTTCAAACCAGGTTTACAGATTTTAGATTTCACGCAGCACTTTCTACCTTTCCCTGCTGGGGTGGAGTGGCTCAGTGGTTAAGACTGATACCCTGTATGCGAAAGACTTCATTGTCGCAAGTTCGATTCCCACCCCTGACTGATTGTACTCAATTCCATTGTAAGTCGCTTTGGATAAAAGCGTCTGCTAAATGACATGTAATGTAATGTAATGTAACGAAAGCTGAATAACACAGTGACGCATAGAGAAGCGGGTATTTTCCACACGAATTCAAAGACCAAAAGAGTGAGTGTGTCAACCTGATTGTGTTCAGTACAACGGCAGTGTCAAAAGGGACTTGAAACAAGGTCGTTGAAGATCAATGGAATAAAATATGTAATTTGACCTTTACTGGCCTGTCTCTTATCTCAGCGGGGGGGAGGGAAGAAAATTAGCTTCTTTGTGGTAAAAGGCAAGGTCTCGCTGTTGCTGATGGATCAATGTGCTTTATCTGGCGTAGTGTAATTGGCTGGCTGGAACACAACTACATGTGCATCCAGGTCAGCTGGCCTTTGTCTGGTCAGAAAAAACTTGTGTCTTCAACTCAACAGAACACTAAGTCTGAGGGGTCGAGTTAAAAATGCTGCTCTCACTAAAAGTTTAATATACAAGCATGGATATCCATTAGAGAGAGTGTGTATGTCTGTTACCCCTTTAGGAACTTGTCTGGTATAGAAAACTTTTATGGACCAGTAGTCCTCATGGGAACCAAACCCGATCCTAATGAGCCATAATCAGCCATAATTAATCATAACTTTCACTCAAAAAACACATTTTCACATTTTTCTGTAAAGCCTAAAGATGTGACCCATAAGGAACGTTTGTGCTTTGACGTAGTGACAGTGGTCAGCGAGGACAGTTGTATACTGTTTGGTCCTTTCTGGATTAATAATAACCTACAGACTGATTTGTGTTTTTTTTTTTTTAGCTTGCCTTCCAGTTAGTGCAGTGGTTTAATACAACGCAATTATTTTCAGGTAGAACTCTTTGAGCTTTGAAGGCACTAAAAGAATTTCATGGCTCGAGTTTAATTTGCAGCCCTGACCCAGGCATTTCTTTGGTACAATGGAAATCTTTGTGTTGAGCCCAGAGGGAAACGTGGTGTTACACTGCATGAAATGTTCCTCACTGTTACTGCAAGCTGTTTTATGCACTGTATGGCATTAGTTCAGGCGAGTCTAATTCAGCCTTTCAATACTTATTATGGGAACCTCATGTTTCCCATAATAGCGGCTCCCTAATTAACACCCCTCATTTCTCCCTGTTAGTTTTTTTCTTCTTTTTTTCTTTTTCGTTCAATTTTTAACGTCTTTTTGTTTCTCAAACTTTCTTGCTGTCAGCAATTTTGGTATATCTTTTCTCCACAGCTAAGCAGCCTAACAACTTGTTAAAAACCCCCAAAGACAAACAGATAGTGAAGCGTCAGTGGAGGTTGTGTGGATGTGGCAGGTGAGAAGAGCTGCCATGTTCTATGTTAAATAATTCACCACACAAACTGTCGACAATGTAAACCACAATGAAAAATAATTATTCTATATACTGTATATATATGGAATACCCAACCAGCCGTTGTAACTAACCGACAGTTTTACCTCTGGCCACCAAAATCTAACAAGTCCATCCTAAATTTGAAAGGATTCCCTCAAGATATTCTTGAGATATTGTCTTCACAAGGGTGGGAGAGATGGACTGATGGAAAACCTGGAAACATTTTGCCTCTGGCCATGTCTGTCGCTGGACACATAAGTTTAAAAAAAAAAAAAAAGAAAGAAAAGTAGAATTCACTGGATTATTTGGAGTTTACCCCACCAAGGATACTTTTAATATACGTGACAAACAGAATGGGCATGGGAAAAAAAATCAGCTGTGTTGTTTCAGCTGTTTATTTGGACAGACGGATGTGACATAATGTTGACAGAGCTGTCAAAATATACTTTTTTTTTTCTATGAGAAGAGGAGGCCTTGAGGCGATGGGGTATATTATAACTCCTTCTGCCTGCCTTCAACTTCTCCCATGCAGCACATTGCCATTCACAATGTGCTGCCTAGCAATAGATACGCATGTAGCCTGAGGGAGAGATAACATGGCACCTGTAGAGCCACAGAAGTTTGTGTTCGTCTTTTCTTTTTTGCGCTGGCTGCGTGAAAGCACATGGTGCAAAACATTGCAAATGGCTAATGTGAAGGAAAACTGACACAATGAGAGGTATTCAATCCTGGGAAATACGTGTTTTTTGAAGACATACGATATCTACAACATACAGCATGCAACACTAAATGTAACAAGGACACGTAATGCATATTTTCAGTCTCAGTCTGACCTTTTTGTGTATTATGTTCATCATTATTTGGGCAAAACTACACAATTGGTGTCCCATCACACACACACACACAGTCCACAGAGTGTGTCTGTGCCCTTTTACGCACGGACTGAAAAGCAACCCCCCACCCTGCGCTAATGGGTATGTGGTCCTTGGCCGGTGAACCATCTGACTCCGACGTCTACCAACTCTGTCCCATCAACAACTCCATTAGACTGCACAGGATAAAGAATTACACTGACATTCAATCTGAATTAAAGAGATGAGGAAGGGGAGGAGGGGGAGGCCCGCTGAAGCATGTCCCTGTGTGTTAAACAAGCAGAATGTACAAGCATCTAATCTAGACCAGGTTTTTGCTGCCTCAGGATAGCAACCTGCCAACAATGCACCCGACCACACCTCATTTTAAGACCAACACACCCACAGAGGCACTGATGAGTGCAAGTGTCACCTACATTCACCTATTCTTTCACACCCAGCACCCAAGGTGGTGTAGGTCCTACACTACCTTGGGTGCTGGGTGTGAAAATGGCACTGGCGCTGTGCTGTGCGCCGCTTTGTATAACATAGGGCCCCTGAATCTGTTTGCTTCGAGCGTGTTGTGCTGCATGAGCTTCCACTCTGCTGCACTGCTAATTACGAAATGCCAAGTTTATGTTCTGTGACTTGTCGTCTGAGAAGCAAACCCTTAATAAACGTAATATTTTGCAGATCTTCATTATGTAAACTAACGAAAATGTGTTCAATTAAGTCATTCGATGATTTCTAAGCCATTCTGTAAACTAAGTCTATTTTATGGCTGTTCAGATTGTACAGACCTGCAAGGCTGCAAGCACAATGATCACTCAACTTAGGCTTATTTCTGTTGTTTAATTAAGTAAAAGCACAAATGTACAACTGTGGAGCATTCACAAGCTTTTCATCGCTTTGTCTTCATATAGGCAGTGTTGTGTTGCTGCATGTTTCATTATGGAAAACTGTCAGCCATTAACATTTATTTCACCTACTGTATGCTTTCTCTCGATAAATAACAAATAAAACAACAGTTTAAGACTGAAACAAAACTATCAGAGCGCTGCTGGATCTGCTCAAGCATCAATGCTTCTGCAAACACACGTCATCCACCAACCAAACAGCTACTGATGATGCGTTTAAGGAACCTTGGAGCTGCTGCAACTGTGAATAGATGCACTACTAGTTAGGTCAATAGGTCATTTGAGAAGAATCTTTTAAATGTTTATGTTGGAAAACTATTGACTGACTTTGTTTTCCCCTGGGGAATGTGTGATGGATCACTGGCCAAAGCGTTTAAATGCTTCAAACCATCGTTAATCTATCAGCTCTTAAAAATCCACCATTGGTCAACCTCTAGTCTATAGAGCCACTGTCTTTGTTATTGTCTCGCAGTCCTTTTGCCCCCCCCTCTGCTTTTAGGCCACATGTTCTTATGTGAGCTCCAAATGCGTGACAATTCATTGAAACAATGTTAGGCTGGTAAGTAAGGGGAAGGTTTTTCCACTTCCTTTCCGCCTAAGTGAATCCAGTATTAGAGGGCTGCCATTGGATTGCAGTCATTTATCTTTCCTATGTGTATATGGCATTATGAGTAATGGTACTTTCACGCTTTTCAGCTCCCTTGATTACTTTGGCCCCCACTCCTCCTCCCTTGTGCCTTTTTATTCCAATGACATATTCTTTCAATTGTAATGCAGACAACTTTGACAAAGTCAGACTGCAGAGGATTGAAAGTGAACATAAGACTGGCAGGGAGAGGTAGAGGTTTTGAAAATGGCATGACAGCAGAGCAACAAAGAGACTTGTTCAAATGCTGGTTTGGCATTGTTGAAGGACAGACGGCTGCATTTTCTTCCATTTCTACTCTTGAAGTCAGTCAGTGCTCGTATTTTGCTTACATATTATTCCATCTTCACGTCCTCCATTCATCATGTTGGTGCTGGAAATGTATGGTACACCATCTCACACACACAATCTCCATGTTTCTCTTTTGTCGTACAACGCCGAGCAGCTTGGTGACAAGGCTCAGGGTATTTTTGAGCAGACGGTTTGAGAAAAGCATAGCTAAGATAGTGACAAAAGTTGGAAGCTGTTGCTACTTAACATGACATGCCATTCCTTTAACAGAATCTTCCTCCCCTATTGTTATCACTAGGCAGTTGAGACAGTGCTGTAGCCATGGCAGCCTGTGTTTTGCTGGCTGTCCGGCTGTTAGTCAGTGCCCAGTTGCTGCTGCAGAGATGAATACTGCTGGGCAAAGCGTGATTAGTGTTACTGACGGCGCGTAGATCTTTGCTGGCCCGTCTTCCGCTCAGCCTCCCTGACTCGTCTTTTTCTCAGACCGTCACACGCACAAACTCTCTCACTCACCCGCGCACACACAAACACAAACAAACCTGTTTTTATATCTTAGTGAGTACACTTTATCGATAGGATGCATTCCCTAGCCTACCCCTTGAACTTTGTATTGAACAACATTGGCACAAATAGGGTACCCGTATCTGACACCTTCTGTTGCTGTGATGCTTCGTTCAGTTTGTAAATAATATGCACTGTACTATGTAGCATGTTGATTAGGAACTTTTGGAACCTTCTGTAAACATCACAGACAAGGTTAACAATTTAATGCAACTGGCTCATTAAAAAGTATTTGATGCCTCATTTAATGTTTCGGTTTCCTCTCCCATGGGAAGCTGCAGGCATGTTGATGTTAGTCTGAGACTATTGTGTTGACTCAGGTTCGGTGATACATGCTCTGTCCAGCTTTGTAATTCACATCACAAACTGCTTTGAGCGTTGCTTGCATCGACTTTTCAGGTTAAGCACTCTGATGACCTCTTTTGGCCCTGACTCTCTGTGTAGTCACTTAAATTTTCTTTATCTTCCTCGTCACGCCTTTTCTTCTTTTTTTCTTTAGTTTATTGACAATTCAAAGTGCATGTAACAAAAAGTGTTTTATATATATATATATATATATATATATATATATATATATATATATATATATATATATATATATATATATATTTAGTTTTCCACTCCAAAAAGCATCCTGACTTGTAAGCAGAAGTGTATGGGTGTCTTTTCACTGTCGCTCATACACGGCTACCACAGCGACAGCATGTGAACGTGTGACAAATTAAGACTTGTTAGATCATGCAGGACACGGTAGTCGTATGCCCCAGCTGTAATCGGCTGACATACAGTAGGGTGAAAGGCGGGGTTCACCCTGGACAGGTCACCAGTCCATCACAGGGCCCAGCTCACACCAAGCTAATTCAGAATCTACAGTATAAGATTCTAATTACAGCCACACTCTCCCCAAAGTGAGAATCTTCTTTAGTGTCTTTCTGGGGCTCACTCTTGCGTGGGGGTTTCCTGCAAGTTTAACTGCGTTTCAATTTGTTGCAATAAATGGTTTAATTATGATGAGAGTTCCTGACTGAATTGGAGTTAGTAAGGCCGGATCAGGGAGCGTCTTTGCAATAGCGTATGTCTTGAATTAATATAATTGTTACTATTAACATAATTAGAAAAAGATAACACACACTCACTCATCTTCTACCGCTTTATCCTCCACATGAGGGTCGCGGGGGGTGCTGGTGCCAATCCCAGCTGACGTAGAGCGAAAGGTGGGGTGCACTCTGGACACAGAGAGACAAACAACCATCTACTTTCACTCTAACAATAACAACATGTTCTATAATTAAAGCACAAGGAAGTATTCACATCCTGAGCACTAATACTGTCACGAGTCATGCAGCAGGAATAAGGAATTGAGAAAGCAAATGCCTTGGCAGAACTTCAGAGATTTATTTAACAGAATATAGGAACAAAAGCCTAAATATTGGTCAGACAGGCAAGACTCAAAACCAGGGAGAGCAGTCCAAACATGAATAACAATCATCTAGAAGGGAGCAGGCAGAGAGCCAAAATCTAAATAAACAGCCAAAGACATGTCTAAACACGGACAACTGAGGCAAAACATGAGGTTCAGAAAATAAGACGTTCACAGCTACTGAAATATACACTAGTGACAGAATGCAGCTGGAAAGCAAAAAAAGACGACACGGCAAACACAAGGACTGTCGCAAACCACCACAGAAGCTGTCCCTCCAAAATAAAACAGGAAAAATGTGAAATTATTGTCAATTAAATATATATATATATATATATATATATGATGCATATGTATATATATAAATAATAATATAAAATAATAAATTAAATTAAAAATGAATAATTTTTATATTAAAAGAACTCTTAGATCATTCGATTTGTACTTTAAAATGAGAATATACCCGTTATAGCTTTTGTAGTTGGAGCTTTTTTATTAGGTTTCTACTACTGATAATTGATATTATTAATTAAATACGTTTATTTGGCAACCTGCTGTGTGCTGGCACAGCCAGCCTGATACAGTTTGTACCGTCATCTTAGACACACAGTTGCTTATTTCATCTCCTGAGCTGGGAAAAATGTGTGTGTTTTATCTTCATGGGATCATTCAGGGTCAGTGTGTGTGTGTCTCTAAGTCTGAGTTTACCGACAGTCACTGCAATGGAGGAGCCAGGATGCGGAACATTATTTTAAAGCACATCCTCTCCTAGGATGTCTCGCCTTGAACAGTGGAAGGACCACTTCATACTTGACAGGGTATAATGACTGTGTTGGTCACTGTTTTAGACCTTAGGGACAGCGGGGTGACTCACATATCTGTGGTTATGCCACAGTAATGTGTCCCCATGTACAGATTTGTAGATGAAATTTTGTTTAAAAAAAAAAAAAAATAAATAAAAAATAAAATGTTCTCTAAATTAATTCTAAAAACATGAGGGATGCTTCCCTCGTCCCCTGCTGCTCTGGCTCGGAGGTGATTTATCTACCGCTCCATCTCTTGGTCTGTAGCTAATCCCACAGAAATTCATTCATTTTTGCACTCACTCGTATTTTTCTGCTCCTTTCTCTCTTTGTCTCTCACACACTAACTCCCTCAACTCCCATCTAGTCACATATACGCTGAGACACAGGCATGAGCACTCAACTCCATCCCCATCACTTACACAAATACACTGCCCTATCCTCCTATATCCCAGACAGAGTGTTGTCTGCCTGGCATTACGCACTG
This sequence comes from Solea solea, assembly GCF_958295425.1. Taxonomy (NCBI): domain Eukaryota; kingdom Metazoa; phylum Chordata; class Actinopteri; order Pleuronectiformes; family Soleidae; genus Solea; species Solea solea. Next base: position 9,394,054 of record NC_081134.1, on the reverse strand, counting down.
GTTTTGCTTCCACACTGCTGGCTGTTGCGCCCGTTTATCTTCACCTGTCAGACATCCTTCCGGTCAGTCTCAAAGGCTTCTGAGAAATTCATCTGTCGGCAGCAAAAAGACAAACACACAGTTCCTGGTACACACAGACACACATATACATACAGAGCAAGGACTAGCAGGTCGCCCAAGGCCGTTGCTGGAATGACTGGCCAACCACCAGGAGTTACATGGACTGCTTAAACTCTGTCAGTCAATAGTTCATCACCCCTGGTCAGCTCCACTATGGTAGTTTGGATACAGCCTCAGGCTGTGTGTGTGTGTGTATGCATGCGTGTGTTTGTGATTCTGGAGGCATGCTGTAGAATGAACAGGTATGCAGGAGCCAGAGAAAGCAAGACTGATACAAGGAGACAGAGGGTGATGGAAACGTCATTCATTAACATTAAATGAATGTTAATGTTAACGGATTAAAAACAAAACAAAAAACAAAACAGCATTTCATTGCCCATCGCTCCACACAGGCCTCTTGTTTATCTGCACATCGTGCCGCAAGTGGTGACGGTGTCGACATGAAACTAGAGCTGCAACTAACGATTGTCTTCGTAATCGAGTAATCGTTTGGTCCATAAAGTGTCGGAGAATGTCAAAAAACTTTGAACCGTGTTTGTCAAACATGGAAATGATGATGTTCTCGAATGTCTTGTTTTGTACACAAACCAAAACGATTCAGTTTTAATGATTTATTTGTTACAGAAAATATTCACATTTAAGAAGCTGAAACAATCAGAAATCAATGTTTTAATAATGAAAAAAGCTTCAAATCAATTATGAAAATAGTTGACGATTAACTTAGTAATCGAGTAATTGTTTCAGCTCTACATGAAACATTTACATTGGTGCAACACACTGATTTTTGGACCAAGACATTGACATCATCCATATATTATATTGTAGAGAAGGGCTCCTCATATCATTTTGTATTCCATTGGTGAGTTTTCTGTTGAAGGGCAGATTGTGATGATGCCAATCCTCACGTCAGGTTGTCTCCCTGCTCGGACTGGACTGATCGTACCAGACCTGCTGGATTCACTCGTTCATTCTCATTCATGCGATTGAGATTGAGAGTTTTCAGGATTATAAAGTGGATCATACGTGTTTGAATGCTACACAACGACTTGCAGCACTTTCATGTCCCAATGTATGCATGGAAAGTGGGATAAAGCAGGACGTCTTCAGCTCTTGTGGATTCATCTTTATCACCACCGAAGGCAAATATTCATTCTCACATGTTTGCATTGACTTTATCTGCAATCCCACTGCCTCTGAAATGCATTGCATTTTTAGTCAGAATACACTTTAAGATTATCGGGAAATGAGAAGCAACCAACCAAGCAACATGAATCAAGACACAACCGTTTTAATGCAACTTAAATTTAAAATAACTTAATTTAAAGCCATAGTTTATATATTTTTGTAAAAATCTTAAAAAATGTCTGTTACATACAAACCATCGCCATATGAGTTTAAACTGATAGAGTCTTCTGTTTCTCAGTACAGCAGTGTGTAGTGCTTGTGTTGCCCAACGACATTATCACGGCGCACACAGGGCGTGATTTGCTTTATGTTAGAGAGACTGAGGCAACATTGCACGAGTAAAGCGAGATGACTGAAACAGTATGATTGAAAATAAGGAAGTGTCCATTAAAAGTGTCCTGTTTTTGCACTGATCTGATAGGTCAGCAACCACAAAATCAACAGGATTTACACATTAAAGCTTTAATCAATAACATAATATCAAAATATAGTAACAACATATCTGAAACTCAATATCAAATGATTAGGGCCAATACAACTCCAATAGCATGACCATAGACATGCGTTAACAAGCTTTGTGCTCAGTATCACACTAGTGCGCTCAAGTGTGACCTGAAAACTGCTAAGAAAAACTACTAACAGGCTACTTAAAAACACAAAATCCTCATTCCCAGTGCTGCAGTCGATGGCAGTTCTGTCAGTGCTGTTGGCCAACTGTGTCTTGGTGTGTTTGCATACACATTGGTGTGTACTAAATGAGTCCTCTGTGGAATGTTACTGTTTTTCATGCTTTTATGCTTTTTCTAACGGTTTTCTAAATGTGCTTATAGGCCGCCTCAGCCATGACCAAAGCTTTCCCCCACTTTAAAAATGCCTCTTCAAGCAACTTCAAATCTCCTGGGTGGATTTTCCACGCTACTATGTATAGATTTGCAACTATTTCCAAGCCCTATGTTATACCTTTTACATTTAAATGTCTTTGAAGATGGATTTGCAAATATGAACTTATTCCATTACCAGTGAATGGATTTGATCAACTCTAGGTAGCACAAAAATGGCCAGTAATTGGAATTGCAATAGCTTTGTACTGCTGTCTCAAGAGGAACTTAGCAATAATAGCATCCACATGACCAGCAGCAGCGTTTTTTAATTGTGATTTCCCAATAATTATTTTAAATTTTGACAGCCTGTTTTATTTCTAAGGAACTATATATTATATGTTATCACAATAGACCTTTAACGTTGCTGCACTGTAGAGCATCGAGCACCTGAAATAGTGTATGTTTTATATTCTGTATTCTGCCCATCAACAGATACCATGCAGGGAGGTGCTACAGCAAATAGACAAACTGATATCTAACACCTGTGAACACTGACAGATGACAGTGACTGGGGAAAGGAAAGACACAGTTGGGTGTGTTAGATGACAGTTTTGCACTAGTGACAGAAGACCTGATTCAGTGGGAAACTTTAAAGACGTTGCAAGAAAGCCACAATCAGACTCCAAACACCTGATACAGTCAGGAGCAGCAGCAACGAAACAACAACTTCTCCAACCTAGACCGAATTCAGCGATGTGTCTGTGTATGTGTGTGTGTATATATATATATATATATATATATATATATGTATACATATATATGTATACATACATACATATATATGTATATGTGTATATATATATATTTATATATGTGTTCTTAAATTTTATTTGCTCCATATCACAAATAATTCATTAAAAACTGGATAATTTCACATCATCATTTCCAGGTTTGGTAAACACCGATCAACATTTTAATATAAATAAAATAAAATATAGAACCGTGTGCGTCTATCACAAATTCTAATTTCTTAACTAAAAATTAGAATATATTGAATCCACATTAACTGATTTTGATTCTGCCATTTTTTCTGGTGTGTGAGAAGCTGATAATTCTGATTTGTCACACATACCTTTTTTTTTAAAAATTTTGGTGGTTAATACAATATTATCTGGCATACACTTCTGTTTAAACTGTGGATGTTTGTTTTTCCAGGTACTGCACAAACATTGAATGTGTAAAGATACAATTCTGTGATATAATTGTGTTTAACGTAACGCTGAAATAAGAGAAAATGGTGGACCGTGTGCACTGGTTGATCATCATCATTATGAAGCCCCTATCTGCAGAGGGGAACGGTCTCTAACTCAATTGGAGTCAGTCACATTATTTCTCCTCACCATGGCTCACCTCACTGCCACTTGGTAATAGAGATATCACATCCTCTCTACCCATCCTCCTCTTATTTTCCCCTTTCAAATACTGAAGCATGTAAAACACACTTTATTCTCTTATGGTGAAAACCAAGAGCTCTAATAGCAGACAGCTGACATGTTGCTTTAGCTTTGGCACAGCTGAGAGGAATCAAAAACAAAATGAGGGTGTTAAATGTTACAAAAACAGATGTAGTTTGTATGGATGTTATCATTAATCTTTAACTATAACAGTCAATATGCCTATTGGCATATGTGTGTGTGCACATTTTTTATGAGCCATGTTGTCTTCTGTATAGTTGAGTACGATTTTTGCTCTGTGGCCGATCCCTCTTTTGCAGCACAGCCAGGCTTTTGACTGTTTACTGTGCTCCATTTTCACTCTGCTGCTCATACATTAGCCATGCATGCTAAGCACTAGCTGGTGTCAAAACACAGGTGTTGTTGTGTGGAGTGTGACGCTGACAAGTCAAGGGATATGGAATATAAATAAAAAAACTTCTATTGTTACTTGGTGCCTGGCATATGGGAGTTGGTTTAAACCCTCATTTATTTTCACTCATCTTGAGCTTCTTTGTTAGCCTTCAGATTGTGATGACTGTCGACTCTCTTTCTCTTGAGTAAACTAAATCTCATTTATCATCATGGGTGGTTTCAGGTCCAGTTTTTTTTTTTATATATATATATATATATAAATTCTTACATACATTCTGCAAACAACTAGAACAAGGACATGTGATAATTATGTAAAACTGAAATGCTATAATATATTGTTTTTATGTACAGTGTATACGTACAAACGGAAATCAGCTGTATCGCCGAACAAATAACACGCAACGACCAGCTATATGAATACAGACTACCTCGCAAAATCAGGTAGAAAGGGCTCCGATGTCGTGTATGTTTTTGCAACACTGTCAATCAAAAGCTGGTTCCGCCTTTCAGACACTCCCTCCAATCATCATGCAGAATAAAACCGTCAGGAGCGTGATAAACCGCTGATTCTGAACGACCCGGTGACTGGTTCTAATCACATTCTAGACCATGTTTGGTATATTATGATCTTCCCTTGCTGTCTTAGAGCAATCGCCACTGTTTATCATATATTAACGCAGAGAACATCTTGGATCGGTCTTTTTTTCAGATTTGAAGATAGATTATTTTTTTGTTCTCTTTAAGAACTCCTGCTGCTCATTGTCCATGTCTCCATGGAATTCTCCAGCTCATCAGATTCATGCAAATTAGACACCTGCAGAGTTTCATCTCACGCTCAGGAGGAAATACAATACCATCACAGTTCATTAACTTCCTACCCTACTGTACTTTCCTCTCAGTTTTTTCCCCTCTCTGTGTGATTGTAATTATTTCCCTCTTCTTTTAGCAGTAGGTAGTCTTCCTTTCTTTTTCATTTCTTTGGTCCATCTATTCAACAAACATACTGTTGCATACTAAAGTAACCCAAATAAAACTGTACTTGAATCTACTAGAAAAAACAATATCAGTTAATATCACTTTTCTTCTGTTTGTGTTTGTGCAGTCGGCGCCAGACAGGAAATATGAGGAAGTTGTCCGTCTCAGATACCTCACATACTGTTATTCAGCGAAGAAAGCAACCTCTGAATTATCTTTACCGAATTGTGGGTAAACACAAATTAAATCAAAATCTCTCCTCATGACTGGGCAGGAGCTGACTGAATCCTGGTTGGTGGAGATTTTATGGCCCCTGTAATGAGATGTTGAGAAAACAACAACAATTCACAGCAGCAGTAGAAATAAATAAATAAATAAATAAATCTAACTGTACAGGTAGGAAGGATCCAGGGAGAAGAGGGAGTGGGAAGAATTTATGTTCTGAAAATGACCCAGTGGTCAGCTCCAACCTAGTTTTGCTTAAAGTGCAGGACTTGTGCAACAGTCAATATGGCTAATTGCTCTGTTCTTACTAACTGCATTTTAAACTCAAGCACTGGGAGTTCAAAAAAAATCAAAGCCCTGAAGCTCATAGTACTTATGGGTCTAATGGAATGATTTGGTCCTTGCTCTCTTATGGGCGTTGGAGTCTGGAGAGTGCTGATGTTGTAGTTGCAGGAAAGAATAACTCATTAAATCTCCAGAGTGTGCGTTAAGTTGAATATACTTGAATATACTAACACAGGTAGGTTTGTGAAGGCGTATTATCACTTGAAAACAAAAAACAAAACATATTTGCCTGCCTGCCAGCATTGCTTGTCTCTCAGAGATACAGAGACCAGCTAGAAAGGAAGCTAATGAGGTTATCCAGAGTTAACAAAGACTGAAAGTGTTGTCAGCATACAGGAAGCAACATAAGAGACACTCTACAGTGCTGTATGATGTTGTAACTCAAGTCACAAACTCTCCCTGTCAGGGAAAAATAAGGCACGGACAGTGAAATCCAAAATTTTCCATGCCCATTTACTGTCCATATAGTCTGTCTTTTTCTATAGAGCAGTATTGTGTATTGTTTCCCTACATAAACAAACACAAGATAATTATTAGTAGTGATTTATCATCTCCATATAGTTGTTGCAGTCACTTAGCGTACGTCCCTCTCCGTCAACAGTGACTCATAAAAAGTTATGGAACACTTTCACACGCACTAATTAGTTTGGATTGAACTTGTTTGCTCACGATGTGCTACCAGTGCACGTAATTAACTCCTGTAAGGAATAAATTATTATTATTATTATTATTATTATTATGCCATCAGTGAACCTTTGGAGTGTAATATAATGGGATTAATTTGTCCAAACTTCAAACACACCTCCACTGAAACTCTGAACCTTCACTTCTAATTCTCTGGCCACTTAAACTATTAAACTAACAGCATCATAAACACTCTCCCCCGGGAACGAATCCCTGTAAGTGTGAGCGAGTAATTGTCATGAAAAAGTCATTGTTTTCTGTCCTTATCAAAGGAACCCTCGATAAAGTTACTGTTGAATTGTGTGATGTAATTATTGTGATGAATATGGACTTTATTGTTTTCTCCAAAGCTTGAATATTGAATTTTAAAATATCATATTTTTGTTGAGATAATTAAAAAATACAACAGTTTAAATTATCGCTCATTCTTCTAACATCTGTGAAATAAATAATGTACAGTTAATTAACAATGATTGATTGCATTCTGAAAGTGCTGTTACTTTGCTCTGTTAATCAAGTTAGAAAATGGAGGAAGAAACACAATAAGGGAATTATCAGTGGGCTGCATTTGTAGAATCCAATGCGCCTGAAAGGCATATTGTATAAACGCATTTATACCAACAGGTGATGAACATGGAGCTAAAATAGTATATTGCACTTTCTTTCTTTCTAAACTTATATTTGCAGTGCACTTTAAAGTCAGCGATAACTGGACCAGGGATTTGTAATAATAATAATAATAATTTATAATAATGAAAAAACAACCTTTTTATAGATTTTTAATCACAAGAATTTGCTTGAAAGGCAACAACAATAACATTAAAATGACCAATTTGTTTGGTGCGGGTTGTGGGAAAAAAAAAGCTTGTCCATCCGCACAGTTCAGAAAAACCTTGGCTCGACCTTTGTGTACATGAGCGGGATGGAGCCTCCGTGGATCGGTGCTATTATTTGAATATGTGTGTCATCTTGCAATGTATCTAAGAAATTCAATTTAATATTTTCAATAGGAGAATAAATTGAAGGATTTGTGAGGTCCTATGGGCAGCAGGGTATTCTCCATAAAGGACATGTTAGTAATTGCTTCCCTCTCATACTGTATTGCCCTATCTTGCCTTCCTTCACGACAGCTGCCTCTTCTCTTCTCTGCTGCTTGTTCATAAGCCCCCCCCCCATTTCTTCCACGTACAGTATATCCTTCTCGGTGATCCACTTTTGTCCCTGGTGTTTGGCTTTAAATTGCACAGTCCCGACTGTCTTCGTGTAATCTGCCTGCGTATTCATTGCCGTATCGCTGTAATCAAATCAATGCGAAGAAGTACACAACGTGATTTACGCCGAGCAATACTCCAGATACAGTCAGAACGTTAGCGTGTCGTGTGTCCCTACAATATGCGTTCATGAGCCTCTGTCACACTGAATGTTGTTTTTTATTTCAGTGTGGACGAGCTGACACTAAAATGCACTAATGTGATTTACAGGAAATGTATTCCCTTTTTTTCATATCACTGTAATATCAGATCATGTCCCCTCTGTTGCATTCGATCCATGTTTATACTATTTCTCCTTTTAAATGAATTAGTCCTCCATAATGTAGAGTCTAATGCTGTAATGGTCGCAGATACTCCGGAAATAGCCAGAGAGACACTGAGCATATTACAGCCAGTGACACATGTAACCCTATTAAAGAAGGAATCAGCTGGTTTATCATTGCTTATGCCAAGGGCGGGACTCCGAGGGTCTTCGAATGTGCGGCATCGCTTTAGTGCTTGATGGAGACTGGGCCTGACCCTTGGTGAATATAATGTCAGCAGAGCAGTGTCTGTCATGGCCGACGATGTAGCATGATTGCCAAAGAGCCCTTTGACAAAAAATTTTGACGTGATTTGATTGGTGAAAGCCTGCTGGTGTAGTTATATATATGTAATAACAGGTTTTCAGTTATTATTATTATTATTTATTTCTTTTTTTAATCTGACTCTGTGTCTCCTGACCGCTCCCGCAATATTTGTGTCCACTCCCATTAATTATGGGTTTTATCTCCTCCGCCGCCACGCACGCCTGCACCTCCTGTGCTTTTCTTTCAGCATGCCTCGATACAGTTGTTGGATGAGGCAGAACGTCTTTCACATCAAACTGGCCGTGTTAAGTGGCGATGTTAACGACATGCTGAGGTATGTTAGCAAAGCAATCGCCGGCAACAAAAATGGGGAGGCTGAATGTCTTTACAGCACAGTAAGTACAGCTCTGTAGTCTCTGCTGTTTTTGTCTCTGAAAACCAGCTTCCTTTGACCGGGGAGCACAGAGCAGGTGTGTGTTCTCAACCCTGAAGTGCCAGAGTTGTGCTTGTTGTATACAAGCACTTGTTACGACACACCATGTCCAGCTCTTTGCCTTCTTTGTTTTTAATAATGTTAAAACCGTTCCAGATATTGGATTTTCCGGTATTTGCTTTAAATTCATGATCTCCAGCCTTGTTGCACTCTCCATTCTGCCAACAATCTCTATATTTAACCCGCCCGAAGCAACCTTAACACCACCTGCTCCCTCGAGATTTGTGTTGGGTCTTGCAGGATCCCACTCCCAATGCAGGTCTGGTGCTTTTTTTAGTACCTGGTCTGGAGAGGTTCCAAGCGAGCTGAGCCGATACTAAAATGTGACATCGACTTTTAGCTGTGCCAAACTACAGAGCTGCTGCTCAGTATATTCCCTAACAGAGATGTGTTTTTCAAGGCACCAGCTCCACCCTGATTTTATTTATTTATTTATTTATTTAATCATTCATTTTTCCGGCGATTGCAATTTTGGTTTCATTGCCGGAGCTCAGCACAAGGATGTCAAGGATGAACACCTTAAAAGCACCGCTAATGGCTTCACGGCACTACATGTCATGAAAGCCATTTTGGCAATAGCCCATATCCTTGCTTGGATGTGTGCCCCTTCCACCAAACAACTCTTACATTAGACTTCCTTTAAAAAGTCACAGCTTGGCTGCCTCACCCACCACCCAATTTACTTGGGATAAATGTAAAGACCTTGAGCCAGAAATTGAACCTGCCATCCATGAGTGAGCTGCACGAGCTTTGGGCTGCTGTTAGACTTACTGAAGACACCTGGAACGTAAATACGAGCATGGATTAATATGTATTTACAGTGGCAAGTGCAAGACACACAAAAATGAAGGATCATTTCAATAATGCTCATGTTTATAGTCCATTTTATAGTCACCTCAGCACCTCGGTCTAATATGCTCTTGATTTTGAAGAGGGTTTGTAAGATTGTTTCATTTCATTTCATGTCTGGGTGGAAATTAAATCCAAGGGATGCTGCAGGTATTCGGATGAAGCCACAACACACTGTATTATGGTATGTGTGCCGGTGTGCTTTTATGGACTGATTTTCCAGCATTAAAGCTAAAATATGCTGGGTGTAAAACACCTAAACACAATTTGAAGACGGCACTCCGCTCCCCACAATCCAGCGCAGCAGAGTCATGCTGTGCACTGCAGAGCTTTCCATCTCCTGCGTGAGCACGAGATGAGGCTCCTTGTATGAATAATGTCCTCCCTTGTGATTCCCTTGCTCCCAATAATTCTCTTCCCACTCTGTCTCCGCATGGCTAAAGTCCCATAGAGTGATGAGTAGGTCTGAAGACAAATGTGAATGAAAAAGATCAGGAGGAGATTTATTGATTCCCAGAGGAATTAGAGATGCAATGCGATGAATCAGAAATAGACTGACACAGTGTTCATTTCATCAGTATGTTGTGTTTTGTTGCTTCATATGAATCCAATACTGATCTGAAAAAATTAAGTTAACAGTGATTAAAGTTTCTGTTTCCTTTGTACAAGGCTCGCACTCATTTCCTCCTTTTCTTTGACCTCATTTTTGCAACTTTTGATGGTGGCAAGCTTAGAGAAAATAGAACAGTAGGACAAAAATTCGGGTTTCACAAATGGGTTTTAGCAGCAGTTTGATGAATTTTAAATCACTGCCAGCTGGACACGTCATCTGCTAATTGGCATTAGACAAAATGTGTCTCTTCATACAGTCTGTAGTGTTGAGATTTTGATTTGGTGCAAGCCGAAACACTGAGGAAGAAAGAAAGAAAGATTTGATTTTCAAAGGGAACGTTTATTTTTCATAACATAAATGAAAGTGACTAAAACATTTTGAACTAAGGAGTTGTTCACAAGTGAGCACAGCACATCATGCACTGCCCAAATGTTTTTAAAAAGTGTGAATGTTGTCAGTCAGTCAGACAGTCTGTAGAAGCCAAATTCTACTGTAAGCTGAGCAGATAGAAGGCTAATAAAGGGAAGGACGGAAGCGCCAAGGTTTGATGTGGATTCTGTGCACGACTGGAGGTCTTGGTTAAGATTACACCTCGAAAACATCTCACAAAAGTATTGTAAGACCCTGTAAATTTCCTCATCAAATACATTTGCTTGTGCAGCCACTAGTAAGGACAAATTCAAGTTGTCACCAACAGAGAATAGACATTTGTGACATTCTTTACCGCTTTGTCAGAGAACACAGGTTCAGTTTTTGAAGGAACACAATAAAAACCTGGACAGGAAATCTTATTTGTGTGTACCTTCTTTTTTTTCCACATTACTATAGCACAAGATCCGTGTTTATACTATTCCTTCGACTAAATGGCAATGGCTGCAATCAAATAATTTTCTCTTTTTCTTTTTTTTTTGATTAATACACGTCAGAAACTTTTGACTGCATTAAATTCTCATTTTGGAATTACACTAGTATGACAGTGTCATTTAGCAATGCTCCATCTTCTTTTTAAATCTACGCCACAGTAAATATTTTAACTGAAGCGTGGCTGACATTGCAAATCAAATTTCAGACGCTGATTACTGTATGTCAGAAAGATTACACTTAGAAATGTTACCCAAATTGTTCAGATCTATTCTAGTCCAAAGGAAGATTGTAACATTTATTGAATTGATCCCCTTTATCCTTCTCCACCACAGTGAACAAGCACAAGCCGTGGATAGAGACGTCTTACCATGGTGTGATCACAGAGAACATGGACACGGTGCTGCTGGACCCCCCTCTGGTAGCCCTGGACAAGGATGCCCCAGTTCCTTATGCTGGTAGGAAACACACATTTATTACAAGTACAGTACTGCACACATTCATTCTCTCTCTCTCACACACACACACACATCGATCCATCTTTTCTCTGTACTCACGATTTTTCATGGAGACTGAATTCCATTTATCAGCGTTTGCAGTACAAAACTAAATGGTAAATAGTTTCTTCTCTGTGTCATCTACAAATCTCTGTCATCCCTTTGACTTTTTATTTGGTTGGTCTATTTTCTATTTCTAATGACCCTGCAAAGTGCTGGGATTTTTTTTACTTAACTATTCATCTTTTATATATTATATTATATTATATTAAATTATATACTATTGGTCTAAAGTTGTTTGAAGTCACAACAGTGGGAACTTTCAGTTGGATGAAAGACAAAAGATTGGTTCGGGAGTATTGATGTGTGTGATAATGCATTTACATTTTCATGATCTTGGGAGGTTTCAGACTTTTTAGATGAGATGCATCGCTCTCCCTCCCCTTCCTGACGGGGGGGGGGGGTGTATTCATGGCATCTGCTAATTGAAGCCATGCGTCATCCTTTTTCTTTGCCTCATAAGACTAGCTAAAACGCTTCATTAACCTGACCAAAAGATTCCACTCAAAAATGGAAAAAATCTATAATCTCTTCTCGAGGGCTGTCAGCTCTCGGTGATGCCCGCATTCATTTTCTAGTCCACGTCTTAATTTGACATCCTACGGCGCACACAAGCTGTACAGTGTATAAGCTATACAGTTGTGTTCAGAGGAAGGACACGGCATTCAGCATGAAAAATAAAAAAAACACCAAAAGTTACTTTAAAATCCTAATATCACATGTATGGATTGTTATACAGAGGAAACAATAGGGCTTGACTCAAGGGAATGTACCCTTTTGCTGGATATCACAGCGGATGTATAGTTGCTCTGCATCCACTGCCTTAGAGCCCACTGTGAGAAAAGGTTTCCACAGCCCAGTGGGTTCCTCTCATACTCCACGGAAAAAACTGGGGCTGGGACTGTGAGAGAAAATTCAAATCTTCAGCCAACTTTAAGTTTAATTACTCACATCAGCCATAACTTCGGATAAGACACAGACTAGGCGCCTTTCAAGGTTCCCTCGCTATAGTTGCCAAGGCGCCAGGCATCTGGACCGGATACACTATCTAAAGTCTTACTAACTATATGTGTCACGCTGCTCGCCAGAATCTGCGACGATGCCTCACTGTTGTCTCAGCTCCCCTCGAATCTGAGCTGTCTACAATCAAGTCTTTCATCTTGGCTCATCACTGACTCCAGAGGTTCCATCATTGGTCATCTCACCTGATAATCAAAAAAATCCACATGTAATGATAGCAGTAAGGCACCATAATCAACCTCATCTACACGTTATAGTTTCCGGAGTGGATTATGTTGTCTAACAAGAGCTGAAATCAGGCAGCTGTTGCAAACACACACTGTCACAGTGACAGTGACAGCAACGAGACACACGGAGGGAGCTGTTATAATCAGACAAAGTATTCTGAGAGTCAAAGGCAAACAAAGAGGCTTTTTAGCAGCGAACGCTTAACAGCTCATTACGGTGAAATGGCTCCTATTAATCCCAGCGCTGACAGCCATGAAGAAGTGATGCTCAGCGATTTCTTTTTTTTTTTCGTCCACTGTTTTCATTTTTTGTGTGTGTGTGTGTGTGTTTTTCTGCTGATACTTTTGTGTGTTTCAAATTAATGTATGAGCTGGTCTATAAATAATGGGTAAATAGAATTGACCTTAAAGAGTGTGAAACAGTGTGGATTCATTCTTTTTTCTTTTTTTTTTTACCTTTTGTCTAAAAACTCTGTGCTGTATACAAGCTATAAAGTGTAACCTGAATATTATGGCACACACTATCACTCATGTGCCGAGAGACCTGGGACACACCGGTGGTTGGGCAGGCGAGTGGACAATGTATAGAATCCTTTAAAAATCAACATGCAAATGCCACTAACAACACACCAGAGCTTTGTTTGATTAACAGAGAAAATCAGATGGAGCTTTTATTGGCAACCTGTCCAAGTGTTGTGTCAACGTCACTTATCTCATCCACGCGTCAGCAACAAGTACACAAAGTCACATAAGCAGGCAGAGTATTTCAGAACTATGATCACTATAGTCAAACAATACAAACTATGACAATCAACAACACTGGCAGATTATTGGAAACATGACACTGACATCACTGATACGGTGTATATTAGAGCTTAGTATTTGAAGATGACGTCTTGTCCCTTCCGTTGTTGACAGCTGCATAAATCTGGCCACTTAAAAATGTGTATTTTTCCCCTCAAAGGAAAGCTTAAAAAAATTGTCATCATAAATCACTGTGAGCTTAGAGAGGCGACATAACCGTACAACGTTTGAAGGCAGCGCACACATGTGCCTTTTTGTGTAAATATGTAACTATATGGGAACTGACTGCAAATGTGCTAACAGACGATCTGTTGATGACGAGTGAAGGCAGAGTCTCCGTGTGGTCAGAAGACGGATACTGAGTATTTTTATTAGGCTGTGGAAAAGCACCAAATGCAAGTGTCAAAAATAATAATCTCATTGTTGACAATAACCTGACTGCACACCAGTGTACTATATGCAAATGCAGCATAGATTGAATGATCCTGTAGAGGATGTAGGAAGAGAGTGATTAAAAACATGAAAAATACTGAATATATTATGCAACAGTCATTATTCAGACATACAAAAGATCCTCTTACAGATCTTTGCCAATGTCTCTCTGTAATCCATGACTTACAGTCATTTACAGAACATTTCTTATCCCTAGTAACCAAAGCCGGGACGCAGTGAAGGCTTAACAACGCCACAATGAGCAGGGTGACTAGAGAGGAAATTACTTTTGATTGCTTTTCTCCACATTCAACACATTTTTTTTGTTGACTTGAGAAGGTCGAGTCTAGTGAAATATTGCCGGAGAAGAAAAAGTAGAGCCGTGTTCTGGGGGCTGACTGGTGATATTTCTCATTGACTGTTTTCATTGAATGTGGTCTAATGAATGGATCCCCGTACAATAGCTACCAAGGAGACTGTGGGAAAAAAATGGCCATTTATCTCCCTTTATTTACCTGCTCTACAGCTCTTTTACACCTTCTGTAACTGTTCTCTCAAATCCCCCATTCCACTGTGCCCCAGTTTGTGTCTTTCTCTCCGACTACTGCCACATTCCTTCTTTCTCAATCCACCCATCCTTTCTTGTGGTTGCTATCTCGACTCTTTGTGCCTTGCATGCGCCATAATACCCAGGCAGTCACATATGCATTACCGACACTCTCATCAGTCGTGGTTTTGTTTCACCATGGAGAAGGCGTAAGTAGGATGTCCTTATGGCTCTACGTTAATTGCATTGAGGGAACGCGGGCGAGGATTGTTAAGTACTCGCCCTGTTTTCTCCTCGCTTGTGCACATCTCATCATCCTTTATTCCCTCTCTCCTCCAGTCTCCTTCACTCACGAGTGCCTTTTCTCCAGATGCCTCATACTATACATTCCCCCTATTTTTTACTTCTTCTTTTTCTTTTTATCGGTATCTTCTTTTCTAGTTTCCCGCCTGTTTCATGTTCATTCTTTCTTTTCGGTGGCACCACATTTGACTTTGATGTAAGCTACACACATACTGTAATGGGCCTAACCTCAACATTGCATGCAGAGACAGGCATCACAAAGATTCATTCTTATTACAGCGTGCCATGATGGCATTGTGTGATCCCAACCTTTCCAGTCCTTCAGAGCAAAGGTGTGGATTGAGAAGTATGCGCTGATCGCGTATTCTCAAACAAAATTAGCATGAGGGATGGTGGCGGTGGACTTCAGGGTGCTGCGAGGCAGGCAGGCAGTTTCATTTTTCTGTTCTTTATCTCAAGGCCACAGTCAACAAGCTTGCATGCTCCCCATTCATCATAGCACCAGTTTAATGCACTGTGATGCATCGTTTCCCTCTGCAGAATTCACTATGTGCAAAAGAACAAAAGTACTTGGGAGATTTGGGAGGAAATAGAACGGTGATCGCAGAGAGAGAGAAAAAGAGACAGACTGTCAATGAAAATGAGAGAGATGCATAATATTCATTCATCATAGATTCATTGATCACTTGTTTGGTCCATAAAATGTTGAAAAATGTAGATTGATGTTTCATGAACCTTGAAATGATGATGTTGTCAAATAGCTTGTACATGTGTTCTTATTTGTCTGTTTTCCTATTTCAAATCACTAATCACAAAAAAAAATTAATTAATCAATTACCAAAATAGTTGATTCTTTACTCTTAAGTATGCATTTGAGATCAACAGCCAGCTTTGGTCAAAGTTTTTAAAGTGAGTGAGAGAGTTCGTCTACCCACTAAGTTTGTAAAATTTTAATCACATGAGCTGTTGTTGTTTGGTTGTTTGGTCGTTTGGTTTCTGTTGATCGCTCTAGCTTTAGACCTACTGTAGGTGAGCAGTGGCGGCACTCATACACAACCACAGTCATGCGAGTAATACACAAAAAAGTTTGAGTTTGAGTGTGTAAAATCCCCACAATGTTATGATGTTATTATTATTATTATTATTATTACAATTTTATTCACCCAATTTTATCTACCCATCACGTTGGCTCTATTTCAGTGAAGTGAGCCAACTGAATGAAGATAATTGTTTTTTAAAGATGGCAAATAATAATGCGATGATAATGTCCTGATAGAGTCTTTGACACTTCTCCACTATACAGTTCTAGCATGACTCGGCTCGGCTCGACTCCACGCGGTTTGGTGTCAGGTACGTTGTTTTCCGTGACTTCATAGTACCTCCTCAACGTGGGCAAGGTCGTCATAGCACAGCTGGACAAACCTGTCGTTTTACAACAGACTCCTCTGTTAAATATTGAGATTTTAGACAAATGTTGGAGATAAACGCATGTTTTTCAGGATTTTTAAGTGTTTTTAACTGATCTACACTTCGGCATTGTTTGGTTTGTTTCTTGTCTGTCCACGTCATATTTTAGTATCGGATCAGCTCGCTTGGAACCTCACCAGAGCAGATGCTAAAAAAAAGCACCACTAACCACTATCACTAATAGAAAAGCATTAAGAGTAGAGTCGAGCCCAGCCGAGCCGAGTCATGCTAGAACTGTATAATGGGAAAGCGCCATTAGACTCTGCAAGATAAATCCCCAGACACTGGTGTAGAAGGTGGTTGATGACTTGCTTAGACTGATAAAGGTTGTAGAATGATGAATCTGTAAAGACTGGGCAGTGATGGGGACGTGACGTGCACGCACATAACAACAGCAAGAAGAAGCTGAGGCAGAAATAGAACTCGTTGTTTGAAAAGACAGCAGAAAGGATAAAGGTTAACACTGGTGATGTGTTGCTACGTTGTTGGCCCGATGAGATCATCTGATGAACAGCCGACTCTATATTGACATGCTTATTGTCACGAGTGACTCAAGAGTGACTGTACGACAAATGGGAACTAATCTGACTGGCACAAAAGAGTTGTCTTTGTGATGTAAGCACAGCTTCCTGCGCACCTGGCATTAAAATGAGTCTCATCTCGGTATGATTTAAGCTAAACTCTACACGAGTCTCCAGTGCACACATCTGTAGTGTGGTAGAAGCATTTTCGCTCCATCTACGACTGTCATCAGTGCTGTCTAGCTGCTAACTCAGTGTAATAAATCATTGTCAAACCTTAGTCAAACTTTGCCGGTGTATAATATTTCAGTCCCAATGTTATAATATTTCAAATGGTAAATGTTTTTTTTTGTGGAAGGTCTGTGTCACTCCACCATAACTTACAGAACGTAGAGTAGAATTGCAATTTAGTCAGTGTCATTTATCCTGTCCTATAGATTTTGGTCATAATCCATTTAATGCTTGTTGTAGGGGACTTGCAGGCTATTTCAAGCGAGAGCATATGCTCTGTTGTTTTTTGACTTACCTGATTTTGATACACGACTTACCTGACAGCTGAATAATTTGTCAGCGGTGATATCTTGCAGTTCTGTCACACCAGTTTGCTTGTTGTTGCATCAAAGGAACGAAAAGTTTTTTTTTTTTAAAAGCGCTTTCTCTACTCATTAAAACTGCTGTCTGCATAGAGCGGCTTTCACTTAAAGTTCTATTGTATTTTTCCTTTGTACAGATACACTGTCACCGTGACAATATAGTATGTTTTGATGGGTTTTAGCCAAAGAGCAGTGAAACAATGAAAAAAAAAAAGGATGACCGGATATTAAATGGAGAAAGTAAAATGGGAGAGAAATAAAATGAGAAAGTAATGACATGATTGTTTTACCACGGGCTATAGGCTGTTGTTTTTTTGGCTGTGCAGTCGCGAATCATTTCAAAAATACCTGAAGTGTGATTCACTTTGCCAAAAACCTGTACTTCTATTACTTGAGAGTGAAACTGCACCAAAGTGACAAAAGCAGAGGTGCTAATTAAACTGTGGCATCCAACAAAGCACAAGCCGTGTGACGCACTTCAAAGGTGATAAGGCGAGAGAAACGACATCAGGAGAGCGGAAGAGACGAGAGACAGAAACAAAGGCAGATTCAGAAAATATGGGATATGTGGAACGGGTATCTGTGCATTATGTCTGAAAGAGAGGCGGTAAGTAAGTAGAAAGAGACAATGTGATGCATCATCAAAGGATAATCTAGGGTATTAAAGGGACAATCAGATCAAAACACGCAGGTGTCGGACCATTTGCCCCCACGAGAAGAGGAACTCGATTAGGCGGGCGGTTCACTTTGCTTGCCTGCCTATTTTCCCCATCTCTCTCTTTCTCTCTCTCCCTCTCTTCTTTTGTCTTTGTGATGCTGCTAAAGTTTCTGCAGTGAGTGCTTAATTGAGAGGTCAAAACTGAGGCAAGTCTGCAACATGAAACAGACGGAGAGCATCCACGTTTTTGTGTGCTGTGTGCAAGGAAGACTGACACCTACAAAACCCCCATTTCTCTCTGCTGCAAGCGTCATAAACATTCCAGCATCAGAATCACAGGAACATGTCATTTATCTTCTTTTTAACCCTAAATACAATATTTACCCGAGTTATCAATATTAGGTTGAAGCTGTGTTAGTCAATGCTTACCCTGCAGTTTTTCTTTTGTCGTTTAGACAGATGAATGCTATGGAAGTGGCAGGTACACAAAGAGTTGAAGGGATGGGACTTTTTGAAGGGATGATGATTGCTGCTTTTGACCAAGCAGCAATCATCATAAAAGGCTTAAGGAAACATATAATTTGGACTCCAAACAACACTTGATAAATGATAGTTTTTGTTTTCGTCTGTTGGATGTGCTATTAATGCCATCATGGATGCCATCATGGATGCATGAGTCTGGAGTAATACTACATTATAGTATAATACTATCTCCTACTCTTTCATTTGACTCTGGTGCTGTGTTTCTTGGTGTTATACTTTCTTCAAGGCTGTGAACTCAATAAAAAGAATAATGTGCATTGAAATAACTTGTACAGAGATCAGGCACATGAGCTCACTGTGGTTAGTGGTTAGGGGGATGTAGTGCAATTTTGTCTATGCAAGCCTTTCTCCTGATTTTGTACCTCATTCATTTGTTTTGTCCAAAGCAGGGGACTGGTCCTCAGTGTGTGTGTGTACTGATATTCTCGTTCTTGCCTGCAGACATCAGGTTCCATGCTATGCCTTCACAGACCGCTCTGTATTTTCTCCCCGCACCATATCATGTTTGTCACACTTTATTGATCCTGCTCACATGTGACCTTTTGCCTGACCTGCGTGTTTGCTCCCAGTGTGCCGCTTTCCCTGCAGAGCCCGATGTTCACAAATAAATAGACATTTTAATGAAATGCCTGCAGAGAATGATGGATATTTAATCATCAAAATGTACATTTTATTAAATTATTACATTTTCTTACAATCAAATGTCAAAGTAAAGATTCAAGCAGAGTTGCTTTCTGTCATTGATTTCTGTGATTTTCATCAATTTCAGGCTCTCCAGTAAATAAAGCATTTGGTTTTGTGATTCATTCAGCCTTTAACCCTCTTATGACCATTATGATAATCAGGCTGCCTGGATTTATTTAGATTTTATGGCTGCGGAATTGTCAACAACAGCAACAAGATAACGTTCTCTTCGAATATCTGGCAGTTATTCAACCGTTTAGGTGAATCTTGAGTGTGATTAGACGGTCATTCCACGGAAGTCCTTAATGACAGTAAAGTATATGGGTGCAAAGCTCTATTCCTCTGCTTTCCAGTATCCATCCATGCATCTTTTACTGCTTTATCCTCCACATAAGAGTCATGGTGTCAGCGACGTGGTAACCTATGAATTCTTTATATATAATGCTCGACGCAAGGAGGGAAACCAGAGCAACCAGAGAGAGAACATGCAAACTGGAAGAGACTAGGTTTCAAACCTGCGATCTTCTTGTCGTGAGGCAACAGTGCTGACACAGCGAAGAAATGCAGTGTCTTCCCACTGTTGAGGAAAGCTAATTAGAGCCCCCATAAGATGGTCTGAGTAATTACGTGTCCAATAATGCTCCACTGGAGATCTGTCATCATTGTCAAGTTGCTCACGGCATCAACAACCCCCTTAGCCTCTGATTGATTTCTTTGAGGACCCAGTCCCTTCCCTTATTACCCTATTACCCTCTTTTTCTATTCTGTATGGGATGTGTCACTCTGCGATGACACTCGCACAGACACTGCGAGGACTTTCAATTACTCAATTGCTTTTTATGTAACGTCTGTGGTAGCTAGTGTATCAGACGGAGAAAAAGCGGCATTTCGTGTACATACCACACTGTTTCTCTCCGGTGCTGCAAATTTTTATAACCCAGCTCTGCACCAGGCCGGCAGCTTGCACATCACCCTCTTAATTGTTTTTCTTTTTGCATTTTATTGTTTGTTAGTATAAATTTCACCCAGATATTTACTTTTATCCTCTTATCTCTGTCTGTGTTTTTATATGAACTTGACACCCAGTATGGGACAACCACAGTCATACATAATGATTCATCAATGCGTAAAGGTCATGGATTTTGCCTCTTATGAGACGGAATTGCTTTGTGAGCTTGCAACAAGGTAACTATGTTGTAAAAGCTGTAATGGGATTTAAAAAAACCAAGAAAAATAGGATACTGCCTTTTGTCGACCTTTTTGGTAAGCCTTTTTGTCTAACCAGCTTTTATATGAAGTGGAACTCACTGTATCCCGGGAAGAGCACATGGAGGAGGCTCAAAGTACCGGGCTGGAACCCCCACTGTGAGCCGATTGAGGTGGGATGTCGGGGCTTTTCAGGCCGGTCTCTGCAGAGTTCTGACCTGGTGATGCTGCAGAGTCTGGCTGAAGAGGGAGGCCCAGTGGTCAACTGCTGGGGACTGATCATCTCCCACTGGGTCGCCTGTGAGAAGGTGTGCAATGTTCCAACAGAGCCGAAACACCTGTTGACCCCAGGATACATCACTGAAGATAGCTACTGCCATTTTTTTTTTTAAATTTGAAGTTATCCAGTGCGATCGCCCCCCGTGGACTTCTGAGTAATTACCAAAACACTGTGGTCTCTACATGACCTGCTTTTCGCTCTTCTCCCTCTCACTCACACTTGCACAAGAAAGAAAGAGAGGAGATGTAGTGCTATCTTCAGTGTAAGACATTGGATTCTTTTCTCGTCCTTCACTGAGCTATAATATGTATTTAACGTAGTGTTACTTGTCCAGACTTCATCCACAATACGTGGAGCTGTGTGGTGCAGGAACAGCAGTAGGAGCTGTTGATTTGCTTTGTTTTTTTATTGGTGGAGCACACATTTTTAATATCGGAGTATCACGTTTGTGAGAAGCCGACATTTTGGTTGAGATTAAAATACAAATGTGCACCCCTACTGAGTGCGCATGTTAATTTTGCAAAAGTAAAATGCATATCTTAAACCTTCCGTGGCCCCTTCTGGGCATTTAGTGCTATGTCGCTGTTTACCCTCTGCCTCGTCTCCATCAGTCGTGATGTGATGCGTCACTATGTGTGCAACGCAGGAAAGGACATGAAAACAAAAACACTGCTGTGCTGAGAAACACAGAGTCCTGTGGTGCTGATGGCCTTAAGCATTGTGAGAACCCATTTGACAGTAGTTTGAAACTTGTGGGCATTTGTTCATATTTTAAAGTTAGGCTCCACATCTTTAAAACAATGGGGAACAAGGGGGACTTAGCCAGAAGTCTACCGATATTCTTCCTTGATATTTTAAATATCAAACACTGTGTTCTATTTTTTTAAAATGATGAATGTTTGTGTAAAACAGCTATTTTTATTATTATTTTATTTTCACTGTGATTGGACGCTGCTTCTATCTACCACACTCTAAACGCTTAACAACCAAACTCAAAGAGAATAAATCTATAAATAATCACAAGTAAGGCGAATAAGGCTCCTTTGAGCTTTGTAAGCCTTAGTATTAACATGGAAAAATAGGTAAAAAAAAAGAGCACAGTAGGTTCACAGTGGGTCAAACTGTCACATCCGACCTTTTGTGAGTAGTTTCTCATCACCTCTTCTGCATTTTTGGTTGTAGGAGACAGACACAAGGTGGAATGTAGAAAACTGTTGAAAGCGGCTGCTTTTTTTTTTTAATAAAAACAGTTGCTGAAAGAAGTTGCTCTTTATGGACAGAACACTGACCCTTGGTTCTCCTGACGTGAAGTGAAATGACTAAATGTGCAGAGAATGGCAACTGAAACTAATCTTGTAATTCTGTTTTCCTCTGCACTCTCTCTCTCTCTCTCTCTCTCTTACACACACACACACTCTCTCTCTATCTATCTCTCTGACAGTGGTGTGACAGGGTTTCAGTATCCTGACAGGCCAATTAGACAGCAATTTGCATGTCCTCTCCGCTACATTTGCCTTGTTCATGTGAGCATGAAATAGGATAATCTGGCTTTTGGACCCGTCTGTGACATCAGAGTTGGTCCTTCTATCATCTATGATCCTTCTACCCTGCAAACTCAGGCCCATTTCTCTGTATCGTGAATCATTTTGTAATCACACCTGCACCCTTTCCACTTCCTCTCCTAATGAATCTTATTGATGATGGCTACTTTTCCAAGACCTCAATTGAAATGATGTAAAAAAAAAAAATATACGCTCACTGGACACATTACTATGTTCATCTGTTCATCGACTTGTTAACTCAAATGTCTAATCAGCCAGTGATGTGGCAGCAACTCGATGCATGTGGGGATGTAGATATGGTCAAGAAACCTGCTCAAGTTCAAACCCAGCATCAGAACGGGTGATTTAAGTGACTTTGAACATGTCTTGGTTGTTGGTGCCACAGGGGCTGGTCTGAGTATCTCAGAAACTGCTGATGTACTGGGATTCTCACATCTCTAGGGCTCACAGAGAATGGTCAGAAAAAGAAGAAAATATCCAGCGCATGAGATTCCTCTGGGTGAAACTTCAGAGAACTGTTGATGCCAGAGATCAGAGGGAAATGGCAAGAGTGGTTGAAAATGAAATAAATTTTAACGCTTATGTTTCACATCCAGCTCAGATTAACTCCTGCATAGGCGGAGATTAGCTCCACAGCACTTTCCCTGAGTGCTGTTCTTATCGCTTTCCCTTTTGTCCTCTCTCCTTTTCTAATACAATAGCCAAAGTAAAATCCATAGTTTAATATATACTGTATACTGTGTGTATGTGTACAGTGTGTGTACCTGGTATTCCTTATGTTGTGGGGACCTACATCTGTTTACAGAGTGACATTATGTAATGTAAATGACTACATTTTAAGGTGAAGACATGTTTTAAGGTTAGGCTGAGGTCAGGGTTAGGTTAAGGTTAGGATTAGGCCAGTAGTAATTATGGTTAAGGTTAGAGTAAGTCTCCAGGAAGTGATTGTAAGTCAATGCAATGTCCTGTGAAGTCATAGAAACCAGTGTGTGCTGTGCTTTGTTTATAGTAACCAGTGTGCACTGGGACCGGTTGTTACGCTTCTGGCTGGAAAACATGTCTCAGTTCGACTGTTTATCTCCATCCATCCATTTTCCATCTCAGCTGACATAGGCCGATAGGCGGCGTACACCGCGGACAGATCGCCAGTCCATCACAAGGACACATAGAGACAAACAAACATTCACTCTCACACCTACGGTCAATGTAGAGTGTCAAATTTTAACTTATCCCCATATTGTATGTTTTTGGACTGTGGGAGGAAAACCCTGCAGAAAACCCACAGAAACTGATTAAGCCTCTGTGATTTGTTGATTGACTTAATCACGAGCTTGGCGCTATTGTCTTCTATTGATGTAAGTAGTCGGTCGTCTCCACAAATCATGCCGCATTAGTTGCACCGTTTGCACCCCCCTAAGACTCCTTGGGTATCATAGTTTTACAATCAAACATTGAATATGCTTCAATAAGTGCAGCATGTTTCCCCTTGACTTGTCACAACTGTCACGACTGTTAACACTCGCGCGTGTAATTACCAGACAGTCGTTTAAAACAAACAAAGATCATCTGTGCAAGCATGTGAGTAACCCATAGTTATGTTTTATTGTGCGGCGACTCATCAAGTCATTATTACTGTACAGGGGCACAGGAAGAAGAAGGATGGGAAAAGATGGAATAACAAAACACATGGGCCACTGTCCTCAGTCGTAAATTGCTCATAAGATGACTTTACAGAATCTCAATGGTTGGTTCATTAATGTTAACATAAGGATATCTGTCCAGTGTACATGCAGTACATATGATATACTCACGCAACACTTCAAACACATAAATCTGAAAGACACATTCTTATTTTAAATATGTTTTATACTGTTCAAATTTCAAATTTAACACACAAAATCTGATGTTCATGCAAAACTACATTTTTTTTTTTTTTTTTTTAAATAAAACGTTTTTCTTTATTATAAATTGCTAATGCACTATTTTAACATGCAGTAAATTGTAAATAACTGCCAGATAGGGAAAGTTATTCTGGCCAGAAGCACTTACTCACAGGACATTTTCTGGCTTAGGTGTTAATAACATGATTTATTTTCCTTTACCGTATAAAATACATATATATCATGTTCAGGCTGTTTAATATGGGCTTTAGGCATTGGTTCCCAGACCAGATAACAAACAAATCTGAGGGATGTCTTGCTGTTTCCCATCAAAGTGAAATTTTATTCAATGATGCTTGAGCCTGGGGTACATTGAGATCAACATCTGTTTTAGCAGAAGTGACAGCGGGAGGTCAAATAAGAACCAGTGAGTATGAAAAAGAAAAACAATGATTAATTCTCTTATTGTTGTTGTCGACTTGCAGTTAAAATGCCACCGACCATCTGCATGATGTTCATGTGAATGTCTCAGAAAAGAGCAGCAATGCTCAAGACTCAAAAAGTTCTACAAATACATAAACTAGATATACTTATCCGTCAAAACTAGGCTTTAGTGTACGGCATAGTTGCTAGCGATGAATAAACCTGACAGTGCTTTGACATTTGGAAAATATCCTGTTTTCTTGCCAAGGGTTAGATGCGATGATCGATTGATCATGTCTGAGCTACTGTGTATTTGTGTGCGGTTGGTTTAGCTTAGCTTAGCACAAAGGCTATGAACATTTAACATGATCTGTCCAACATCTCTACATTTACAATTACAATCGACACATGTGTCACAGATTATAATCATTTGCCAATAATCCCCTGAAGTCAAACCTCCTCAAGTCTTTATTGGATGTCCAGCAACGTCATGGTGACAACCATCCTGAAACTCTAATCACTTGATATTCAATGCACAATTTTCCTTAAGACACAATTACCCATTAGCTTTTTCTTCGTTTTGTTTTTCCTCCCCTGTGGATTTAATATGCACTGTGATATCCCACACCGTATCTGTTTTTCCTTCCTCTCTCCTCTTTTTATTTCACTCTCACTTATTTGTGTTTTTCTAGTCTCTGTTATACGCACCTCAGCATTTCACCTCCCTGTTTACTACCAGTCAGCTGTTGGATTGCTGCTGTTAAATAAATTAGATTTCATCCTCATGGTCCAATCTACTCCTAATTAAGTGCATCAAACACAAACACACACACACACACACATAACCTTAAGGCAGACTGTGTACCACTGGACATGGGTCTCTAGGGTCAATTATGGCAGTGTAATGATTGTAATTGGTTAGTTCTCAGCCCATTACCCTATTTTATGTCTCACGCAGAGGACTGTAATTTAGTGAAGGACTGATGGCCGGCATGGCTGTGTGTGATAGATGATATTTTATTTGTAGCCTGCTTTGTGCAGTACAGGGATTCCGTTGCTCCTACACAATTCTTATTTAATCCTTCTCCACAGTTGTGTAACACAATGCTTAACTTATTCCTTTCAGTTTTGTTGTCTGAGATTTGTTTCTGTGTCTTATTATATATATACATATATATATGTGCAGAGAAATGGAAATTATACCCTCCTTTTATGTGAAATACTAATTCTGATTGTCAAAAAACAAGCTCCTTCATTAGTACTTTAGACTTTTTGTACTACGGAATTTCGCTCATCTTCTAGTAGGAGATGAGCAGCCACTGAGCAGCACCCAGGGAGCAATGGGGCTTGGGTACCTGGCTCAGGGCTACTTCAGCTCTTTGACCTGCAATTCTCCGGTTGCAAGCCAAGTTCCCTTTCCACTTGACCACGGGCTGCACCGAGTATTGAGCTGCCATGTCAACAGGTCCACACGCAGGGACAACTCGAGGAGGACACTTGGCACAGTTTGAAGGCTATGAATGTTTACAGCATGTGCCGCATGTTTACTGAAACACAGCCTATTTCAAAAAGTTGCACAATGAATATCATACATTTTAAGTTCTATCCATCACTCAGAATCTACTTGCACAAGTGATTCCAGTGTTGTTTCTTACATTTAGTCAAACAAGAGTGAGTACGGAGACCTTGCCTCATGTCCAGGTTTCTTTTTGTTCACAGCCCTTCCTAATATTTTCGCTCAGTCCGTGTTGCTCACATTTTGGCACTCCAATCACACGCTGCAGGGCCAGATCACCCCTGAAGTGGCCCGGCAGGATCTGACAGCTGTGCAAAGGAAATAAGATCATTGTGCATCCTCACCTGTCACTGTGTCTTCTCTCAGCTGCCCTGACACAAAGGAGTAGTGCTCACTTCTCCAAAAGTGCTGGAACATTTGAAAGGCAATTTCAAATGTGTGACAGAGTAATGGATGAGAGCAGCGAGGGCCATCAGTCTGAGCAGAACTAAGTCAGAGTTCCTGGCTAACATATACTTATAGCCATTCTTCTGCCTCTCCACTCGCTGGAAATGACTCAATTTCCTTCCCTGACAGAACACTGTAGCAGGAAATTACTTTGGAAAGTTACTCACAATCCAGATGTATTGTATGAAGAAGAAGATGTCTGCTAGGTATTTTAAAAAAGCTGGCATAGTGTCACTGCGCCACTAAAGTAGTATGATTAAAGTCACTCACAGCTGATCTTCTACTACATTTCTGGCCTGCCATTAGATCAGAATATGATGTGATGTTTCATGTGGTAAAAATCTGTCTAAAAAGGAATATTTTAAGATATTTCTTGCTGCCTTATCAGCTAAGCATGAATATAAATCAAATGCCCTTTGAGTGGTTTACTTCCAGTAAACTACAAACCAACATGCACCAGAAGACAAGGATAGATGCAAATGAATTCATGACATACAAGGGAGTGGTTCTATAGGACACACATTGTTGCAGAAAGGGGAACAAATAAAGAAACATATTGTGCTCATTAGAAATTGTGCTGAATCTGAAGCTGTGACTTTTTCAGCATTGCAGCTTCTGAACTCAATTAAGCTCGCAATTCCCATCCAAAATTCTTCCACAGGTTTTAATTTAACGCCTCACCTCTGAGGATATCTTTGACTCTACTAATTGTGAGAAAGTAAGCCCGGATAAAGGAAAGGTAAAAATGGAGAAGGATGAATGAGGAACATTCCCTTATCTATGCCTCACAACCTCCCACGGCACAGGAGATGAAGACGGTCTAATATCAGCGCTTTTCTGCCCTTCTACGACCTTTTGTTGACCTTTATGTGTCATTTAACTATCACAAGTGGAGCTGACGCAATGAGGTGAGGATTTTGTCAGCTCATTGTGAGCGCGGTATAATGAACATGGACCTCACTCTGATGATCCGAGGTGTGAAAGAAACCTCAGGCATTGTCAGTGAGGCATTCAGCCACATTATTACACTGGGGAAATTCAAGTGACTTTCACTCTGAGAAGGCAATGTGATTTGAAGTCATTATTTCAAGATTAAAACCAGTTCAAAATCAAATCCAAGCGTAGAGATGAACCGATATGCGTCTTTCTATCGCCTATACTGATCTTTAAAAGTCACTGCAGCTGATAGCTGACATGTGATGACAATATTTGTGAGCAATATGTTTCGCTGATAACATTTTTTTCCTCCATCTGATAAATTTTAACTGCTAATACTAACAAATGATACACGGTTACAAGAAAATGTTTAACTTAAACTTTTATTGAACAACACTTAAAAAGTCGCTTCAAGATGGTCGTGTTTGCACTGCATTTGAAATGATATATAAAGTATATTTTACATAGAGACAGATAATCAATAACCTAATATTTGGCAAAACGTTGTAGAGACTTTGCAGGATTTATTACATTTCTGAGAACAAAAATAGTGTAAACGCATTAAATAATCAATGGCCATGCCTGTATGGCCCTGATGAATAGGTCTACCTCTAATTCTGTTATCAGTTTTATGCATATACTTACCAAATATCCTTATATAATTGATTGTTTTATAGTTTGACTGAAAATCATTTCTGCTAAATTCATACTTATTCATACATACAAATTGTTGTTAAATAGCCTTCTTTTATTGTCCTATTTCCTTTTCTTTTTTTCATATATTGTCTGTATATATCTTTAATCCAAGGTGAAGGTTAATATTTAACAGTTAGAAAGACAGTAAGTATTGATATTATCTCCCTCATAGCTTTTCTGTGATCAGTATTCACACTTGGGTGCTTTGTGTCACTTTTCTTTGACATTTGTGTTAAATCCGCTAGAGTGTTTTACCTGGAACATACTGTATATGCTTTTGAAGCAGACTAAAATCCATGGGTGTGGTAATGGCTGGTCTTTTCTGCCATTCCACACTGGTATTCACTGTGGCCGCACAAATATGAACGGAACACTTCACATTTACCTCCGTCGAAGGTCCGATAAATGATCAAACATGACAGCGAGGCATACGTGAGTTTTGCCTGTCGTGTGATATGACAAACATAACTAACACAGAGAGCTCAATGAGAGACGACAGATGAGGTCCCTGACCTCCACTGCATATTAAAAATGCACTGCTCATTACCTCCTTTCAAGATGTTTTCTCTGAATTTACCTCCCTGATGAGTGCTGCATGTGGTCTCACCCCACAGCCCACACACCTGCTGGCCCGTCTGACTGACGCTTTATTTGTGTGATTTTAATAACTGTGCATTAGTATGCAAAAGATCCTCCTGGGGTTCTCAAATGCCACCTGTCAGCTTTTCACCGGCGCTGTGTTTGCTTTTAAGTCATTCTATAGTTAAACATCTACACTGGCTGATGTGAGAATTATTCTGTCCTCGGGTGCTCAAAACAAACGGGGAGAAAAAAACATTGAGCTTGAGTGAGATAGAAGAGAGTGATAGAGAAGACTGATAAAATAATCTCTGCTGTCCACAGGCGCTGGCTGCCAGCCAAATAATAAATAATAATATGACTTTATTTGGAGGCAGGTATGTGATGATCTTGGTTACTAATTCCCTGTCTCTATCGCGATTAATCACTCAATGACTAACAATGTAAAGCAACCCTTACCGGTGTAGCTGTTGATTGGAGAATATGACTTTATTAACCCGACTTTCATGTTTAGTTGATTATCTCAAATGTAAAGAAGTGCAATTAGCCTGAGGTAACAAAATGTCCACGTCAGAAATATTAATGCAACAGCATTTGCACTTTGCAGGAGTTCTAGTTTAGTTGCCTTCTCTTCTCCGTCATTGTTAACACACTGGTTTATTTGTTGCACTTGTATCAAAGACAAACTCCCTGCAGACACACTCTCTTTGAACGTCATGGTACAAGAAATGCTACAAAGCTCTGGCTGGTAATAAGTTGTATTCTTATACGTTTTTACATATATAATGAGTTGTATTTTAATAAGAAGCCTCACATTGATTACCACAAACTAATAACCAGAGGGCGTTCATCCCCTCAAAGCTTTACTTCCCCGTTTATACTGTATATGTAAATGTTTCCTCTCAGTTTTAACATTCCCAATTCTCCTATACATTAATTCACTTGTATAAACTAATTAGAATATGCAGTCGCTGCATTTGATGTATTATGCATTAAACTTTACCAGGAGCCCCCAGATGTGGGCTTCAAAGGCCAGAACGTTCCTCTGGAAGGTTCCCTGGCTG
Source organism: Solea solea (assembly GCF_958295425.1). Lineage (NCBI taxonomy): Eukaryota > Metazoa > Chordata > Actinopteri > Pleuronectiformes > Soleidae > Solea > Solea solea. The sequence continues at coordinate 9,364,230 of NC_081134.1, read as the reverse complement.
ACCACTTTTCCGGCTGCCTATCATTTCACGGTGGAAAGAGACGCCCGAGCTGTGTGTTTACAGATTGTAAGAAAATCTAATCTGCTTGTGTAAAACATAACGGCTCCACTGACCTCTGAAGTAGCCAACACCAAATCATTTTAAAGCTCCATTAAAACTCTTCTAATGTCGAGAAAGAACCAAATCACCCACCATTAAATTGAAGTGGTAATAGAACTGTCTACCTCCCCGAGACCAGACAGTCTGCCACCACCAGCTAATTTCATCTCTTTGTTTTGTGTTGTCAGTCTCAGGAAAAAACATGTCAAGTTCCTGGCAGCTGCTCTGAGCACACATGCTTTATAGCACTCACCACCTGCCTAATGCGAAATGACAACATAGGTAAAAGTCAAATATCTATCAGGGGTGGTGAGTCACAGAGCTAAAAGGCCAGTTAATATTGCTCTTAAATATGGCAGGTGGTGGTGAGAAAGAGGACTTTGGACTCCTGTTGCTGCTGAATTGGTGAGAAGAAACTGCACCCTGCTGTTTGTAGTGGAGTCCTGTCCCCCTTACTGCAAATATCTATCCCTCATCTGTCCATCTTCCACCACTTTATCCTCTACATGAGGGTCGCGGGGGTCGCTGGTGCCAATCCAAGCTGACATAAGGCGAAAGGTCGTCAGGCCGATTCGAGAGGTCGCCAGCAACCATTCACTCTCACACTCACACCTACGGTCAATGTAGAGTGTCCAATTTACCTGATCAGCCAAATCTGCATGTGGGAGGAAACCGGAGAACCTGGAGAACCCGGAGAAAACCCATACACACACACAGGCAGACTTATGCCACATAAAAATAAAAATAATCTTCTCTACAACCACAGTTTAGGTATTTTTGAGCATGCATGTGTGTGAATATATTCTTTTTTTGCTTTATGTTTGTGTGCACTGGTGCAAATCCACAAGACAATGACAATATATGTGTGTGTGTGTGTGGATATGCGAATGTTTGTCTTCTACAAACCACTGAGCCATGTCCTTCTCTTCTCAGTGAGCCGCTGAGCTGACAGAGGTCGTAGGCGAAGCCACTGTGACATTTACAGCTCAGAGACTCACGGAGACTCGCTGCTGTACCTGGCAGGCTGTGATTATCTCAGAACCATGCTGGCCCACAGTCTAACAGAAGGCTGTTGACAATATAGGAATGAGAGGAAAACATTACGCTGTGACTGGTTTGACTGGAGCATATGATATTAAGCCTCTGATGACCATCATGATATTCAGTCCGTAGTTATTTTGATGTTATGGCTGTAGAATTGTCAAAAAAAAGTCCAGTGAGTGAGTGCTTCTGCCCCTTTTTCCAAGATTACTTTCATGCATGGGGGTGCTGTGCCAATCTCAGCTTTTAAGTGCTCAAACAGGATGTGATGGGCTTGCACCTGTGATGGAATAAATAAAGTAGAAGAGCAAGAGATGACTAAGTTCACCCAAGTGTCCTGTTTGCATTACTGCCAATCGGAGCTGATAAAAACCTGCCACTATTGCTGAGTCTTTTGACCTGGGAGTCATTGCACATTATATCCATCCCCATCGCAGACAAAAGCCAGATGTTAGTCAGTGTTAATGGGTTTTCTGACAAGTAGAAAAGGGGCTTTTGAAAGTTATGTACCATGTGGCCAATTAAGAGAATATACTTCCATTATATGTGCAAAACCTGCCCTCTCTTACTGTCTTGACTCCTTTGCTCCTTCTGACCCAGCAGCCATCACTCTGCCAACCCGTCTCTTTGTGTGTCGGTTTTCAGTTTATTTATATAAAATCCCCTCTTTTATGAGACTAGCTGTCAACTTGTGACTCTGGTAAAGCAGTAAAATATCAGTTACAGGTTAGGGCAGGTGAAGGAGGAGCAGTGAACGACAGGGGGAGGTGAGAAAGAGGGCAGAAACAGGAGTGGGTGAGGAATAAATGGGGCAGAGGAGTGCAAGGTTGATTGTTGCACCTGGGTGCTGATGTTAAGAGCTGAAAAGTGCTTACCGCGGTGAAATCTGTTGCAATAAAAGGAAGGATGAACATGGGGAGGAGAAGGTTAGCAGGGGGAGGAGGAGTTGAAGTGTAGTGAGATACTTTGACAGTGTTTGATAGTGTTCTTTAAACCAGCATTAGTTATCTCCCATACTTTTTTTTTTTTTTTTTAAATGTCACTCACTTTTTAATCCACTTCTTTGTATGTCTTTGACCTCTTCTTTATTTACACCAGTGGAATTCAACTGATGTTGTTTTTCTGTTCCGGGTGGATTTGCTGCTCATGCTGGAGTTTGGAATTTTACTGTGAAGTGCTGAAGTAAAAAGAAAAAAAAACTGCTTTCTTTCTTGTGTTCTAACTTTTCATGCCACACACACGCACGCGCACACACAATTTTCCCACTTAACTTGATAAACAACCTAGTGCCTCATTTATCTTTTTCCTTTTTCACATATTTTTTTTTTGCTGGAGAAAATGTGGAGTACTTAGCCGAAGGCTTATTTCCCTGTCCTCTTTCCACACTCAAGCCCATTATCTTTCACTCACATGGAGCCTCTCTAGAAGTCGCAACCTAAACTGCTCATAGTGGTGTCACACTTGAGCTGTTAACACACCACTTGGTATTGGCTTTTTGACTGAAATGCCTCTCGGAGCTCTCCTCCACAGCATTTAAATCACCACAGCTACATGTTTGTGCAGTTCACTTAACAGGCAAAACTGACAGTCACGCTTCGCCTGATGCATTCTATTCTCACAACTTAAGAAAGTGCAATTAACACCAACTGCATTGCAGACCACCGAAGCCCCCAGCAGAATAAAGGTGAATAGTCTCTGATATTTGATCGTCCCCCATTCCTGGGTTGTGTTCTTTAAGGAATTGGACCTCCTGAGTGTGTATATAATCATAAACGGTGTGTGTGTGTGTGTGTGTGTATGTGTGAGTAGACATGCCCTCTCCGGCTGTGTGAGCTGTTGATTTGTCACCCTGAGGTCAAGTGTATGGTGTGACAATCTCCCAAATGCAATTAGGAAGTAGGCTGCTATCTGAAGCAGTCCAGCAAGACTGTGATGAATTGCCTCTGCATGTCTCTCACTGACTGGAAGTCCACTGTGGCTGCACTGGTCACACACACGCACACACAATGCAGAGAAACCCCTAATGGCATGTCACAGCTACATGACAATTATTTTCTTTTTTTCCCCAAATTTAAGCCAACTGTACAAAGTATTCAAGGACCAGATCCTAATCTATGGCGTCACATTTATGTCAAAAGTCTTGAGAGCAGTAAAACATGCTCACAAGCAAATCACGCTTAATAAAACTAACATCAGATGCTTCACATCAGAGCTTCTTTCCTTCACTTACCCGATTCCGCTCCGCTCCAGAGTTGTAGTGATAGCTGTCAATCAAATACAAGAAGTTCCTTGTGGTTGTGCTTCTTCTTTACACAGGCATATGACCATGGTGGTCCGAACTGCTCGTGTTTAACATGCACACAAGGACCTGTATTGCACAGGCCTAAGTTAATATCTGCGTGCGTGCAGTAATATGAATCGCCCGTGAGCATGATTTACTGCTCTCAAGACTTGTGACAGAGCAAATCACATTTAACTGTAAAGGTGAACCTGGACCTAAACCTGGTCCCTGAGAGTAGACGGAGCAGCAGGAGCTTAAACACACCCTATCCACAAAAGCACAGCCTGAGGCTGACAATGACAATGATTCAAACATGCAAGAAGTTAGCAGGTAGAGTTGGAGTGATTTAAGCTCTGTAGAAGGAGGAGACTAATGACACATGCCCTCGTTTGTTCAGTCATACAGAGCCATGTGCTCATTATGCCACGAGATAATTTAGAGCAAGGAACTCTTTTTATGAAGGTAATCTGTCTACGGTGAAATGCAAAAAGCTGCAAAAAAAGAAGAAAAAAAAAAGTCACCAAGGACCTAGCAACGTTTTTAGTCTTCAGTAACAGAAAATATTCAGTACGAACACAGAGGAAAAGCAAAAGGTCTTCAAATTTGAATCATTTACCCTTAAAATTAGATTTTTTTTTTATCCACAGTGTGCTTGTAGTCTAGCTTGCTGAGAGAGAACGAGGGGCCCATGTTACTGAAACCATATGGCACCTGCATAATTTGCCCACTCCAAGCCGCATGTCCACTGGGAAGAGCTCTAAGTCACCATGGCCTTGAAATGGGCAAACACGGATGGGGCCACCATGGAAACCACTGACAAACCCTTTTGGGACCCATATTGTCGGCACACATATAACCCATGTACATATATAACAGGTATACATATATACCAACAGGAACAAAAACAGCCAGCAGAATTCTGGAAGGAATAGCAGACAGTATGTTATATACATGTGAATTTATTTAAGTAAAGGGTAAGGATGTATTTGTGGGTCAGTAGTGGGATGAAGTTTATTCTATCCAGTCATTAATTAAGGAAGAACAGGAGAATATAATTCAGGGCTTAAAACCTCTTGATAATGTGTCTCTGCTTAAAAACTCATTCCAATCAAGGTCTTACAGTCTCACACACACACACAAACACACACAGACCGGTTTGTGCAGCTATTCTTTTTAGGACACTGCACTGACTTCAATCCATTTGGACAAAAAAAAGCCTTATCCCTAACCAGCTGAAACCTAACCGAACCAGTTCCTCAGAAATGAGGTTCTGCCTCAGTAGGACCAGGTTTTTGTCTCCATGAAGACCCCTGGTCCTGACAAGGTCAGTGTTTATGCCAGACAAAAGTCTTAAGAAGTTACAACATTGAGAACACACACACACACACTTAAATCTTGATACGAAAGCTTTTGTGTGTATATATATATATACTATATATATATATGTATATATGTATATATGTATATATGTATATATATATATATACACATACACACACATATAGGAATAGAAATATAGAAATATTGTGTTGCACAACACATATTATGTTTATTTACTTTCCATAACTGTCTTTTTGATTTTGTGTTGAATCTCCCAAAAATGACAAAGAACTTATATTACTTATAGTATAGATACATAAAATAATAAACCATCCATGTTGAAGAACATTTTAGAATGAGGTTCTTTAAAACCAAACAGTTCTTTAGCAAAAAGAAAAAAAAAGAACCACTGAAATGATATCTGAAGGTTGTGACTGATTCAGTTAAAAAAATCATTTTCAAATGGTCCTGTAGTAAATTCTAAAAATGTAAAATATATGAAGGAACCAGCGCATATCTGACAGGCAAGTCATTTCATTCTTCTTAAATCAACCTATAGATTGATTGATGATCTGATCAGGTTTAAAATGAATGTGATATATGTGAACTTAATCATCAAAGAGTTAAAGAAGAAGTAGATGAGAGGCCCTGTTGAGTGACATTGTGGCCGGTGGGTTATACACTTTCTGTCAGTTTGGCTTTTCTTTAACAGACGACAGTCACAGGCTCTAGTAGCTGCTGTGAACACAATCTGGTTTGACAGCCGGAATCCCCTGATGACCTGTTTGTCCACAGCAGTCTGGAGCTCTGTGGATGTTTCTTCAAGCAGCTTGAGGTTACTTAAGAAAAAAAAAAAGGATAATTCAAAGACATATTTACAACTTTCAGTTAGAACAAGGTACTGAATGTGTGATTGCTTCATTCTAAATCTGTATATCACACAGCAAGAAAGGTCAATATCTCAAAAATAAATTAGAGTTTATTTCTAATTATTTGAACCATTCGCTGTCATTTTGTTGAACTATGTCATTGCACGCAGTCATAATGAATGAAAGGACATAATATTTTATTGAAATCAATAAGGTTTGGAAGAGATTAACGATAACAACGTGTATGTATGAGTGGGCTTTAGGAAAACAATGTATGCAATCTGAAATGTAATTCTTACTTTTTAACACACTCGATGGAGCAATTTTTCATATTGCCTTAGAGATTAGAAACAAAATGGTAAACAACTATTAAATCTAATAAATAGAGAAAAGAAAAATGCTCGGTCAACGTGTGTTAGTCATAACAGGAAAACATTCATTTCTGTGTTAATGTAACAGAACATCATTTTCTCATTAACTCTACTTTTTTTGGTCCTTTTTCTTAATACTGGCAACTAAATATCCAGCAAAATACATGTTTCCTGACAGCTTGACATTTTCTGCCAATGCAGTTTATGCCTCTCGCGCTTTCTGAGGCATACCATCTATTTTAGATGATTGTTGTTATTGATTTATTTTTGCTGACTGCTCCACTTTACTCCCAATCTCTCCTGGCAACAGGCTCACTCCTCAAAGCAAAAAAAAAAAAAAAATGTATGCGTTTTCATATTTACTTTGAAAAGCAACCCCTTTTCCCGTGTGACGTGCGTGCCAAAATATTAGACACAATCTCATCCACAGACCGCAACTGGGTGAAATGACAGTTTTCCCTCTGTGGGGCGAAGGGCAAGGAGAAAAACACTTGCTGACACACTTGGAATGGGTCTGAAATGTCTGTGTTTACATTTACATTAGAGTCCTTCCAGTGCTCTATCAGGGTTTCTTGTCCTCCATGTAGATTTTATGTTTTCACGTGTTTCATGCTTTCAATTCGGAGTAATGCTGTTGCCACAACAGATGGAGAGAATCATGGATTTGCATCCAACACAAAATATCAAGTGAACACGCTGAGTGGAGACTCTGCTTAAGTGTAGCTGCGAAATCTGAAGTCGGATTAAAATCTAAGAACCATATTTGCTCAGTGTTTGAACGTGAGTATAGGCTGGCCAAATTAGGACGGTCCTTATCTGCCTTCTTCCATCAATGTCGTAGCGGGGATTCTTGCTAGTGTGGATCATTGTCAACTCCTGAATCTTGAAAATTGGTTGGGGAGCAAATGTTGAAGCACACTGTGTTTGGCAGCATCATTATTTCACCAAGAAGAGGATTTAAAAAAGTTGAAACGAGGAGGGGGGAGAGAACAAGTGCATCGACGGAAAGATGAGAGGAACAGCGGTGAGGAGACGCCAGTGGTGAAAGCAAACTTTGTCTTTGTGTTTGTCAGTGGGGTTTGAGCATGTGAGCAGAATTCCCATAGATAGGTAGCTCTTTGTTTCAACTGTGTCCCTCTATGTTTGAGCGATATCAGCCGGCACGGGGTCAGAATGCTGCAGCGCTTTGTTCCCTCTGCAAAGAGATTTCCCAAATCCCTGAAATGAACACTTGTGCAGGAAATGAACTCCACACATGATTCAAGACTCACAACTGGATTTATTCACAGAAAAAAGAAAAAAAACCACACACACTGCACACAGTAATAAAGGAAACTGTATGTAGGCACTCGATCGTGTAGCATTTTCAAGAAGTGCAACGTGGTGATGGATGTGGCATGCACTGTTGCCTCACAGCGAGAGGATCACTGGTGTGCATCCAGGTTCAGGCCTTTCAGTGTGGAGTTTGTGTGGTCTTCCTGTGTGTGCGGGTTCTCCAGTTTCCTTCCACAGTGGAAAAACTTGCAGGGGTCACTCTAAATTGATATGTTTGCCCTGCGATGGGCTGGCGACCTGTCCGTGGTGTACCCTGTTGTGCATGTACTGCACGTGTGCACAGAGACCCAAAGCACTGCTGTACTGAGAGACAGTCACAGAGAGAGAGTTGTGGAGCTGATAGGCTTAATAAACAATGTCGGGTAAGTGACTTTAAAATGTAATACATGATCTATTACAGTCACAGTCTTACTTTCTTTGCAAAGTTATGCCTACTACGTTACTTTTGTGTTACTTGTGAGGCTAAGGTTTGGTTCACACTTGTCTAATTCAGAGGTTTGTGCTAACAATCAAGTTCAACACAGCCACGCTTTCTCCTCAGTGATCGGGGAAAGAAATGGCTGATGGTGTTCATCCAAATAAATGATGTGTTCATTAATATAACCGTTTCCCTTACATTACATTACATAACATTACATTACATTAGATTTTCCAACAGTTATTACATTATAATCGCCAATAAAAGATACTGGGAAATTCAAACGTTTTGGGACTAATTAATGAATTCATATTTTATTACCCTTGTACAGTTGTAAGAAGCGAACCAAACAAATTAATCAGCATTGGATGAACTCATGCGACAATGGTGTGAATGTAATGTCATTGCTGTTGTCCAGTCTTCAGTTTCTATAGTCCGAATCCGAGTGACATAGTTAAATAACTGACGTACAACCTGAACATAAGCTGATGTTTAAATGTAAAATCACATGATTAATATAAAATTATCACAAAGGAAGCATATTTTATTTGTGAAACTGTTGTGTAATGTCTTAAAGTTTAAAAATAGGGAACTTGTATACACTTACAGTATCATACACTTAATTTAACCAAAAGAAAACAGGCCAAACTAAAGAGCCATCAAGGCCATTAGAATTGCATAGAGAATTCTGTGTAAACTCAATATTATGTTGCTGCTCTTCTGTCTTACTCACATTTACTCACACTCTTTGGTGTCTCTCCCTGCACTCAGCTGTGTGTGCAGCAGCCTCATTACAGAAACAGCCATATAACATGTTATTTTAAAATGATAGTCCGCTTTCATTGTGTTATCTGCTATATTTCTGTCTTTTCTCTGCCTTGCAACCCATGCATTCTCTCTCGAGTTATTTTATAGGTTTGATTGTGAAGAATGTAAAGCCCTTTGTATCACTTTAAAGACCCTGCATGTATCTGTGACCATGGTTACAGCTGTAAGTGTCAGTGTCGCTTATACACGCTTGTATATTATCAACTGCATCAGGCTCCAGTTTGGGTCTGTGTGTTAAATAGTTGCAATTACATCACTACTATAAGCTCACATCAACAGAACAACTGTCTATCTATATGTGTGTGTATATGTGTGTTTTGATGTCACATTCTCACTATTTTCCTTAGAGTTCCAAATCCCACTTACCTTCCTTTCTTTGTGTGTTTTCAGGGGAGATTTGTGCCTTTAAGATCCATGGTCAGGATGCTCCCTTCGAGGCGGTGGTTTTGAATAGCACATCAGGAGAGGGAGTCCTGAGGGCCAGTAGCCCTGTGGACTGTGAGAGCCAGAAAGAGTACACGTTCATTATCCAGGCATACGATTGTGGGGCCGGACCCAGCGGGGCGGACTGGAAGAAATCACACAAGTGAGTCAAGTGTGTTTATTTGTTTGTGTCTGTGTTTACTTTAATCCATAGTATCGATGAAGGTGGTCGATCAGGCACACTTTTACACTTTCTCCAACTGCCCTAACAAGGACCTACGGCTTCCACTCAAACTGTTTTATTGTCAAAGAAATTATGTTGAACTTTCATGTTTCTTTTAACACTTTGTCCGCCACGTGAGGGTCATGGGGGGGGTGGGCGCAGGTGCCAATCCCAGCTGACATAAGATGAGAGGCGGGGTTCACCCGTGACAGGTCTTCAGTCAATGATCTGCAAAATTTAAATGAAGCTAAGACAAATTTATCACTATGATATTTCAGTTTGTCAGATACACAGTCTAAAAAAAGCCCCAAGTAATAAATATAATGTCAGGGACCCTCCATTTAAACTGTCACACAGATTCATTTGTCAATTAATTATTTGGTTTTGCAGCAGGTGGAAATAGGACAAATCAAGGTCACAAAGAAACCTGCACCAATGAGTCATTATTTTTTTTTAACACAAAATAAAGTATTTTTCAAATGTACCAGCAAATAGTAGAAGTGGTTTCAAGCTGAGCCTCATCACTGAAGTGTAGTATATTTGTTATTCGTTTAATGTTTGTTTTATTTAAGACTTTCTAACTAAATCAATGAAAAAGAAAAAGAGAGAAACGAAAAACAAGTGCAGATCATGAATATGTACGTCTGCAGATTTATGTGCATTGGTTTTATCATTCTATTCCCGAACTTTAAATTAACTTAGATGCAAAAACCAAACAAAAAATAACAACGCACTCCTGCGCTTCCTTTGAAAAATAGTTTTTGTAATTCGATCTCGTCTTTTCCGTTTTTCTTTCTCGACTTTTTTTCTCAGCAGTGAAGCAGAAGCAGCACTGTTAGATTTACAGCTGTCGTCTCTGGATCCGTCCCCCTAATGACCCATCAATACCATGCGTGTCCTTGTGTGTGTGTGTTGGTGCAAAGTGAATGAGAGTGACAGACAGACAGGCAGAGCTGTGTGGACGGCAGCAACTCAAACCTGTAGATCCTTCGGAGACAAGGAACTGCTAAAATAAGCAGCTGTAGACTTGGTACTATATTATCAGCTCAGGGATCTGTGATTAATGTCTCCTGTTGCAGATAAATGCCACGCGGTGTGTGAACGTGTGTGTGTTTTTGTGTCATTATCGCTGCATGACATTCTAAATAGGCCTCATTAAGTTAATGTCATTAATTAACCAGATGTACGTCCTCAGATACTCTGTTAGTTGCTGTCAGAGAAGGTCACCGGTGAAGAAAAACCTCAGGACACGTCTGAGTTATTGCTTCATTTGCATAGTTTGGCACACAAAATGCTTTTAGAGCGCCTCAAGTGCGTGTTTTTGCGTCGTAAAAAAGGAGGAAGAGTGAAAAGTGACAGCAGTACACGGAAACACCAGATCTTTAATTCAGTTAAAACTGGAAACCGGGTCAGTGTTAAATAAAAGATTTGTCGGCAGAGATGGAAATCCAATCCCAGTGAAATACCAATAGACACGACCGTGTTACCTCCGCGAGGAGTTTATGTTTATAACCGCATTTGTCTCTGTTTGTTGTTTTGAGACTTATAACTCAAAAAGTGAAGGACATATTAGGATGAAAAGTGTCAGGGGTTTGTGCCCTTTAAGTGCTTTCCCAAGTTTTTGCTTTTGTGTTTTCCTGACTTATTTTCACTGTAGGCGCAGGAATTGTTCTCTCTCTTCTCTCCTCTGCCTTAAATAACTGCTCTAGCTAAATTAAACCCAAAGATGCTGTAGGTCTTAATTAAAGTCCGTCATCTCTAATGAGATTTCTCCATCTCTCCCGTTTCCTTCATCCATCTGCTTTCCCATTATCTTTGCATCCCTCTTTCTTCATTAACCGTCTCCACGTGTCCTTTCCTTACTGTACTCTCTACCATCTTCTTCCCTCCTCCATTCAGGGCCGTGGTTCACATCCAGATAGATGACGTCAACGAGTTCTCCCCTGTGTTTCGGGAGTCACTCTACAAGGCGTCGGTGACAGAAGGCAAGATCTATGACAGCATAATGCAGGTATGCTATTAAAATGATTCACAGTGAATGCACATTCAGTTTAATTGAATATTTACCGTCATTATTATCCAAGACGATCTTTCTCTTTGCTCGTGTCTGGGCTCAACTTCAGTTGACTTTATCATTTACACATGCGTTAATCATTTTTAAGAGTTAATTATAACACAAAAAAAAATGTTGATTTTGTTAAACAGATCCATTAGTTTGTAGTGTTGTCTGTGTAGCTAAGTTGTATTGTTTCACTACAGGTTGAAGCGTGGGACCAGGACTGCTCACCACAATACAGCCAGATCTGCAACTATGAAATTGTCACAGCAGGGACGCCATTCGCCATAGACCGCAATGGTAAGTGTGTGTTTGTGCTTTGAATCTGGCTCTGCAGATCATAATCCGTCCGTTGATATGTCGTTCTGTCAGTCTGGCTATTGTACGATTTTATCTCGACAACCACTCATTGATTTATTTAGGCATTTAATTATTTTCTAACCCGGGCCACACGGGTGGTTGGTGCAGTGGTTAGCACGACCTGGGTGCGACCGGGTTGGAACGAGGGTCTTTCTGCATGGAGTTTGCATGTTCTCCCTGTGTGTGCACGTTGGGTTTTCTCCGGGTTCTCAGGTTTCCTCCCACAGTCCAAAAACATGCAGATTTGGGGATAAGGCAAATTGGGCACTCTAAATTGACGTAGGTGAGAGTGGATGTTTGTTTGTCTCTGTGTGTCAGCTGAGATTGGCACAGCTCCCCCCCGTGACCCTCATGTGGAGGATAAAGCGGTAGAAGATGGAGGGATGAATATTTTCTAACCCTAAAATGATTACTAAAAGGTCTAGGCTCTTGGAATTAGCCGAGCTCATTCACAGAATGGCCTGTAGTCAGGTAGCACCATCACATACCAGATAATTAAAAAATAGAATGTACCTTCCTCCCCTCATTTACTTTACCTGACATGAACCTGTAATAATAATAAATATAATAAATAATAAACTATACATTTAATAAAACTCATTCAAACTTTTCTACAGAGACGTGGTGTACAGCTCTGTTCTTCCCCTAATATCACCATGAAAGGGCAAAGCCATTCCTCGGCTGAATTTGCATCATATTCCTTCTGTGATCTCTGCCGGCTGAACTTCATGTGATCACATGAACGTGAGCGAGTCGCTGCTAAAGATAGACATGAGAGAGCCGACAGTCACACGACGTCCTCTGGAGATGAATCACCGGGTGCACAGTAAACTTGTAACCAATGTGTAAAACATTATGGAAGCTGATTTGACTGCAGCATGTTACGATGAAAATGTTAAAATACTGCATGGAGTTGCAATATTGCAATGATTCAGTTTTAGACGTAGCCCGAGCGGCAAAATGAAGTGAAATTCATCACAGAATTAAAGAACAAAGAAGAAAAGGCAAGCAGATAAATGTGGCTGATCCCTGCCTTAATGTTCTGATCAGTGGAGTCGCTTTTAACCAGCGCAAAAGTTACTCTCTTTTTGTTCATTTGTGGCTTTACACTAATTCTAACTGACTGCCAGAATGTATTTTATTTCTGAGAGAGAGAGCGAGCGGTACTGTGAGCATTTCTGCCAATATAAAATTTCAGCTTTGGGCTTAGTGCCGACTTCTGCCTGAGCTTCCACAGCTACACTGTTTGATTTGAGTGTGGTGTGATCCAAACTGAATGGATAGTGGAGGGCTTTGTGTGCTGAACTAGATCAGACAGAATCGCACACAGCTTTCCCTATTGTATTTCTTTCTTACGTTCCATCTCTCAGGGTCTTACTTATTATTTTGTCTTGTTGCTTTTTGAGTTTAACCTCCTAGTCTGCTCTCTCTCACTGTATTTTACAGAGGTCCGGCTCATTTTTAATCTGATCTTCAAAACAGTTTGGGAGATCCTCCAAGACACAACACATTGGCTCAGCCTACTTTGTGGAAGAGACAAATGGTAACTTTGTGCTCAAAGGGAAGATAATAATATAGAAGTAAGGAGCTGCTGTGGATGTGGAAAAAGACACAACATTCATTCATCACTCGATAATCCGCACTGCAGGGTTCACGTGTTGTTCTTCACAGTGACTGCAGTCAAATTGAGCTGGACATGTCTTCTCTTATGCTATGATTTGATAACCTGTAATGTACTCTGTGGCCTCCATGAGGCCTCCTAGAGACCAAAGCCTGGTCCTAATGAGGCAGAACCTAATTTCTGAGGAACTTAAGTTAAGTTTAAGGCTAAGATTTGAATTGTGGTTTGGTTAAGGTCAGGGATAAGGCCGTGAGTAGGTTGTCCAAATGAATGGATGTTTGATGATGTTTGTGTTCTTGTATTTGTGGCTTTGTGAGGACCAAAAATCATATCAACCATGTGGAGTGAAGACATTGTGGTTGGTCCTCACACCTTTACAGGGTTTTTGGGGGGTTAAGACCTGGTTTTAGGCTTGGGTGAGCCTCTGCTGACCTCGGTAACCCCTCCTTCCCCACACACCTGCGGGCGAAACTTTGGCAACAGGGCTTTCAGTGTCGCTGCTCCAACTTTTTGGAACTCACTCCCTCTGGCTATTCAGCAGACACCAACTCTGGAGTCGTATAAATCAGTGTTGAAACAACACTTGTTCCTGCAGGTTTCTGCCACCTGATCGTTTGTTTGTTAGTGTTTTTGTTCTGATTTGTTTTTTCTCTTCTTTATACTGTGGCCTTGGGTTTTGTAAGACGCTGTATAACTCAAAGTTATTATCACTTTATTTATTATTAGGGTTGGGCACTTAGTTGTGATTGTTAAGGTTAGGGTAAGGGGCTAGGGAAAGCGTTATGTCTAGAGCTGCAGCTAACGATTATTTCCATAATCGATTAATCTGTCGATTATTTATTATATATTAATCGATTAATCGTTTGGTCCATAAAATATCAGAAAACCTTAAAAAATGTTGATCGTGTTTGTCAAACCTGGAAATGATGATGTTCTCAAATGTCTTGTTTTGTCCACAAACCAAAATGATTGACTTTTAATGATTTCTTTGTTATCCAGAGCAAAGAAATGAAGAAAATATTCATATTTAAGAAGTTTAAACAATTGAAAATCTTGTTGTGTTCATGAATAAAGCTTCAAACCGATTCATCGATTATCAAAATAGTTTGTCGATTAATTTAGTAATCAATTAATAATCGATTCATCGATTAATCATTTCAGCTCTAGTTATGTCTATGAGTGTCCTCACTAAAAATGAAGCGCAAACGTGTGTGTGTGTGTGTGTGTGTGAATTCCTCTCATTTACTACAAAGATAAAACATTGTTTTCCCTAAACTGATTTTTAAGTAGATTGAATTCCAAGACAGGATTTTGTATTTAACTGTCAAGATTAAGAAGATAAACTAACTCCAGACTTATTTGATCCCATATAATAGGACAATAACGTTATACTGAAAGAAGAAATAGAAATGTCCTCTCAAATCAAAATAACACCTATGTTGCAGCGGTTGAGTGATTGTCCAGTGTCTTCCAGCACCATTACTGCTGCTGTTGTTTTTACTAGCCGCAGTTTAAATAGTCACTGTTTGAGATTTATGTCGGAACTGTCTGACTCTGACCTCCTTGCCTTTCTTCTCCCTCTGACATTTCAGGCTCAGCTCTTTTTCCCCAGTAATGTTTGACTGTGAACTGGCTTCCTCATTGTTCCCCCTCCACTCTGTTCTTCCCTCTTTCTCGCTCTTTCCTCCTCTTCTCCTCTGGCCTCTGACAGCAATTAGAGTGACAGCCTTTCTTTCAGCACAACCTCTGGATACGAACAACAAAAATAGCCTCAGTTGTCCTTGTCGAGGTCCAGGGAAAGATTTTAATGGCAGTGACTGATGCAATGAATACCTGACACGTTAAGAATATAACTTTGTAAATAATCTTCATTCGCCGAGGAGAAAAGGCTTGTCCGGTTTTATGCTGCTTCAGTGGACTGTGGCTTCAACAACAAAACTCACACATTTACAATTTCCTCAGCTGTTTACACACATCACCGAAATAATACTAACATTTTCAACAAGTCTACTCAGCCAGTTCCTTTCTTTAACAAAGATCCGTCAGCCGTAACAGAACAGGGAGCTATTGTTAGAATGAAGAATACACATATTGATTTTTAACTCAATTTAGAAAACCTAATTTGTCCCAGAAGAAGGAGTGGAGATAGAGAGAGTGTGTAGTGTGTGTGTACATGTATTTAGTAGCAAGCAAACCTATCTTTGTGAGGACATTTTGAGCCTGTGAGGACATTATTGGCTGGTCCACACAGCTTTAATGGGCTTTTTGAGGATTAAGACCTGGTTTTAGGGTTATAGTGTCCCCATAAAGAAGCCAAAACCAGTGCGTGTGTGTGTGTGTGTTAGAGTTAGACAGATTTGAACTGGAATTAATGGCAGTGACTTGTCTGTGGTGGCATATCTGTCTGTCTGTCTGTCTCTATCTATTTCTAACACATTACAGTATATAGAATGGTAGTAATTTTGTAATAGAGATGTGATAATATATGGTTATACCTTCTTATTTCTATTATTTTTAATGCAATACACAACTTGGTAAAAACAATGGTAATAGTGTGTAAATAAGGAGAAAATATTAAGATTAATTCCATGTTATTTCCACTGTAAAATACGTATAATAGCTCTATAATGAGAATTACATCAATGTCGTACCTCCACATGTAATCATGTCAATCACAAGTCCCATGCACATTGTCTGTTGCTATTACCAAGCTGATCACTTGATTACCATGATTATAAAACAATATTACTTCCTTATACCAATATTATTACCATACTGTTTACATTACAGTACAGTAACTACATGGTAAGTATTACTTCTTTATTTCAAAGTGTTTCCCAGTTTATTACCACTCAACAAACGTGGCAGTTGATTCCTCTCCATCAGTGGCTAATATTATTAAGTATATTTACTTTCTGTTTTTCTCTCTCTTCAGGCAACATCAGAAATACAGAGCGACTGAGCTATGACAAGCTGCAGAGCTACAAGATTATGGTTACGGCCTTTGACTGTGGTCAGAAAAGAGCAAAGGAGGACGTGGCCGTGCATATTGATGTCAAGCCTGTCTGCAAACCTGGATGGCAAGGTCAGAATCTTTTTTTTTTTTTTTTTTTTTTTTAAATGGGCTGAGATATTTCGAGAGTGTCACACAATGTAGGATTTGCTGTCGAGTATGCAGTGTATGCCATAAAGTAGCACCAGAAGTTACTTGGTGCCACCATTATTTGAAAGTTAAAATCCTACATTGTGTTGCTTTAGTTTACATTGGAGCATTTGACAGAAATGCATGTGTTTCTATGTCAGTATAAATTGCACTGACATATTGTTTAAAATGTGCTTCAATATTAAGTAACACCCTCACATTTGAAGCAGGAAGTTCAGTGCAGTTTTTGTACATTTCCCCCGCCTTGAGGGAGCGCTTTCATTTTAGAGGGAATGTCTCTTGAGGAAATCAGAAGACCTGACAGAAAGCTCCAAAGGGAAAGCTGACTTGAGATATAACATGCCAGCAAACTTGGCATTCGAGCCAGTCCGTCTCCCCTGCTGCTCCACCTGTCAGCACTGCAGCATCTCAAGAGTCAGGAATGAAAGCAGAAGACAGAGAAAGATAAAGCTGGACGGGGGGGGGGGGGGGGGAATCGGAAAGAATAAGAAAGATAAAGAAATGTATTCTTGCAGTCTTAAAAAAGTGTGGCTAGAATATGGGTTGACCAGAATAAATCTTTTCTTATCTTATTCAGTCACTAAAGTGAAATGTGATCTTCCAAAAGAAGGTTGACATGTGAAGGCAGCTGAATTACATCTGTATTTATTTATTAGCCCAGCACTTTATTGTGAACCTTGTTATTAGACTTTGCAAAATAGAAATGCTCTAACACACTCTTGCTATTTAAATATGAATATTTGTTATTACACTATATATAAAGACAACGTAGCATTTTAGATGTGCCAATCTCATTCTAATACTTTTTATGCACACTGTCCCTCACTCTCTTTTCTTTAAGCTTGAGTCCATATTAGGTGCCTTTAACCCTGGAAATACAAAATAAAAAATGTCAATATCCGACTTGCCCACCAGCATGATTGTTGTGATAGTGTTGAGTGCTTTCTAACAGGCGACTGAGATTAGGATGTAGTCGGCATCAATGAAACCGTCCTTCCAACATTCTCTCCTCCGTCATTTTCACCCTCTCTCCTCCATTATCTTCCCCCTCTCTCCTCTGCTCTCTTGAAATTCCTCCTCTTTTATATTTTATATATACACACTTTCTGTTGTTATTACTAAGATATCACGTATTGATTACCATAGAGATAAAATGCTTTATATCACACATTCTATGCAAAGATGCAACTTAACTTATGTAAATTAAAGCAGACAAGCAAATAATGTGACTTTCTATCTCAAATTATTTACAAACATACTATTGCCATATTCTTACTGTACTGTGATATAAAGTGTTCCTGTATTTATGCAACAAACATTCATATATCAGGTTAGAGCAGAAGTGCAGAATGTGTCGCCTGAAAGGTGAAAGAGGAGGAGAAAACCTAAAACAGCCTAAGTGAGCAAACCTTCTCTTCAATGTTTAGACAGATATTCAAACAATAAAAGCTAAATGGGCAAAAATATTTGATAAAGACATAATGTACAGTATGTCATGACCTTATATCAGCCCGTCCCCTATAGTTCAGGGGATAAAACATCATTTAAATTCCACTTGGTGTAAGTGGTATAACTGCACACATGACAGTTTGATAATATAATAACAAGGTGGCCATCTTTGTGTCTGAGTGCATCCTACAAATTGTGCTCTTATCAGGAAAGAAAATCACACGTGACCAGGCCTTAACAGAGATGACAGACAAGATCCATCAGTCCAAAGAGACCGTGTATTGAAAATGTCATGAAGACCAGTTGTTTAGGCTTTAGGGACGTGAAAATGTCAGTATACGTCACAGAGGAATAGAGGGACTGTTAGACAGAGTAACATGGGTTGAGGAAAATTGTTGTGAAATGGCATACAAACATTTTATAAATGTCATCATCATGAAGCGATCCGGGGCAGTTGATTTCAGTAAACGGGAAGAAAGTGTTTCTAAGAGTGGAAGGAACGCATATTCATTTTTGATCTGTAAAGGAGCTGCGATCAATTGAGCTGGATCTTGAAAGTTCAAGATACTGGCTGATGACACATGCTATCGTACCCTGCTCGCATCTTCATCAATGTTGCATGATACTTTGCATTTTGACTCATAAAAGAGGACCAGGCTGCATAATCCACTTGTAAAACCATTAACCTCTCGTAGCCTGGAGCCATGAATAAAACATAATGCACTGATGCACACAAATATCAAGTCCACACATAACCTCATTTATCATCTGTATGTAAAGGTCAGCAGTGCCTCCATCTGCTGCCGCTTTTTTATTTTAGAGAGAGGGCTCCTTGACACGAGCGGAGGCTAAATATGTCTTGCTCCACCTCACATTCTGCTTATTTATATATTTATTTACACACCATTTTTCTTTTTGAATGTTTATTTATTTTTTTTACAGGAAACTTCATATTATATTCTGTGGGCATGCCCCCCCCCACACACACACATGAACTTGAATGGTCACAATCATTTAATGACCTACATCTATCTATCTATCTATCTATCTATCTATCTATCTATCCATCCATCCATCCATCCATCCATCCATCCATCCATCCATCCATCCATCCATCCATCCATCCATCTATCACAGTAAGTGTTGCTCCAAAGTGAAAGTTTAATTATTTATGGGCAGGAAACAACAAACCCTTGTTAAACGGAGAAATATGGAAGCACACAGCAGCCACAGGTTAGAAACAGATGTCTCAGGTGTTTTTCATTGTTATGAGACAGTTTTTATGCAATTGTGTGTCGTGTGTGTCTGTGTGCGTTTGCACAATGCACAACACAATTTTGATAACAAAATACTATCTTCAAAGCACTGACCACATTTGAATCCGTAAAGGTTGGAGCAAACGTGTGGACTATGAACCAGGGACTGGGAGCAAGCAGCTGTTCCCCAAGATGCACCTGGAAACCTGTGGTGGTCCTCTGTCCGGTATGAGGGCCATGGTGGAGCTGCAGACCAATCACATCGGGAAAGGCTGCGACCGTGAAACATACTCTGAAAAGTCTCTGCAAAAACTCTGCGGTGAGGACAAAGAAGTGAGAAAAAGTGAGGTCATGAAAATGCCGTGTTAAAGAAGCGAGGTGAGTGTCAGGCTTTGAGGGAGCAAAGAGGAGAAATAATAATGAGAAGTAAGGAAAAAAAATGTATTCAAAGAAGAAATTACTGTCAACCTCTCTTGGATATTAATGTGCCAGTTTCCAATGTTCCATTTTAATCCTGAGAGAATGACATTTTTTTATTCTAAATCGAGTTCCAAACGTCGTATCAAACTGTGACATGTTTTACTACTACCCATTGAGACTTTAGCACTGTAATAAACAGCACAAAAGCTAAGGAAATTTGTGTTTGATCGATTCTTTTTTTTGTAACTATGCTTCTTTTTGCCAATGCCAAACAGCTCCTTCTGCTATTGTTTGGTGTCGTTTATTGGATTGGATGATTGAAGTCTGAAGAAACAAGACATATTGGCAATTTAACAATCTATCCATTTAACAAACAGGGGCCTCAGAACCATACACAGCCCTCTCCCTCATGCTGAAAAATAACTTTGAAGAGGTTTTGTTTTTTGTTTTGTGCTCACTGATCATTTTCAACACTAAAATGTAATGTCAGTCACATTTAAGATAAGATAAGATAAGAATAGTCCTTTATTTGTCCCGCAGTGGGGAAATAAACATTGTTATAGCAGCAAAGACAGTAAAGATAAAGATAATAAATAATAAACATGCATTACCAAAAAAAGTACAATATATAAAGATAATAACACTAGACTAAAAAACAGTTAAAATAGAATGTAGAATGTACATAATAGACCGCTTATTTCTCTCTCTATTTTTGGAAGTGGGAACAGATTATTTTAAGAACCTTTTCTATATGCCACGTGTTACCCCAAATACATATACTTATTTATAGATATCCTTCATTAAACCAGATATCTGACATACACAGGCTACGCAGGGGCGTGAACTCACATACAGTGTTAGGAAGCAGCTCCTGTACAGGTTTATTTTCCGTGGAGGTGTTTTGACGGCGTCTTGTCTTATGATTGGCACATGCAGGTGCAGCATCTGGCAGCACTGACCTTCTCCCGGCCCCCAGCCTTTCCACGAACTGGACAGTGACTCTGCTGACCGACAGCGGACGAGACAGCGACCTGATCTACAGGTTTGACGGGCGCCAGGCTGCCAATGTTCCGGATCATGTGGTGCCCCAGAATCTAACAGACCAGTTCACCATAGCAACCTGGATGAAACATGGGCCCAGTCCAGGCCTCAGAGCTGAGAAGGAAACCTTACTGTGCAACTCTGACAAGACTGGTGAGGAAATGATGTCACTTCTGTTAACATGCACAACAACAACAACAACCAAATTTGTCATCAGTGTTTTGTTTGAACTTTAATTTTCCCATATTTAAGCAGCAATGTGCTTTTACTGTGAAAGTACTAAAACTTTTACTTTCACTTTAGGGCCCTTGCAATAAAATGTAAAACTTCTATACTTTGAGTTCCTTGCAAAGAGGACACGCAATAGACCAGGGCTCTCAAACCTCAAATTACTTGGGGGCCTCTGAGCATTTAGTCTGGTCACTAGGGGGCCGGTCAACTGAAAAAGAAAGAAAACGAAATGTGTTTTAGGGAAAAAAGCAACATTTCCATAAAAGTTAGTGATATCATCTTGAATACATAGATATGATTTCAAAATAAAAGTGTTTTGACATGGAATGATATCTAGTTCACAATCAAAAACTAATTTCTTGTGCAAAATGAATCTGGAGATGATAAAATAGAACATACAGGAAATTGATTAGGCGACCGCAAAGACCCCAGCGACAGACACTGCATGACCAATATCTCCTTAAAATAAGTATTTCTACATTTCTGAGTAGTGTACTTACATTAGCAATACGTTTAAAATCCATAGAAATCAGTATTTCTGTAAGAGACAAAGGATCATTTCATTTGTCACCTTTGTAAAGCTGCTGCTGTTTTTTTGGTTCAATATTTATATCAATTTTTCAAAATAAAAATGATAAAACAAAACTCACAGGGGTTAAGAATGGAATACCCTCACGATTCATATCTTCACAATATGTCGTGACACAGTATGTTTCCCAAGCACAGTCATATTTTCAGAGCCTCTTCTACTGTACATCACCATTTTTGATATATTCCCTAAAGTTCTCCCAAATACTGTAAAATTCAGAGATTTTCTCTCACGATACATACGTGTGTTTGTGCTGCAGCTGGGTTCAGTGTGACAGTTCTTACTGGTGTCAGGGGAAAAAAACCAAGTGTCCTCCTGGTGGATAAAATAACCTTGTGATTAATATCATGTACAACTGATATTGGATATCATCATATATTGTGATATGACATCTGTGATGTCTTGCCGTGGCTGAAAAGGACCAATATTGAGGCATTTAGTCAAGTATTATGATATGTATGATTGTATTATTCAGTCAATTGGAAATCATCTATCATTTATAAACAGTTAAACAAATATACACCAGATATCATCAGAAATTATGTAAAGTATGTAATAATAGGAAAATAGTACAGAAATGTATTTTCTAGGGTAGATAATCTCGTTGATTCTATAGTAAGTCAAAGTATTTACAGTGTATCATCGTCATCATCATTGTCCTGTGAGAAGCACAAACCTATAAAAGGAAAACAGCCTGTGTCCAGCTTATTTTGGGACATAGCCTAAAATGTTGGGACCTAAAAATGTCAACATAATATTATTTATAGGCCATATTGCTTCGTCCCATGGACTGTAGAACTCTATTTAACCATTGTGTAACCCGTGTTTGTCTCTGTGTTGCAGAGATGAACCGCCACCATTACTCTCTGTATGTGCACAACTGCCGCTTGGTGTTTCTGCTCAGGAGAGATTTCACTCTGGTCGACACTTTCAGACCTGCAGAGTTCCACTGGAAACTGGAGCAGGTGAGCGGTGTGGGTGTGTGTGTGTGTGTTCCAGGTATTACTCATGTTGCGGGGACCAAAATCTCTCCACGCAGTCACAGTATGGGGACAAAAAGCACGTCCCCATAAGGCCGAGGTCAGCGTTAGATCAAGGTTAGTTAGTTAGGGTTAGACCAGTAGTAATGGTTATGGTTTGAGTAGGTCTCCAGGAAATGAATCTAATGTAATGTCACGGAAACCAGACTCTGTCTGTCTGTCTGTCTGTCTGTCTGTCTGACCTGGTCTATGTCCAATTTGAGTGCGAACATAAATTCATGGTGATGTTCAGCAGTAGCTGGCAGGCCTGTCATTATTTGCATGGTGAAGGGAGAGGCACTGTCCTAATTAATGAAGGCCGTCCATCACTTAGTTTTTGCTTCCTGCGGGAGATAACAGGTTAGACTCAAAGTGGAAATTCTGTTTAGTTATGGGTAATTGCTCACCCAGCAGCATATCTCGATTACCTGTCATGCTTCTGGGAAGTTGTTGCACTAATTTGCGATGATGCTTACGCTGTTTTCAGTTTTGTAGAAAGCCCTTAAAATGAATACATGCCCTGTATGAGGATCCTTTAACTTAAAAATAGCTATGTATAATAATGTATTTTCTTCCAGCGAATCATGCCAACCCTAAATGTAAAAATTCAAACTCGATGTGTGACAGTGAAATGCCTTTAAAGATATCAAAGTGTGCGTCCAGACCAGCGACTGTGTTGTTGAAGGAGACATCAGTAAGATAAATGTTTGCACAGACAGAAGAAAATCTATATTCAAGGGGGAAAATCTTACTGATAAAAGAAATAAAATCATTAATGATAGTGATGATAATCTAATGAACTTGCTGGTACAGATTTCTCCCCTTTTTCAAAGTCTCCCCAGGTCACTTATACTAAAAAGTAGATGTAAATATAATCTAAATGTTTGCCCTTGGGATACAACAACATACATTATTTATCTGCCTCACGCTGACATTATTAGAAAATGCTTCACAGTTACTGCAAACTCTCACCAGCAGATGAGAGGAGATTTGTATTTGTGTTTTTTCCCTGTGTCTTGCTCATGCATAATGTGAGCGTGCATTTACATATGCGTCACCTGGTGCCGACGACTTTAACTTTGGAGTTTTATCTCATGTTTGCATGCAAAAATCACTCTGTGTTTTCTTGTCACTGTCTCGCTTGATGCTGATGTGTACCTTTCAGCCGGAGAGCTGTTTGTTGGGAGTCACAGGTACAACAAAATGGATTTTTTTTTTTTTTCATGTGTACTTTGCCCAAGCAGGAAGGTTTATTTATTCTGGGTTAAAGGTAGATTGAAAAGTGTTTTTCTCATTCCAGTGCCCTTCTCTCCTGAGGCCTTTAGAGGTTGTGTTTTCTTGGCAAACAACCCCGAGACAGTGTTGTATTTCTTTACTCGTTCGGCTTCTTTTCATTCTCTCATTGTCTTACTCTCATTCTCGGACTCTGTCACTCATTTTCTCCCACTCTCTCCCTAACAGCAGAAACTGGGAACCCCGTTTTGCTCCTTTAGTTGGATCTTATAGAGTCACAGAAGACACGAGCAGTGTAGGCGAAGAGAATTTGTTGAGTTCCTCATTAGTACAAATCACTTGTGAAGAGAAAATAGAGAATTGACATCACAGGAGTACAAATGTGCAGAGTAAGGCTGAGGATAATTGTACGGTGCCCCAGACATGGCATGGGGGGAAAAAGACTATAAATTGTGGCCACGAAATTGGTATAATGTGTGCACGAAATACTAATTAATTTTTTTATAATAATTCTGATGAATTACCTTGAGGGCTGAAGCTGCACGATGGACAGTGATAGTGTGATTGAGTTTTATTTTAGGTTGGGAATGAGTTACAAAGATGTTCTCAAAAGCCTTGGCATTGCAACGAATCATCATTACCGAAGTTAAGTAAAGTTAGAAAAGATATTCAGAGATTCAAACTTCCACGATCAATACCATTTAAACAAAAACTTTGTTGAAACACATGCAAGACATACTTGGACAACAAGCTACAACCCCATTTTTTATCAAAAATGAGTTGTCTTCCGAGGTGCAGAAACCACGTTGATCTCTATGGGCAGTCTTCAGTGAGACTGGAGGCCAGGGATCGTCTACAAAGTGCAACACCTGAAAAATATACTACACCATGATACAGCTTACTGCCATTCAACTCACCTCACACCTCACATGTTTCCTTTCGGATTATTCTGCACCACTCAGTGTGAAAAAATATGCTTTTATATAATTTATGTGACTATTTATCAGTAATAATTGTCAAATTGTGTCAATAACTTCACTATAATATATTGTAGTGTCATTAAACTGTAAATGTCACAGTGGTACTGTACATGGTACTACACCACGCAGTTTGAAAACATGCTTTTATATCATTTTTGTGAATATTTATTATTAATAAATAATAGTGCAGTGTCATCATTCTATTCAAAATATGTCTTCAAGCATGTTCTTCAACAATGTTTAGTTTAAATGTTGTTGATCGCGGCAGTTTCAATATGTGAATATCTTTCCATCTAACCTTACTTTAGTTTCAAGCGAGGGTGCGCTCCATTTGCTTTACCAGCTGTCCAAGTTGGTGACGGGAAACTCACAGATTAGTATTTCGTGCACATGTTATACCTATTTTGTGGCCACGAAATAAAGATTTTTTTTTCCCCTTGTCATGTCTGCGGCTCTGAATGATTGGAGCAATTTATAGCTCAATTTGCTCAAATACAGGAACGCTACCTGATCGGTTCATTCTGAACAGATTATCTGGCCAATTTATCCTGCAGTGTGAGAGTTCACAGACACAATCTCACAAGCACAAGTTTGAGCGGTCAAATGTTTATTGCGTCACAATACAAACGGTTTAGTTTTAGCGCCCATGCTCCTATCTAATCACTCCCCACAGATACGGTTACGTTGACTTATTGGGTCGTGATGCGCAAACATCTTAAAGCCTCAGTTGGAGCCTGGAGGTGGCCTAACAAGACAATGGATCTCTTTAAGAGTGGCAGCTAGAGAGAGACTGCCGTGGGCATGGACTGAATTGCTGCTCTTTTACAAAACAGTTTGTCCTTTGGGGGAAAAAAATCCTGCATTTAATTCATTCCTCAGAGGGTCAAACACTCTGAACGGATAGACTGGAATGCACCCCAAGGAGTGATAAAGTATTCTGACTGTGCCCTGGGTTATTCTGAGAAATAACAAACACGCAGACTGTGTACGTTTTTCAGAAATACGGCCAATGTTTCGGCGCATGTGACACGGGCATGTCACATGCCATCCCTGTCATAGTAGAAAATCAAGACTGCAGTTTAATACAAACATGAATAATGATTTTTTTTTTCTCTTTGTGTTTACATTGCTTTCCAAATATAAAAGCTACCCTTGTAAACACTTTACAGCTCTGAAGCAGTTTAGACTATAACAAAAAATTTTAAGTGTCACATAATGTGACACTTTGTGCACACTGAATCCCAAAATGATTTAAAAGAGAGGCTAGCACTGATTATGAAAGGTAGTTGATCCTATGTTAGATCACTCCAGTAGATAATAAACTTTTTTCTAGGGACATAAAATACCTGTGGAAATATATGTAAATATGCACAAATGCACACTGAATTCTAAAAGGATTTAGAAAAAAAAAGCCCAGCATTGATTGTTAAAAGTTGATTTTTTTTTATCCTATGCTATATCATTATTTTAAGGTATTAAACTTAGTAGTATTGTATTTATTCATTGTGATTCTTGGCAACAAACATATTTAGAGATATTTATATATCACAATAGATGATTTAAAAGATGATTTTAAAAAGTAAAATGTGAAGTCAGTACAAAAATAATTCCTCACAGCTGGTGTCTAATCATTTTAATGTCAGCCTTTATAAAATACAGTTTTAAACACACAATATGTAATTGTTGCTTATGTAGTCTCTCAATCAAACCAGTAACAAAAGAGCAATTTTTCATGTTCTTTGATTTTATTTCTTTATAAAAAAAAAGTATTTTTAAATAAATCACAACTAATTGTCTGGATCTGGATTTAATAAAAACACATATCGTTGAGTTTCTACCTCGGTGACGAACACCATTTTGAGCTTTTTCTTTTGAACCCACTGCTTTTATGTTAGTTTGTCAGATATTACATCTCTTTTAAATTATATTTGACTCCTTTGTTGTGCATTAATAACTAGAGCAGACATGGGCTAAACGAAGGATGTGAGCTGCTCTATTACTTAGTGCTTAGTAACGAGAAAAGGGTTTAAGTTTGAAAGAACAAATAGGAAAAAAAAAGTGACTATAGGCTGTCACAGCTGCTTCTTACTGTCCTTGTTCCTCCAGCACTTAGCAAGGACACTTACTTGGCTTCCTTGGCAACTCCATTTAGCTCTATTGATTTTGCTATTCTCACCCCGAGAGGGGAGCGGCAGACAAGGGTGAAGGAAAGGTGGCAAAGAGGGGGTGATGGAGAAGGAGGCTTCTATTTTCCGTGTCGATTGAACACTGTGAAGGAATGTCACTGCCAAGAACCTTGGTGTATGTGTAAACACACTCATGCAATAACAGCACATCCATTTCCCTCGCTCTTTCAGCCTGTGTTATGGACTCAAGGATGGATCGCCCCGCTTTACATGGACATTATTCACTCTCCCAGTCGGTACAATCCAGCTATCCAAAAGATATTTCCTCAGAATCCCACAAGTTCCTACACACTTCTCGTGTCTTTGCAAGCCAAAGATACCAGGAAAGTGTCAGGCACAGTCGTGAAGCGGAGGAGACACGACAAACACTGGAAAAAGGTTACGTAACGCAAAGAAGAATAAGAAGATAAAGTCATATTTTATTTCTTGCCCTTTTTTAATTTGAACGTGTTCCTGTGTTTTCCCGGCGTAGTAAGAAAATGATCAAGTGTTTACGTGTCATGGCATTGATCTCAATCCTTACAAATGTGCTGTTATTTACTCCCAGCAGGGCCTTTGTATAGAGCGAATAGGGGAAAAAATCTATTGAACAGAAGGTTGAGAGGTGTGGTTTTCTGAGGCTCGAGACTAAGAGGCAGTGCATGGTGGTGAATCATGTGTCTTGAGTCACAGGTAAAGTTTCTCCTGTTATGCATCACGAAACACCCGCAGACCTCTGCTGTTGATCCTTTATGTCTGACTCCGATTACAAGGACTGAATGTAGGAAACGCACAAATCCTCCCTCTCTGTTTGTTTGTCTTTGCAGCATCTACACTTATCTGCCTTATCGGCCTGCTGTTACCATGTTTGTTGTGCCACTGCTTGTTCCTCTCTGTCCTGTGTTGATTAGAAGACTCGCTTTGTCTCTCAGGAGATTAACTGGATGGTCTACCCCACCCCCCTCCCCCCTCTCTCTTTCTCTCTCGCTCTCTCGCTCTCTTCCTCTCTCTGTGTTTGTGTGTTCTTGCATCTTTGTGAGGACCACAAACCACAAAAAAAAACCATAGGACATTTTTGTTTGGTCCTCACGTTCTGTCACCAATGACAGGAGCTTTTTGAGGGTGCATTTTGGGGCTATGGTAAGAACTGGGTTTAGGTTAAAGGCCTGTACATGTTCTCTCTCCCAGCGCTGTGAGAAAAGAATGACGTCAGTATTTTCTTGCAGCTTGTTCTTGACGCATCATCTGGGCAGAACTGTCCGACAGTCTAACTATTGCGTGATTGGTCAGAAATTTGAAGTGGGCGTGGTTAATGCAGAGATGTTATCAGTCGTTCTGCCTTTGAGTTTCTTATGAAGTAAGAAATGTCCTGGTCAGAAATAACATTGTTCTTGTTCTTGCCACCTCGAGATGGACCCAGCTAACAATTTTTGGTTCAAAGAACCTTCTGGGAACGTTACCTTTTGGTTGTGTGAATGTTTCCTGAAGGTTCCCACCTATAGGTTCTCCTGTGGTTGATATAGAAAGTTTGGTTCGATTCCCAGAACGTTACTTTGTCACAACCTTTATGCAACCTTTAGAGAACAGTCTCTTTTGGTTCCCAGAACATTTCCCTAGCGTTACTTTTCTACAACCTTCATACAACCTTTAGAGAACGGTCCATAGGGTTAGGGTTAGGCATTTAGTTAGGGTAAGGGACTAGGAAATGTCCTCACTTTAAACCCATTTGCTTTTCATACCTCAGTGCTCAGAACGTTACAGTGCATTTAATTAAGCTTTTCATGTGGGGGAAAAAAAACTCATACTGTCAGATCTCAATAGTCAGATGGGGATTTAAAAAATAGAACCTTATGAAGTCGCACGTTTTTTGTTGTGTGAAAGACACATCTATGACTTGATTCTTTTTATAGCTGACATTGTGTTTACTCACTTTAAGAGTCAATATCAACTGAGTGAATGTCTATGTTTTATGATGAAAGACGAGTTGGCAGTGACGAAACCTTACTTTGGGACAGGAAAACAAAAGGAAGCGCAAAAAGAAAGCAAGAGCAGAGACACTGAACGTTGCCTTTATCGCAAACATGTAAATTCTACCTTCTCTTTTTCTAATGGCCTAATTTTAGTGTTTAGCTGCACTTTATCTCCTTAAAGCTCTTTCTGTCAGGTAGAGCTCATGGTCTGCCACTTATAGACCACTCAGCAAACATGCTGAGTGCACTAAACACACTACAAGTGTTCAGGCAGCATACTAATGTATTGACATTATTGCTCCTTCCATTTCTCCATTATTCCACTTTTTTGAGAGCATCTTTCCATTTGTCTCAGATCATCTCCTCCCTGTGCTGCAGAGTTATGCATCATGTCATGTACAGTAGCATATTAAGTTGTCTACAAGGCAGTGCATTGCATCTTACATTTAAGTTTGACCATCACAGAAATAATCTTGTTTTATAATGGAGCATCTCCCTGTTACTTTTCCTATAATTGTCATTCCCTACCACCGCACTGACAAATAACAGTCCGGCATCAATTATGCAGTGCCACAACAGTGACTGTGGAGAGGAGAGCTGCCAGGAATGTGAAACAGTTCCAAAGGAACGTAAAAGAAAAAGTAGAAGATAGGTGGATGTTAGGACACAGTGGTGCATGCGGTGGAGGGAGGGAGGGATGGGGAGTGAGGGGAGGGCCCAGCATGGGAGGGGGAGGTAGATAAAGTGCATCAAACAAAACAGATGAGAATGCAAGGACTGAGGGCAGTGATGCCTAAAACCAAAGCTCCAAATATACTGGAGAGGGAGCAAACAACTGGTAAGTTTGGAGGCAAAAACAGCAAAAAAAAATGAAATTGCCAGAATGAAAGGCATGTGCCATAATTGTCAAAACAAAACTAAGTGGCTCTATTTGTCATGTAAATGCTCTGTAATTATATAGAGCTTCTCTAGTCTTGATGACCACTCAAAGCTGCTTTTCACTACCGTTTTTGCCATTCACTCGACGTCTTTCATATCCATTCACATGCTTAACTTGGGGGGTTAAGTGTCTCGCCCCCTGGGGAACAGAGGCATGTAGACTGGGAATTGAACCCCTGAGATTCAAGTTGAAAGAGAATTTACTCATCCACCATTGCCCCGATTTGTATAGCCCAGATTCACTTAGGCATATAATAAATAACACACAGTGTACAGTGCAGTCCAATGGACTTTCTGCCCAGTATCTACATTCTTTATTTATTTTTTTAATCATTGCAATGTCTGTGTGTTTTATTGTGCAAAATAAGTGAAATCAAATCAACAAAAAACTCTATTGTACACAAGTATGACAATAATGATGGTATGTGATGATTTATTACAGTGCAGCACATTTGTTTAATAACTGAAGTTATTTTTAAGCTAAAACTGTGAAACAGCTTCTTTCTTGGCATAGAAGACAATGAATCGTGACAAGAGAGAGACACAAAGAGAGTGTGTGTGTGTGTGTGTGTGTGTGTGTGTGTGTGTGTGTGTGTGTGTGTGTGTGTGCGCGCGCGCGCATGTCCTGAGTAGGCTGTGTGGACCAATTGTCAAGCAAATCTATCTTTGTGAGGACATTTTGAACTAATGAGGAAATTTTGGCAGGTCCACACAACTGAAACAGGCTTTTTGAGGCTTAAGGTTAGGATTAGGTTAGGGTTTGGTTAATGGTTCGGTAAGGGCATTTAGTGGTGATGGCTTAGATGAGGATAAGGGGCTAGGGAATGTGTTATGTCTATGAGTGTCCACACAAAGAATGCAAAACCAGTGTATTTGTGCATGCGTGTGTGTGTGTGTGCGTGTGTGTGTGTGTGTACCGTCTGTGTTTAATCACATAATGTTTGTGACGCTTGATAAAGTCTGTGCTGCGCACAGGTCACCTGCGTTGGTGACTCATTTTGTAGCTTTAATGAACAGCTCACTGGATGGAAACCTCATTAGTTATATGTAATGCAAGAGAGCAAATGATCCAGGGATGAGGAGAGGAATGTGTTGCATCCATTTAATTGAAGGTAGAAACCCGGGGAACATTCACAGATGAACCGCAGGTTTTGGCTGCAATGACTAGGAGTAAATATCCTCTGGGAAACACTCCTACCCTCAGTAAGACCCTGAACATTTTTGAAGGCGAACATATTTTTGAGGCCGTACTATTTATGTGTCGGTGCAAGCCAGGGATGAACGCTTGGTATGATAACAACATTTCTTTAACCCTTTGCAGATCTGTGACAAGGAATGGCACTATTATGTGATCAACGTGGAGTTTCCTGCCGTGACATTATTTGTGGATGGCGTGACCTACGAGCCCTACCTGGTGACAGATGACTGGCCGATCCACGCCTCAAAGATTGATACACAGCTGACTGTGGGCGCCTGCTGGCAAGGTCAGTGTATGTGCATAATGCAGACTTTTTCCCAGGACATAAAAGAAGCCCAAATCTGACAGTAGTGGGATGCAATGGCTATTAGTTGGAATTGTTTCTAGCTATACTGTAACAGTTTTATGTTCAGCTCCAGACTATAGCATTTATTTATTTGGTTCTCATAAATTCAGGAAACTAGTTTCTCTGGGCCAATTTTCAGCATAATGGGCTGCATGACTACATGACTTCTGAACTTTTATTTGAAAAGAACTTTATTTTTTTGTTCTTTCTCATGCAATTGACTGCATATCATTGGATGCACAGTACTTACAGTAAAAGTCTCAGGGCACCTGCAGCTTTTTTGTTTTTATGTCCGTAAAATACTGTGATCGTCGGTTCTTGGAACGAAATGACGTGACTGAAAGTTGGTCATATGCATGTTTACTGAGCTCATGTCTTGAATAAACCTGTCGGGTTTATTTTACATATTCTGACATTGAAATAGTAGAACAAATGCAGGATTTACCAATAATATTACCCAGGGTTCCTCTTCAGCTTTAACAGTGGGGAAATCAGACTAAATACTTGACACTTTAATCTGTAGAAACTTTTGTATGTGTTCAAATACAGTGATTGAGAAATAATTATACTGTATGGTCATTATAGCGTTTGCTAAAACAACAAATCAAATAGTGGTCTAAGATTTGTGTGTACTGTATCAGCTTCAGTATTTTGGCTTATACCATATGACAAACATTTTGCTCGTCAAACTCAAAGTACTCTCTTCTCCATGTATTCATCCATCCATCTAGTTCTTCCACTTATCTGAGCTCATGTCTCAGTGTCAGGTTTTCAAAATTCATCTCCCCCACAACACTATCCAGCTCTTCTTAGGACTTGTTTGGAGTTCATAGGCCAGATCATGCATATTCCCCCTCCACTGAGTTCTAGGTTTCCTCCCAGTTGACTTTGCCTGTGAAACCTTCAGTGGAAGTTGCCAAGGATGCATCCTCATCATGTGATCAAACTTGCTCACTTTGAGTTCTTTCTGAGTTTACCTTAGATGTCCAGATGCTTCACTCTCCTATCCTAACGGCTAAATCCACTCACCATATGGACTTAGGTCATTCTGTCGGTCACTACTAACCATAGGTGAGGATCGGAACATACAGTAGATGGTCTGATTTACCAGCTCCCTCTTTACCACAGCAGCTTGGTATGACGCAAACACTCGTGCTGATGTCGGCCTGTAACATTTCCTGCTCTATTCTGCTCTCACAAGCCTGAGATACTGAAAGTTTTTTTTTTGGCAAAAACAACTCAGAACCCATACAATTCTCAGAGCAGACAATAATGTGTAAACATTTCAGAGCTCCATTGTGCCTTAAGGGGGGGGATTTGTTTGGCAGTTACAGTACAAAAACACAACAAACAAGGACACAGGACAACATAGACACACACACACAGCACGCCCAGACTTCACTCAAAGCATTCCCAGTCAAATGTCAAGTTTATAAGAACGGTCAATAAAGTACAACAAACCAAAAACAAATTCAGTTAAGACTTTGTGAATTGTGCAAATTGACAGCACTGATCGCACGTGGAGTTCAGGAAAAGTTGTATCTCGACAGGCAAGTGGAGCACCAGGAGGCAAAATAACACTCGTCGTCAAAACACCCTGCAGTTTAAATTTACTAAGAGGAACAGTGCAGCATGATGATGACATGTCGTAAGACATCGCATCAACAATGGAGCACAACATGTTCTTTTCAAATGACATTAAAAACACAAGCAGAGAGGGAGAAAGCAGGAGACTCATTGTTAAGATAAATAAAGAGAATTACCATTTATTCTTCAGGACTGTTTGGGCTGGGCTGGCTTGATTTTTCGAAAATAGGGATGCTCGAGCTGAGTGTCAGCTCCAGTGATGAGGAACGAGCTCAAGTTGGAATGAATTAAAGCCTCCCTGCTGCCATCTTTACGAGTCAAATAATTATACAAAATTGCTCTGCAGTTTGCATAAATAATGCTCATACCACTTGCCAGCATCATCAAAAAGCTTCACTCTTGATGGTATTTTGGTTGCCATTTAAAAATGTATTTTCATCATGCGCCTGATTGCAATTTTCTTTTTGTTGTCATCATTTTCTGTCTTGCTTCATCCCGCCTTCTCTTTCTGCTTCTTTCCATGAATATCTGATCATGAGAGAAAACCCTGAAGGAAGGATTAGCCAGAGTGAATGGAGGACAACTTTGCCAGCTATTACATCCCAATGAAGCCGCTTTAAGCTTCACTAAGCCGCAACTGATAACTTTGCAGGCCATTAGCGAGCAAGATTGTGTTTCACTCTCTCATTTCTCCATCCCCCCTTTTTACCCCCCCCTAACAATCAACAACATAATGATGAGACATGTAGAACCAGTGTGGTTTTCACCGTACTGCTTACCATGTAAATGATTTGGTATGTGTTTGGCAGCAGATTCCTGTAGCAGTAGGCTTAATTTTAATGAGGAAGTGTGTGCGTGTGTGTGTGTGTGTGTGTGTGTGTGTGTGTGTGCGTGCGTGTGTGTGTGTGTTTGCTACCTCATTTCATTTGTTTAACCAAAGAAGGAAGAATAGAGAGGATTATGTGGAGATTTTATATCGGAAATGAGTACATCAATCAAATCAATCAGTACACTTGACTTTATTTGCCGATGATGCAGAAGCACAATTGACGTCTTTGCAACAGTGACATCTGAAACGATACACAGTCTCCGAGTTAAGATTATTTGAAATGTTAACAGCGAAGCACCGTTGCACAATAGAAGAGCCAGGACCGTGTTCTTGACACAGTGTCTGAAAAGTTAAGAGCGAAAACAAGCTTAAACAGGTTCCAGTGGTGGGAGCACACTGGATGTCCTTGGGCTTTTCTCTCAAATTTAAACCTAAAATATTAAAATTAAAGCCTAAAGCCAGTTGCAAAATCTATGTGTGTATGTGTGTGTAAATCAGTGAGGTGAAACTTCGTGGCCTGAGCCTGAGAACTGAAGAGAACCGCGGCGAAATAACAAGAGCCAGTGTATTTAATAACAGTCCGTAACAACCTTATTAAAATATTTTTCACATTACAATTTCCCCACATTTTTTCTGCTTTAGCCTAAGGACTGAAAAGCGTAGATGTCTGAACACTTATTTGTATTATTATTATTATTTATTTATTTAACCACAAGTTTTAATACAATTATTGTTCAAATCAAGCCAATTAAAAGCTCTATTTAATCATTTAATACATTTAATAAATTAAATGTAACGCTGACTACTGCTTATATTCATGTTAATGTTCAGATGTGCTTATGAAACATCTGTTAGGCAACATGTGACTTGTGAATTACTGTTCTGCATATATATACTGTCAGACTTTGGGGAATTTATTTTATATTATATTTATTATAATTCATGTTTCTGGTTCTCTTTTTTAATCTTCTGTATAAATTATATGCACATATAGATTCAAGAATTTCAACTCTAAGAGGGAAAGAGAGGATGAGTATGAAGAGCAGTGTGCCCTCAGTTGCACCTACCTTTTCCTCAAAAACACAGTGCTAAAAATAAAGCAGAATAAGAATTTCAGTGCTTTACTTGGGTCCACAGTCTTGTTTTTTTGTGATTGTGCCACTTAAAAATACACAGTATCACAAAATGTTCATGTTCTTTGGTTTATGTTGTTAAATCCTTATGTTTTCCTCATTATGGCTCAAAACACATCATGGTGTTGTTAATTTCATCTGCACATTATGTTACTCAAACCACAGAAACGGACAAACGGACAAACGGCATTCTACCAGAGCCACGTCTCACGTATGTCATGTAGTGGCTACGTTAAAGTGCTACTTCAAAATGCACTCCCTTCATATTATTATTTGGTAACTGACAAAGTTTGACAGTGTGATAAGATGCACTGGTTTTAAAGCCGTAGATAAATTGTAATGTGGGAAAGTTTCATGGTATGACTTTTTGAGCCGGTGAGAATGTTTTTTTTTTATATTCACACCCCAAAATCCCAAGTTACATAACTGAAAACACAATGTTTTTATTATTATTAATGCAAAGTTGTCTTGTTATCCACTGGGTCCTGTAAGCTTTTTCTTTAACAGGTTCACGGTTGTTATTTTCAGCAGACTGGAAACAAGCTTGGACTGGAAACATACATAAAACATGTGTTGTCTTCTCTTCTCTTCTCTTCTCTTGTCTTGTCTTGTCTTGTCTTGTCTTGTCTTGTCTTGTCTTGTCTTGTCTTGTCTTGTCTTGTCTTGTCTTCTCTTCTCTTCTCTTCTCTTCTCTTCTCTTCTCTTCTCTTCTCTTCTCTTCCCTTCTTTTCTGTTCTCTTCATCCATTAGGTAGTGAGGTAGCAACACCAAGGTTCACTCAGTATTTCCATGGCAGCCTGTCAGGTCTGACAATCCGACCAGGCCGCATTGAAACCCAGAAGGTTATCTCCTGTTTGCAGGCCTGCAAAGAAGGACTTGATATCAACTCCCTTGAAAGCCTAGCTAAGGACATCAAGGTGTGTTGACAATGGAGATGAGGAAAACACACACATTTACACAGATACACACACACAGACTCCACTCTGAGGCTTTGATTGGTGGTGTTGTAACTGCTTTCCATCCGAGTGGTGTTGAAGAAGAATTTTGCGATAAAGTAAAGGCAGCTGTGTTCCGCTCTGTAACAATTACCCTTTGATTCCGATTATCTGAAGTGAGTGTGTGCAGTCAGTAGTTTGGACGTGGATCTCCTTGTTACTTTGAGGACACATTGTGTTTGTCTTTGTGTCCAGTTCCACTTCAACCCTGCCCAGTCTGTGCTGGTTGTTGAAGGAGAGGATGTGGACAGCATCAACACGGCCATGACCAAGGTCTCCTACATCAACTCTCGCCAATTCCCCACACCAGGCCTCCGACGGCTACACATCACCACCACAGTACAGTGAGTACACACACTATGTGCATTCAGATGACACGCCACACATGCAAGTTTACTTTATACGTTAATCAAATAGTGCTACGGCTGTTATACCTTTATACACACTAAAGGTATGCTTTCAAATAAAAAAAAAAAAACTAGCCACTAAATGGTGGTCAAATAAGTGCTTTTAGAGGACGTAACATAGAATTTTGCAGTCAGCCCACAGGATTACAGTCATTTGTTGCAGCTGTCAGTCAAACTTTTCCATTTCTAAAAGTGCTTGGAAGTACTTTCACTTTATAAAAATCACTGAACGCCCAATTAAGGTTAAGGGTAAGATGTGAAATGTGGTTTGGTTAAGATTACACTGACAAAAGACAATGATACATCAATGGGTAACACCTAAATGAATTAAGTTCATTCAAATTAAATTAATAGAAGACAACTAGTTTGAATGAAACTAGTTGTTCATTTAGACGTTAGCTGATGGTCACGGTCAGGGTTGATGTTTTGTATCGGGTGTCATCAATGAATACTGTGTCCTAAAATGGAGGCTACATGGTTTTCTTTTGATAACTAATCTAATAACGTGTATTCACTCTAATTCATTGAGGCCATTTTCCCTATAGGGAGACCAGGCTCCCACTTTCTTTGAAAACTTGTGGCAATATACGATTTAGTCTATTCGCTTCATGGATTCAGTTTGCCATTGGGGTGTAGAGGAACTTGCTCGCTGTGCAGAACAGCTCTATATATATATACCATGGCTTGGAGGTCCATTTTGTTTGATTTCCTTTGTCATGATAGATGAAGAGAACCACTGTGGATACATTTACCTTGCAAATTAAGATTTTTTTTAAATTTTTCCTCTCAAGGATACACTTTAAAACACCTTAAGCAAGTGTCAAGGTCTGAGGCAGCTCTCTGGCTGCTGACTGATGTGTGAGATCCCTGAAACACGAATATGTTGTGTTGCGTATATAATTCATTAAACAACTGGATCCACATGAATCCAGTGGACGGTCACACTTGAAGAATGATGGTTAAAACATTAAAGAGAGGCTCTGTCAGATGTGTCTGCCTTTGACTTTAAGCCTCAAAGCTCC
Organism: Solea solea; assembly: GCF_958295425.1. Lineage (NCBI taxonomy): Eukaryota > Metazoa > Chordata > Actinopteri > Pleuronectiformes > Soleidae > Solea > Solea solea. Next base: position 9,327,013 of record NC_081134.1, on the reverse strand, counting down.
CAGTGAGATGGCAGAAGATGTATCATTAGTGTATAAACTATTGAAGCCTTGAACAGAGCAGCTGGTCTTTAAGAACATTAAACCTTCTGGTGACTGGAACAACACATTGCTGCAGTCTTCTTTTGTTTTCTGTCCTTTCTCCCTTGTGTATGTGTGTGTGTGCGGGACAGTCTACCTGTACACCCAACTCTGGATTTAATTTAATTTGATTTGTTTGAATACAGCCACAGGTCCTAATGGATGATGAGGTTACCGCGTCTATTTGACCTTTATTAGTCTAAATATCGTGAACTGTCACAAAAATGCATTAGATTTATTTGACATTTTTGCACTGGACATACTGTATAAACAGTCTTACTATTGAAATCTCTTGCTTTTCGATTTTAGATTGGACACTATGTACATCACTTAATTTCATTCTGAACTGTAATAAACATTTAGTTTGAGAATAGTTAGATAGATGTACTTTATTGATACCAAACTGGGAAATAATTGTGTTACATCAGCACATTATCTGGCAGTTAATAAAGTACACCAGACAACTATACCAACAAACGGCTTCATTTTCTGATTGTAGCCCTTGGTCTAGATTTCTTCCACAGCATGAAGCTTTATCTGTGTATGTGTGTGTGTGTGTGATCTAGGACCTTTTTCTGGCATAAATACTGACCTTGTCAGGACCAGTAGTCCTTAATGCAGACCAAAACGTGGTCCTAATGAGGCAGAACCTCGTTTCTGTGTATGGCTAAGATTTGAGTTGTGGTTAGGTTGAGGTCAGGGGTTAGGCATTAACTGTTTGTGGTTAAGGTTAGAGATAATGCTTTGTTAAGGCTGTTCAGGTGAATGGAAGTCAAAGAGGGGTACTAAGAAGAATAGCTGCTCAAACCTGTGTGTCTGTGTGTGTGTGAGAAAGAGACTTATTTTCTTCTCCACACTTCAGTGATTCATCCTCATACAAGTTTGTTTCCACTTGTGTATGTGAGTGCATACATTAAGTGCGTATATATCTGTCTGCACACTCAGTTCAGTGCCTCTTCATTTTGCTGAGCAACAGCGGCAGACAGGTCAAATCAGCTTTGTTGTGTGCTGGTCGATAAAGGCGCAGCAGTGGACAACGCTGCACAGCTTCCCTGGAGATAAAGACAGACAGATACATACGCCCGTACACTCAGTAAAATAAGCCTGCGACTGAGGAAATAAGAGATAATAAGCGATGTGCTATTTCACATTGTTTGTATTTGATTGTAGTTGAGTGTAATTAATTCATAGTGTGCCTGTACACTGAGATTCATACTCCAAATTCACTCTGTATACATCCATGGTCTGTTCATAGCATCGGAATATCCTGCAACTTACTGCAAAATAAACACATTTAAACAAATATTGTCATATTTAGAATAATTGTGGAATGCTAATATAAAAATAAAAATGCTGGTCACCAACTGGTTTTTATTTTTATATGAATACGGTGTATTTGTGGTTTTATCCTTGTCTTCTTATTATGCGAGCTCTGTTGCAAATTTAATGGTTGGTGATTTGTCATATTTTCCATGCACTAACCAGGATTTGGCAACATTTAAAAAAAACGTGATTTTTTGCTAATGTGGCCAGTTTATGCAGGTATAAACACATTAAAATTCACAATATGCAACTCACAAAGTCCTAGAAAGATTGGTTTTTAATTTAAAATATTTATTCACATTTTGTAGCTGCAAGGATCCCAGTATCCCATAGTATAAGTAAACAAATTATCTATTTTTTGATCATTATTTGTGACAAAAAAGCCACATGTATATATATGTGTATATATATATATACACATATATATAAAGAAAAGGAAATACACATACAGTACAAGACAAATGTGAAGTCATGACCTCTTCCATCTCATTCGTGTGCATCAGGTGTTTCGGGGAGGACACGTGTCTCTCAATCCCGGACGTCAAAGCAGTTGTTATGGTGCTGCCGCCCAGTGAACCGAGAATCACAATTACAGGATCTAATCGACTCGTCAGGCCTGCCGCTGACCTGCAGGGCCCCCTGGGTGTGGCACCCTTCAAAGAGCTTCATATCACCAGCACAGTGATGAAGGGAGACGGCTTCGGTGGAGGTGAGAGGAGAGGCTGCACTGGGATGTCCTCATGTCAAACCAGCCTTCAGTTTTAATTCCTGTGTTTTTAAATTCCTATTTTGCACATAATCATTTCCATGCACACAGTTCGTCGCCAAGGTGTTATGGAGGTGATGCATAACCTGGACTACTGTGACATCCTGGTCATTGGAGAGGAACTGAGTCCAGAGCGAGAGAGTCTGGAGATTCATCACAGTGTTTTGTTGGGGAAACATCTGGATGCCACCAACTCCACCTCTGGAATTTCAATATACGGTAGGTGGAGCTTACAGGCTGAGAGTACTCTATATGTTGTTTGTGGCGCCAATGCTCTGTGAAGTGCAAACATCAAGGAATACACCACGTTTTCACCTTAAACTGATAGTTCAGTTGTAGCTGTTGTGGTGTTGACAGAAGACACAGACGCTCATCCTTAAAGAAAAACAGATTTTAGCCACTTCAAAGGTTTACCTCATAAAATCCATGGCTGCAGTATTCTGCAGCGTCTTGGGAATGTTTGCTGCTTCATCTCACAGCTAGATTCCTTTGTCTGACTGGTTTTAATCCACTTATTGTCCTGCACCAAAGTCACTTGGGTAAATCCAAAAGAAGGTTTTGAAACACTGAAGTCACAAAATAACAAATTTGAAGTCAGTGATGGAGGCAGCAGTGGAATGACGGCTTCTGTGTCCTGTGACGTAAAATACTTTTCTCTGTTGATGTTGGTGCGGGAAAGTAGCGACTCTCAAACAGACAAAAACTTGTGGTTTTTTAGATTTGGCAACATATTCTGAAGAATAAAGCAGTTGTAAAGTTTTAATTATTTAATTAGGTAAGCCTTTTGTTAAGTGCCATATCTCAAGCTGGTTCCTGGCACTGACTATGTCAGTACCTGATTCAGCTACACTTCAAACACCTGAACTATGTCGTGAAAGTTCTCTCAGAATTAAATCACAGTCACAGTGTTATTTATTACACCCTTGTGCTGTGTGTGGAGAATAATTGTCACATTTTTTCCCCCGTGTTGCAAGGTGTGGACTCCATGGCTCATTACGAGCAGGCACTGAGACAAGTACGTTACAGGAACTGGCAACCCGCCACTCTGAGTGAGAGAAGGTTCAGACTCACCTGCTCTGAACTCAACGGACGTTACACCAGCAACGAGTTTGATTTAGAGGTCAGTTTAGTGGCTTTCATTCCTCATGTTGCAGCTTTTATCCTCATAGCTTCACATACAGTTTAATCCTTTCTTTTTGATCTGTCATCTTACTTTTCTTGCTTGCGTGCCATTTCATTTTTCTTCCCAATAATCAATCTTTCTGAGGCATGCTGAATGTATTAATTTTTTTGAAGGTAGTGTTGGCAGGAGCGCTGCTGGTGTCCCTCAAAATTGGGGGTGCTATTGAAGTGGGAGACTATCCAAATAAATGTATTGGTAAAGGGTTTTATCTTTAACATTAGAAAAAGAGGTCAAACAGTGATCAAAATATGAGTGTCCAATTTGCCTAATCCCCAAATCTGCATGTTTTTGGACTGTGGGAGTAAACCTGGAGGACCCGGAGAAAACCCACGCACACACGGGGAGAACATGCACACTCCATGTAGAGGGACAGCAGTGATTCACATTTAATGTGCAAAACAACTCATTCTCTGACGTGACCTGACTTGACATGTCTTTATTCTTTGTTTTTATTTTATAGGTCAATGTACTTCACCACTCAGCACCTGTGGAACATGTCAATCATATGGCCGCCCAGCCTCAGTACATGAGACCTGTCCATCACCCGCTCATGATACACACTCTCAACTCACACATGTCAGGTATGTCAAGGCATGTATGTGAGCAAAATGCCAGAGCATCAATAACAAACACTATGTACCACTGTCTGCTCTAAACTGAGCCAAAGACACTTTGTCATGGGAGAAATATCATTTTATTCAAGTATTGTCTGTGTTTGGACTTTGTGAACTGGAGCAATGTAACATCGTGTGTCCTTCATCTGAAAACAGGCTCTGTCAAGCAAAACTATCAGACCTGACTGGGAGAGCATTAAGTCTGTATACAGTAGCAGCACAGTGGTGTTTGTCTTGTCAAACTGTAGAATGACTGAAGTTTTTTGAGCAGTAGAATTTAGTGTTGCCTCCATCTCTCTCGTCATTAAACAAATCACTCCCTGTGTGTAGTGCTGGATTGTCACAAAATCTAAACACCACTATGGAGAAACAGAGAGTGATGCGAAGCTGATTGACTTAATCAGCATTGTGTGAACTCATTTGACAATGGTTTGAATGTCATGGACATTAATATTGAAAAGTTATGCACTATAGTTTCAAAGGTTTTGGGAAAAGATTGTACATTGAAAAAAAAAGCACACCAACTCTTATTTTGATACATTACAATGAACATAGATGTGTTACATCTTGCCCTTACCTGCAGGATCAGCACCTCCAGCAGCCACAGTTGTTATTGTGGTTTGTATCGCCGCCCTGGTGGTGATTGTGGTCATTGGCGTGTACAGGATCCACGCCACACACCAGGAGGGATCCAGGGAGGATGAGGATGAGGTTAGAGAGCCTGAGGTGGAGTGGGACAACTCTGCTCTCACTATAACCATCAACCCTATGGAGGTAATTGGTGACTCCTTTACTTGTTCAGGTGTTTAAGCCATTCTCTGTGATATGTGTGGATGATAGAAAACATGTTAACTCCTAATTTGTTAACTCCTTTGTTCTCTAGAACATAAAAGACCCACAGGCTCTGGATCAGCCAGTAAAAGAAGAGAACCACGAGGAGGAGGAACAAGGAATGACGAGCGCCGAGTCAGACAACAGCGATGAAGAGGAGGAAGAGCGAAAAGTGGTGAAAATGAGGAAGCAAAAGGGAAAACTTGAGTGGGACAGTTCCTCCACAACATACTGACCACACATATATACACTATATACCCAGATATACACAACACTCTCTGCAAGTTTCGTTTCTATTTCTTTGACTCTATGATTTTATGTTGGTGAGCTGAAGGCAAATTTCCACCTTGGTGGACAATAACATTCTATTCTATTCTATTCTATCTCCTCCACACACACACACTCACTACGCTGGCTTTTCCTTCATGCTTACTAAAGGTACACAAATACACAAAATCAAATGAAATTATTCATTGGAAATACAAAAGCAGCACCTGTTTTTTTTTAATAAAACATCTCCATCTGCTGGACAAAATCTGAACTACAGAATAGGTTGAGAATAAGTAAGCACATGATTACTCGCATCGCAGTTTGGGCAGAGCGTTATGTGAGCAAAGTTTTACTGATGAAACAGAATTTGAAACAATCAAAAATCTAATCTTAAATGGTGACACAATAATTTTTCAATAACATGTCAACAGACTGCTTTTTTTATATATATATATATATTATTTCCTCTTAAAACAGAATTATCGCGAGGTGGTTACTTATAGACAGATGTAACAATAAAATGTATCACCATACATATTCATTGATAAATGTATCCATAAATGTTTTTAATGTAATTCCTTCTGCCTGTTAAGTAGATATAAAATAGCTGTATTGTCACTTGGTGTATAACTTCTGTTCCCATCTTTAACTCAGACCAGACACTTTATACAGATATACTAATACAGAGATGACACTGTAAATGTCCTTTGTTTTAAAATCCATAATCAGGAGTCCTCTATGCTGATATTGGCACAGTAAACAGACCAGTACAGAGAAACCCTTGTGATTTAAGCCTCATGGGAGGATGAATGCAGCAGATGCTGTCCACATCAATCTCAACCCATTTAGTTTCTCACATCCATCTCTTTTATTCCTGCCAAACATCTGAAGTGATCAGTTCCACAAACCTTCACTGCTTCATTATCTTAATTGGTAAGAAGTAGTAAGGAGTACAAATATCTTACAAATCTCAGTTCTGAAACAACTATAGCTAAGCTGTGGCTCCCTAATGTCACACGGCTAATTAGCTCCACTAATGTCCTCAATGTCCTTACTGCTGTACGTCCAGTTACTGCAGACGTATAAAAATGTTTCCTCACAGCATCGGGAAAGCAATGTTTGTTTGTTTGGTGCCCCTCATTAGCATGCATCATGAATTGATACCATAGAAGGTTTTAGACCTTTTATTTATGAGGTTTTTCAGCACATCAGATTGAGAGTCACTATTTTAAACAGTGTGTGTGTCTTCATGTTTGTGGAATGTTTAATTTGATTTAAAAGTAGAGCAAGATTTAGACTGCCCTGCCAATACTGACCTCACCTCCAAATTATAACACAAACTTAATGTTAAAGCAAAGATAATCCTGATTGTCGATCCTCCGGGGTGTCATGACACCATTGTTTTGTGTTTTCATTGCCCGAGTCATAGGGATCAGAGAAAGCTTGCTGGGCGTTGTTAGGTAAAGTGCTCATTAACTACTCCTCCAGAACCTGATCACTGATATTGCTCCCGTCTTCCATCATTGCAATAGATATAGTACATCATCTCAGACATAATCCCATTTCAATCTGGTGAGGTTGTCTTCATTCACCTGATGTTACAAGATCATTTCCTCTCAGAGAAATCAGCTGTTTCTCTCTAACAGATGTGTCTCCTGTTCACCTCTCCCTTCCTCTGCCCTTAGAGCACCTGTGATTGTGATGTCATCATTGTGAAACAACTGCCTTGCCTCCCTTTGTCATATTGTGCTTCTGAAAGATTAAAGAAAAAAAAAAGAAGATTCTTTTACATATAAAAAGAAAACTGTAAAAATGTTCAGGACATTTATTTTATATATCTGTTTCTTTTTCTTTTGTAAACAAAGTGGTTGGGATTTCTCTCTGTCTCATCCCACTGCTTTCTGTATATTGATCAATAAAGACTTGTTTTAGACTCTACAGAGCTCTCCTTCCTGTTTGTTCTGAAATGACTCACTGTGTTTGTGAATAATGAATGAGAATAGACTTTGTTGTCCAAGTGGGAAATTTGCCTCGTCAGTATAAAAACGGTACATACATTGAGGTCATTTAAAATGCAACATTAAAAAAAAAACAAATAAAAATACCATTTGAGCGTGGACAGACATGGATGTAAACAAGAATTTGAATTTTTGGTTGTGGCACAACTCCTCTCCAACCTTCAACAACAAAATGACTGCGATTCACAGTCATTTATTGTGACATAGAGACAAACAACCATTCACTCTCACACTTACACCTATGGTCAATTTAGAGTGTACAATCTGAAATAAAGCCAACAAATCAATAAAAGAAAACCACAATAAACCATCACAGGCATGATTAATCTGCGGAAAATAAAACAAAACCAAAATGAAAAGTGTTATAATAATTGCTGTACCCCGGTTTAACAAACAACACTGACAGATAATTTAAAGAAACTACAAAACGAATGAGGTCACACAGAGGCGTCCCACCCGTTGACGTCATTTAAGTGCGCCGCTGACGTCAACAATGTTTGATTGTTGGCGGCGCGAACGAAGGGACGACGAGTGGAGTAAATTTATGAATTCGAACCGGATTAAAGATTAAAGAAACAGAAGAATGGTTGTGTTGGAACGGCAAGTTAATGTGTGACATTGACGAACTACAATGATGAGCAAACTGGCGAGTGACAACACGGGGAAACAGCAAAAGCAGGTGAGTGAGTGAGTGAGTGTTTGTTTGTGTCCACGCGTGTGACGGTGACGGGGCTACTTCGTCGGGTCGGGTGTTCATTCAAGTTGACTATTAGGTAACTATGGAGCGCTACTTGTGTCAACATTCAATAATAAATAAGTTCATTATTATGAAATAAGTATCCATTATTATGAAATCATTCCCATTATTAAAAAACGTTATTGTTATGAAATGTATTGTTATGAAATATTCCAATAAGAATGGACTGTGAACCAAAAAATGATTAATTGATGCTGATGCTGAAAAATATGTGATATTTGTGCAGATCTGTGAGAAACAATGATGCTTTCTTCAGTCTGTTGCATATGATGTGTATAGGTCAGGGCAATATTTAATCTAAAATGGTAGTTTGACACACATTTTGGCTTCAAGAAATATTTTACCTCTTGCGGTTTGGAAATTGCAGCAGGCCATATTGCGATTTAAATAGAATTTTGATTAATTGTTCAGCCCTAGTTCATAGATCTACTTCATGTATTTCTATTTGATGTCACATGTTATAGTTTTTATTTTGACTACTTAGGGGCCACAGTTAGCCTACTCATTACAGTTACAGTTAGGGAAACTAATCTAGGTTATTAGACCATATCCTTTTTCTGATATATTTAGATAATCTTGTGTAGGTTTGTTCAGCCTTGGTGATGAAATGCTCTCAGCTGAAAGCCTTTCTGGATGAATGGAATTGGTTATTTAGGATTAAAACCATTTTCCGAAGTAGTAGGTTTTGTTTTACGATAGATGGACAGGTCGCCATACCATCGCAGGGAACACCGCAAATCTATGGTAAATTTGCAGTGTTCCGTTAATCTAATTCCCAATTCTGCATGTTTTTGGACTGTGGAAGGAACACATGTAAACTGCACACAGAAGGTCCCTCGGTCAAACCGACATCCTAGCCACTACACTATGTGACCCTGTGTATAAATATTCTTTTTACAAGAACAAATGGACTGGAAACATGTTCATTAAAATGAGTTATTTACACTCAGTGAGTTTGATTTATTGTAGAACAGAAGAACTTATGCTAAATGTTTTGCATCAGCCTGCCAAGTCTGCGAGATTGCCACTTATTTTTTTATTGAATATTAGATGTTAACTGATTTACATTCAACTTCAATTTGCTTTGTTACCTGGATGGATCAGTAAAACTGTTCGCCATCCACTGCTGTATAATTTACAGCTTTGTTGACTGCATTAATTTGCCAGCGAGCAAATTGCTTGCTCAGTTTTTGTTTACAACCTCATCCATGTTCAGAGAAATGATTAATCTGACCTGACTTCACTTTTTAACTACAGCATCTGTGCTGCAGTTGGTTTATAGCTTTTTTATCATCAAACGTAACTCTGTGATAAATTACATGATTCTCTTGTGCGGCCTCATCAGAGTCGCACTCCTGTGTCCTACAACACATATGCCACTTGAGATTTCATGTCAGTGTGTGATAGGGAGATAAATGAGGCTGTTTGTGTTGCTGGTCCTGATAAATTGATTGTGAGTCTCTGATCTACAGTATGGAGGGGATTGTAACACAGGAGCTTCATTACACCATTCAGCTATTATTGATCCCCCCCCCCAAAAAAAAAAAAACACTCAGTCCCTTGTGGGGTTTTAAATATGGTGAGCCAAACCTGATGGTGCTTTTCTGAGTCTGGACCCACATTGTGCAGCAGAAATATGACGCCTGTTAACACACCGGTCTGTGTTCTCACTCTGTGATGCCCTGCAGTTTGTCAGTTTTAGACTCCGAGTGCATCAATATCTCTCTGGCAGAGTGTGACGGTGTGAACTGTATTTACAGCAGCAAGAGCTGATGAGCTGCACGTTAACCGTTGTGGAAACTGCACACTAGACAATTGGGGAAACTTAAATGTTTATAGCCCGGTTTTCTCTGCCTGGGCCATTCGGTTGATGAAATGCTCCCTCAGACACAAGATCCTGAAAGTGTGTCGGTGCTAGTTGAACCCTGTTGTCTTTCTCTTTTTAATGGTTGAACTTGTAGGCATTGGTGACATCTAATGGTGAGACTACAGATTGAAATGGATGACTCCCAAGCATGGGAGCAGGGAGCTATGGTGCATTTGCATACCAAAAAGGATGTCATTCTCCTTCATTTGCATAGTATGTCTCCACTTTAAAACATGAAATGCCCACTCTGGCTGGTTTGTCCATTCATGTTGCAGTAGAAACTTGGCAGCATGTGATGACACCCTCTGTAAAGCAGGAACCTATCCTAAAGACATATAAAAGTCTTATTCTAAGGCTACAGAGTGAGCAATTACACACTTGTGTAAACATATTTATGGGTAGTACTGTATATTCTGGGATTGCCTCCAGTGGCCTGTCTTCTTCCGGTACCTGTCCAGCGACCCTCGTATGGAGTATAAAGTGGTAGACAATGAAATCCTGCTATATATTACACACTGGACATTTAAGTATCAGATGTATTTCTAGATGACACAAACATGTATATTATAGGAAGTATATCAACATATCATTGTCTAGAAAGGGTAAAGGCAAAGAAACACAATAAAGCATTTCAAATTTTTTTCAAATTCACTTGGCTTTTTATTCACATTTCTTATCTGTTGACATCTCAACTGCACTGTCCATACATTCGACAACTTTTCTGAATTGGTCCTTTTTCTCTCCATCCTAACCGATGGAAGCAGAGGTGAGACCACCACCCTCCCAAATATAACAATAAGAATTATTATAGTAATAATAATAATAATATAATAATAACAATAACAATAATAATAATAAAAGCAGCATTGAATCACCTAGTTCAGATTTCTCTCTCCCTTCATCACCAGCATCTTTGCAGTACATTTACCTGAATGTAACCATCACTCATCAGTTTAAAAAACAAAAAAAACATTAAATTAGCTTGTGATAAAATAAACATCATCACCATCAGAATCAGACTCCACACTCAAAATGTCAATAAGAATAATTAATAAGAATAATGTAGGATACAAACTCAGAAGTAAAAAAAAAGTGACTCAAGCCTTTTTTTAAGGAAAGAAAATCTCTGTGGGTGTGTGTGTGCGCTTCCTGTGTGTGTTTGTGCGCTGTTCATCTGCATTTTAAATTTGAGCCAAAAACACACTGCAATACCAGTGATGTTCCTATGTCCTGTTTAAGGCCTTTAACATAGATGCAGTGATTCTAGATCTGCCCAGGTCCCATTTATTTGTTTGTTTGTTTGTTTTGTTTATGGTCATTAAGACAGTTGTGCGGCGAGCAGACGGATACTGTCTTGTACCGGTGAGCTACAGTAGGCGGCTACAAACATCAGCAGGCGACGCTCCTTTGACTGTCAACAGCGCGTTAGCACTGTCGTAGCACTGTTGTAACACTGTCGTAATACTGCGGCACACCAAGACCTACAGCCCCTACACACACACAAGTGTACACTTCATGGCTTTGTATGAAACACTTTGGTCATGATTGACATCATCAAATGTGATTTAGTGTCTAGTGAGGAATGTTTCTCAGTGCAACTTAACACCTCTTTAAAACAACGAGCAGTTTTTATCTCATATGTGTTTCAGTGATAAAGCCCATTTCAGACACACGGGTAATAAACTGCATGTGCAGGTGCAGCAACACTCCCCACACAGTGCAAGTCTTAATTTACTATTGTCACATTAACGAAAAGGAAGCAGCAGCACAAAGTCTGCACATTAAAGAAGTTTGCACTGTAACAGACAATGTCTGACAAATCAGTATTTGGTGTTTTTCTTTTTCTTCTGACATCAGTTAAAGCAAGAAGAGGTCATCTAGGGAAGTGATGGAAACACATGAACTCACTATTTTTTAGGTTAGGTTCAGCTAATCAGGTGTTGAATTACTACCATTTGGAACCAATCTGGTCATTCTCTTCTGACCGATGATCACTATTTTCTCTACTTTCTCTATAAACATTAGCGATGGTTGTGCATGGAGATAACGGCTGATCAGCAGTTTCTGAAATGCTCATCCAGCACCTACAAACCTACTGTGTTTAAAGTCACTTAAACCACCTTTCTTCTCCATTCTGAAGCTCAGTGTGAACTTGACCATGTCCCTTAATGCACTGACTTGCTGTCATGTGATTGGCTCATTAATGAGGTGTAACATTTACAATTTATTTTCTATTTTTAAATCAGTAAAACACTTGTTCTTTCTTTAACTGTTTACCAACTCCACTGCTCATTCCTAATTTACCTAATTTAAGACATGCCTCTGAAAAGGGCTAATTATCACCAAATATCTGCATGAGGCAGGAGGTAAGGCTCTTGTGTTAAACTCTGTATTCCACCTGCAGCCATGCTTTGATCCACTCTGTGTGCGGCGGGGAGCTTGTGGCCAGGCCCCGAGTTGTCACATAAAATGACATTAGTGCTTAAATCCTCTTGGATGTGTGAGCTCTGCAACCTGTCATCTGTGCCAGTGGAGACTGTGGATACACACACACTGTGGTATCAACCTCAAAGATATTGTCACTGACTGTACGTCAGAAAGGCCGCCGTGTTTAGGATTAGTCTGCCTTCTTGTCGCAGTTGTTTACTTTCCTCACTAGGTGGTGGTGGTGTTCGTCTCACCACCGTCTCTCCTCTTCACTGCACTGTGCCACCAGAGGACGGGCTTTCTCCCCGGTTGAGTGACACACTGATGGTATACCATCATCAATAATTTAGTTAAAGTCTAAAAACTAATAAAAGAGCAGCTCAAAATTCAAAAGAAGCTGGTGCTGCCCCTGACCTTTTTGTGTGACAGCCTGGACCTCCCCCACCGTCAGTTCATCCACCATCCTTCTTTCTAGCCTTGTATAAATTCATCTTTAATAGAGCTCTGACACTCTTGACGTGGACATGCTTCCATCCATCATCCATGTTTGCATCTTTTTAATGATTTTGTTTCATCCACCCATCCTCAGACTTTCTGGTGGTCTGGTTTGTGTCATTGTTCTCCCGGGTTGCTCTGTATGTGTCAGTCACTGGTACTGGAGGTAATTTTTGAGGGACTGAGGAAGAGGGAGGCTCTCAATCTCCTGAAGCCGCTCGCGGCCCAATGCCAGGCGAGCTGCACGCCGACACAGGTCCATCAGAGGAAGAGGCTCGGCTGGAAAGACAGAAATAGATCAATTAGATCACAACAGAACAAGCTCTCTGTCTTTTACACATGCATAATGCATCTTTATATTTGTTAGGCATGAAGGAAAAAGAAACAGAAGTGTGGGGGGGGGGGGGGGGGGGGTGATGATGAACACTGTACTGTGAGTTTCTGGCCACCCTCTCTTCACTGACCTTCACCATCACATAGAGCTTAAGGAGGTAACAGATACTGGAGACTGCAGCCTGAGTTGCAGGACACAAACCGCAGGAGGAGGGAGGAGGAGGAGGAGGAGGAGGAGGAGGAGAGACTATAATGATGCTTTAGAAACCTGTCTGAAATGTGCTGTTGTCTCTTATTCCACTCCACAGTTACACAAATGCCCCTTTAGATTTCACTGGGCAAATCCATCTGCCAGTGTTGGCACAACATCTATCACCATTACACCCAAAATCTCAACACATACTGTATAAAAAACACAAAAACTATTTACTCTCGTGTTGTATTTTTCCTCTACAGTAAAGCACAGTTCATAATGAGGCTTGGCCAGAATATTGGCTTATTTTAGCTTGACACGGACAAATTGTTAAGTCTCATGTTCCCTGATGCTAAAAATGTGTCTCATCAACACCTTTTTTTATTAACTTTGAGCAGCAGTGAAGAAAAACTATGAAAGGTTTTGGCTCATTTATTTTTTCCACTTAAATGAGACCATGTCTGTCAGCACTATCAGATTATTATTTGCTATGAATCTTCTCTGATAAATGAGAGAGGGAATACTGCACGACTGCCAAGAGAACTCTGTAGTTCAACGACATCTACAGAGAGAACTGAGGCTTCTAGAGAGTCATTCAGATAAATGATCTTGCTGATTAGTTTCCCTTGAATGCAGTGTCTTGATGTTATCAGTTTGACTAAGGAACATCTCTCTTTTTGACGTCATGACAATGGACTGAGATTCACTGAAGCAAATCAGTCTGTAATAGTCCACAAACACCATATCATATGTTGGAAGGTGGAATATGTTTATTTCAACTTCCAAACAAGTGTCGCCATTACACGGTTCAACCAGCAGAGGGCACTGACAAGTTTGTTGAACTCCCACTCAAAATCTCTAAAGATCTCACAATTCTTCAACATATTCATGCACTGTTTGTCTGACTCGGCATATTTTAACTTTGGAAACTCCAGTATCAGTCGGGCTCTTTTCTTCACTACTTAAATGATCTGTGGGTGTTAATATGATGTTCCTGATCCAGAAGATAAAGTGCTGCTAATGCACTAAAAAAAACAGTTTTCATCAGTGGAGCATATGTTGTGACAGGAATTACCCATAAACTTGACAGATAATGACCGTTACAGATTTTATCGCCTCAGTTCTAGTGAACAGTTTGTCAATTTTTGGTAATGAGACAAAGTTTAAAAAAAAATTATATATATATATATATATATATATATATATATATATATATATATATATATATATATAAAAAAGCAGTTGCTCATATGCTTCTTCAAATGGAGGATATGACTATATCTTTGACAGAATCTTGTTGATGAAAATGAAATATAAGTGTGTTAATGGTCAGGGCCTGGTTGTTCACTTATTGCTGCTTATTGAATGTTTAAATGTAAACCACATATTGAAAAACAGACCAAAATCCCTTTTTAATTAGTATTTCCTTTTCTTTGTCTAGCAAAGCAAAATGGGTACTTGGCTTGTGACTGAAGGTTTGCCGGTTCGAGTCCCTGCCAGGTCAAGGGCCCCTGAGCAAAGTTGCCAATCTCCATTGCTCATTGTTAATTGGATACTCTAATTTGACCCCAGCCATGTGGGGGTACTCATCCAGTGTACTCCAGTGTCCTCCTTGTGCCAGTTTCAGCCTGGATAAATCGGGAGGGTTGCATCAGGAAGTAAAATAAAAATATGCAGATGATCTGCTGTGATGACCCCTAGAGAGGGAGTCGTGTTGTTGCTGTCCAGGGTGTGCCCCGCATTGTCTTATATCAGCTGGGATTGGCACCAGCCCCCTGCGACCCTCATGTGGAGGATAAAGCGGTAGATGATGGATGGATGGATGTTAAGTTGCAGTAATCAGTGGAGATAACCCCTGAGATAATATCTTTATCTTGAAACAGGCTGTAAGTACAGAGGCATTTAAACGTGTAAAAAATATTTGCAAGGATCGCGACTGACATTGAAGCAGAGTTACGCAGCACGTCTGTTATCTTCCTGCTTCCTGTAGGACAATAACACCAGCTGTCATCACCTGTTGTAATTCTGGATGGACATCCTCTTCTACTTGCTACTGTTCAAGGTTAAACCAACTGGGTAGAACACAGGTCATCTCTCTCTCTCTCTCTCTCTCTCTCTCTCTGTCACACACACACAAAGTCTGTGCACACACGCAAACACTCGACATGTGTCCTTGAAGTGCGACTGTCAAACAGAGACGACTCTTCACTTGTGCACACTCACACTCGCACTGACACAGCAGCAGTGCTAATGTGTAGTTCATCCTCTCCTTGTCACTCTGTGACGCCGTAGACAAATGCTGATGCACTATGGCTGAGTGGTGTTAACAAAAACATGTATCTTCATGTGTTTAAAAAATACAATAATTCAATATGATCAAATGTCTAGAAATCAAATGAGAAAAAAATAGATCGTACTAAATTATTTCATCCCTAATACACATACAGCAAAAGTCATCTGTGGACTATATACTGTACGTACATACTGTTTGAAGTAGCTATTGCATTAGTGGTAAAAGATGTTAGTAGTGATTGAGTAGGTTGTTTTGCTATATTTTTTATATGGACTTTGCATTGGATGTTTACCATGTAAAAGGTTTAAAAGACGATGGAGTATCATAGATAGATGATGGATAGATGCGGTTGAATAATGAACTACCGATGCAAAAATATAAATTGCTTCTAAAATCTATACCTTTTTTTTTAAAATGGCAACTTTCAAAACTAGAACAATTATTACAGAAGCTGTGTAGAATAAATAAGTATGTCTGTCTGTCTGTCTGTCACAGTGTCTGAAACACTTGAACAAACTTGAAAAAAGTTCAATACTCTTACTGAAAGGGATACTTTCCATGAAGCACCTACACATATATATATATATATATATATATCATAATGCATTATTAATAACCTTCATAACAAATTCAAGGTATTACCTCAATAGCTTCTATGCATTAAGTCATATAGATGTCTCGTATATAACAGCAATAAAGAGCCACTCAAGTGGAAATTCACCGTACTCGACACAGAATCCGATCTTTTGATATGATGTTAATTGTTAATATAAAACCAGTGAATTTGAGCAGCATTACAATTCTTTTTACACTTGAACCTCTGAAAATGTCTATGATTTGTTTATTTTCACTGTGATTATTAGATATAATAGTGCATTAAGGAAGATTACACAATCTTTTATATGCATCACCCACATTTTACAGTGCAATAATGTAGGTATACAGTATAATGCATCAAAGGTGTGGGCTCAACAGGAAGTACTATCTTGTCTTTAGGTGAATCCTTAGATGCTTTTTACCATAAGTTTCTCTCTGTGCTTTCCACATTAATCGCGGGCTGCCCTTCAGTTTTCTATAATGGCCTTGTGTTGCATCATACAAGCAATTAACAGGGTTTAATAAATTATACTGCAGTTTCCAGTGCATTAACAACATGAACTCCTTTTTAATGACACATTTTCTATCATGTTTTATCCTACGAGCACCTCCTCAAGCTCATGAGCAGACTCAGTGTGGATGATCAGCCGTGAGTCATTTAGCTCTGCGTCATTGCACAATCAGTGCATTAAGGAGAATTACGCTTCACAATGTTGCAGATGGGAACACGATCAGTGTGAGTGAAGACATCTACCTGTAGTGCGCCGCAGATATGTGACTTATTGTAAGTCGCTTTGGATAAAAGCGTCTGCTAAATGACATGTAATGTAATGATAAGACAACACGAACACGACACACAGTGGACCTAATTAGATTAGTAACTTCAGAGTATAATGGGTTTTTTTACCCACTGAAACCAATTTTGTGGCACTGAAAACTGTCTTTATTTGAGATTGTGGCTGTCAAAACAAGCTTAGACTAAATAAAAAGAGACTTTATGAACACAGCTTACAAAGAGTGCATTCTCTCTTTGTTTCCCAGCACTGGCAACCAAACCAGCAGCTTTTCAACAACTACAGTTCTTTTCTGTGATTGATGTATTTCTGCTCGGGTGGCAGACCTCCATAAATCCTTTGAGCGGGTTTTCTGATGAAGACTACTCGACAATATCAGACTGACACAAGATCTCGTCCTGTGAAGGACTGCTTGCCTGATGAGACATTTTATATGGATATGAAGTATGACCCTGGGTCTGGTGTGATGGGAACAAGAATAATAGGGTCACATAGTGTGACATGACGTCTGTAATGAGATGCAATGCAAACCAGTGCAAAGCAGGATTTATTGTATGTAGACAATGATAATGGGGGAGACGGTGAAAATGGCAACGGCAGCGTCAGCCTCAGGATGGATGTAAAAAGTGACTCGAGGGGAGAGTGGAGAGCTAAATAAAGCCTGACACTTGATCTATAAGATTTAAGATGATCAACTAGAAAGAGTTGAAACGAAATGAGGAAACACTTTAAGTGTAAATCATGGACAGTATATAAATACTGGCTATAGTCTCTGGTTCTTGAAGGTGAAGTCAATGCTTAAAGTTTAAAAACCTGTATTCTCTATTCCACTGGTTAAAAAAAAAAAAGAACTCTGTTTGAATGGGAGGTCTTTGGGGAAATTACCTTACTTGATTTATAATATGAGTAAATATTAGACCAGGCTCACATGTTAATGAATTAAAGTGGTCCCACTGCCTGTGTGCAACCTATTTTTAATGTGAGCCAAGTGCATTCACAGCAAAATAGACAGTGAAATTGATCATCACCACAGTTTAAATGCCTATAGCCAAGTTTCCATTAAAATGCATAACCTTAACAAAATGATCGATTTTGGAATCTGTGTTTCCATCAATTGCAGTGAAATACTGGGAGTTAGCTCACCAAGATAAAAAGAAGGTTGCGCAAAACAAAAGGCGCACCCTGACATGAGTGAAGGGCATCGATAGCTGTTTTCTGTTCTCTAACATTTGGTTGCTGCTTCAGTTTATTCTTGTACTAACGTTTGCCTCTTGCACTAAGTCGAGGGAATACTGTGGTTTCCTCATCGCTCCACACAAAGCTCTTCTCTGCTGTTTTCGCCGTTTTACACACTTCAACAAGCTTTTATTGTGAAATATTGTCAGGATCAATGCATAGCCTTATTCTGAAGATTTACGTCATTTAGTTAGAGTACAGCAGAATATTTGGAATATTTTATAGTCCATTATTGATGGCAATTCTTTTTAGAATTGTGGTAAATAGAGTGTTAATCAAATAAATGAATGCTTATACAAGTTTGCCTTTGACCACGTCCATGCAGAGTCTCAGATGGCATTAACCAGAGACGGGAGATAGCAATGCACTCGTTACATATAGAATAGACTGAGGAAAACATGATCCTCTCTTCTTTCTCTCCAGTCTCCCTCTCTCCTTCAGCTCCATCTCATCGGTAACAATAAACCTCTCTCGCCTTTTCTCTTGCAGAGAAGAAACTTCTCCTACTGCTCTCCATTCTGCCCCTCTTTCACACGTTTATTCCTTTCCTATCCTTCTCCTCTCCAAGGTCACAGTGTTTGGATCTTTCCCGTCTTTCTTTTCGTGGTACATAAGTAACCATCAATGTTGGAGGAAAATGGTTGTTTATGTCTAAACAAGAGACAGAAAAACCGGTGTGTGTTCAGCTTGACGACGGTGTGGGTTTTATCATTATCTGTCTGATTGTTTTTATTTTTGGGGGGAGCTTAAAAGTCTGAGGGGTTGACAAATCAGAAGACCACATAATCCTCTAATCCGTTAATTGAAGTCAATGTAATAGGAAAACGAATAAAACTGTAATTACAAGGCTTTCAAGGCTTCAAACCCAAATGTATGCATGTGCTGGTGTCATCAAATGGTTAAAAATGTCCCACAGCTCAATGATGGGACCTCTTTCTCGCCACTTCTGAACTTTTTCTCTCCCAATCTAATGCCACACCATTGGTGCACTGAAACAAGAACAAATATTGATATAAAAAAAATCCACACACAATCCACACATTTTTGACAGGTAGAAAAACGGATGCAAAGAAGATAAACAAATGCTAAGTCACAAATATGGGAAATCAACCCGGCAAACACACACATCTCTGAATAAAATCAAGAAAGATCAGAAGAAAAACAAACAATTTGTACAAATTTACACACAACCAGACATGTTGAGCTTTGACAAGGGCAAAAAAGCCAATACAGTCAAATCTGGACTGTGCTGGTATTGCTCAAATCTCCATGAGGGACCAAATACATAAAACCACCAAGTTCCAAAACCATTTGCCATCAAATGTTACTCAAATTGTAACTTTTTCTCTTGCCTGTAACTGCTGATGGCGACGCTAACTTGACACTTAATTGCACTGATAAAGTTACAGAGGTCATAATCATTTATTATTACATAAAAATGATAACATAAAAAAAGAGGAAAATATACAGTATGTGCAAGTAGTGAAAACACGGAATCTTCCTATATTAGTCAAGCTACATCCATAATAATGTTTTCATTTAAAAAAATCGCATTTTAAAAGCAAAACTATGTGCTTCCAGACAAAGGTTTCAGCTCCATATCAGCAGTAAACTGATACCACTGGATAGTATACTATACTACAAAGTAAATAGCAGAAAATGAGGAAGGACGTTTCTTCCCTACTCTTACCATGAGTACCCAACATACAGACTCTCCTTTATGCACTTTCTGGATGTCACCTGACTCCCTTTCCAGTTATCCTTTGTTTTCGGAGCACTTCTTATTCTTTGAGTTGTTTTAAGTTAGTGTTTATTCAACTATATATTTCTTTTCAATTATTTTGCAGTGTGCAAAAAAGAGGGTGCAAGCACTGAAGTTTCTATTCTAACAAACAAAATAAACTTGACTGTGACCCTAACATCAGCGTGGTGTATTAAATATGCAGCCTGTATCTAATGATGGAGGCACCTGCACTTTTCAAAACTATTTTCTTTACACAAACAACTGCAATAACGGGGAGTTTGATATGATCATGGTGCTACATCAGAAAAAAAGTAACTTTTTAAGTCCTCACTCAAACCAGAAACTTGACTTCAAAGGAAGGATTAGTAAGAGGCATATCTATACTCTCCTTTTATTCCAAACACGCGAGAAGTTATACTCGACGTCCTTCACAGGGAAGCAAAGTCGCCATTATCCATAACCAATGTGCCTCTGGTGGTGTCCTGTAGCTTCTTCCACAGCATACCACAATGCAACAATGCCAGTTTTTCACACAATCATATTTTAAGACACATTGAAGCAGCCCTTCTAAATAGACTAATGCAAGAATGTTGTTACAATACATGCAGGATTTGTTAGAAAAACCCTTTGTACTAAAAAGGATGTAGCTGCTGTGTAGGAGGACTAATGGCTTCAAACATAGTTCTCCTAAGTCAGTCCCACACAGATTTAGAAGAATGTGGGAAAAAAAAAAAGTTTTGCTCTAAAATCCTCTCTGGGGACTCCATCTTGAGATATTTGGCTAAAGTTAAATGCACATTGGGTGGTGTGAGTCATACTGTATCTTATTGGACACAAGTGTCACACCGTAAGTTGGGCATTGTAGGTAGATCTGGCGAGTAGAGAGGAGTTGGTGGTAATACAAGCCATGGCACTGTTTCTTTTTAAAGCCCTGTAGTCTCTTTTTCATCCTGCATTACTGTAAATCCACTGTTCACTGTCTCCTCTGGGATAAGACAGTCGGTATTATAGGAGAAACAGCAGGAGGAAAGATGAGAAGTGGAACAATAACGAGTACTGGAGGAGGAGGAGGACTGAGGTGAAAAAGAGGAGAAAAGAAAGAGGAGATAGAGTGGAGAAGGACAGAAATAGAGATTAGAGCAGGGGTGTCAAACTCATTCACAAAGTGGGCCCAAATTAAAAACTGTGTCCGAGTCCAGGGCCAGACTAGATCCAATAATTATTATTGGTTTTAATATGAGCTGAGGTCAGGCGTGATGTTAGCGCATTGTAATCTTGAGGCAGCACAAAGCCACTGTGCAGTTGACCAACAAAAATATGGTCTTAAGTCAATGGGACAGTATTTTCATGCTTATTTAAGGGCAACAATCTACATACACTCTGTCTGTGTCACACATGGTATGTGCTTCAGCTCCTCCTCCTTCTCCTCATCAGTTAAATGCAGGTTGAATGTGCAATTTCTTATCCTGTGCAGTCTAATGTTGAGTTGTTGATGGGACAGAGGATCAGTAGATGGTGGAGGTAGAGGGTCCACCGGCCAAGGACCATGTATTCATCAGCGCTGGGGACGCAGCCACCGTCTGTGTGTAAAATTGCAAACACACACGGGCACATCCTGCCAGTACTGTCTCTTCCTCACTGTGTCTCTTCCTCACAAGTGTATATCTCTTCTTAAATGTAAAACAACAATTATTTGTATCACAGCTGTGACGCTGCGCTCTTGTCTCAACACATTCTGGAGCTTGTTCCTAACTTCAAACCTGCCTTTGGCATTATTTTCCTTTAAGTTCCTCGAACCTTTCATTATAAACACTGACATTCAGCTATGATTTTGTTTATTTTTTTTTATATTCTGCTCGCGCACCTTCACCTCGCAAATCCATCTTCTCAGCAGATGACTCTTCAGTTTCCTGCATTTGCCATAATGTGCCAGGCATGGGCACCTCGCCTTGAAGGGAATGACAGGCAAAACTCCGATTGGCTTAATTGATGTTACACACACACACACCTATGAATAATTCACATAAATACAACCTCCTTGCGCATTGCACCGCACTTTGCACTGAGACTATGCAACCTTGTAAAAAGCTAAATTGGAGAAGGACACACCCTAATGCGCCTTTCATCTCGCAGGCCGGATGTGGCCCGGCGGGCCTTGAGTTTGACACGTGTGGATTAGAGGGAATGAAGCAAAGACAGGACAAGGAGAGAGTACAGCCGGCCTGTCTGACCATCAGATATCCTTGACTGTTATGAACTGAAGGCGGGTAGACTTTGCTCATAAAAATGTCAACATTAGAGGAAAACAGGCGGGCATAATTTACGCAGCCCAAGCATCAATTAATATTCCTGCTTACATCCAGTTTTGCAAACACACCCACAAATACCCTTCATCCCTGTGCGTAATCTACAGAAAAACTGCTGATGTTAATTCACTGAGGTATTTTTGTCAGTGAAATGTGTGATCTAGGTTAAATCCTGGCATGTGTCTGGACCGTGTGCAAAATTAAGAGTGTAGAATATATGAAAACAAAACACCAGGTAACATGTACATGGTGTCAACTTTCAGCGCTTTATCTTTGCACTTGAGCTGCGTCGCACTCTTTGAACAGACTTTGTACCAGAGAGCCAGTGGATATAGGGATAAAGTCTGTTTAAGGTCCAGTACCGCTGAGTCAGATACGTTCAGCTGCTCCAAGTAATGTGGAGAGCAGTCCAGATTTGCAGCGAATGCGTGAGAGCAGCTTTCATCTATTACACAGTGCACATCATCCATCTGCTGCTCCACCTCCCTGCAACTCCCTGAACACAACAGACATAGAGAGAGCTGAGCTTCTTGCTACCAGGCAAAGCAGCTTGATGGACACGCTGTTGCTGTAGCAATGACTTTTTCAGTCTTTTTCAGTTTCGAAATGACTCTTGAACTTGCTAGGTCTAAATTATAACAGTTTGAATTACACACTTCTCAGTGTTTCTAGCCATTCACCAAACTCACGTAGTGTAAAGTGGGAATAAAAGAGGCACCATTTTCTCCATTACGAATCAGAGGCCCATCAAAATGCCATTAAAGGCAGTGGTTCTCAAACTTTTTCTGGTGGGCCCCCCTTTGGAGGAAGAAATTTCCTGGGCCCCCCGCAACTCTCACGAAATTGTAACACTGTGTCAAGTATGACATTTATTGAATCCATATTAGTACAACCGTTTCACTTCTCTTTCAATAATTTGTTGTGCAAATAACATTTTTTTGTTTTAGCAATACAAATGATGTCCCCTGCCAATGTTTTGAGACACAACACACGGAGAGGTCTTTCTTCATCTCCTACCACATTCGCCATGAATCTAAGACTGCGATATGCGTCGTCGCATTTTCTCGTCTTGGGTTTTGGTCGTCGTGAATCATTGTTCCGTTCGGCTGATGTTGGCTTGTTGTTAGTTTCCGAAACATTGCACAGTTTTCTTTTTGCCCCTTCTCTATTATCCAAACCTTGTTGCCAGTGTAGATTTTGTTTCACTAAAATGAGTCGTGTTGTCAGTGACACAGCACTCAGCTGACCAATGGTGTAACCTGATCGCAAAACTCAACTCCAGAATGTCAAGTTACATTACATCACATGTCATTTAGCAGACGCTTTTATCCAAAGCGACTTACAAGGGAATTGAGTACAACCTGCCAGGGGTGGAGTTGAACTTGTGACCATGAAGTCTTTGGCACACAGGGTACTGGTCTTAACCACTGAGCCACGCCACCCCTAATGTTTGTTCAAGTGTCCAGAATGACCACTTCACACAAACATTCAGTTTGACAGAGGATAAGTGTAAATGGTTAAATTAAAGAAAACGTGACGGCTTTAAGCTGAAATCGATTATTTCATATGAACAAAACTAATCTATTAAGTATTTGTATTTATTTGCAATGACAGTATAGCAGTTCAGCCCTGTCACTCATGTGTGTATTCAGTACATTTAAATGATGGAAATGTGTTTACATGCAAACATTATCTTTTTCGACAGTGGTAGTGCAGATAACAGAAAAGTGATAGCGAAGAAGGAAACAAAAATGACAGGGAAAAAACACATCATATCTGCATGTGAGACCATCATGCAAAGATGTGAAGAGAAAAGTCTAATAAGCCAAGGCTGCCTAATTATATGGAAAAAAAAAACCTTTGTGACACACGCAGACAGACGGGCTGATGTTTTAGAAAAGATCAGAGAGTAAAGATCAAAACAACAACAAAAAGGAAACTTTGCCTGTGCGCCTGCAGCTTCTCTGGATTGTGTGTAAACCGAAGTTGAGAACGCCGCATATGCCTTGACATATGAGCTTGCGCACGTGCACACACAGCAGGAGGGCTTTACTGATGGAGAAACACTGAGGTAAATACGGCCGATCCTTTGGCTTAACTAGTCAGGTCATAGTGTATGAGAGAGAGAGAGAGAGAGAGAGGCAGAGACAGAACGGTGTAACTTGACACTGCAGTGTAACACTCCACCTGCCTGGTTTTAAATTAGATATCAGCTAATTTACAGAATGAGGTAAAATATCACCACTTTAGAAGAGCTGCATTTATATTGTGCTTTTCTAGTCTAAATGGCTACCCAAAGCTTTACACTACACTTCTGCCTTTCACCCATTAACACCCATATTCATTAATAATATGATTAAACTATATGAATTCATTTCCCAATCATTTGTGCGCAAAATAAATGGAAGGGAAATTAGAAAAATGACAAGATTGTGATTCATTTCCAGTGGAACATGTGCTTGTTTTGGGATGGCTTGAATTCACTTCTTCCATTCAGCTCACTCCCATTACCGTGTTCTACTTTTCATTACTTCAGTGATTATTGAGGACATTGAACACATACTTATATCAATTATTATATTGAACTATTGAGACTTCTGCAGTGTGGAGACCGGCTGAGGAGAGGCAAGAGTGTCGCTATATCAATACCACATATTGGATAACAAAACAGCTGCCATTGCTCACAAGGAAAATACTAAAGCAGGAAGTGACGGGAGACGGAGAGTTGGTGGAGGACAGATGACAAGTAGATGGGAGGGCAGAAAAGAAGAGGTGTGGCAGAAGACAAGTGAGAGAGCGGCTTGATAAAGTGGAGGACATGTTGCAGGAGAACAGGGTTTGGGTCTTCTCTCTTCATATGTATCAAAGACTGGAGGAGGAATGGAGCCGCAGAGAGCGGCAGCTGAGAGCTCAGCTGGAGGCAGAGACTGACTTTGGAAGTGTGACAAGGAAACAAAAGACAGCGGAGGCGAAGATTAACATGGAACCAGAGAAAGAGCAGAGGTTGGAGACAGAAGGAAAGGAGGGGAGAGGTAGCCTGAGGAAAGAGCAAGCGAATGAGGAGGAATGTGTGAGCTAAAGAGAGAGGGGAAGATAAAAAGGAGAGAGGGAAGGTGGAGCCTAAGAGACAGCTGCGAGGGGGATTGGGAGGATACAGGCTGTGAGAGTGGAGTAATAATGGAGGAGAGCACTGGAGTGAAAACTCAAATGATGGCTCAATGTTGGCCAAATAGGCGTCAAAGATTGGCCCTTAGTCCAATTAGAAGACATTCCTAAAGTGAAAGTGACAACATTCATTTATTTTAGCTCCGTTGCAACACTGAAAACAGTTTTCTGGCAAAAATGAACCTTAGAACATCTATGGATACTCAGCATGAAAGTGTGTGCAGCTGGTTTGATGATGGACTTTATTGATCCCAAAAACTGGGATGTTGTCTAAAGGCATAATATGTGATTATGTATATACTGTAAACATAAAGCTGTAGCTGCCAGTTAGCTTAATTTAGCTGAGATCAGTGCAAACAGTTAGCTATCTTAGGTCTTCCCGATGTAAAAATAATAATAATAATGTAATCTATGTCATATGCTACCAATATTTTAAAGAACAAATAAATAATCAAATGTTTTGCTTCATGCCTTGTGGTTTGAATTGTGACTCTTCTGCTCTGTGGTGCATCTGTTGTTGCTATAATTGCTATTAAAAAAAACTATCATTAGTGTGAAACACTGTGTGATGCCAGACCTCCGCTTCATTTCTCATTATGTTACGTATGTTACCAAACACTGGGGATGCTTATGACATGTGAGACAATGCACCATTCTCCCATAGTTGAGTAATTAAATCTAATATTCTTTCTCGGGGAACGGACAAATAGGAATCAGCTTTCTAAATGTGTAAAGTGAGACAATGACTGACACTGCACGCAGGTTTTTATAGCGGAGGGACATGTGGTCCACCAACCATTTCATTACATCGGAGCAAATTGTCAATTGGCTTCAGGGGAATTGCTGTCTCTCTCAGCTGACACAGACAGTTAATCCTTATTTCTGGCTCACAGTCATGATGCCATGCAAGGTCGTTCATGTTGTAACTGGTGAGGTCAGTCTCAGACTGGGACACTGGACAGAGGCAAAAAAGCCTGTTTCAAATGCACAAATCTCTTGATCCCTATTGCTAGAAAAGATATCATTCTTTCAACTTTAACCATAACTATACAAATAAGAGTTACTTGATGCTCTAAGCTTGCGTGTCAGTGATTTGTCACCTTTTTGGAGTGACTATAAGTGTCCAGCACAGTATTTATTTGTCCGATACAGCAGCATCGGAGCATGGAGAACAAAGTAGGCAAGCATTACACAGCATCACACTAGTCCAGACTAGTGTTTGCTGTAATTTGATGTGTAAAGGCACAGTGACACTAATTTGCTTCAGAAGGCCCTCTGTACATGTCTATACCTGAGCCTCTATGAAATACTGTATGTTTAAATAGCTCGACTGCAACCAAACACTACACCAGATGCTTTCAACTTTTACTTCCTCCAATGTTTATCCTGCAGCGGCGCTCAGCGAAAAGTTGTTTATAATCAAATCCTATGCGTGAAGGTTGTTGTGGAGCTGAATTCATCTGCACACTTGAACCAGTAAATGCTTAAGACTCTGAAAAACAAATGTTGGCTGCGTTTTTTCACACTAACACAAAAAGTTACAGTTAATCAAAGGATTGAGGTCTGAGGGCGAAATGTGCAAGGTATGATGAGATTAAAGGCCTGGTCATACTTAATTCATTCCACAGAGAGGTGCTTCCCCTTTTCCACATGTGCATACAAGCCTGCAGTTCCGTTCATATTCAAACGAGGGTCTAGCATTCCACTCATTCATCTCATAATCTGTTCCGGTAGCTGCAATTTCTCACCAGGGAAATCATCTTCATTTGTGCTTTCTTATATTGTTTGGGCGCCGAGATGTACTGTACATGTGTGGATACATGGTAGACTTCTTCATACAACCCCAAGCAAGTTTCCATGGTTACCGTTTTCTTCGTTGTCTCTTTGGACCAAAAGAGGAGTGTGCCACAAAACATGACGGGAAAGGGTGTTGTCGAGCGGACCTTTACACACATGCGGATGTGAAAAGTATGACGCGACCCTTAAGTGATGTCACTTTGCATTGTGGGTTATGTAGGTGTTAAGAACACTAATGAATCGTTTGCTTCACTGATCAAGATAAAAATGAGAAATTACCTGAGGATGTTTGGTAACTTTTTAAACCAAGTAACAACGTTGAGAAAATATTACACTCTAAAAGTAACACCATTATCGCCAATGTTAAAATACATTGGTGTAAAATCATTTGCTCTCTCATCATCCTCCTCTTCCTCACACGTCAGACACTGGTGTAATAAAATTGGATGAAGAGGGAGCGAGAAACTACTTCTACTCACTCCAGTCAAAATTCCTCTGCTCCACCCTGATCACATACCCTGGTATAACAGTATTTCTGATTTAAGTACCAACAGAGGAAGCTGGTGGTCACGGACCACAGTTTGAGAAACATGGTATTCCACAACACTGCACAATTTAATGCTATCTAGGCCAGCTGAATGTGACCCACATGTCTTATTAGTCTTGTTAGATAAAGAGAACTAGTGAAGTGTGAAAGTGTAGGGAATATCCATCTTGCATTATAGTGGATTTCCCCTTCCAACGTCAAACTAAGCGTGTATGAAATAAGCGAATCAAGAGGTTCCTTTCATCTCATCTGGCAATACAACACGGCGAGACGTCTACATGCTGTTGCTATGAGACAACTGACAAACAATCTGATCTACTGAATTCTTAAGATAAAGACGATATATTTCAAACGTTGTGCCCTTAAAAAAAACAAAAAAACACTGTCTTGCTTTAAACTAGCAACACACACACTCACCACCATGATTCCACTGGACAATGAAACCCTTGAGGGGGGAAGTTAGCAGGCACTGTGCTGATTCATTTTAACAAAGAAAATAATTATTTGTAATTAACGTTTCACAGCAAAGTGTTTCCAAATGTTTGCAGCCGAAAAGGAGAGCATGAACATGTTAAACACATGATACAGTGTACTGTATTTCTAATTAACTTTTTTATGTTGCATGCTTGTTTCCAGGAAATGCAGCGTTATCACAAGACGCTCGTCACAATAACTGAGGAGCATGACTGTGCGTGACTCTGTGACCCAGTGAACCACATACTGTACGTGGCCAACTTCAACTCAAACAAGGTATGTAATGTATGTGACCTAGTTTGCACACAAGGGACAAACCAAACAACGTCAGGGAAACAAAGTACAGCTGAAACAATTCATTGATTATTAACCGATTACTAAATGAATCGACAACTATTTTGATAATCGATTCATCGGTTTGAAACTTTTTTCATGATTAAAACAAGATTTGCGATTGTTTAAGCTTCTTAAATGTGAATATTTTCTTCATTTTCGTTTTATTGACAAAACGACATTGACAGATGAATCGGTTATGAAAATAATCGTTGCAGCTCTAAAACAAAGTCAAGTACGTTGCGTTGGATGGTGAGATTGATCTCAGTATCTACAACAATGTACAATCAGTCACATTATTCCTTGTTTTAGTTTTCTGACACATTGAATTGCTTTTTATTCATTTGTACAGCATGTTTGGGTATGGTACATACTAAGGATACCTATTATCACAAACGAGAGTATGTACCGATATTAGTCCGACACAGTCCTTTTAAACTATGAATATAGGACTTTTGGATTGTATCGGATTTTACATTTCTATCTGTCCGATATGCGATCCAGTGATTACGGAGTATCGTATCGGCTCATCCCTTTATACTGTAGTATAGTTTGCATTAGTAATGCAGAAGAAAACGCACAACACACAAAGTCTGTGTTTGGGTCATGTAATGGACAATGCACTGACTTTGGTGGATGATTGCATATTACATTACATTACATGTCATTTAGCAGATGCTTTTATCCAAAGCGACTTACAATAAGTGCATTTAAACATTTGGGTACAAATAAGAGCTAGAAGTAAGAGAGAGCTTCAAGTAAGCCAAACTATGAAGTGCTAGTCATAAGTGCGATGTATAAGTTTTTTTTGTTTTTTTTTTCCCATCGTCGTCTTAGTCAAGGTAGAGTCGGAAGGAATGTGTTTTTAGTCGGCGGCGGAAGATGTGGAGGCTTTCCGCTGTCCATATTCAAATAACATAATTAAAAGGAATACTGTCGAAAAAGGCTTCGCGAGGGGTCACGGTAACACATTTCTGCCACGTCTCCCTTTTCTCATTCACCTTCCTTTCCTTTACACTCATTGACACGTCATTCTTTATTTCACATAAATAATAACTGAGGTGACACAACTGCAATGCAGCGACACACAGTTCTCTGTCTATAATGATTTACTGCAAGGTGACTTCTCCTCGATGCCCTTACTGCACAATAGTCATTCATCATACACATACACACACACACACAAACCAATTTAAAGCACAGTGATAAGATTCTATCACAATCAGTTCCTGAAAACAAGTGACTATAAACGTGAATGCAAAGTGAGTGATGAAGTGGAGAGTAGAGAATGAAATCAGATTTATCGGCCATTTATATACCATGATAAAATGTCAAAACAAAGTCTAAACCAAACCTTAAAGGGCCATTGTGTAAAAAAAATGTGTTTAATCTAATGGTGAGACTGAGGAGTACAACAAACGGAGTCCTCTGTCATTTGGCCCTTGCTATATGTACAAATAAAAGGCTTATTCTAAGGCTAAAATTCCCAAACAGTATTTATTTTATAGGGATTACACATTTAAAGAAATAAACCAGTGGGTATTTTATTCAATTGCTTCTGATAAAACCCTCCTAAATGCTACACACTGGACCTTTAAATAACTTTAAATAGCAGTAGTCAGTGTGTGTGACTGAGGACATGGCAGCAGTGTGGGATCATACTGGAGAGAAGCAGTAGCTGCCTGGGCGCAGAGCCCAGCAGGGAGAGAGAGGGGGCGATGGGGCAATGTTATTTCAACAGATAAATGGAGATAAAGGTTAAGCCCAGCCTAATATGTTTTCTTTTTAAAATGATCTCTGTCCAGACTAGTGTTTTAACTCGATATCAGAGATAATCTCTGTGCATCACGCGTCATGTGACCACTCATGCACATCACTCATGTGCACATTGGTATCTAAAAAGAAAAAGTCTACTCTGTGGATAAGCGTTATTATGTGAAACGTGTAAATACATCCTCAGTACTTTGAAGGTTTTTCTATTAGTCTTAATCACCAGTGGGTAGATTGTAAAAATGAGCTTAATGCATTGTGCAGGATCAACCTCACTGTAGCCTTCATCCATGTGCCATCGCATATTCATTAATGTGTTACAAGACAAAATCTTTTTTTAGATTTTTTAAAAATTAACAGAGCATTTATTTCTCGAAAACGATTAAGTGACTAATAAGGGATTCCATCACGGCTCTAAGATATCCATTGAGACTTTGACCTTTGGCCACAACTAACTTTCCAGGTTGTGGGGTTAAGGCAACACACAGTATGTCACAATTTTTGAAAGTTTGCACTTTAAAACAGTTACTCACACTTCACCTATTGTGAAAGACATGATAAAAGTGTCTTGCCCTGAAAGACACTCAACATTGCTTTCTTTCCTCATTCTGTTTGGAAAGAACAAAACAGTCCCATCTTAACAAACATAGGTAAATGTGACAAGAGAGCAGATTTAGAGTCTCCCAAGTCGAGATGTGCAAAACAGTTGTCAGATTATTTCCTGTGAAATCAAAACTAAAAAGACAATGACAACAAAAAGCACAATGCTTCTCCCACAGAGCTTTGCGGCACTCTGATGTAACCTGATTTTAGAAATGTCACATTTATCTAATTCTTTGTAACTGATGTGGTAAAGCCCCAGTTTCTTGGCCAATGAGTACATGTAAGCTGGGTTTCTAATCAGTTTCCTTCCATGTGTGCATCATAAAAGCTAAAAAGAAATGCTATGGCAACAATCCAGCGAGACGGCATCTTGTGTCACTATTCACTACCTACATCCAGGATTTGCCCATAATATCGAAGGTGGGAAACATGTTGCTAGATCTTTCAACTTTCCATCATAAAAACTGTTCAGCAAAGGTTTTTCGAGGACATTAAAAAAAAGGCCATTGCATCATTGCGCCGCCCTGTGTTGCAAGGGACAGAATTCCTGAATGCATATGCAAAAAAAAAAAACCCTGAGTGAAGTTGTGTGAAGTGTTGTTATGGAAACGGTGCTACATGTCTTTAGCAGGAACAGATGGATGCAATTCAGTTGCGAGTTCACAGACAGACTTGAGTTTCCTTTCCCTTTGTGTGTCGAACAGCATTCAGGAAACAGAAAGTGAGTGGCTGACGGTAATTGAATGGATTGTTGTGCAGTGACAGTGTTCATTAACAAAATCTGAAAATCCACTCTGAGACACAAAATAACTGAGCAGATGAAAAAAAACAAAACAGTTCAATAAATTGCTCTTATTCACAGTGGAATGTGGAGAGACAGCTGAGAGACTTTTCAATACAACTGAATCCATGAGCAGACACAAAGGACTCCAGCCTGAGGGTAAATTGCAAATATCAGGAGGCCGAATTGAACAGTTGATTAGAGACCAGTGTTACAGCTCCCTGAACAAAGAGTGAGGGAGGTAAAGATTGAGGAGGATTACCTCGCGTTCATTCATTACTGCTCTCATTCATTACAGGAGAGAGAACGTTTGGATCTGCCCACTCATAATACTGAACCTGTGTGCGGTGTGGATTTGATCAATGAAAACAATGACTTTCTGAATCACTGGTCATCAAACACCTCTGTATTAAAAGGATTTTTCTTTTAAAATTTCTTACGTGTGTACAGTGAAAAACACAACTCGTTCTATTAGTTTCTCCCTCATCTTTATAAAACCCCTTCTTCCAAAATATACCACTAGGCTGACAATTAGAGTCTATTGTGTAAAATGTGGGATTTTATGGTAATGACACTTGATCTTTCAAAATTGATTGCTCACTTAATTCATCTCCATTGGCTACTGTCATGATGGCTGCAAAGCAATCATCAAACTTACTTTTCAGTGGAAAACAACCTCTTTCAAATAAGTCGCCAAAAGAACGTCCTTCATGTACAAATGACAAAGCGTGAATGTCCAAATCATTAAATTGAATATTTTCCCACTGTATGTATAAGACACAGAGATTCAACAGATGAGGAGAAATGGATCAGCCACACGGGGAAAAATCAGGTGCACAGGGTCAAATCAGTTTTATATTAAACAAATAGAACTAATAACAAGGCCTTTAACACACATAATGCACAGGCTGCAGTACGGTAGTGATAAAGTCAATTGTAAAATAAAAGGTGTGTGACAACTTCCAGGAGAGCACTAGAATGGAGCATTTTGACTTAAGTTCAGTTTTATCCAATTATCCATGTCATTTGAGTGTCAGTGTAACTATAAAATATGTAATATACAAATAAATGGGTCTGTGGACTCTTCCTGAAGTTTTAGTTATTTATCAGACAACAAAAGGATTTGGTGTACAAATATCTTCTACGACAGCTGGTAACTAAGCTCGCAGTCCTGGCACCAAAAGGCAGCAGCAGACGAGCAGACAGCAGATTTGGTGTCACACGTGGACGAGGACAGTTAAAGCAGGTTTGGCAAAGAGAAACAAAAGCATACTGTGTGCTCAACACAAGAAGCCCGTGTCATGAGGTGTATTTGTGCAGAAAACAACAGAGAAGACGAGGAAAGATGAGAAGACTGTAATGGACGATAAAACACTAAAAAGGCTATAATGCAACATCACGGGTGTCGACTCGCATAAAACACCAAAGAACATATTTATATTTTTCAAATTAATATAAAAAAAAAACTCTCACAGAAATAAAGAGACATGTGTGTTTGGTTGGTTTTGCTTGTTATGTAGGTATGAAGACAACCAACTGAAAATATCACTGTAACACGTTATAGAACATTTGTTTCTAAAAATGGTAGTAAAGTGTAAAGACGTCAATACAAGAAACCAGGACAAGAGGCTGCAGTTCATCAGTGACGGAAATAACACACTCCTAAATATAATGTACTGCATATTGTGTTGTATAAAACCCCCACATCCAGCTGTTAATATCTGCAAGGCATTGACTTGAAGGTGTTGGCAGTTCAGGTTGCTATAGAGACAGTTATATATGTGTGAATCACTATTGTCACAGCCCCGCTGGTTTCCTGGATTAGATGTAAATGAAATCGGTAGTTGCAGTAAATGAAAGAAGATTAATGTCAAATACTTGTGTTCGTGCCCCTTAGTGAGGGCAGCTGCATGTAGTTTTGACTTCTGGGTGCTTGTGAAAGGTGGAACGGATCAATACGAGCACATTGGTGGAATAAAAGAGTAGAAAATGACAGATAGAACAATGGAGGCAGGACAGACCAAACAACAGTGTCTGCAACTTAGTGACGTTACAGACCCGCAGCTACTTTTCTTCAAAAAAGCAACTAGCGACAAATCTAGCGAGTCAGGACTTCCTGGCATAATCCTAACTTATTTCCGAGAAGTGAGCTTCATCTAACTGTATTTACTGCGGGCAGTGAGTCGGTCTGACTGTAGACACAGAGAGGGAGGGAGGGAGGGAGAGAGAAACACTGTGACCACACAGACGACACAGAGTCACAGAGCTGCGTGTGCAGGAGGCTACAACAGTAATTCATAACCCAGCACAGTTTCCTTCACCTTCTTCAGCACCCAGTTTCACTTCTGCCTCACTCTTGTCTGAATAGCCTTCCTCTCTCTCTCTCACTTCTCCATCACCTGCTTAAAACATGGTGTGCTAATTCCAGTCAATAGTGAGCAAAGGAAGATGGGAATGTGGATGTGAACGGCCATAAGAACTTTTTCCTCCTCAGTGGAACGAGGAAACGCCTTGCTTGTGGCTGAAATTTACAGAAGCCACCATAGCATCCCTATGTCTGTTCATTTGAAAAATATGTGTGTTCTAGGAAATCTAGGTTATGTAGTGTAAGAAAACCACAGCATACAGTATACCTCTGTCATTGTGTGTCAGGCCAGTTATTAGCAGCTCCTTGCCAGAGCCCACACACTGTACAACTGTCCAACACTTCAGGGGAACAAACAAGAAAGAAAAAGCTGCCCAAAGAGAGACCACCGTGCACATGTGACAGTGGAGACCAGAGGGAGACAAATCAGGGAAGCATGAAAAGCAGAGTGGAGGCCATTAAGCCTGAGGCCAGCAGCTAAGTTAAGCTTGAGTAATAACCCACCAACCCACATACCACACAGCCAGCATTTGGTGTCAAGCTCAAGCATACAAACTTGACTGATCAACTGACCTGTGAGGACGCTATTGTAATCAAAACATCGTCTCACATACCATAAGTGACATCTAAACATCCATTCATCCATCCATTTTCTACCGCTTATCTGCGGTCGGGTCGCGGGGGCGTAGCAGCCAGAGCAGAGAAGCCCAGACTTCCCCTGACAATTTTGCCAGTAGAAAGCAGCAACAGAGGTGTTTTAATCTTGCAGAGTCTCAACGGAAAATTATCTGCGTGACTTACTGTCACTATCATGTCAAAACTGACAAAAGTCTGTCTGTCTAGAATAAAAACTATGATAATTGGAAGAGAAATGGAAAACCCCCCCAGAAAAGCTCAACATTGTTATGCACTTGACTCTCATAGAAATTGTATGTCTCAAAATGTGTGTGCGCGGAACGTCTTTACCGTCGAACATATTGAGATACAGTATATATAATATAATATGTTCTGGACGTGGCCTGCTTCAAACGTTCACAACAGCAGGAGAACGTCCAGAATATTCAGGTGCTGGGTGGGACGCTCACCCATTCTCTCGCTAATCAAGCATGGCTTTTCTTAAAATGGCAATTCAGTGTTTTATTTTCTGTCACGATATGTTTATGTAGTAGGTTTCATGGATTTCATCATTGGTGATGGAGGACACCATTCCCACCCTGGGGTCACAGTCACTCCCAGTGTGTGACTTTAACAACAGACTACACCAGCTGCTTCTCAGTTGTGTAAACCTAAACTTGCTGTTACCAAGTCAATAACAAAAATCAGCACGTTACCTGCACTTAACTGCACAGCTACGAGTGTATGTGCTCTACAGGCACAGTTAAAATGACTGTGACATTAGAATGACCCACCATAGGGAAGTTAACTAAAGCGTGTTGCCTCAGGGTGCCAAGGCTCTCATGAAAACAAGCCAGTCATGAATGGATCTCAGTGTTACATAGCTTTGGTGAATGGCTGTCTGCATGCAGCAGCAGCAGCAGAAGCAGGGGCAGCTGGTTTCAGTCAGATGTGGAGTGTATAAGCCCATGTGATGCAGACTAAACAGTAGGGCAGAGGCAGGGAGGTCAGAGTATCAAGGCGGCTTACAGGAGAAAAAAACTGGGTCACTTCTCGCTGACATGAATGCTGGAATGAGCCGTGCAGTTGCCATTCTAACTATGAAATATGGATTATTCTGTTCCAGTAAAATCTCAGTGTCGGTAGTTAGTGAGTGTTTGCATTCTGCAAATGCCACGTTCCTTTCAGCTAATTTCAAGTATTTGTCATTGTTCACAGTGTATTTCAAACATTACGATGTGAATGAAGGTGCGGCGATGTGGGTGTGTTTCAGTGCGGTGTTGAAATTCTGAAATATTGCCATGCTGAGTCAGCCAGATGGGTTAGGCTAACCTCTTGTCCCTCAAACCCCGATCTCTTGCTGCCTTTGTTTTCCAGCTTCATCCCTTCTCGTCGAGGTACCGTCCATTTGTTGACAAGCATGTCTTCAGACCAGGCACAGCAGCCTATGTTTTAGAATTCCTTACAAATATGACTACATTGTTTTATTTTTTCTATATATTAGAAACAAAAACTAACCCTGAAAAACCAAGAAAAGAACAATAGTGCTTTAGTTTACGTAGCTTGCGTTTTAAACCCGGCTTATATGACCTATTGGTCATTGTGTGCACATTGTTTGAATCACTTGATTTATGAATGAGAGGGACAAGAGGACGAGATGACTTCAATTACACCACCTGACACACCGCAAGCTCAAACACTCTACTATTACACTGACTCGTCCAACAGTAAC
The DNA here is from genome assembly GCF_958295425.1 of Solea solea. Taxonomy (NCBI): domain Eukaryota; kingdom Metazoa; phylum Chordata; class Actinopteri; order Pleuronectiformes; family Soleidae; genus Solea; species Solea solea. The sequence continues at coordinate 9,290,706 of NC_081134.1, read as the reverse complement.
AGAACCAGGTCACTCTCAGTCGAGTGTCCCTCTGCTAGCAGCGGAGAGCAAGCAAACACCAGCGAATGAAAACCAGGCCAACATTCTCCCTTGTCCAGCCTCTTTATTCTATCACTCTGCTTAAACCACTTCAGTTTTTGTGCTGCCTCTGCCATGACATCCTCTCAGTGAATGGTTCCACCTGTGTGTGTATGCCGTAAAGTGCAATGTTCTGGACCAAAACCAGAACGAGCAGCACTGACATTAGCTTTACCACCAGAACTCAGAAAAGAGAAAGTGGGCAATCGTTTCACTTAAATGTAATGTTTTCACGTAAGAATCATTTGTGGCCAACAGTGAGTGGCCCTCACCCTAACCCAAATGTCTTAGGAAAGGTCTGAAATGTAGTTTTGAGTGTTTGCACATTAGCTGAAAGGAAAGGCACTCCCAGGCACTGCCATAAACTGCCAGATGTTCCAATGAGTGATGGTTTGGTGTGATGTGTGCATAAGAATGAGGAACAGATAGAGGAGGGAGTGGCACATATTAGAGCTGAAGCTGGGGCAATGGTACAATTACAGAGACAAGACAAGAGAGAGGGAGATGTGCTTCGAGAAATAAATCAAGCCAAATGTTTGTCTTTAAATCTGATGAATTATTTACACCACATTTACTGTGTAGTGCAGTTTGAACCCTGCTCAGCACTAGTCCTCGTGATGCTTTCCTGACACCGACTGCCTTTGTGTGATCTTAAAATGACCACAAGCCTGGAGTGCTGTTGGTTTTATTTTTCACTGGTGTGTGTAGTGTTACTGCAGGAATAGGAGCAATGATCTAAGGTGGTGTAAAGTGATGACCAACTGCTCCTGGTGCAGCCTGAGTGATGAGAAAAACAAATAGTTTCTGGTGAGGAGACGCCACTCCTGTAAATCTCTTTCTAATACCCTGCAGTTATGTTGTTCCCCCACGCAACAATAACTCACAAAGCATCCAATAGTCGCTTCTCATAGGATGCTGTTAGATAAAGTCATTACTGAAATACCCAGAGGATTTTTTTCACAACCAGACAGACTCACTCACAAACACACAGCATAGGTTTAAACATTACACTTATTGAGCCTCACGCACACATTTTTTCAGTTGACACACAAAACAATAACAATGAAATAACGCAGCGAGAAACAGGCGCATGATTCTGTGTCTGTAGTGGAGTTGACCACATGCAGCTGGTTTGCCATTCACAGCCACTCATACACTCACAGGCAGCAATTATCACTCTATCCCCACTATCCATCCAGTCATCTGCAGGGCAGACAAGCCCATTCAGTTCGAAACTAATATTTAGTGGAGCTGTCACACAGACTGTAATCGCACCCCGTTTGCCAACTCTGCAAAAAGGAGGTTGTTTACTTCACCTCTGAATGAAGTCTTGAGATATTAATCTTAGCACAGTAATAGGTTTGTATTCAGAGCAACAATAACCCAGAATGACCTCTCGGCTATAAATGTGCTAATGAGAGAATGTAATGAGTCTTGGTCCAAGTGGATTTCCCCCACCTGAGGCTTGTCTCTTAATAAAGCTCTGTGAGTGTGTGTGTGTGTGTGTGTGTGTGGTGTGTTTGTGTTTATTATTTATGTTGTTTATGAGTTTTGGAGTACATAGATGCTATTTTAGACTGACTTCTTCTCAATTTATCTCCACTTGAAAAAGGTCCAGTGTTTAAGATTTAGGTGATTTTTTTTTCCTATTTGGCACCAATGGAAGAATAAAATTATTGTTTTTATTTTTGAGTGGAGTGTACACTCATCTGAGTGTATGAATTGGTGTTTTCATTACCAAAAGAATGAACCCTTTATAGTCAAAACAGGCAGGTCTTCTCTACAGAGGCTGCCATGTTTTTAACGGATAAACATTACACCTTTTAAGCTTTAATGGTAACTGAAGGCTACCATAGGTTCTCCTACATGCTTGGAAGGGATGGGTGAAGTGAGACACATTCAGCTGCAACATGTAACTTCCAGAGCATATGATAGTATCATCGGTTTACAGCAAGTTTGTGTCATCGAACATCACTCACCGGAGTAACAAAAGACAAGTATACGCAAAAACAAGTGTATACTTGCTCATTTGGAACAGAAGTATTAGACATGTATACATTTGGTAGCACTGTCATTAGTCCCTGTTAGCTGTTAAGTTTTAAGATCCTAATGTTTTGCACAGATGAACACAGAGATTAATGTCACTTTATCCCTCTGGTTTGTACTACGATCAAATTTATTTTCATATTTCTTGTTGCCTCTTTCTCATTTTTCCGTCAGCTACACCAATCAGCATGAGCCTTTCAACTGCCACTCTCCCCACTGCATTAAGCTTTGCTCATTTTCAACAGTCAAACCTCATTTCACAGCATGAAGTCTACTTGCGGGCAGAAATGGAGACTTTGAAAAGGCCCAACACTCTCCGTATTCTTCCAGGTTGCCCCATCGCTTGCCGTGAAATCTCTCAGATACAAAACGGTTAAAGTAAGACGCAAAGTATGTGCTTTGAAGTAAGCCTAAGAAAAGAGAAAAAGTGTTTATGGGCAAGACTCTTTGCTTGGCAGCCATCTTGGCAATGCCATTGGGAAGAGGAAAAAAAAAAGACTAGACTTCTATGTAAATGCAGAGGAAGTGAGTCAAAACTGCACTGTCACTGGCGCATTAAAGCCTGGTTTATTCTCCATCACTTGAAGCTCGCCTCTCTTTTCCAGCACCACCACAATTTTCTCGCGCCGCAGGCACCAACATATTTTGTCACGGGTGAAGTGATTACCAGTCACCATCTCCATTTAGACATTTCATTTTCCAGTGTTTCCCTTTAGCTCAAAATCTCTTCCCTCTCAATTATATCAACAACTTCATCACATCCATCAATTATCAACACTGTGAGAAAGCACACCTGTATACAAATATACATGCTGACACTACCAATAATTATGATAGTGTAAATTGGTAACGCAAAGAGCCAGGTGTAGGTGTGCGATTACAGGGAGTTAAGTTCAAGTGACTATTATCAAAGGTGTTCAGTGATGGAGTACAAATCAGTCTACATATAAAATATCCAAAGAAATCTGATAATAAAGAACAGAATGAGGCTTAACATGCTTTTTTCCCATGAGTTATACTGCTATTACACACGCACAAGGTTTCACAACAACGGCCTCTTTTACAGCTCAATCTAGACCATCATGACCTGTCACACACTCAGTCATTGCCTATTGCTTCGTCCTTCACATGAGGGTCACGGGGACACGGGGAGCCGATCCCAGCTGACATAGGGCGAAAGGAGGAGTACACCCTGGACAGGTCACCAGTCCATTGCAGGGCCAACATTTAGAGACCAACAACTACAGTCAATTTTGAGTGTCCAGTTAACCTCTACATGTTTTTGTACTTGTGTGAGTCAACTGGAGTAACCAGAGAATGACCACAGGCACACCGGGACAACATGTAAACACCGCACTGAAAGGCCCTTGGTCGAACCAGGATTCAAACTGGTGACTTCTTGCTGTGAGACAACAGTGCATGACCCTGTCACTGTCACGTCATAATCCTTACAACTAATCTTCAAATATCTGCAGTTCATAAGTGGAGAGATTATTAAACATGTGTCGAGGCAGTTTTTAAACGAAAGGTCAAGAAATTTAGCCAAGAATTCTTTGTTTTAATTCTTACTCACGTTCTTGTCGTTCAGCTGCAGATTTAAGATCAAAATGTCCAAATTAAAACTTGGATGAGATGACTTCTTTTTGAGGTTTAATGACACAGGCTCTTAACATCATCTCCAGAGAGCAGTGCACTTCTAAGACATTTGAGATGATTGGTAAAACAAAAGGGAGCAGATGCAACAAACTGCAGGATCTCTTTCCGCTTTCCGCGGGGTAACAAACAAAACAAACCATGTTGTTATGTCAAATATCAGCCATTGGCTTCTAAAAACAGTAGAGGGAAGGAGATGACTAGAGTCAGATCATAAGGCCTGTTTTCATAACACACACTTTCCCTTCCCAGCAGGTGTGTGTCCATGATGTGTGTCTAAGGTCACTTCCAACACGCTCATCTTAAAGCTGCTGTTCACTAGAGAAGAAGAAAAATACGCTGTCTCTTACCTTTAGACGCGCACGTGTAGATGGATATTTGGAGTGTTGCATAACATAATCCAACGTTTCCTGGGAACAGCTCACACCATCTTCAAATATCTGAATCCCCAAAGCATGTGGAATAACATCCAAATCGCTCTTTGTAAACTCATTTTCCTCTCGTGTCCATTAAAATAATAATAAAAAAAGTACACAGCTGGACCTCTTCCGCAGCAAGATGTAAACTTACTGCAGCACAAACTCCTTTACTCACGAGCGAAAGCACAGAAAGAGAGCTCAATTCTTACAGTGTCTATACAGCAAAATTGAATAGTTTTTCCTTGGGCTTAATCAATATTCCAATTTCATTAAAATCCTTCCTTCGGTTTTTTTGTTATGCAGCTCACGGACAGACAAAAACAAAAAACATAACCTTCTTGGTGGAGTTAATGATAGAAAAACCAAGACCACAATAATAATAATGATATGTTCTGTTTATACAAAAACACTGCCAGCACTTGATAAGAATTAAATGGCACTTCTCCTTTCTCACATAAAGTGATAAGCTAATCACACATCGGGGGAATTTTGCACTTCAACACTTGGATTGGAGGAGCCAGGGATCTCAACATTTTGATTAGTGGTGATTAGTTTTGTTTCCTGCCGCAACATTAAACATTCATTTCAAATTAAACTTGTTCAAAACAGGTGTCAACAACATGTTTGCCGTGACCTCAATTTCCAGTAGAAAATCTAAATAAAATTGACTCAGTGCATTGCCAAGGAAGTAATTCTGAAACAAACAACAAACCTTATACAAATGTCCACAATCTACCGTGATATTGCCAATTCACTGCCATTGCTCCACCTAACCCTTACCCTCACAACTCTAATACATGTAAATCACAACATATATTATTTGATTTGTAGTTTAGGTTAGCTCGATATTTTTCCTAATACAAAATGACACACCTATGTTAATGTCTTCCAACCAAACTGAGGTTAGCTGTGAATGCTGTTGTTGTTGGTTAGTGGCTGCAGATACCATAGGGGGCTTTGGAGGGTCATATCCATTTCTACAGCAGGAGTGGATTCAGTGAAAAAAAGACTGGGTTTCCTATGTCTTGGGGGGGGGGGGGGGGGGATCATGTAGTCAGCATGTATGTAAACAAAAATAAGCAGTGAGTAATGTGTAGTGAGAAACTTATGTACTCTTAGTGTGGTGCATAATACTCACGATCCAAGCCGTTGATGTACTTCATGGATATCTCACAATGTCCCCACACGGCGCTGACAATGGGATACAACTTCTTGCCCTTCAGCCCTCGAAACGCCACTCCTAGATACTGTCCATCTACCATGAAGCTCAGGGTTCCTTCATCCATATCCAGAATCACGAGCAGGGAGTCCGGCGGTGTGAACGACTCCTCTGGCTCGAGAAAACATGGGTAAGATGGAAGTGAGCTGTGAGCCCGGTTCTTACTGTCATGATAGAGCCGGTTGCGTCCCAGATCCCAGCCCCAGGACTCACAGTCTGACCCCACCAACGCCGTGTACCCAACGGAGTGTAAAGGAGCTTCTGATGTTGCAACTCCAACTATTGCATGGGTGCCTCGCTGCCGAGAGGGCCAGTGGATCTTCCACACGTGAAGACCTCTTGTGTATCCGACATGCCCCCGAATGCAGTCTGTGCTCTGAGCGACCGGGTGCCGGTGAAATGTCAATTTATCTTCGTCTTTGATGAAAATGTTGAGCGAGCGGTCATCAGGGTTCCACGCGTGGCGGTGCTGGGTCTCTGGTCCAGCGCATGGCATGTCCAGCAGGAGATCCAGCCTGGGAGGTTTGGAGAAATCTGGGCCTCTTAGCGCCGGGTGCTGCCGGCGATGAGCCAAGGGCCGATAAGACGGGGAACCACCACTTTCCCCGCGACTGTCTACCGATTTTATCCCACCAGATATCTTCTGACCCATAGCTGTAGTGAAAGGGTTGGCAGAAGGAAGGGGGAGGGGGGGCGGTGCTTGAGCAGGTGGGTGCTGTGCTGTGTGGAGCTTGATGTTACCTCATCAATGCGGTGGAGCTGTGAGAGAGTTCCTAACTGGTGATGGTGGAGGGAGATGAAGGAGGAGGAGGTGATGAATGAAGATGTGTATGATCTGGTTTCATGCCACATATGTCTTCAGGAAGTCAGAGTGGGAGCTGCTCCTGTTAAGAAAACGGAGAGAAAAAAAAAAAATTAAAAGTAGGAATTAACAGCTGCTACTTTTCAACAAACAACAGTCTCGGGAATGAACTAGAAAAAGAACAAGAGATGCACAGAAAGATGATGATTAAAAGGGCACAGAGAGAGGAACAATGTTGGCAAAAAACGACTTTTTAAAAATGTTCACAGATTTTTTTTTCTGGCTTTGTTTTGATTGAAATAAACAGTGAACATAATGATGCATACACACACAATACACATTCCCTCTGACTCATTCTACATCCTCCCAACACACTCACGCAACAATACCAGTACAAGCATGGAGACAAACAAACATTCCCCCGTTGCGCAACACTGCTCACAGTGACACTAGGTAATGTCATTTTCTGCAAAGTCAGGCATTGAGTTTAAAAACCAAGACAACAGGAGAAAAACAAACACACAGGTAATGACTGACCTCCAAATCTCTGTGATAAACCAAACCACCCTGAGTTTATAGAAAGGTCACAGGTAGTCTGCTTATGTTCATTCAAAGTGACGGCAATTTCTGATAGTAACCACAGTTGATATTGTAGTTTCAAGTTTGAATATCAGTTCCATGGTGATGTCATTTTTAGTGGAATATGTAAGTTTCCTGTGTGGGTGTTTTAATTCAAAGTAAGCCAGTTTGATTCACTTTCAGTTTTGGTTCATGCCATCAATTTGGCTTATACATACATACGGTCTTCTCTTTTTAAGTGTCATACATACTGTATGACACTTAAAAAGAGAACACCGTTGTCTGCTATATAAAGCTGCCTTCTATTTGAAGGCAAATGCAGTTGTGATAAATGTATTCACAGAATCTAAAGGCAAAGCAAAGATGAGCTCTCTCACTAGTGGTTCAGTCTGTGGTTTAACTGGAGCAATCTCTTCCAGGAAAGCCAGCCGGTGCTTCCTGTTCACAGGAAGAGTCAGTCACACCATGAACAGACAGGGAAGTGGATGAGGAAAGTCTTGGTACACAAGCAACAAACCAGAACTTAATGGTTTTTTTTGTTTTTTTATGTGTACACTGAAATAATTGTCAGTAAGAGTGATAATGATTTATGTTTCAAACATTAACACTGCCTACAGATAAAAAAAAAAGAAGACAAATACTGTGGATACAGGTTTGAACCTAGTGTGAACCATTTCTTTCTCTAAAACGTGAAGTGCAGCAAAGTTATTGTTTTAATCAGTGAGTTTTTATTTTTAACCAGGTACAAAGTACACATATTTCTACCACCCCAGTCAGCCACCCCACCGCAGAGTGAGATCATGGTTTAATTCTGTGTACATTTCTCACACACACACTCACACACTGTCTCATTTAGAATGTTAGCATTTTCCCCAGCTGTATCTCTTTTATCTCACGCTTTAAATTAGGTAATTTGCTGGCGGGCAATGTGTGCTGCCACTCGGTTCACTCCTCAGCACACACACACACACACACTCACACATACGCACAGAAAGAGAGAGACTGCTTACTCAAGTGTGTGTCATCACAGCAGGTGGGTTAAGGGTGGACCGTGTACATGGAAGATTCCAGAGTTATCACTGCCGAACTTTAGCCAAAGAAAGCACCATCTAAACCCTGTGTGTGTACGTGCATGTTTGTGTCTCAGCTCCAGTTAATAACATTAAACTAGTCTATAAGAAGGAAGAAAGACAACATATGGACAGTAGTGTGCACCTGGTGTGTGGGCTGGCTTTATCTGGCTTCTCCTGCTGCCCTACTAACAAGCTCCAGTCACAAAAGCCCGTGTGTGAGTGTGTGCGTGTGTGCCTGCCTCAGACTGTCTTTCATTAAAAAGTATCCGACAAGCTGCGACTGGGCAGGCAGGGCTTTGAAGTCACACAATCACAGACTCACACACGGGCATAGGAAACCGCTGAGAAGCCTCTCACTCACACTCATGCACCACCCTCACGGAAAAAAGACCAGAGATGTTTGTGGGCTTTTCCACAAACATCCAGTTTAAGTTCTCTAGAGGATTCAGACCACTGTGTCTCAATGTGAACTCATGACTGAGGTTTTCTGTGTCGTGTTGAATACAGTAGCGTATATTGTTTATCTGTGATTGCTTGTTACTGTCTAAGTGGACCAGTCAAGGACAGCAAGTGACTTACAAGGCCCCAGAGAATCAGGACTAATGGCTTGACAATCAATCAACCTTCTTGTGCAGTTTCTTTTTACCCAATTCTTGCCAAGAAAAAAAAAGCATCAACCAATGAGCATTAGCGTTTTCTATTAATTATCTCAACCACAGACCCACAAGAACTTGACATAATCTTCCAGTTAGCTGATTGAGGCCCACCAGGAAGTAAGAATAATTATGGTGTATAGCAGCCAGGGGGCGACTCCACTGGTTGCAAAAATAAGTCTGATAAAGCATGGCGCATATGAGTGGGCGCCAGTGTGATTGACAGGTAGTATCGTCCAGGTGCTTGTTTGCAGGCTCTGAATTTCCAGTTGCAAAATGGGAGCTCATGGGTGATGTAACGACTGGTGACATTCTATTATACTCTATTTCATAAGCCAGAAAAGTTGAAATTTCATGTGAGCAACTAGAATGGCACTCAGTATAATGCCACCAAGGCTCAACAGTGCCCTTAAATATAATTAAGAACCATAACCTTTAAGCAATGTTCTGAATTTGCCCCTGTATCCAGATCCATACTTAATTTAATGTATTCTACCTTTGCTGAGGCAGGAAGGGAGAGAGAGAGATGGAGGGAATATTAATTTACCTGTAATCAAACATAAACATTCGTACCAAACATAACCTCCTTGGTATTTAATGTATATGTAATAAAAGAAAATGTAATTTGTCATGATAACATTGTTGATGTTAGTCATGTCATTCATGTTCAGGTGATCCCTTCTGTCCATAAACCTGTGAGGTCAAGGTCAGAGTGATGCAGTGTGGGAACTTAGAAACTGAATAAGTTGTGAAGTTTTAGTTTAAGCCTCATGTGGCAGGTGCAAATACAGAAGGTAACTCTCCACAAGAACAAACGTCCACAAACCTCCTTCAGGCATTTAATGAGAGGTTATGTGACATGAAATGTAAACAACAGGAACTAGGAACGTCTCAGCATGTTTCTTTAATGTGGAACGGGCCGATGTGCCTGACAACCAACAACACAAAACCAAACCCCCAACTCAGGGAGAATCTGTAGAAAACACAGAGGCGCATTTCCCCAAAATGTCACAGTAATATTTTAATTCTCCTTGCAGCAAAAAGTTTATAACCTTTAAAAAAAAACAAAAAACTTCATGACCTGCCACAGAGACACGAGGCACCATCATCAGAAAAACGGGCCGCACAATAAAAGATTTGATGAGCTGCAAATAAAACATTGTCGATTATCACACTCAGCAGCTTCGTCCTGAGATATTGAGGTGTGGGCCTTTTTCTCCCACTGGCTACAACTCGGCATTAGAAAATATCACAAGTGTGCAATATTTTTGCCTCACCTGTCCGGGGTCAGTGAACTCAAATGATTCCAGGCACTGTGAGCTCTGCTTTAAGAAAGTAATTCTTTTTTTTGTGTTAATATAAAACTTGCTCACATGGCTCAAGCTGGAAATTCAGCAAAACGGCACAGAAACTCAGCAGTGAGGAAACAATTTGTCATTTGACAAGAGGAAAAGGTCAAACTAAAGTCTCATTATACGAGTGATTGTCATTTTCCTCTTCCTTTTCGTTCTTCTTTTGCTTTTACTCACGGACGTCAACGTCATCTCCACCATTACATAACTCGTTTTAAACCACTGTGCCCTCGTTTGAACTTGGACTATTGTGCTAAATTACAGCAAATTTGCTTCATCCCTACGTGACATTTAAAAAAATGAATAACATCACAGTCACTTCTTCCCCTTTCCATTCCCCGGGAGGACATTTGGGCAAAATGGTGTATAAAAGCAGCTCTCACATGCACACACACATTCACAGTACAGTGTATCTCTTCATAGCAAACAGCTGTACCCACTAGATTAAACAAACTACCATCCTCTCTACATTGCTGACATTCATTCCTACTGAGGAAATCCCTGGGTAGCAGAAGCTGACTGAGGTAGACATAAACTGTACCATCTGGCTCCTAACATGATGTCAAAATACAGACAGAGAGTCCACACTGGGACTAGCACTCAGTAGGTCTTCTCTGGACTTAATAGGCTGCTGTAGAAGGACAAATCACCCGTCTCTCTTTTTTATACATCATCACCAATTTTCTGTCCTTTTTCCTCTACTTTCTTTCAGTTTGCCTCTGTCCTTTTGTCTCTGTACGTCTCTCTCTCTCTGTGTCTCATAAGCGCTGACATCCTATCAAGTGCTCTCTCAGGTCTGCCATCAAACGTCACGCCAAATGCCCCAGTGTCCACCAGGCAGCGATCAATGCAAACTCAGCAAGCAGGAAAAGCAAAGTCTGCAAAACACATTAGACATGCGACTTCTCAAACGGCTGCAACTTAACAGTATATCTATGCTCACTGACTGTCATAAACTCTCTCGCAAAGAAATTAAATTGACTATGTATGTGTTCTGGAAGGAATGACCTTTCTACTCCGGCTGACTGTTACATTTGCTCAGATTTCCCTGATGTATCACTTTTGTGAATTCCCACTCGAGCCGCTCCCTCCTTCTTCCATCACTCTGAACCCTTTACAAAAAAAGTCACCGTCTCCCTAATGAATCATGTTCCCTCCCGTGCGTCTTCGCTCTCTGCCTGCATCAGTCTCCTCTTCCCTTAAAATGAGCAATTCCACAATAAAAAAAAAATCCCTCATTTGTCGAAAATACCGAACTTCCCTTGTTTGTTATCTGGAAACTGAAACTGTGGCACACAGACACAGGTTGGCACAGGAATCCTTTTGAGGACTCACATTGACTTCTATTAACGTGGACAGAGTTATCCCTTAACTATAACCTTAAACCCGTAACCAATTAGTTTAAGGTGTGACAGAACATGCCCTCCCTTCCTGTGCTTTATATGTATTTTTGGTCCTCACAGAGATGCTTGTTAAAGTACACACATGCTCGCACGCGCACACACACACACACACACAATGTCAGCACCTAGCTCATGCTATGACACTTTAAAATCCATGGTGCCCTCAGGGAAGACCATTAGTGTTATAAAGTGATTGAGCACACCTTAACGGAGAAGCTGTTAATCTGCCTCTCACATATATGGATACAGACACACACGCACACACACACACGCACACACACACACGTATAAGGCCTTGGTGGGGCCATCAATAAAGCTCTCTGTAATTGCAGTAGATTCAGGTGGCAGATTCACAACCCTGGTAGCAGTGAAACTGAATCAAAGTCTGCCTGAATGTGACACGCTGCTGCATCATTAAAGCGACACAATGTAGGATTTCAGCCTTCGATTATTTTGATGGCACATCGACTCATAACAGGCCTGCATCGCCTGACTTGGCATTGAGTAACTTCTGGTTTCGGGTCCGTGCCATGAAAAATAACTATGTAATAATAATAAGATATAATAATGATAATATCTGTATAAAATGCTATAACAGGCTCCGTAACAAACGATACAGATGCTTTAACAGAACATCCAGCCTGCTTTCCCATGAGTCCTGCATTTAGCATCAGTAACACACACACACACACACACACAAAATCTATTTGGCCTACACGCTCTACAAATGTGTAGGTCTTCAGTGTTTGTACCCTGTTTTTTTCCTCATTGACCTTTTACTGAAGACTAGATGGTTACTGTGTTTACTCGTTGTGTGCAGGGCACTTTACGGCAGCTGCAATAGTCTGTTTCATCATTGTACGCCTCTTGTCCCGTGTGGCTAAAAATGCAATTGTATGAGCATTTGCAGCTTTTTTCTGTTTTAAATCATAGTGAATCAAACGTGGTTGGTTTGTAGACAGGTGGTCAAACAAAACAAGGATTTAAATGTGTCACTTTGGACTCTAGTGATGAGAAAAGTGCTTTTTTCTTTTGTATGTAGACTAAATTCCTTATTAAGTCAAATGACAATAAAGAGAACAGAACACTGACAATGTTGTTTTCCAGCGCAAAGCTCAAACATATGCCGTGTCTGACCTAAAGCTTACAGTTATAAAACTGCATCTTCACAATCTTGCACACGCAAACAGAGCGACAATGCAAAACCTACTCTACTCACTGTTCTCAAATGACAACCAGAGGAAGAGAGAGATGGTGTCTGAAGAGAGCGATTCTCTAAATAAAGTGACTGACTAAAAAAAGGCAGAGGCTGTGGTGGAGGAAGGTTGTGTGGCTCTGAGTGAAAACACGAGAGTGAGAGAGAACACAAACAATGGAAGAGATGGCAAGAGAGAGAAAGAGAAACGGGTCAGCAGCTGACAAAACAAAGGGATAAAGTCAGAAAGGAGAGCTGCTATCTCTCTATCCCAGGATAGACCACACAAATACACTGTCCCACCCCATATCCATAGACTAAACACAGCACAGTGTGAAAAGCAACTGTAGGCAGAGCGGAGTGAGCCGTCAGATTAGTGGTGTTTCAAACATATCGACAAACAGTGTGTTTAAAAATAGAAAGCGGGGGTCTATCCTATTATTGTGTATGAGCAGGGGAAATCCTTGGTTTAGAGCTTAGAACTCTGTATCTCTACCAAACAAAAGAGACACACACACACACACTAACACATGGGGTATCCCAGTCGGGCCAGCTGGGGCCTCAAGAACATTAAGAAAATTAAAGGTGACACAGGAGAAGGAGGAGGGAGAGAGGGAGGGAAGAGGAGCGGGTGAGTGTATGGTAGCATCCACTGGAGCATATGTAGACGCTCAATGCTTGAGAACGAATCGTCAAAAGATCGACAGCAGCAACAGCAATCATGTGAGCGGATTTTCCAAATGAAAAACTAATCACACTTACAGCTACTTTACCCCTGAGGCATATATCACAGCGGTGCACGGCATACACTTGTTCCACAACTCCAGAAATAGCAACAGTCCCTTGCACATACATACATACAGCACAGTACTTGGGTGATGACTGCATCAACACCACAGATTAAGACACTTACAGTGAATCTCCAGTGACTCCTCTCATGTCCCGATACGTGAAGCTGTTCAGCCCGAGTCCATGATCAAATCCAGACAACACAATCAAACTCCCAGAGCCAGCCGCCGGCAGCAAGAGAGCCAGAGCAGACCGGAGGAAGAGAAGACCATCAGTCTGACCGAGACTGAAAGAGAGACTCCCCCTTTCCTCAGAAGGCTGCCCACCTCTCCCTCCTCCACCCTTGTTCCCTCCCTCTTTTCCCTCCCTGGAGCTTATCTGTCCTGAGGCTATCACTTCTTGCCCACACCCCCTCCACCTTCCCCCAACACACTCCAACTCTAAAGTGTGTTTCCACAGCAGTGTTGTCACAGCCGTTGACAGCTCCAGCTCCGAATAGACTTTCAGCGTAAGTCCTGTTTCACTTCCCCTCCACTCTCTCTGAGAGCGTGAGGCAGAAAGACAGAGAGACAGAGAGAGAGAGAGAGAGAGAGCGAGAGAGACATGAAAGGCTGAAAGCCGATCCCCTCTGATCTCATCAAGCAAAGTTACCAACAGCAACCAGACAGTCAGGCAGCTGAGAGACACACCCAGTTCACCTCCCCTATCTCCCCTTCCCGACTCCCCCCCCTTCTTACAAAGCGCTCTCACTGAGCCAACAAACCGACCACCACCACATTTACAGTATGAGCTACATCTGCTCGAGTGGAGCACATCTAAGTCATCAAAGTGAGAAAAGCCCATCATGTCCTTTGTGTAACACAAATATTTGAAAAAAACAAATGTCAGTGTTAAAAGTTAGAAATTACAATAATTTGAAGGAAAAAAAGAAAAAACAAATTACTATGCTATATGGCTTTTTTCCAAAAATGTGAGATTATTGGCACGGAGTACAAGGCATTCCTTATTTCTTACGTTACATTGCTGCAGTTAAACGTGACATCCTGTGCTGTCTGAGCCATGACCTGCACTGTTTTGTTCTGCTCTCTGTTCTTTCCCGTCGTCATGCTGGATATTTGCCGGCATCTGCACATTACTGTGTAACTTGGCTCTGAGGTGATGTGATGACTAAGTTCATTTATCAGCCTGTTTACGCAGCAGCTACATCAGTCATTCACAAAGTCGGGGAAGTGAGGACAGCATGTGGACTCACACATGTTTTCTCTCTCTCTCTCCCTCTCTCTCTCTCCTACAACATTTCATCGCCATGTGACATTTAAAAACAAGCCATATGCCCACTCACACAAACACATTCAAACTGTTATGTGTGTACCTCCACATGTGCACATTTGTTTTGTTTGCACACACACACACACACACACACACACACACACACACGTGCACTCTGCAGACACAGACTTTAGTGTTTTGCAGCCATGCAGGGCTGATGGAGGCCCAGCCAGCTCACTTCCTGTATATATATTTCCTTTTCCCAGGACTGCTGCAACCACAAGGGAACTAAACTCTCCATAACATTTTATCATTACTATACCATTACATCACATGTCCACTAAGGTTTTCAAATGTAATATGCACTCGGGTAGAGTTGCAAAAGTATGCACTGGATGACATTTTGGGTTTTTTAGCCAGGTCCAGCAAATTCTGGTCTCTGCAGGTTGGCAACTGTGCAATTGTTTTTATGTGTTATTTTTCTGTGAGTTAAATAAAACAAAATGTATGCTTTAAAACTAGCGTAGACAGTCGTGTGGGCATAAACTTGACATCTCATCAAACAGTGCCAAATGTGAGGAGAGTCAGGTGAACTCAGTGCAGAGCAGAGCCAGATTATGTTGAACAGAACCAGGGGAATAATGGAAAGCAGTAGCAGCTACATTTTAACAAATTAGACACTGGACAAGCAAACACCTGCAACCTAAGGAAACAGGAAAAAACGAAATGAAACATCACATATCACATCTGAAGGCCCGACATAAGCAACTAACTTTAGTCTCCCTGCAGCCAGCGCCAGTGAAGGTTTACTTCATCAACTTGTATTGTACAAAACTGGCAAGCGTTCAAACACCACAAGCTGGATCCGCAGTGACTAACCAACATTCCATTTAGTACGCACTCAAATTGCAACATTTTGTGATTTGTTTAAATGTGTAATTCCTTAACCCAAGTGTTTTAGCATTACTACTTTAACACACACAGTTTTCACATTCAGTGGCAGGTACAACTGTCCCACTGTCAGCTTGTCCTTGTGTCACAGTGAGAGCAGCCCGCCATACAACCTTCACCCTGCTGCTGACACGGGTCAGCGACTGCTCTATTATGGACTGGGGACAAAATATGATAGGCTGGGTTTATTTTTCACGATCTTATCTTCTGTTATAACAGAGACGATAGGTTCCCGTTAAAAGGAACCATTTGGTACCATGGTACCCATTCCTACTTTCCTCCCATGCAGCTCTGCTCACAAAACAAACAGGAGTGTTTCCAAACAAAAACCAAAAAATCGAGTTAAAAATCCTTCATTCAAACACGGCTACTTGAATTGAATTAAGGTCGTGTTTGAACAAAGGCTTTTTGGCCAAATATTTGTGCTTGGAATTAAGCACCTTTCTCCTGTGTTGACCCTGTTCTTCAAGAGCACTTTCCTATAACTTGAGTCTGAATAAACTCAGCCAGTCCTCACATACACCACTACTCCCCTTTTCACCGTTTGTTTACCATAATATTGACCTTTGGTAAACTACAAACACACACCCACCCACACAGACGTAAAGCCCTTACCCTAACCCTTAAGCTAACTAGTTCCTCAGATATGAGGGTCTGCCTCATTAGGGCCAGGTTTTGGTCTCCATGGGTCCTTAAGAGGCAACAAATACAAACTCACTCATTATTCGAGACAGCAGCTGCTGTATGTCAATGGTTTTGAATGTTAGCAGTCAATGTAATATTAGCACAACACAAACAGGTATAGGGAGGAAGGGGATTTGAAGTGAGGTTAGAAGTCTGGCAAACAAGCAGCTGTGTGCACATAAAATAGGTTTAAACCTCTTGGTTATTCCACAATTTAACTGCAATCTTGCTTACTGCAGAAATCCATCAGTTGTCCCACAAAGGCCAATTTAAACGGTGTTCCTTTTAAATCCAAGATGAGCAATGGGAACATCTGGATTCGTGATACAAGACATGCACCAGTAGTTAAGGATTAGCAATTAAGACATTTTGTACATGACTCCATCCTGGGACTCATCTCATTATTTTATTACTTCTAATCATCACATCATCTTTGTGGAGACATGTTTAAAAATAAAAGAAAGAAGCAGTCCCCAGTTTATTTGACCATTTTAATAGTTTGTATATCTGTACCTAATTTTGATAATTATAACAGTTGCCAGTTCACAAATGCACAGGTCAACTTTCCGGTAATTCTAGGCATAATACTCGTGTATATCATCCTTCCGAAAGAACCAAAAGATACGTCCTCAAACAGAGGGCCGAGTGTGTGGTACCTCCCCCATCTTCTCAGCTGGACTCTGCCTTAAATTGCCTCCTGATTTTCTACCTCAAGGCACATTCACATTTAAGGACCCCATGGGGTCTGGGGATGTGTGCATATGTGTGCGTGTGTGTGTGTGTGGTGTAGTGAGTTAATCTGTGGGACAATAGGGGCCCTGTCCCCACCATACCCACAAAATTAGGGGCTGGGGCCTCACAGCTGAGCAGCTAACTGACAAAAGAAACCGAGGCATGTGTGCATGTGTATTTCTGTGTGTGTGTGTGTGTGTGTGTGTGTTTGTGCACACTGCCTCTTGCACGTGTCAAACACAAAGCCATCCTAATGTCCACATGACGCGGCCCACATGGCCCAGGGGAGCAAGCAGGATCAGCAGAGAGGGCCAGAAAGATAGATAGACAGAAGGGAGGAGCAGGAGCAGGAGGGCAGAAGAAAGGAAAGAGGAGGAACCTGGGCCTGAAACACTCAGCCTCAGGGTTGAAGGGTGAGGGCAGTGAGAGGGAGAGAAAGATTAGGAGGGGGGATGGGGGGGGAGATAGTAGGTGGTAGAATTACCTTGTCCAGATGGCAGAGAGAAAGAGCATCAGCAGCACGGCCACTCTGGTCAAGGTAATAAAAGAGGTATGATGCAGAGCAGAGTCATTCTGGCTTCTTTTGTGTTAAAGAAATCAGAGCTGGACCAAAATACACACACAATGATATTCCTGTATTTTCCCTCGACCTGTGAGGACATTTTCTTGGATGAAAAGGACACAAACGTTCACCTGAAAAACACAGGCCTTCCACTCCTTCTCCTTGTTGTTTCACATTGATAGACATGAGTACAGCAGGGACAGTAGGTCTTAACATAGCCAGGTGGCAGAGGGAGGGACAGAAAGTATGTTAACTGCGCTTTTGAAAAAAAAATTAATTATTGCATCAGTAATACACCCAGATAGTACAATTGGTAGTCAAATTACTATTGCGTGTATAAGTTAAAGTTAACTTTGCTCCATAGTTTCCACCTCCAGGCTTTTGATACAGAAGCCAGTACACATGGCACAATCCAGACAGGTGCATTTTTGGACTGATGAGACCGTATTTATGCTCAGAAAGACATAGATTGGCGTTTAATATGGCACCAACTGGTACCAGCTAAAATTGTTTTTGTCTGTGATGTAATGGGTCAATTTGAAAACACCCAATAATAGCAAATGATCACATTTGTCTTTCTGTTGGTACCCGAAGCTTTCACATTTTCTCCATCTGCACGTGTACCGTCTGTCTCCTTTATCAATGTTGGCAGTTACAAATACAAATCTAAACGTATTTGTCTATAATCGTACAACACATCATATGACCCGCACCCTTTTCTGTTCACATATCTGGATATTCAAATGTATCTACACTATTCTAAACAGAATTTGTATTTTCTTATTTTTTTTGCCCTCTCTCCTCCTCTTCTTTTCCCTCTTTCCCTGACCTTGTTCTCTATTTCCGTTCAGACAACCATCAATCCAGCACCTTCTGTGCCATGACCCTCATCACAGCATTTTTCTTCCAAATGCAGGTCTGCACCTCTTGCTGCCACATGCCAAATCCTCCTCTCGGGTCCCACAGAGACTCTAAATCATTCACACACGGAGAGGTCATGTGGTAGGTGACAGTCTCTCTCCCCCACAGAGAGAAAGAGAGAGAGAAAAGCACACAAATTCAACCTTTGATTGCAGACTCTCATTACATCTCCATATCATTTGTCAATTAAATGTCTTACAAAGGCGAGATCCTCTAATTAAATGGGCCTGGCTAACACGTGTAGAGAATCTCCAACCGATTTAGAATTGTCACACAGAGCAGTTGATTACATTACATCTCCAGACGCACAAGCACTTAAATGGCTGACATCTGCACTTGGGGTTAAGGTTGTGCTTAAACACACTAGAGAACACATGGAGACTAGACTTTTAAAAGAGCAGCTAATGAGAGAGTTTGAGTTTGAAGAAAATGCACGGTTTGCATAGTGCAGGTCTCCAACAGCTACGGTAGGGGTTTGAAAATAAAGTAAATCTCTTGCATTGGACCAGTGCTGTTTTACAGACTGTTCACTTGGTCATACTGTGCAAGAGTCTCATAAGAGAAAACTATACATGTGCCATAAATAGATTGGAATTCTAGAGTGAATTTGTCTGATTGTGTACATTTGAAAGATTTATCATACAGGTTATTGTGGACCTCCTCACCCAGCCTCTCTTTAAATGGAGCTTTTATTTGTGTTTGGCAGCCCATGCGCAACCTGAACCCTTATTCTCATGCAAAACCGGCACCACTGACCATAAAGATACTGACTACAATAAATATAGATGCCAACATGCATCGGCTGGTCACCATCACCGTGCCTCACGCAGTTAATCATGTGTGTTCAACTGCCCACTTATTGTGCAAAATATCCTACGCTTTGAGTCAGCCATTGTTTAAATAACAGGAGTCATTCCTCCACAAAAAGAAACCAGGTCTGAGACAACGAGACAGACAAATACAGTCAGAGACACGGGTAATCGTTAGAGACACAGATACATTATCATCTTTACTCACAAAGTGCCCAGCTTTGGTACGATTCAAGGCTTCATTTTGAAAAGTTCAGCAAAAAAGTGCGCCTCACTGTGTGGACATGTCTTCATCCAGCGTGGAACTGTGCAGGCCAGGGCCAAAGGTGAAAGGTCAGCTGAATGCATTGGCGGGAGGTCCTGAATAAACCCGACACGCACACAGATACCGAGTTATCACGGCTGCACGCAGCAAATTTACTCACCGCTGTGTACTTAAGCAACGCAGCAGACAAAATGAGTTTCCTAACGGCCTCCTCCTTCATCTTTGTGTTGAGTGATGACAAACTGTCCAGCACCGCATTGTGAAATCTGTCTGTTGCAGCAGCAATTTAAACTCCCATCAACCCGGGTGTCATATTGTCACTCTGCGCAAAGAGGCCAATTTACAAAATGAGATAATAGCCCAGTTACACCGGGTAACGTGCACTCTTGTAATGACGCCGTCTGATGACAACACGGCCATGTCAACAGCCCATTCCTGTCATTCTGATTGTGTGTAATTAAGCAAAAAAGAGGCCTGAACTTACCATAAGAAAACATCCTTAATATCTACTAATCGCCTTCACTCCATCTCCATCTCATCCTGTGAACCTGAAATTAAGTGCACAAGACTATGGGAAAGTCAATTTGCACACACAGCTATGTTCAGTTCAAAAGAACATCACCACTAACAGCTAAAAAAATGAATGTATAAGGTTGTTTTACCGTGTACCGTTTTCTGACAATTTTCAATGGAGGAGTACCATTCGTGTTTGTGGGTGCAAACCCTGTTTGACAGCAGCAGGTCGTGTCACTCACAGATACTTCAGGCGCCTTCTGGTCAACACAGCAGCACAGCCTTACTTTCTCCACAGCTTAGAACAGATCCATTTCCTCCAGATGGGCTGGTAGTGAGCACCAGGCCGCTACAGTAATCTACTTTTCTTTGGGATTAGAAGCTTTGTGCAGGTGACACTCTCCGCCCATCTGTCCATCTCAGCCTTGACCTCTACTTTACTTTAAGTGACTTATTCAAAGACGTCCACTCTCGTGTTGACAAGCATTT
This sequence comes from Solea solea, assembly GCF_958295425.1. NCBI lineage: Eukaryota > Metazoa > Chordata > Actinopteri > Pleuronectiformes > Soleidae > Solea > Solea solea. The sequence continues at coordinate 9,270,250 of NC_081134.1, read as the reverse complement.
TAACGCGTAAAAACACACAGAAAAGCTGTCAGACTTGATCTAAAATACCTAAAGATGAGGAAATGAAGTGAAGAGAGAAGAAGAGCAGAAAGGGAAGCAGAGAGGGGGTGGAGGGCTGCTGCTAAACTGCAATCATTTTATTTTGATTGAAGCTGAATTTGACACGATTTAAAACCTCATGGCAACTTTTTTAATCAGTCAAATTTGGTAAGATGTGGGGTGACAAGGTCACAAGTCATATATTTTTTTTATCACTTTACAGGGATTTTAAAAGCAAAAAACTCCTTATCATCATGCATTGGTATACACGTGTATTTTAATCCACATATTCAATAAAGACTTTATTGGCTGAGGAGTTTAATGAGAGGTTTTTATCCGGCTTGGAGCCAGTGCACATGAACCCATCTCTTATTGAAGCTCTTCTCTCCTGCATTTAATGTGACATTCAAGTTAACAGTTCCTTCGTGGAATGTGATAAAGCACCATTAATCTCATTACTGTGGGCATGCAACTCTCCCATGACTCTTTCATCTTTAGCTAACATGCAAAAAAGTCAGTGCTGGCAGTGACAGAATAGAACATCAGTAACCACCAAGTGGTGTGTTTCAGTTTTGTGCTTGGAAGTCAAATGAAGTCTGGCCTTGCAGTAATGAGGAGAGAATTATTTAACCATTAAACAAGGGAACAGAGTACAACTCCATGCAGCAGATACCCTTACATTCAAACTGAAGGGGGGAAAGGTCAAACTGATGAATATGGCCTTCTGAAAACAAAAGACTTGGCTTATTATGCATCAACCCTACTGAAAACAACCGTATACGCCAGAAGAACTAATGTTGCCATGACAACTCCAGAATTAGAAAGGAAGGCTGCACAAATAGAGAAAGCGGAATAAGCAGTAGGGCTTTACCGAGGATGTCTCCACTGGAAGTGTGAGAATAAAAGAGGAGAACATGGGGAGCCAAATAAAGAAACAAAATAACAAGCTCCTTGTCAGCGGCTTTATTGTTTTTCATGTCTGCTCTTCTTCCTTCAACCACTCTATCTTCCTGTCATCTTTCCACTTCCTCCTTTACCCTTGACTGGACGAAATATTTCCCTAGGGCCTTTCTCGAGTGTAAAATGATCTATTAAACCAGGAAACTTTGATTATGTGACAGTAACAAGCTTTTTCAGAAAAAAAATGATTGAAGAAATAAGATACCAGAAGAACTGAGACAATTGAATCAAATAAACCTTAACTTCTAACTTAAAGCTTTGGTTGTGGTTGTTTTTTGTTTTGTACTTTTACACTGATCCTCTTTTGTAGCCTGCTTAAACAGTCAATGCACAAATGAATTCTCACATCATGTGTCTGACTCTTTTTTTGTTATGTGACTGGAAAATGCTTTTGGCGCAAACAGACTCAAAGTTTGCAGGAACTTCTACAATTCTGACCAACTAGAGGGACACTCCAAGTATCTAGGTCATATAAAGATCGCATGACTTATTGGATGAGTTATTGTTTAGTGTATCATGTAAAATAGAAAACTGCAGCAAATGTACATGTGAGAAAATATTTGGCACACACACACACAGAAACACCAGCTGAATTTTACCCCTTCATATTGTATGTCTAAAATAATTCACACCAGGCTGTTTCTCAACTGAGATTGAGACTGAATACGAGTCTGGAAATTATGTAATCACATCCCACGTTCAAGAGGCATGACCAACAGACATAGACGAAAATGTCTCCGTAAGCAACGGATAGACCTACATCCAATGCTGGCAGACTCTTAAATTATGCTTAGATTTAAAAATGCCACATTCTATTTCACTGACTAAGCCATGATGATTGCTCAGGTTTCTTACAGATACACAAAAACCAGCCGTTGAGTCTGAAGCCCTGAATCAAACTAATGCTGTTCTCATCAAGGAGCAACAAAACATGTTTACATAAATCACCAGCATCTGTCATTTGAACACAAACACCTGTGGTTTCCTACCAAAGGAGGATTCGTCTGTCAGCCTGAAGTGGCTGATCGTACTCGGAAACATATTCTTCTCCCTCTCACCAACACTTAGCCCGTGACTGACCCACATCTTTGCTTATGAAAAATAAAACGGAATAAATAAATAAATCATTAGTATTATGAGGTGCGGTGTGTGCCCTGTGTTGCATGAACCTGATAACCTTTCCATGACCCTTTTCAGACCTGGTACTAACGCCCTTTGCGAGCTCCCATTTTGAAGACTCAAGAGTCACGATTTTGAGGTTTTAAAACAAGACTTAACACCAGCTGTCAATCACATGGCCTTATCATCTTCGTGAAAGTAAAGAAGGAGTGCATAAGTGATATACGCTCATTCTGACACAGAGGTTGACGCACACTCAAACGTTGTTGGTGCATAGCTGAGCTCAAACATCACACGGGAGGTCTTTTCCTCCACAAGGGAAAGATGAAATGACACTGGAAATAGTCCTGAAGGCAAGATGCTAAACAAAGCAAACACAAGCGCTGGCTGTGCTGAACGTCACAGATAATAATACAGGACAAAGAAGATGATTTAGAAACAATTCTAGGACCATTTAGGAGACAAGGAAATTGCATGTTGCTGCTAAATTAAACTGAGGAAGAAGATTCCATGCTAGATATTAGACAATACTCTTATCACATGTTGAAGTTGTTTTCTTCAGCTGCATCTTAGTTCAGAAGCTGCCTCCTCCAGCTACATCCATTTTAAAGCTGATATGAACTAGTCAGGAAGTGGATGGGAATCACTTTGCTTCATTTCCAAAGATCTATGTATTTGCCCAGCTATACTAAAACACAGCCCGAGCATTTTCAAAGAAAAACAGATGCAGCAGCGTATTTAAGCAATGCCATTGTTAGCTTCTACATCTCCTTTCAAAGCAGTTTCATCTCTGGTGCACACTGGATCCACTCAGTGAATTTGTCAGTGCTTGAAGATGGACAGATTCATTTGTTGGCTGCATTTGAAGGAGCCTTCGGAATGGAGCGATCTACTTTCAGATGCACTCTGCAGAGAGGACATCCCCTGAATTCACATACAGCTTGACGTACTGCACACGTGACTCAAGTTAACATTGACAGGAGTCCTGAACACACACACTCAAGCAAACAATATTATCCGCTGGGTTTGTTTTCAATGACACTGGCTGTGAGTGTGCAACTATGTCCCTGTAATTGCACTGATAGTTTTTTTTTTTTTTTTTTGCCCTATGGGAAAGACAGACATGGGATGTGAATATTGGCCATATGCTGGTTGACTTTTTCCCTCTGTAGGTTACACAATATCCACAAATAAATGTGACACAAGCCCACCCACACACACACACACACGCCGGGAGGAGTGGTTTATTTATTTCAAACCTCAGGAAATATGCAGCTCATATACTGTAAATACATCCAATGTGTCCACCACCTCTTCCTGCCCGAGTGATTCACATGATTCATCAACACAGCGGCTTCATTACAGTATTAGCAGGACCAGTGCACGTGGTTGATGAAGAGGGATTGATATTATGTGATTAAGTTCAAATTAACAGCTAACAAATTCAATCACACAGGTTTGTTGCAGCCGTCTTTCCTAGGACACTGCATTGACATCCTTTCATTTGCACAGTCAAAACAACATTCTACCCAACCTTAACCTAAATATAATCCAAATCTTAGCCCTAAACCAGTTCCTCAAAAGGACCAGGTTCTTGTCTCCATCCGGATGACTGGTCCTCACAAGGTCGATGCTTATGCCAGAAAAAGTCTCAAAGAGAAGTAAACACATACACGCCTGAGCCAAGTGGGCTCCACTCCTCTCAGACTGGTGACACACCTCATCAAATTGCGGTCTCTTCTAAGTGGCGCTGACACGTGCCTTTGTATGTGTGGAGTGTCTGTCTGTGTTCATAATCATAGCAGTGTGTGTGTGCGCATGTCACCGTCTGTGTGGCAGGAGCATGCCTGCCCAGCATGTGGTGGTGGTCTGGTTTCCATTTGGGGGCTGTGATGTGTTTGGATGAACGCTCACATATGATGACGTTGAGATGAGCCTGATCACCTGCTGGGACCACAGAGTTTCACTGGCGACAGGACATTTTTGTACTGACAGCTAAATATATGCATGTTCACCTCCTGGTTTTCAATATGCCAGCCTGTCTATTTCTGGCAAGCTGTCAGCCAAAGAGGTAGAGATGTTCTGCAGAAGTTATTTAAGCCCCTTTTCCACTAGTGTGGAAATGAAGTTGAATTTGGGGCACTTTTTCCTTTACAAAGTGCCCAGAAATTAAGTTGGATTGCCTCAGCACAACACAGTTATTTAGCTTTTCCATTAGCGATAGTGCCTCGTACCTGATACTTTATTCAGTACCTGCTCTGACGAGGTTCCAAGCGAGCTGAGGCGATACCGTGTGTGATGTCGTCAGACTGCCCGAACAATGCAGAATTATAGATCAAGTTAAAAAGACTTGAAAATCCTAAAAATGTGGGTTCATCTCCAACAATTACCAGGGAAATGTCTTTAACAGAGGAGTCTGGTGACCCTACCGTTGTATTTCAGTCCAGTGACTGTGTCATGGAGGAAGTACTGAACAAACCTTTTTTTTTAATTAACTAATGATTCTAATGATTCAGTACATCGAAAATAACTGCTTTACAGGTCACTCGTCACTAGTTTGTGTGTGTCGCGTGGAAAAAAATAAAGTCACAGCAGTTTCATGCAGCCGTGCATGAAGAGGTACTATATTGTAATGGAAAACCAACCAAACTGTGTAGAGGCGAGTCAAGGCTAGCTACGACCATGTAGTGGAAACACGGCTTTAGTGCCAAATTATAGAATTTAGCATAGGGTGTGCACAGAGGGATGCGTCAGAGCTCTGCTGTTGTTCACGATACTGACATTGATATCAGGTGAACTCACCTGTGTGTGACAGGTGAGTTCTTAAGAGACAACAAATACAAGTACACACACACACACACACAGAAACACAGACAAATCCGACAGGAGCAGTGAATCATTTATCATCCTATTTTGAATTCTGGGAGTAAACGTTGTGGTTGTGGTGTTTAATTCACCATCCTCGCTCCTCGCTCCTCACCTTTACAGAGACATCACCATCTGCCCTACACTGTCTGCTTATTTCCCTCATATTTCACCCACGTTGCCTTACACCTCTCTTCTCACCACTCACCTACATCCCTTACCAGCCTGGAATGACTCATTACAACCTGAGCCTTCATCAATATGCCTCACTATCACTCTTGCCTTTGCTTCCTCACGTTGTATTCTCTTCTCTGTCGCGCACACTTGCTAATCTTTACTCCCTCTTTCCCGTCTGTCCCTCACATCACTCCTTCCATCCAGCGCACCTGTCTCATTCACCCTTTATTCCTGTCACTCACTCCATCCTGCTTCCATCCTTAATAATGTAGTTCTGACTCATTTCGTTGTTTTTCCACGCCTCTGATCACGCAGTCCTTCCTTCCTTCCTTCCTTCCTTTCTCTCGAGCTTTCTCCAGCCAAAAGCCATGACTCCCTCTTTCTGTCTCAGTGGTGTCCATCACACAGTCAATGAGTCACACTTCCGCTTATGGTCATATCTGCCTTGACTTGGCATGACATGACATCAAAACCCTCACACACACACACACACACACACTGTGTCTGCCAGGATCATGTCCATCATAACCTCACTATTAATCATTAGGGAGCAGAAAGAACCAGCTGCAAGCCACAACCAGCTGTGTAATTATTATCACCCAGCTGGATCTGTGTGAATGCATGTGTGCATGGGCCAGTTATTTGAAATACATAGACCCTTGTCTACATCTATATTAACTTTTCTCAAATTAGGAGCGTTTGATCATTTCCCTGCCATCTTCCCTCCTCTTGTGAGTGTGTGTGAATGTGTGTGTGTGTGTGTGTGTGTGTGTGGGTGTGTGTGTGGTTGTGTGTGTAGGTGTAGGCCCATCTCCATAATTGGGGCTGACCAGCCGCATGCGGGTTTCCCCTGACACTTCTCCTCCGAGATCTAAATATTCATGAGCCTCTAAATGCTTTCATGAGTTCTATAATTATGGCCGGAAAATATACAGCGAGACAAAGAGAGGGAGAGAGAGAGAGAGAGAGAGAGAGTGAGTGTAAAAGCGGAAAAAGCCCTCACAATTTTTCAACATGGGCATTAACACCGTTCTCCATTTCTGCCATTCAAGACATATCACATCTCCACATCAGACCTAATTTTGTCAGAGGGAAAATAAGCAAACAACAACAAACTCTAGTCTCCAAGATCTAGTCAGAACAATGCAAGGTTCACAGCGTGTTGAGGAAAGAGTAGCAGCTAATTAGATGCATTCAAGAAACCTAGGAAATTTCATCACTGAAAACACACATGTACTCCACGAACTAAATGCTTGCTGTTTTTTCAATATAATCACAAATAGTCACAATAACAGAGTTTTTTAAATCAAACGAAGAGGGTATGAAATGCGATACATGGTCCACGATACCAATAATATCACGATACAACGATTCTGTGATCATCAATATATTGCAAGACAATCATATAGCGATTCATCATGATGTCTGTCTGACTGAAGAAAAGTAAACGTCCATGAAGAGTTAAAATAAATAGGATTTCTCTATTTATTCTCAACAAAGAGAACAAAGTGCTTAAAGTCTATGTATTGAACATGGATGGTGGAACAAGTAGCGACGCCCAGCGAGTGAAACTGGCAGGGACTGTTTACTTTAGAGCACTTTATTTTGTTAATTAAAATATCGATATTTGCCCTGGCTGACGATTATCGTATTATGAATACGTGGCTGACGAGAGGATCCAGAGAGAGCTGTGCGTGGAGCCTGTTTGTGTCGCCTATAGAGCGCCGTCACAGCAGTTTCGAGCAGCCGTGCGATGAAGACCCCGCTTATGTTGAGGAGGTACTATGAAGTAATGGAAAACAACGTGGTATCCAAACCGAGTAGAGCCGACTAATGCTAGAACTGTATAATGGAAAAGCACTATAATATCATTTGTAATATTGGTGAGAATATAATGTGTAGTAACCAGGCCCTAGAGTGCTGCTGGTATATTTTTGGCTTCTGATGGAAAAAACTGTGAGGATTGTTATTACAGAAAAACACACACACACACACAGACTGAGAAATGATGCACTGGTTCTGGGATTTCAAAGAGAGACTCTGGCAGGAAATTCCTTTCGTCTCCCACCCGACACTTATACTCAGAGAGTATATGAGAGATGTCAGTAGCCTACACACTTTTAGCTTTTATTCCATTGCACAATTAAGTTTTTTCTCCTGGTCAAAACTATCACAGGCTTGATTTACAGTCCAGGGTCCATTGATTTTATTCAACTGGAAATGCCATCAGAAAGTCCACAGGCAGACTACAGTGTGGGAAAGCTGATTCAGAGCTGACTGTCCCAGAGACACGATGACGCTGCACTGACACACACGGTATGAGCAAAGTATTGAATAAATGCACACACACACACACACACACACAAAAGCAGCACAAGGACACTGAATCACCAACAAAAAGACAAATGACCACGAACAAGACACAATTTATATGTAAATGAGAACAAGGCTATCTCTCCTGTGTGCAGCCCACTTTACTGTCTCGAAGAAAATGCACGGGCACATGGGATCAGATCAAACAACATGATTGAGAACCATGGGAAGCCACGCCATTTGTGACAGGACAGGACACAAAGGAGTGAAATGAGCTCAGGCGATGAGGGTAAACAGAGAACTGATGTTAGCTGGAACAAAGGACTAAAGTCTGTTTATCACATCACTAATGTTTTATGTTCCTTGTCGCGTGTGTGTCCAGCAACTCCAACTCCACTGTTGGTTCTCGTCCGCAGCGACTTTGATTAACAGCTCCCCGCTGCGATCCTCTAAACAGGAATGACGCATAGCAAGCAGGGTGACGACAAGATGACGGGCGGCATCATCCCTGCCACTGAGTGAGCTAAAACACAAGGCGGAGCACCAGGAATGATGTTAACTATGTGAATTCAGCCGTCACTCAGGGACTATGACACATTTCACTGAATTACTCCTCTCATTTATCACCCTTTTCCTGTCATTTTAATGGCCTCTGTGAGTCACCAGTGCACAGACACACATCACACTGTACACTGTACTTTGACCCTAAGCACCTGCAGGAGCAACACGTCGTCTCCTCATTTTGTCTCCATCAGCACTTGATTTCATTGACTTCATTGAGAGCATATGCATCATCACAGTGCTATTTTCCCTGAGTGTGTAGTTGTGCGCACGAAAGTATGCCTGTGTGGGTGTGTGTGTGTATATGTGTGCAATTTTGTGAGCTCAGCAGTCTGACTGACTTAACAGGGCTGCTGAATATCAATATATTCCCATTCCATCTGCCAGGGTAAGATGCACACATTACATATACATGACTGTCCAAGGACAGAGAGAGAGATCTCTGACTAAGGTAATGGTGAAACAAAGATATAGGCAGATGGATAAAATACTAATATCTGCTGACATGTTTGCTATTTTAGGGAACTTAAAACTTAAAAAGGTACATGTATATGGGAAAGGGACTTTGCCAGACTCAGAGATGTATCCGCCGAATAAGATTTAGGTTTTGAGTCATGTGGAAAAGGACCAAAATGTATAACAGAGCATCCCTAAGAGGATAAGAATGTCTGTACCAGATTTTGTGGAAACACATACATTTACAGTATTGAGCTCATTAAAATGTGACTCTCACCAATGGAGGCACTCTGATCTATTTTATGGCCTTGATTTTGTCAGATGTGAGGTTTCACAGCTTCACATGTTTGAGACCTGCTTCCTATAAGAGCCGCCATCTACCTTTAGAACACTGTGGCACACAAAACCGACCCAGAAGCGAAGGCGAGGGGAGAGGAGAGTAATTAAAAATAATGACGCCTGATGGAAAGCAGCTCATACGGCCGCCTGTCTTGTCACCAACTGCCTCATGTGTCATTGCAGGATGAGCGCGGTGACGCACGTGGTAATTGGAAGAATGCCGATGAGAAAAAATGCCTGGTAACTGGCAGGAAGAGACGGTAAAGCCCAGTGAAAAACAATTTTCAGTGACAAAGATGCTAATTAACTGATGCACAGAGACAGTCGGTATGTTTACATACACAGATTAGTCAAGCTAAGGCCATAGTCCGACTAAGACAAGAATGGGACAACTTGCAGAGTCCGAGTATACATGCGGAGAAGTTTTTTTTTGTATGTGTAGGTGTGACTGTATCGTATTGAATCAGCTTCCTGTTGACCTGTAGGTCACAGAGAAACAAATGGCGGACGGTGAGATGGTCGTGAGATTGATTGTGCTGTGGTTCTGTTTGTTTCGTACCTGCTGTACATCAGTCCAAAAGTGGGTCTTCTTCGTAGCTTTCGCTCTCGCCGACGCCACCGTGTTGTATATTCTTTTCCGGCAACAGTACTGCATTTTATAAGTCGTCTCCTACTACTTCCGGGTCAAAGACCCGAGAGGAAATTTTGTTGCATGCACAGAATGCCAAGTCCGACTCCAGTCCGACTCCTCTTATACATGCAGGAGTAATCGGACTATGAATCGCATTATTCAGGTATGTTAGTCCAGACTATTAAGTCTTTTAGTCCGACTAGTGTGTTTACACGACATTAAGAAAACCATCTTAGTCCGACTAAAACTGGACTTTTCACATGCCCGTAAACGCATTGACTGGGTTTCATCAGTGAATTGTCCCTTCACTGCATTTAAAGAGGAACACAGACATCACTGGCACACTTCTGCACAGGAATTACATCATTATGCTTTAAACCTTATTCCACCTTACTTCAATTTAAGGATTTGTACCAACCCACACTTAATGGTAGGCAGTTTGTGTTCCGTTTAAGTAGCTGTATCAGGCAGAAACAGATAAGACACAGCTGAGTTAAATGACCTTATCTGGCCGACGAGCTGAATCCCATCTGCCTCTCTGCTCACACTGACTCAGAATGCTGCTTATTAGTCCCTCTGGAGGGATAAAAGGGGAGAAGGGGAGACTTTTAAAAGGAGGAAGGAAATGTGGAAAATAAAGCCAGAAAGAAAACAGATTAGGAGGGAGGAGGCTGAATGGGTGAAGAAGGAGAGCGAAGAATGCAAAGGATATGTACTGAGACTAAAAAGGGGCTCCGTTTTCAGTGAGGCAGTGTGCTCAAACCTGCAGGTACCACCAGCAAAAAATGAGTTTTTACAGTAAAAATCTAAATCTTGGAAAAATGTTATTATTCTGCCTCCTTTGGTATTTGTGAACAGAAGCTATGTAATAATATCCGCTGTATTATGAGCCATAACTTCTCACTTGACAAGCGCAATGTTACTGTTGCATTCGTCTGTCTCAGCATAAAACAAATCTCATCGCGCATGAGAGCGAAACACTGCTATACTGAGAAACACAGAGCGAGTCGCGTGGAGCTGTTCGCTGCACTGTGTGGACTCATTTGACAGTGGTATGAAAGTAATGCACTGGGTTTATATTTAGAAGTTACACACTGCTGTTTTAAAACCCCATCAGTAAGTTGAATCACCAGTTGTATTATGAAAACCATTGAATAATAAACACCTCTAAAATAAAACAGCTCAAACTTCCAGGAGGGGGAAAAGCCACAGTGAGTGTGGAGGCAGCATAGCAAAACCTGTGGTGAAACACAGATGGAGAACGAGAGTTGCAAGGGAAGTGATGTGGAAACAAGAAGAGGAGATGGAGAAATGGAGATGTAAGGAGAGAGGATGAAAGAGACACGGGGGGTGAGGAGGGGAGATGGTGACGAGGAGCTCGATCTCCCATAGTGCCCAGCTGGTCTGATCCAGCAGACAGATAAAAAACAACAACCCTATCAACTTTACAATGCTCCATCCCGAACCTCCTCCTCCATCTCTCTCCCCACAAGCAACCCCCCAGACACTCACCCACCCAGACACACACCCACCCTACTAAGACAGGTCATCCATCAACCAGCAGACTCCACCCACAGGCACACACACACACACATACACTCCTTTGCCAGCTAATTGTTAGTGGACCAAATGAAGCGATGCAGCACCTGGCACATGAGAGGAGGCACATGTCACTTTTCCTTTTGTCACACTCATCCTATCCATTCCTCTCTCTCTCTCTCTCTCAACCCTCCTTTTTTTGACTCCATCTCTTGTCCCTCTTCTATTCTCTCTGTCCTCTCATTCCCTCCCTGCTCTTACCATCTGTTATCCATTTTCTGTGTCCTTGTCACCTGACCCATCTTAGCCACGCGAATGTCAACGCGTAGCCACGCAGAGTGATCACTCACAGACCACTGTGTGGAAGGGCCGTCCACTTCGCCACATTAATAACAACCGCTGTGACACTTCTCTTCACAGAAAGTATCTTCAGGTTTTCACACACAGTCCGTGTTGTTTGTGAGAGAACAATAAGTTCAAAACAATGTCCAAAGTTCAAAAAGCATCTTTCTGCAATTGCTTTAACTCTGCAGTTTCCAATACTGGGGTGAAAGCTAGTGATGGGAAGTTCGGCTCTTTTCAAAGATTTGGTTCTTTTGGCTCCCAAGCTTGTTTTTTCAGTATTTTCATAAAAGCCTTATTTTTATGCCTTTTTTTCCATTAAAAAATGAATAAAAAATGTTTTACCAATTTAATCCTTATCTTTGAAATGCAGCCAGATGCTGCTTCTTCTTCTTTTTTTTCGGATTTCTTCAATTTCTGTTCTGAAAGTCTGCCCCCTTGCATCTTTTATAATGGTATGATCCTTGTCTGTCAACAGAAGACTCGGCTCTTCTTGTTCGCTACAAAGAATCAGCTCTTAGAGCTGGCTCGTTCGCAAACATCACATCACTAGTGAAAACTGTCTTTTAAATGAACTTAATCTCACTGGAACTTTGTCATGTCATGTGGATTATGACATGTAATGATTAGGTACTTTTCTCTGCCACCACACATTAGAAAGTGTAATGAATAAGAGAAGCAGCATGAGTTCCCACTTTTTGCATTAGGTCATTTGTCTAGGTAAAAATTAAGTCATTTTTAACTAAACCTTGCACTTTTGTTGTGAACTATTAGGTCGTTTTTATAACTTTCGGGCTCCAAATCTCTGCCTCTTATTAGAGTCACATAACTAGAAATAATCAGGTTTGAGATATAGAGAGAGAAGTATAAGCATATATGCACCTACCCCATTCCTATTACACAAAACTCAATGTATAGACTACTTTACCCATCACCAAAAGTTTACCTTTTTACAGTATTTTATACAATGTCCTTATTGTTCTCAGTACAAGACAAGAATACTTCTGGCTTTAAACAAGACCATTTCCATTACCGTCCTGATTACACTGCTGTTCTTCATTCATCCTCACATTTATTTAAAAAGGATGGAATCAGCAGTTTAATCCACTTCAAACTTCAAACCAAACAAAACTGTGAATATTGAATATTGGACTTTTTGTCTTGAGGAAAATACAGGAAAACCATTCTAACCTTTTACATTTGATTGATTCGTTGTCGATAATCTTTAACTTTAATATTGTACTTTTAATGCAGTATCACATCATTTGAGCTGTAGTTAAACTGAATGCAACCCATGAGCACGGTGTAAAACAACAGAGGAGGTAACAATGTAAACACACAGGCTGCTCACGCTTTCAAGCACATTCAGGTAGGTGTCATCCTCCTGATAATTGATCATCTCTAATGTGATTATCAACATGGCTGTAATATGGCAACAGAAAGTAGAAAGAAACAGAAATAAAGCCACACTATAAGGAGAACATGGGATATTCCTCTCGCCTCCACCGACTAAAGTAACTACACATCATAGAGGGAAGTCCTCCACATCCTGTTCATCCGACGTAAACACTCACGCGCTCACTCACTTACCGAACACAAATGCCACTCGTCTGGAACCGACACTTTTTAGTCAGGAGCTCCGGGTTCTGTCCTCGTCACTGCTGCTGTTTTCCCAGCCTCCAAACATCTGTATCCGCCATGTAGTGACGGCTTCTTTGTTAAAGTGCGCGGCGGCGGCAGCGGCGGCGGCGAAAGCAGCTCGACAGAACACAAGCAGGTACTGTAGCTCAGAACCCGACACTCAGTGTCCGTTTACTCCGCACAGCGAGCGCTGATTGGTCGCTTCCGCCACAACACAGCGTCACGCTCTGACGCGATAGGCTGAGGATGTGATGGTGCGTGCAAAGCTTCTCGGAACCTGCAAGTCAATTACCAGAAATGGAATACATCCCAGAGATAACCACTTTTAACTGGTACTAATATTCTTTATAAAATAATAACAATAATAATATTATTATTATAATATAATTAATAATATAATAAAATAATACTTTTTATAAAGTACCTCAAAGGGATACTTGAGTAAAAGTACAAGTATCTTACCAGTATCTTTTTTTTTATAATATTATTTGTTAAAAATATTTTTATGGTTTCTATGCTCCTTATAACAAATAAATCATTAAAACTGAATAATTCATTTGAGAACATCATCGTGTCAAAATTTGGGGAACACAGATCATGATTTTTCAACATTTTCTGATTTTTTTAACCAATCGATTATGAGAAGAATCATTAGCTGTAGCCGTAGTGATGCCTTGGTTTTCTCTGCTGACAAACATGTCTTGGCATGTTTTAATACATACAGTCAGTCTTGTATAAAGTACCTAAAACAGGAATCCTAAAAGTAAAAAAGTGTCTTACCAGAAAATGACTTTGGTAGAAGTCACTTTTTATAATATTACTTCAGTAAAACTCTTAAAGTATTTGACATTTAAATAATTTTCTGATATAAAATGTACTTATGTTTTTAAATTGAGAAGGAAGGATTGGTAGGGCAAGATGTCTTTCAACTGGAAGGTTGTGGGTTCAATTCAATGGCTCTGCTAGTCTGTTTGTGTGTTTTGTGAAATGTAGTGGAGTAAAAATAAAAGTAATAACAAAATAACAAAGTGAAGTACAGATACATGAATTTTGTACTTAAGTACAGTAACAAAGTATTTGTACTTCAATACATTACAACACAGCTAATATTAATACACCTACTACTAAGTACGTAGTATATATTTACATATTTCAACATTTTCATTGTTTATTTATATTTTTTACCAGTGCTGTTTATAGCTTTGTGGGGGGCCCTATGCAAGCTGCTGTTCGGGGGGGCCCTAGTTTGATAAACTAGGGAAGAAAAGTGGACAGTGCAAGATATGCATGATGATATTTGACATGATTTCAAAGTAAAAGCGCTGGTTTTGAAAAACAGAGAAATAAACGGATATTTAAGTAAATAATGACTTGGAGCCTAAATATAAGTCATTACTGTAAAATATTGCTAGTAATTTAGTATTATATTCTCTCAACTTGCTGACAGCTGTGCCTCGGCCACATGCACTGTGTTTACACAAGGAGGATGACTTCATTATAACATGATATTAAGAGGTGGGCTGCATGTAATTGAGTTGGGGGGCCCATGGGCCGCCAGTTTGACACCTCTGCTTCTCTGATTCCTCTGATCTATTACACTTCACGGGCAAACACAGGCTACAGTCATGATAACCTTTTATATTAAAGTTAAACTTCTTTAAAGTTAAGCCACTCAAGCAAGTTACACTGATAAAAAAATGATAATACAAGGAAAACAACACTCCTCTGTATATCAACAAATAAAACAGATAATTGAGTGTTTTTACTTTAAATTTTGAAAGCAAGAACACAACTCAACAATAAATAAAGATCAACAGAAAATAAATTATGTTATTACTTAGAGTAGAAAACACAATGGACCAGCATCCATATCAATGTGCAAACAATAAAAACAAAACAACTTGTAAGAATAACACTAATATTGGAGTCAGTCAGAAACTTTACATGTACAATTTTGACTTAATTATGGCACAAAAACATCGGCCACAGCTTATCATTACAGCTTATTTTCTTCATATCCTACATTTATTTATTTTTAAGCATCTAAGGAGTTTAATAAACATCTGAGAGGAGTCATTTTAATTCTCTTCAAATGAGGCTGAACATGCAGCTTTGGGGCCCCCTGGTGGCTTTTGCTACAGTCCACATATAGCAAGAAATACTTGAATTATACTTCAAATACTTTTGAGTAAAGTTGTCATTATTCTCATGCATGCATTCCTGTGTTCCCCTCAGATTGTGGTTTACAACGGAATCTTTATCACTAAACAAGTCAGTGAGTTGTTGAGTGGAAGTCAGATGAAAACCGGTCTGCTGAAAAAAAACAACCTCATTAAACCATAATACAAATATCTTACTGCCTTTTTAAAAAAATATAAGTCAATTAGTCCAACCATGTCATGTATGATGAGAGATTATGCCAATTTCCATCGAGCCACATTCTGCTGTAGTGATTACACATCCATTACAGAGCGTTAAATACAAATCATTAAATTTATTGGACTCTAAAATCAGAGGTGTGCATATGTGTCTTTATTAAAAGGCAATCAGTGACTCCAGTAAACTGAACCTTTGCACACATGACTTCTATCAGGAGCTATTTGGCTCCTCCCTCTGGTTCTTGTAGGTAAATACAGTTGATGGATTGTGTCCCTGTGCGACACTTTAATACCACCATTTCCATATAAATGGGGTCATAAATATTTCAGCTTACTAACGCACACACATTTCTGAACAAGTCTACCATTACGTACTTGTTTACTGTTTAAAAAAAAAAGGAAACATGTAACCTTATTGCACTTAATTTGTTCTCGGGTTGCACTGTGTACATTTATTCTACATGTAATTATAGTGAATATCTTTTCTATTTACAATGTCTTTCCATACATTGAGTGTATGTGCTATGTTCAATTTGTATTCTGAGGACCTTTTGCACAAATGTTTCCTTGGGGATGAATCTTATCTAGTCTTATCTGTCAAAGTTTCTTCTCCGATATCACTTTATGAACACCACCAACTGACTACATTATTATTATTATTGTTATAATACAGTGTATTACCAAAGTATAGTGGTATTAATTTATTATAAATCTAACATCTCTACAGTGGTCTCATTCTAACTGTAAGGCTAAAAACGTCCCAGTTGCATATGAATAAGTGAAAGATACAAAAAAAAGTTACAAAACTATTGTTGAAATTTTATTTTTATTTACTTTTGTTTTTAAAAACAAACAAACAAACAAAAACACATCAACAACTAAGCTGGCAAAATCATATCTTTCACGTTCCATTCTCTACCCTGCTTGAGGCTACTTCCTACACATACGGGTAGAAGCTGAAGCGAGAGGTAAAAACGTGAAATGAAATGTTTGCACCGTTTGTCCAGTTGTCTGCTCATGTCACATTTTGGTAAGTCAACCTCAATGGTTACTGCGATGGGGCCAAACACATGAAAGCTATTAGTGTTTTCAAGGAAAACATGGATGTTAAAAATGATTCAGCAATTTTCTTTTTAAAGCACTAGCATCAACTAAGGGCAAGAAACATGTCAGGAGACAGAAAATCAATTATTACAAGTTACAGCACCTCAGTTTGCCTCTGAACTAATACTCCAGCAAGAGAGGGGGGTAATGAGAGCGTTCAAGAACATCCAGTTTTCTGTAGTTGTTTAACTAAATACAATCACCTTCGTGATCGATTCACAGAGACTAGGTCAAAGTGTTCAACAGACAGGTTAAAGGACGTTACAGTGATCTCAGCCAATCATCATCAAGGATCAGTATTCTCACTTATATAAGAAGCTTGTTAGTTTTTTTGCAAATGTTAATATCTCTTCGGTAACAGATAAGCGTTGTAAATTCTGCGTCTCTCCGATTGAGTCACTGTGGTAATCTGCATAGATTCCAGTTCTTGAACTCTCACATTAAAACTCTTCCATCCAGATATTCAAGACATGTTGCTAGAAAGGCCAAAAAAAAAACCCAACAACAATCAGACAGACACTTAAAACAATGTAAACATCAAAAATGGCAGAAACATCCAAAACATTGCTAAATGTAACACTTAATGAATGCTGAAAAACCCAGTGCTCCAGTACAAATGCTTCAATCAAAGTATTTGTTCTGCAGCCTTTAATGCACACATATTTGCATGGCAGCTTACATCATACAGCATCATACAAGTGCAAAACATCTTTATTTATTTTTTTAACTTAATCACTCATGCAACTTGTCGGAACAAGGTTAAATTGCACAAAAAAAAAACGAAAATAATTTGCAAGCGCAAACTTGATGATCACACGTGGGCCTTTGGGTGAGAAGAAAAAAAAGAAAAAAAGATATGCATATACATATTATATAAACACATTTGGACGTCCTTCACAAACTGAGAACTGTAAAATATATCTGCTGTAAGAACAGTGGCGCAAAAAAATACCATTTTGACATACAGTAATACTTTTTTTTCTTTCACAATGTAAAAGTTTGCACTGTCCACACAACAAAATGCTAAGCACAAGCCCTAAAAGGCCACAAAAGTGCACGTTATCGGGTCAGATGGAAGCCACTGGAAGAACGGAGCGTCGTGAGAGTGGGAATGAACACTCCCAGTGTCGCACAGGAGCTCTCCCACACTCTCAGTGTCCTGCAAGATTAATAGTTAGAGAAGGGAAATCTGGAGCAGATATTTATTATACATGCAGGCACACATGACTGCAGCCACACACACACATTCTTCTACATAGACCGTTATGATGAAAGTGGCCAACATGTAACCTTGAACCTTGAAGATGAAACATTCACCCACTCCGTCACATTATCATTCGAGTAGCTAATAATACAAGTTACTTAAATCTTGGTATATTCTGGGAGTCACACACCTCGTACTCAGAGGTCTCTCGCTTTCACAGACGTCCTGAGCAGTGACTGCGTACAGAAAGAAGATGGCCTTCTATTTGATCGTTAAGTTTCAACTAAGCGGTCAAAGACGCAGGCCAACTTCAGCCTCACCGCGTCACCACTGCCGGACGTTGAGCTGCACAGGAATCGAACAGTGAATGAAGGTCGGCTTTTCAAGCTACTCTTCACGAACACGAGAGCCTGAGGCTTGTGTGACGGGACTTATCGAGGAGGGTGGCTTTAGTGATTCAGAGGGGAATGTTTGAAGCCACACTTTCTGTGAGAACCCGACAAGGATGGGTGAGTTCTTATGAGGCCACATTCAACCTTAAATCAACATTCCTTAAACTGCCTATTCATACAGTAGTTGCACAGCAATGAGGCGAGGGCAGACTGGTGCAGACAGATAGTGCTAAGTGGGGATTCTTTTGTAATTGAGACTGACCTACATTTAGTTACCATCTTTCCACCGTTACAATATCGTCTATATGAAAGTGACTTTTACTCTTTATTTAAAGACAATGACGCAAGTTAAACCTTTGTTAAGGCCACTGAAATGTGCTTAAATAGTTTCCTTCAGAGGTGCCTTGTGTTTTCATCGTCTTTCCTGTCATTACTATTCTTGTACAAACCCACAATACCAATAATCATCTGTGACCTACAGTGCCCTCCATGTCTTCTGTCAGGTTAATAAAAGGGAACGGGGGCTGGTGATGCTAATATGTTAACTTTTTTTTTTTCCTTTCCTTTCTATTTCATGTGATTTTCATTTGTCCTTGTATCTGGTCCACAAGAGCATCTTCAGTTTTCCTTTGGTCTTAATTTTGACATTTCATGCCCACTTGCGAAAAAGGAGCAACTTTCTCAGTCATTTGCTCAATGCATCCTCCTTTAGTCGTAGGAAGAATACGTGGCTGGGGGCTAACGGCCAAGCAGGTAGACCACCACTTCATAGGTGCACATCATAATGGCGGTGTTGGGGATTTGTCTGACAAGGTGGGTGATTAGGCCGCGGTACAGCGCCCGGTATCCCTCCTCTCTGGGTACTGTGATCAGAGTTTGGAAGAAGGAGCGATACTTGCTGCCCTCTTCTCGTAGCCGTGTTCGTATCACTTCTGCAATTGTAAAAGAAAATGGTGATAAATACACAAGTGGTTCTTGTCACACTAGCTATCTAATCCTAAACTTAGCAAGGTGTTCTCTCATTCTTAGAGAAAGTGTGGGAGACAAACATACCATGAGGGTAGGCTATTGAGGTGGCACAGGTCTTGGAGGTGGCTGCTGCAAGCATCATGCCCACAAAGTCTGAGGCGTCTTTGGCCGACTCGTCCTCTTCGTCCATGCTTGAGTGGGCCTTGTACTCGAGCAGTTTACGTTTGATGCTCTCATAAATGACAAAATGGATAACAGTCTCAGAGATGCCGGCATAGGAGGCCGACATACCCCTGTAAAAACCACGCAGGCCGTCCATCTGGTACACCCGCCGCACACACTCGAAAGCATTCATCTGCCGCTCACCCCGGTTTCTGTGATCACAAAGAGCTTTTTAAATTCGAGTTCAATTAATATAATTGTCGTCAAGTTATTACAGTATTAAGGTTTAAGGCTCACCTGGCATCCAGCTGCAGACGGGTCTTAATCAGCCAGATGGGATTGGTGGCGGTGATGGCTGTGAACCCTGGGGAATTCAGAGGAAGTGAGAGGATCAGACAGATGCAGAGACACTTGGAGGATCACAATCTAACCAAGTGTACTAAATAGTCTATACTGTGCAGTAAACATCAACAGGTTTCTCTTTTTAACTTGTCAGTGAGCCATTTCATTCTAGTATTAAAATGGAGTTTATGTATCGATGTTTTCCATTTGTTAAGGAATTTAAGGAAGAGATGGGAAATGAGGATAAGCAGTTTGGTTCTAATGAATAACAAACTCATCCTTGTGAGTTTTCAGATATATTATGACACATTTGTAAGACACAGCACAGTGGTTTTGACAGTGTTCTCTAAATGTTATAGTTAAGCAACAGGAAATTAATGTTTCCACTAATTCGTCAAGGACTGCAAGTCTTGCATTATATATAAGATCCTACAGACAGGTTACTGGCCTGATACTCACACGGCAAGCTCAAGTGGAAAAGCAGGGAGAAACAAGACGGTGTCTTGAGGAGATTGTTAAATTATTCAGTAAGACTAAAGTGGAAAGTCTCAGGACTGAAAGACTTCACTGTGGCCTCTTAACGTCCTAAAGATGGTGGCCAACCCTGTTCTACAGGTCTGTCCGTCTTCACAGCCAAACGCAGTGTTAGTTTATCTTGCAACAAGAGGCCAGTCAATGACAAAGACTCTGAAATGCAGTAAGACGGCTCTAATGTGCATGGACAGTATAAGGCAGGCATGAGCATGTGCATGTGTTTGCATACATGGGATATTACTTTGAACAGAAATTGGCTATCAGCAGGCAAATTTACAGTTTATAAAGTATGATTTGTAGTAAATAAGTATATAGTAAATAAGTCATTATGAAATAACCCAAAGTGTCTGAAAAAGACGATATAAGACAGAGAAACCCAACATGGCTCCTTGCAGAAAACAGCTGCACAAGTCTTGAGCGCATCTAGTCTATCAGTGCAACAGAACCCTACGTTAAGGCAACTGCATGAAGAAGAGAAGATGACACTCAACTGTTGAAAAGAAGAAGAGAACAAAAAAAGAGGAAGAAGAAAAAAAGAGGGAAGTAGAAGGAAGTAGCGTCTATGGAGTGTACTCACGAGGGAGGGGCAAAGCTCCTCCAGCTCCTCCCCGCTGCAGCTAGTAGCCTGCAGATATGGGGGGCACAGTTGGCAGGGATCTCCCACCCAATCACGCAGGGGTGAAAGCTTTACAGTAAAGCCCTAAAATAGACACAGGCTTTTCTGTACCACAGTCACACACAAGCAGCAGTCACATCTACCCCCAGCCCCACCAACCACCCCAACCACCCCAACCCACTGATACAGTACAAGCAGACAGAGAAGAGATGGGAGGTGATGGACTGGCCTCCCCCATCTTTCTCCATACTGTAAACCCAACGTTATCCCCCTGCCGTGAAAATGTACGTTCAATTCCTTGAAGGAAATGGTTTTTACATTTTCATTTTCTTTCATTTTCAAATGACCACAATTTATCCCCTCCCTTTACTTCCATTAACAAAGTGGAATAAAGAAAAATGTTGACTGAACATAAGCCAACCCAATCCAAACCTCCAGCTCCATTTCACCGAAGCGAGGCAACACACAGGTACAAAATGCAAAAGCAGAAAATTTGAAGGCGTATTCTTCATAATCATTGTACCATTGTAAGAATTTCTAATCTACATATACTAGGAAACATTAGACATCTACCTAAAATATGGTAGAAAATAAAAGAGAGTCAGGTGGAAATGCTAACCTTGTCGTTGTGTACTGTGGACTTTAATGGGTGGATGAAACAAGTGAAGAGAATGCATTTTATGAGTGTGATGATATACTGGTGACAGTGAAGCTGAGTCTGGCCCAAATACCCCTCTGGGGCAATCCTAATTAAAAAAAAAAAAAAAAACTGGGGTAAATTTAAAATTAACTTTCAAATGTCCTTACAGGGAGGGAATGAGTCTCCGGAGAGCAGGTCTGTTTCAGGAGAAACATGTCATCAGATAACTTCTACAGGAGTTATTAGACAAATTATCTTCAGTGTCACTGAACATGAATCAATGAATTGTGTAACAATATTATGTATATTTATGTTAGTGGAAGTGAACCTCACCTGCTCTCCTGCGTAGTAATTTAAATAAGTCCTGAAGCAGATACTGTACATGTTGCATGTTGTGAAAGACGATCTTTTCATGGAAGATAATTCTTACTCGGAGTTTGACATACATTCAAGCCAAATATGCTTCCCAATGCGTCTTTCTCAAATTGTGGCTCATTGAGACAAATTGAGTGAATCAGCAGATGTGTGCGTGTGTGAGTTAAAGGGGGAAAGAAAATCAAAGGGGGACGACATGCACTTTCCCATGTGACAGTGTGTGTGTGTGTGTGTGTGTGTATGTGTGTATGGCAGCCACTCACAGCTGTTGTCATGTTTGTACACAGCCGAGCATTTGTAAACGTGGCAACAGGAAAATATGACACCGACTGCTTTATCAAGCTTTTTAAACAAATATTAGGACAGCAGAGAGTCAACACTACTGAAGCCATCAAATATGTCAATGGTTATGGGCTATGGTTGTGTTGTAGCATATCCTTGCCTACATGTATCCAACTGCCATTTGGGCGAAGAGATGTAAATGACATCAAGAAAAGTGACACTATTCTCAAAGCCTGATGAAAGATATGTTTCCATCAGTTGTATCACTGTATCTAAACCACATTCACTACTTTATGACTTTCAAACGGGTGAGAGTACCACTGAGCAGAATCTGTCATGTGAACTCGCTCAAAAAAGAGGATGTCATGCTCGATGATGGTGTGATACAAATTCTCCTTAAAAATTGGAGTCGATGGATGATGCCAAAAAAAAGCAAAAATAGTGATTACAACCTCCGTAGCAGTGACAAGGTTAGCATTTCTTTTTTTAAGCAGACAAAAATAAGACACATCCAAATACTTAGTCATTACTTTACCTTGACTATATTGAGATGGCAGACTACAGGAAAGGGGGAAAGTGTGTGTGTCAAGACTTAGCATTACCTAAACTGTGTAAGAGCAACCATAAACTCAAACCAGCAGCAAACACACTGCCATAAGCAATGGAATTTGATTACAAATACATGGTTTCATCATACCAGTGTAAAGAAATGGGGTGCTACCTGACGTGTCCGCCTGAGTGCCAGGGGCCCCGGTTGACCTTTGGGGACAGTGCTCTCTCCTCTATACACACAGAGCAAAGAAGGGGGCCCACACCACACTGTTCAAGTAACAACTGGGATGTTAAACCATTTACAGAGTCCTCTGGAGAGGCCTCAAAACAGAGTAAAAAAAGAGAAAAAATAGGAAAAAAGGGAGAGGGAAGTAAATAATAATAATAATAATAATAATAATAATAATAATAATAATAATACTAATAATAATGATGATGATGGAAGACATGATGGACAACAGGGCCAGGAGAAGAGGAAAGCACAACCTAAACTTTGAGGACCATGTGGTTTAGTTCTTGTTTCTTGTCAGATATAGATACAGTAACCTCAGCACAGTTATAAAGGGATGAATGCCATCAGTCAGTACGTTTACATGCACAGTTTAATCGAGCTACGGCCATAGTCCGACTAAGAAAGGCAATTGGACAACTTGCTGAGTCCAAGTATACATGCAGTTTATTGGCCATGTATGTCGGACTCTGCCTCTGTAGGTGGCGCTGTATCTCTCTATAAGCTAGTGCGTGGACGGTGAGATGGATCGTGCTGTGGTTCTGTGTGTTTCCTACCTGCTGTACATGTCAATTAAATTCAAATTAAAGTAAAATTAGATGAAGTATGGCTCTTATTGTTGCTGTGTTGTTCAAAGAAAGCCCCCGCCGTGTGATTTCCAGCAACAGTACCGCAGTTTATACGTCGTCTCCTTCTACTTCCAGGTCAAAGCCCGGGGAGGAAATTTTGCTGCATGCACAGAACGCCAAGTCCGACGTATACTAAGCATATACGTGGAGGAGTAATCGGACTATGAATTGCATTATTCAGGTATGTTAATCCGACTAAGACTAGCTCGATTTTAGTCGGACTAATGTTTTACATGACATTAAGAAAACCAAATTTGTTTTAGTCTGACTAAAATCTGACTTTTAACATGCATGTAAACGCAGGGAGTGCTACATGTTAAATGCTCTGCTCACTAAGCCACATGTGGGCCATCAAGGCCACCATAAAGAGACTACTTACTGGGTGGATGGGTGTATTTACAGAGGGTATGTGGTGAGGATGCACTATTTTGTGACTGCCATGGTTTCAATGTGCTTGTTTTAATTGCCAGGTGGGAGATGAGTGCTACACAGTGAAATTGTATTTAATATTACAATGTAAAGTGTTTACAACATAAATAAATGTCATTTTTAGGTTTTGTTCCACAGTAAACAAAGTGAGGGCATGTTAAATGAAATCAAAATGCATATTGGTTTGATCCAAAGAGTCTTAAATTGTGCTTTCTGTTAAACTCTGTACTACATAATATTTACATGAAAGAGCAATGTAATGCCTATATAACAGATATTAGTAGTTAGCTTTTGCAAACTTCATTCACAAGCTTTTAACTTTGTGAAGACCCAACCATCCCACACATGTAGACAGAAAGGCATGGCAATGGGAGAAAATGAATGAAGTAGGAAAAAAAAGGATGAGCAGGTAAAGGAAATCTATCTTATGAAAACAAACTGAAATGTTTTTAAATAAACCCCATCATTGAGTCACACTGTTCAGACAGACTGAGAGACAGACTGAGAGACAGGCGGACAGACAGACGAAAAGGCAGAGGAGAGGGAGCCATCATTACCTGCCATCCCAGCTGACACCATGTGCACCTGGGTAGAGTCTGGCTCCAGCACCCCATTTAGCTTCTCCTTGGCTGTTGAATAGGCTGCAAAATAGATCGCCCTGTGACAAAGAAGATGGAGTTCAATAAGAAATAAGAAACATTGGATAAGCAGACTAAGGACTAATCGCCAACTATTTTGCTAATCAATGAATAATTATTTTTATTAAAGTGTTCTTTTATTAATTAAAACCTCTCTCTGACCGTTTAAATATGAATATTTTCTGGTTTCTCCATTAAAACTGAATTATTTTTGGTTTGTGGACATAACAAGACAGAACGCCATCATTTCCTGGTGTGAGAAACACAGATCAACATTTTCTGATATTTTATGGACAAAACAACCAATTGATTAATCAAGAAAATAATCTAATGGAATATTTTATGAAAATAGTAGTTAGTTGGAGCCCTACAACACTATCTTGTTTGCAGTTTGACATCGACAAACCGGGTCTGCTATGATGACAAGGCCAACAATAGATATGCTAGCTGAGGCTACCTCTAATATTAGCTTGACAGGAATTATTGTGACACACCAGTTTCAAGTGGCTCCTGCCGTCACCAAAATGGTGGTGTAATGCGGGCCGTGGAAGATATGCGTATGATATGTGTGAGAGACTGTGAATCACACTGCATGCTTTAAAAGCAGATTTATTCCCTGTGATTCTCACTTCTCCTCACTAAATAAAAATCACAGGATTAAGTCAGGGTTTCTGCTGAGTGGAATTAAATCCAGTGACCTCAAATCCTCCGCCCTCCATGGGAATTGAAAGCACACATTCGTCTTTGTCATAAACATGCTGCTGTGCAGATCAATCATGTGATTGGCTGAGAATGTGTGAGGGCATCACCCACACTTAATGAGTGACACTGCTGGTGCAAGCGTCCTCATAGAAATATTTGGGTTAGAGTTGGGTTAAGGGTTAGGCATTTAGTTGTGATGGTTCAGGTTGGGGTAAGTGACTAGGGAATGCATTATGTCTATGAGGATCCACACCATGAATGCAATACCAGC
Organism: Solea solea; assembly: GCF_958295425.1. NCBI lineage: Eukaryota > Metazoa > Chordata > Actinopteri > Pleuronectiformes > Soleidae > Solea > Solea solea. Next base: position 9,244,820 of record NC_081134.1, on the reverse strand, counting down.
GTGTGCGTGAGTGTTGCATGCTAATGAACGCCACAGCATACCCAGTGGACTGTGTGCTCTCATAAGCATCAGAGAATGTTTTTAGCTTCTCCAACGTCATAGTGCTGAATCCTAATTAAAAATCGGAGAGAATAACTCTGCAGCCCAGCCACCAAGAGCTTATCTAACAGATAAAAAAGGTAACCAATCAGTATTTTCATTCAGTTATATTGCAACTAAGGCTTGGGTTAAAGTGAAATTAAGTGGATAATGTTGCATCTTAATTAGCCATACATCTCGAAATCTGGAATGTTCTCTGGAGATACAGAATAATAAACTGTGGAGACATTCACGGCAGCATGGTGATCAATCAAATGTGACTTTTTTTACCCATGAAAAAGCCCTTGAATTATGAAGCATCTGAAGATTAAAAAGATGAATGCAGAAATGCGACACAAAACACACCCAGAATAACTAGGATAATACTGCTCATACCTGGAAGGTGCCACACCAACAAGGGTGGGTCCCAGTCCTCTGAAGAGTGAACGGGGCCCTTCTCTCTCTAAAATCAACCTGCAAAAGACAGAAAACAGTTCAATAAAAGCTCTCCTTCATTTACTTTTTTGAACATTTTTAATTACTGTGCATGCAAGCAGTTGTCTTTTTAAATCTCACCAAACAAATCAACAACCCTTGCATTCTGTATGATCATAAAAATAAGAATACAGAGCCACAGGACACAGACAAACAGTCCATCAAAACACAGAGGGCAAACCACAGACGGCATTTCATTTGGCACATCTGTGTTTGTCGCTAAATTTAAATCTGATGTGGGCGCTCTAAGCAACTTGATCAGTAAATAATAATTTATTTGACGTGCTGCCAGGACATAACGCTCAGCCTAATAATATACACTGGGTCACCATCACCATGCTGGAAGACCCACAGAGTATGAAATGACAGGTGTCCTGCTTCAGAGAGTGTTTATCATAATAGCGCACGTTTTCAGTTTCTGTCACCTGAGTTCAAAGTTTGCTTCTATCTCCCCTCGAACGTGTTGACCTCATTCATAATGAGCTTGTCGTGCAGTTAACCTTGACGCGCTGCAACGTTTTACATTAATGTATTTGACAAGGTGACATAAAAGACCCAGAACTAAAGAATTGTACTTTGGCCCAGATTCTAAAATGGCCTTTAGTGTGCAAATTATATTCTTACAATAAATGGCCTCACTGCCACTTGACTAAACAACACATACAGTAGCACCGGGCCTTCTTGGAACAGCTGTAAGTTGTTTTTGTTCTGCTTGTGGCTCAATGAACTGGGCCTTCTAACCAAGCTCTGCTCCTTCAGAAATTATTTATTTACAGTGTGGTATTTAGGTTAGCACACATATCTGAAAGAGACTGTGTTCTCCAAAGTTACCATTTTTTAAATTGTATGTCAACATGCCCTGCTCTAAAAAGAGAACTTGGCCTACACCTCACTGCATGTTGAGTCACTTTGACTTGTGTGTTCTTTTCATTTTCCTGATCCCTCCACCACTGTTCCCTCTTCTGCCCTGCCCCACTCTGTATCATGTTATAGTGGTGTTCTGTTTCTACTTTTGGCTCAAGGACAGCCAACAAAGCTGGTTTATATCGGCACAAGACCAATGTTGAGCCCAAAACAATGCCCTATTAAACTGCAATCTCACAAAGGAGGCCCATCAGTCCAGTGTTTTCAAAACCCGAAAGGACAAAAGAAAACTATTTTGAATTATTGTTACGGTCAATCAATTTTTCAGACAAACAAATGTAAAAAAAAATTGGCAGCCGAAAATATCTAATGCAACAGCTTCTGTCTCATAATAACTCAACACGATAGGCTGCGCGACAATCTCAGTGTAGATTTCCACAGAACAACAACATCTACAATTCTACATTGAATATTTACATAAACCCTTGAGCCCTGGGTGTCCAATGTTCGTTATAATTTTCCAGCTACGTTTTCTTTTCTTTTTTTCTCAGTAGGTGCAAAATAAACACCTATGTAGTGACAGGTTCCTCTAAATCATGACTTCCCATCTTTCTGGTAATGTTCCACTGTGTTTAATGAGATGAGCAATGACACATTATATCGCAGAAGGGAACAAATATCTACTGTGGATTTCTTGCACTGGTTTCCAAGCAACCATCTAGAGAAAGTCGGCAAATAATCCACAGAGCTTTTAATGAGGCTTAAAATTATACATTTTATTATTGGGTGCTACAAATAGGGATAAAATAAAGGTTGAACTTTTAGTGTCTTGGTGTTAGACTCTGTTGTTACCATTTCTCAGAAAAATAATTCACTAGCACAAAACAAAAACTTAAAATCTGGTCCCTAAAACAGGTTAAATAATAGGTGAATGCATATATATATATAAAAGCCATAAATAAATATACAAATAAATAATATCATCCAGCAATACATCAGTTCAGAACATACTTGTAGTGTTGGGCTAAAGAGATATAATATTATTATAAGGACAATGGGCAATTTAAGCCATGCCTGTATGCCAACAAATAACTCCTTTTTAGACAAATTATCTGTTGTTTTACATCGTCAGATTGTGCTGTAAACTATTTTGACTGTAAACAACACAAATGTGAGCAAAAAACACGGAAGTCACTCAGGACATTCTCCAGAGATTCTCCTGCCAGATCCCTTGAGTAAGCTCCAGATAAAGTCCATTGTGTGTGTCTGCTCTGACAGACTTAAAAATAATTGTGTGGAATCTCATGTATTTCTTTTCCTTCACTGACTGGGTTGTACAAGGGAGAGCAACTGCAAAAATTCCCTGACCAATGACACATTTTCAAAAATCAGACATGCCATTGCAGCAATTGCTCTGAATGTTTGCATCCACTTGCCGTCACTCATTATTTTGCAAATTGTGATAACAATGTAGGCATTTAGGCAGCAATACTAGGGCTGTGTATTGGCAAGAATAAAACTATATATTAGGATGGTATGCGCAAGGAGAATTATTGTATGTGTTTTTCCCACATCGAATAGTTTATTTTAAGAAAATAATGTGTAATAATAATATGGGTTTTATTTCTCTAGTGGGAAGTGAAGGACATGGTCCACTGTCAGAAAACCACTCAAGAATATTTGAATATTAACAGAAACAAACTAATTTACTAATATTAATTGACAGTTTGATATGTCTTTACCAGTTTTAAAAACACATGTGAAGATTTGGTTTACATTGAGTGCTCTATATCCATATCTATTTCATCAAAGCTAACCATGGTGTGATCCCTTTAATTAGTTTAATAATGTCTAATAAAGAAAAGCTCATACAATTAATATGACGTGTCATTTTCCTTACTTGAGACAGTGGAGAGGCCCTGGTGGAGCAACACGGGCCACGCTGGCACCATTGACAGTGCTAAGCTGGACTTCTGAGATGTAGAGAGTGATGGAGGAGGACTGTAGTCTTGTTTTCACCACTTCCAGAGGACAAGTCAAAATTGCACCCACTGTACCTCCACATCTGCAAAGGACACAGGGGAAGGTGGTTGGGAGGACAAGGGTTCAGAAACAAAAGGGCACAGTGGAAGAAAGGGATAAAATGAAGAAAAGCAAACACTGCATTTGCATAAATTAGCCATAAGAGAGAAGAGACAGATAGAAATAATGGGTTTTAATATTCTAGTCTATCCTTAATTGTAATCATGAAAAGAGCAGACAATAAAAATACTCCTATCTATCTATCTATCTATCTATCTATCTATCTATCTATCTATCTATCTATCTCCCTATAATATATACACACACACACACACACACACTCATTAACTCACTCACCAAATAATGGTAACACAATCTGTTATTCCATCCAGCTCTTAAGTTACCTTGGAGCAGGCACACAAGCAAACACCGTACATATGAACCTATTGAACTTTTCACCATGTACCGTATTTGAATCTGTATTTGAAGCATTTCAACAAGTCATTACACTTTTATTGTTTGGCTAAGCATTATCCTAAACAATAAAATTGTGATTTGAACTTTTAAATATATAATTTGGAATACTGGTGAAGCATTAGACCATTTCATTTAGACTAGAGAAATAAAAACAACCAAAACTCACTGTAGTCGCACTTATCAAAATAAAGTGTAACCAAGGACCTTGTGATCATGTTGCTTAGACTTTGACCTCCACTCAACAGTTGCCGTCAACAACATGTGAATCAACTGAAGCTTATCCGATTCCTCTCAGAATCATACACATTATCTGATTATAAATACAACAATTTCAGATAAATATCATTGTAAACCATATTTCTTACTTCAGGGGCTGTAGATGCCACTCCAAAACAATGTTTAGTCCCTATGCAGTTGTAAACATGCACATTTGATTATCCACTCTGCAGACACCAAATGCTTTCCAGAATCAGAGTATGGCTTCACAATAAAAACATGAGAAAGCTGTATATTCATTGTTGATTTAATCATTCCGAGGCTTACAAATGCTTTATATGTTAGTATTTAAGTGTATACTAGTTTAATTTGTATGTTGTGTTTGCTGACAAGCAGCAAATTCCTCTAGCTGCACTCCTTTCAGAGTAAGGACATTCATGCTTCCAGGCAGCAGTGACCTATGGCCTACTTTCAGGGTTATGCTGTCTGCTGCACAGGGGCTGTCAGAGGAAGCACAGCGCTGAGGCCCCCAGCTCAGATTTTTGGAAAAAGCAGGTCAGGTCACTCAAGACCAGCAACTCACTGAGTGGTTTGAGGATTTTGACTCTGTGACAAAGGAGTTTAGACTTGTGGTGGGAGGAGATAACCATATTTGACTATCAAAGGTCAAAGATAAAAGGAGAGGTGAGAGACGAAACTGAGAACAGAAGACTGAAAATAAGAGAGAGGTGTCAATACACTTTAGTGTTTTGTTAACAATTAATTTGAGAACGAAACTCTTAAGCCTTTTTACCATAAAGTGTGAATGAGAAGCACTGTATGGGGTGCAGGTTTAACCTACAGTATATCTGTGTTCTCCTCACTTTGTGTCGTTTTTATATGTATTTCTAAACAGGAGACAAGCTGCTGCTTCATCTGCTGTACCTGGGGGCCCTTGAAAATATGGAACATCACATACATTCCATATTTGCTCTATATAACCATATACATCGAGACAGTAGTTGGAATGTAAACAAAGTTTTAAAACTCACCGCTCCACAATACAGATGCATTAATTCATCTTATTAACATTTTAGATTTTTGAAATGTTACATTAGCAGACTGCAAACGAAAAAATGTTCACTTAAGGGGGGCGACTATTAAACCAATTTGTTTTTTAACCAACACTCCAGTTCAAATATTAAACCTTTACCTCTCATTATATCCTGTTCACACACTCAGTACAGAGTGTTTTATTTTGAAGTGCTGACAGGAAGTGTCGTTCTTGACACTGACGTGCATTCCGCTGCTAGTGTGTGTTGTGTCGTGCACGCGCGGGGTAAAAAACGTTAAATGTTAGCTTAACCGCAAAAGATAGCCAAACGACTGTTTATCTGGGTAAACATGTGGCTGTGTTCTAAAATAAACAACAACACATACGTGACATTGGTTGTATGACTTACCCTCCAGCGAACAAATGAACCAGCGTGTCCCTTTGGCTCATTATTTAACATGCTATGCCAGGCAGCGCGCCTAGGGGCTGCGGCGGTGGAGGGCCAAACAGGGGCTGACGTCCCGTCCCTTTCCGTGGCTTTCTGCCTCCGTGAAGATGTAAATGTCGACGGGCAAACGACGTCGATGATGAGGCAACGGTGTGGGGCGACTCTCCGGTGAATCAGACTGCAGAGGGCCAACAAACACCCTCGGAGCTCTCCTAGCTTGTTCCCCGCTTGCACACTGATATCTCCTACTAAAAACTGCAGAGAGCTTCCTCCTCGGCAAGTTAGTCCCTGACAGAAGAAAATGTCTCGCACAAACGGTTTTATAGCTCAACCCTCGGGTTTGTCTCCTTTTTTTCCACCTGATTGCATCGCTGCAGTGAGAACGAAGGAGGCAAAGCTTATAGTATTTACTGTACAATCATAGTCTGGAATACACGCACTGTCATTGGCCAGCCTGGCGCGTGACGTCAGCTCGTCCCCGCCCTGATCATGCACTGTTCACATGGTCAGCATTGAATGAATCAATCAGAGATGCACTTTCTTATCAAGGCCTAAGAAAAATCATCCTCACACAATTATCTCATGTTACAGAGAGGATTATGGCTACAATATTTCTTTGGAAACGAAATTCACAAAAAGACAGCTTGAATTCTCAGATTATGGTCAGAATTCTGACCTTTCACGTGGCCCTTGTCCTCTTCTGTACACCATCTGCAGGTATTCTGACAAGAACACACTGTACTTTATGATATTTTGGTTTTCTTGTGGAGATCACATGTTTTAAAAACATTTAAAACATGAACTAAAGAAGCCCTTTGCATGAGAGACTAGTTGCCTGTATGGTAGTAACACAAGTGCTCTGTAGTCCATGGTAGATTACCAACTGGGACAACAAAGTCTGTTTTATCTTATCTTCTATCAATACTGGAGATTTAAAACTAGAGGAAGCACTCAGAGAGCACAGACCTCCACTCACTTTCTTACGATATCAGTTCACTCCTATATTCAGATCCGGATCAACATCAAAATCCAATCATATCTTCTTTGGTACGTGACCACAAAACATTAAACATAAATATTTCCTTTACCCTTTGAGTTATGCTGCTCACACAGACAGATAAACCCAACCTACATCATCATCTCTTTGTCAGAGGAGACAATAACTAATTCATTTGAGATGGTTTATCACTAAAATAAGTTGTAGACTTGTCGCTCACTGTGAGTACAAGCTTTTCACCTCTGGTGGGAGATATAAGCTGTGTCGCAACTCGATGTGGCTCAGAAGGCACAACTTTGTTAAATGGGACAGTCAGTCTGGCCTACGGAGAACTAACTCAATAGCTGTTCTGAGCTACAGAGCTGCAGATAGCGAAACAACTACAAATGTCAAAATAACCTGTGTGACTTTGGGTAAAATAAGCATCAGCACTGGCTTTATTAACATTAGCAATTTGAATGGCTAGACACCAAAAAGACTGCTGCTGCAATTGAAATCCACCTACCACCATCCCCCCAAAAAAGGTAATTTCTGGTGCGCAATGACATTTGGGATATGTTGAGCTGTGAGGGTTCCACCAAATGTAGCCTCCGTGGCAGGGGAAATGTCGTCTGGATTTTTTGGAGCCCACGAATTGAGAAAGGCTTCGTCACTGCACTTATTTGTGTCCTCATTTATCTGCAACCTAAATAATTTATAATTAATAATAATACAAGTGCTGTTGAATTTCTGTAAATACTGTCTGTAGTGCAATAGGAGTGTCTGTGCAATATTCAGATAAGTACAATAATGGAATGTGCAATATTGGCAGTTGGCCTAGATATTTATCCATATAAATATCTAGGCCAACAATGGCATATACACACACATGTATATACAGTACATATATGTATATATGTACTGTATATGAACACCTGCTGTTCCTTGCATGTATAGATATTGATAATTGTATTGCAACAAACAGAAATGCAAATCCCCACACGATGCCGTTAAAGATGAAAGTTAGCTCTTTAATGTAGTGATAGATTAGTCAGCACTTCAAATCCAGTGCACGCTGGGTTCATTCAATTACTGTGATCGCCACAATCAGCTGACCACTTTCAGGAGAGTAAGCTTGGAGATTTGATTATGGAGCTGAAGGAATCCATGCAGTTTTGTAATTGGGAGCACAGTATGACAAGTTGGAGTCATGGGTCCACTTTCCACATTTGTAAAGTCAAAACCAATAATGGTGTGTCCTGCATTAAAGAGCTTGTGTAGGTCTCATGACACAAAGATATTAAATCGATGCTGAAGGAGTCACTGAGTATAAGATGAAAGAGGATGGCGTGCCATAACTGAACCATATAAATAAGTGGGGTGCACACAATTTTTGTGCACCCCCACAAGTTTAAAAAACAACAACAATAATCCTTATAGCTCCTTATGTGTTGTTTACATTTGTTTAATTTGGATTACTTTTATTGTTAGAAATACATTTGTGGTTTAACTATGCTAGCTATTATTAGCTTCATGATTTCAGGACTATATATCTTTAAATCAATACAGTTTAAAGTCCATAACATCAAAAATAAGCACTCTGATAACAGATGGTTATTCACAGAATGGATCTGAATTTAGTTCTTTGAAATTTGAAGTTTTGATAAGTGTATTATTTGAGGAAATGTGAAAAAGAGGTTTGGACTTATTTGATCTCTATATTTAATCTAGGGCTGAACGATTTTGATTATTTTGACTGAAATTGTGATTGCGATATCAGAGGAAATGGTCATTTTTATATAATTATTCTCATTTTCATTTGACTAACATATTTAAAATCATTACTGTGTGATATTTGTGCAGATCTGTGAGAAACAGTCCGTAGAGTATGATGTGTATACGTCAGGACAAGATTTAATCTAAAATGATCATTTGACATTCGATTAATTGTTGATCCATAATTTAATCATATATATATGTACACTTTTTTTAAGACATGGAATCTGATACAATTGTTGTTGTTGTTTTATTAACGTGATCAACATAAAATATATCAAGTAAATAAAAAAATATACCTTAACATTGTTTTTTTGAAATTACACGATCTTTGTCAACACTGCGTGATGAAGTAATAAAGCGCATCCAAAACTATCTAATGTTGAACACAAGAGCTCAATGATGTTAGTTATGATAAAAACTAATCCCATTGTGGAGATAGTAAAACCAAGCAGAGCTAAACAAAAGGCAGGGCAGATAAAAACAAGCAAATCAATAAGCACTTGGAGGGAGAAAGTGCGAACTTCGGCCTCTCAGTTCCTCAGATAGTCGATATACATATGTATGTATTTCGCCACCAAAATCCAATCATATCTTTCTTTGGCCATCACCTGCATCCCCAGTAAAACTTTTTGAATTATGCTGAAATTTTAATAAATACATAGAGGTGTACAATGGCAGCTGCTGTACAGTTGTGCATTGAGTTTGGGTTTGTGTTTGTAGTGTAAGGCAGCATGGTCAAGTCTGTGTCCTTCTCACAAGGTCAAGACTGCATCTGAAAATGAGAGAAACCAAATTACTGCCTTCCTGCTCATGAGGACTCCTGCTGACAGTTAAAAGAATCACGAGACAGAACTGCAGCAACTGAATTATACTGTTATTGAAAGCAAAACGCCGAGAATAAATTATGCAATCGGTCTGTCTCGAAACAAATTTAAAATTAAATGTTAAAATAATACAAAAAAAAAAAGAAATAATGGTAGGAATCCAGGTTTGGGCAAATGATATCACTAAAGATACATAACGTTTTATTTTTTGTAAGTTGCTTTGGATAAAAGCTTCTGCTAAATACTTAAATGTAAACGTAACATTAAATAGTGTGAGCGAAAACTAATGCAGTCACACATGTATATGAATAAGAGAAGTGAGACACAAAGTCAACTACCTGAAATGTACTACTTAATATTTCAGAAATATTATACATGTAAGGGTTATCATCCTACATTTTAATAGGTCATTACTCCCCAGTTGGGCATTGCATGTACTGTAGCCGTTACATGTTACAATCTACTAACACATGTCTCATGATATCACACACATGCAGTGAGGTGGTGTCTCGTGATTTCTGTTGGACTTTGCCCAAACAGGCGGATGGGGAAGCTAATGAGAGAGGTGGTCTAGTGTGTGTGTGTGTGTGTGTGTGTGTGTGTGTGTATTCTCAGTAATAAGCAGTGATCACACTCACCACGAGTGGACTAGTGTTCTTTATCAGTGTTTGGGTTCAAAGGGAAAGAAGAGAGAAGGGCAGGGTGGAGAGGGCAGGTAGGGCATTATGACAAAAATAGATATTGTACTAATGATTAACCATGACAGGTTACTATTTTAGGTGGGATATTCATTTTGCTTCTATAGTTATCCTCACTTTTGGTCCAAAACAGTTATGAGAAGGGGCTACCCTGAAATAGTGCAAACTCTATTTCAGTATTAGTTGGTCAAGATCTAGGTCAGATGGGTTTTTCACAATGTTTGTATTTGCACATTCCTGTGCGAAACAGGTTGTTTTTCAGATGTTTACGCTGTCTAGAGAAGTCACTGACATTACAAACATTACTGAATTCTTATTACCACAACCACTGAGGAGGTTCTGTTTAGGGCCATGTTTGTTTGACTGACTGTGTGTTTGTGAGCAAAATATTTCAAATATATATTATTTCTGGGGGTCTAGGAAGGAAGGAAGGATTTGATTTTGGTGATGAGCTGAACACGGATTTGAATTCAAGATGTTCAAGATTCAAGTGGCCTTGGTGGAGTTCTGTGCTAACTTCTCTAGTTACTGTTTGAATTAACATTAACATTATTTTTTACATATTTTATCTGGGCAATGATGTAGCTTACCCAATATACAGAAATATGCAGTTCTGAATATTGTTACTCGAGTCAGAGGTTATTACAGATGTATATGTATGGTGGCCAGACAGACAGTACCTATAGAATCTTTTTGTCCTAATAATTTGATTTGATGCTTGAAAAGTCATTGCGCTAACATAGGCCAGAACATTAGTTTTTGCCATTTACCACCATTAATATCAAATGGGTTGGGTATTAATCTGTGTGATATTAATGGTCATGATGTTGTTGCCTTAGATCAAGTAGATCACTGGTCTGAAACCCAGGAAAAACCAACAAACTGAAATTGATACTACACCTCATCACATGAAAAGTGAATGTTAATGATGTTTGTATATTGGCTCGATGATTGACTGGCGACATGTTCCCTTCCTTTAGGCCTGTGTCAGCTGGGATTGGCACCTTGTGACTCCTCACAGGATACAACCATTGAATATTAATGTTAAATTACCAGCAGCATGGTGAATGAGCACGGGACATTCCTAAATATAAAAACCTCAGAGGGTGAAAGTAAAAAAAAAAAAGGTTTTGTCATGATCATCTGTTTACATAGTCCTCATCTGTTTCTGTGACCCTCACTTGTTTTTGTGGTCCTCAAGTCTTTTGGGCTCCTCACCTGCTTTTGTTGACCTCACCTGTCTGTGAACCTCACATGTTTGTGTCAAGTGTCAACAGTCTTAACTCAACAGTCCTTTGTGGACACAGTAACACAAATATGGTTGACTAAATACTGCCACCCAGCGGGGTGTTTTGACAACATTCGCCCCGAAATGTAGTATCAAAGTACCAAAAACAGTATCAAAACAAACTTGGTCGCACCTTCTAATGGTACGAGTACCGTGAGCTGCATTCACGTCTTGTCGTAAAGTACTGTTGCAGGCGGTCTGAGGCTGCATTTGTGTCATAAACCTAAACATTTGTACAGAATAGGCTGTTTTAATGGCTGCTTTGTAGATAATACACACAGTTATTTTACTGATGTTCACGCATTGCAATAAATAATTCGCAGTCATGCCTTCTCAAGCATATTTGCCACTTTGAAAAGTTGTTATGAGGCTGCTATGTGACCCATGACCGTGAAGGCAGCGCATGTCACGTGACCACTGCACAGCTGACGGATGCTGGGGTAGGCTTGCCCGTTGCTATCCAGTTAGCTGCGTTAGCTGCTGTGTCTAGTAATCCTGGCAGAGCTGCTGCTGCTTCTCGTCGCCTTTTTTCAACAAAATCCCCCGCGGGACATGTACCACCAGCCATGGAGCGTACACAGACCAGACGTGCGTTCTCTATATTCCCTCGTATTGGTCGCTTTTGGCTAAATGTCAATGCCATAATTCGTAGCTAAAACTGTCTGGTTAGCACAGCTAGCCTGTGTGCAGTTAGCACAGGGCCAAGGCCAAGCGAGACGGGGAGGCCGTCGGGTGAGTAAATGTCCCCATAACATCTGTATTCCACGCTGTTTACACGCTTGTGTTGGGACCAGTGTCACGTTTCAGTTGATGGTTTGACAACTGTTCAACTGTCTGACTTGGTATTTATGGAATTATGGTAAATTCAGTTTTTGTCTGCGGTGGCACATCCACTACATTAACGGTACACCAGTCATTTACGTGTCGGCCAAAATGCCCGCTTATAATAAAATGAAAATATGATTTTTAACTTAATAGTGATTATACCGCCTGTTTGTGCGATGTTTTTGTTTATTAAATGTAAAGTGTGGTGATAGTGCCAACTGTCTTTCAGTGAGCACTTTTTATTAGAATTTATTTGTCGTAATTTAATAGGTAGATTTTATTTCTGATTGCTTGTGTAAAGCACAATAGGTTGCCTTTTGTATGTGTTTATTACTTAAGGTTATCATTGTGTTTACATAGTATTTGTGGATGCAGTGACATTTTATTACAGTTTTGTTACATTATTTTGTGTGACTTGGTTATAACAATACAATAGTGTTTTATTAAAAGACCCATTCAGCAACTGTAATTTGAGAATTATAAGGAATTCAGGTTGTGTATTTTTTTAATTTACTACATACATTTTGTTTGTGGGCCACACAGTGGTGTAGTGGTTAGCACTCTCGCCTTGCAGCGAGAAGACCCAGGTTCGAGCCCCGGTTGGAACAAGGGCCTTTCTGCATGGAGTTTGCATGTTCTCCCCGTGTGTGCGTGGGTTCTCTCCGGGTACTCCGGCTTCCTCCCACAGTCCAAAAACATGCAATGTGGGGATAGGTAAATTGGACACTCCAAATTGACCATAGGAGTGAGTGTGAGAGTGAATGGTTGTTTGTCTCTATCTGTGTGTGGCCCTGCGATGGACTGGCGAACTGTCCAGGGTGTACCCCGCCTATCGCCCGATGTAGCTGAGATTGGCACAGCACCCCCCGCGACCCTCTGGCAGAGGATAAAGCGGTAGATGATGACTGACTGACTGACATTTTGTTTGTCATACTTGGAGTGCAAGAGTGCAATAGACACTGACTGAAATGATTTCATTGAAGATTAAAATTTGTGTCAAAATAGGATTATGGTGAAAATATGCTGTGCTGCAGAATGCACACACCCAAAAACAATTGTTTTTAGATAATAAAATGTGTTCAAATGTATCCAAATCAACATGATTTGGATACATTTTCTCATGAAAAGGACAGATAAGATGCAAAGATTATTAGTTGTACCAATTTAAAATTGTATTACAATTACAATATATGACAAAATAATTGCAAAGGTTTTCTTTTCGTTGTAATGTTGTACTTGGGCAGTTATTTCAAGTCACTCACACTTTGTGTTTGTTTCTACCTCCACCAGGTGTTTTCCCTGTGAGTGACCAGAGGAGGTGAAGAGAGGAGTGGCACATCGGGGTTTGGATCAGAGCTGTTTTAGAATAGCCTCCACATCTTAATCACTGTCACCCTGAGCTGAGACATGTCTTCACCAGGGTGCTGCCACCTACCTGGCTCTCTTTGTGATTACTCTGGGAACGCTGAATCAGAGGCCTCCAAGGATTCGGAGGAGTCTGATTCTACTGCCCAGGCCCAGTACATTGCCAAGGTTACAGCCAAAGATGGCCGCCCACTCTCCACTGTTGTCAAAGCAGTGAGCTTGCAGAGGTAAGAGAAGGAGGAACTCTCAGAGGGATGTACAATATTCTGTAATTTTATTGTGTATTGCTTAATCATCACGTCTCTTTCCTGTTTCGCTGTTTTTCTGCACAGTGATGTGGGTATGTGTCGGATCTGTCATGAGGGATCTGGAGGAGAGACACTGCTCTCACCCTGTGACTGCACTGGGACGCTGGGTAAAGTGCACAAGAGCTGCTTGGAGAAGTGGCTGTCCTCCTCCAACACCAGCTACTGCGAACTCTGTCACACAGAGTTCACTATTGAACGGCGACCACAACCACTCACACAGGTTACAGGGCGTTTCCTTTGCAGTATTGATGTGATTTAGTGTTTTTATTAATTCTAAGCCGGTATTAAATGTAGCCAATGAGTAGCATCATCAGGATATGAAATTATTGTCTCATTGAAAAGTTTCATACCAGGGCTTGTAATAACTCTTCTTTTTGTAGCATCAGTGCCTTAGTTCATGCACAGTTAAAATTGGTTTACCGCAGGTTCCTGTTCTGCAGTTCATAACAATCAACAAAAACAAAATAACGTCAATGATTGCAGATATTATCTATAAACAAATGGCATTTATTTGATAGGTCAAAGTGCAAAATAGAATAGTTGGGATGTCATTCCAGATTATTTTTCCAGCTAATTAATTGGCAAACTAAAATACATCACTCCTCCAACTTTATACTTGCTAAGAGGTGAGATCATTGATACATTATTTTGACCACTGATGTATATTCTGCTCATGTTCAGTGGCTGAAGGACCCCGGACCCCGCAGTGAGAAGCGCACGCTGCTGTGTGACATGGCCTGCTTCCTTCTCATCACACCTTTAGCAGCCATTTCCGGCTGGCTGTGTCTGAGAGGAGCCCAGGATCACCTGCAACTGAAGAGCAGACTCGAGGCTGTTGGCCTCATCGCCCTCACTATCGCCCTCTTCACCATCTACATCCTGTGGACTCTGGTAAACAACATATCACCAAGTTATTTCTCCATAACATGGAAAAATACACTTTTTCATACCTGTTTTGCTGTATGTCTGCCTCTCAGGCATTTTCACACCCTCATATTGGTCCAAGCATTTTAATCAGATTTATATTCTTATTGTTCAAGTTGGGTTAATGTGTTCTGGTCCTTCTATGATGGATAATTATTTCTCCCATGGCTTTGGATTGCATTTTTAAAATATAATTTAAAAAAAAGGATGTACAGTCAATCTGGAACCGTATTCTGAAATTCAATTTATTGTGAAAGATTAGCCTCTCTGCTTAATACTTGTCAATGCTTGTAGTGCAGCAGTTGCAGCTTCAGCATATAATTCCCACCCTGCGTCTGTACGACTCGTCTTGAATATCACAGTGTCAGTTTTTTTTGATGACTGCCTTTTCCTCCTTAATTACCTCACGTCCTCCCACTCTGCTTCCGTCCAACTCCAGGTGTCATTTCGGTATCACTGTCAGTTGTACTCGGAGTGGAGGAGGACCAATCAGAAAGTGCGTCTGCTCATGCCTGACATGAAGGGGGCACACACCACCCAGCGTTCGGTGCCAACCAAGCTGACCAAGAAAATGACTGATGAGACCATCGTATGAGTGCAGAGCAGTGGCAAGAGGAATATTTAAAAAATAATGCCCTGCGATGTGCTCTCTAAATACAAATGAATCATATGAAAAAACTTTTGCACTTCAATGGACCATTCTGGGAGGGGAGAGCTACTCTTACCCTCCGATTTCTTTTGTTGAAGCACTTGATGTAAACTACTACGGTATTGACTGACCACAAAAGTGGTTTTTGGGAAGGAACTCATTCCGGAGTCATAGTTGATGTTGAGTTGTCATTGGACAGCCCGTGCTGGGAGGTGGACAAGTGAACACAGGGATGATGGACTAACCAGCACGGCTGCACCTCTGTGACACAAACATAGGGAATACTAAGACACAAGCTAATGTAGCAGGATATAACTGAATCAGCATGCTACTACAGTATAATATGAAACATATTCACACTACCTATAATTCCCCCATGTCCCTTCACAATGTATTTAGCTGTTTTTTGAACAATGGGTGGCCAATAGCCCAGCAGAGGATGATGATCTAAAATAATGATCGACTATCTGTGAATATTCTTTCTTGACAAGTAGAGGGCGACAGTCACTCAAACAAATGCTCTTGTCTATATTCTGAACCTTTTTAAAGTTTCCAGGTCCAGGTCAAGCTTTTATCATTGCTGTCTAGACGACAACAACATTTGACTAATTTGGGGTTTTAGACAGCGGCAGTGCACAACTATCACGTCAAAAGCTCGGTAAAGATCGCAACATATGGGACGAGACTGACTGTATCTGCTTAACAGCAGCACAGAGTTGTTTAAGGAAACAGTGGACAAGTGTTTACATTCCAATTGGATTGTCATAAAAGTGCATTTGCAAACAGCCACTGCTCCACTTGTAAATGCATCATTCATAAATTTAGCCACCTAGCTGAGACCAGAAGAGTAACATCCTTCATCACACGAGATGCAGTTTTAAATAGAAGAGCAACAGTGTTCTGAATAGTAACAATAAATCCTTTAGTCCTATATAAAACACAAACATGTATCACAGCAAACTGCTTTTCAGCAGAGGTGCAAAAGATAAATGTGTTTCAGAGACGTCAATCAATGTGTGCAGCAAATGCTAAACAAGTATTTTGTGTTATTGTAGTCTTCCTGCTGCATACCCCTGGAACGTTGGGTTATTGTGCAATAAAACAAGAGGGACTCCTGGATTCAGTCAGTGTGAACTGTCACTTTTTCACGTTCTTAATCTTTGGAAATACATTTTGTGATCGACTGCAGTGGAATATAACAGAATATTTAACTCAACACTAGAGTAATTTGATGTACATAATATGTCATATGTTATAGCAGAACTTAATGAAATAATATATATAATATGGTTGATTAATCCAGTATTCTCAATCTGATGGGCTTGTTTCCTTTACAAATAATGCAGTATGTACAGTAGATTGTGGTCTCAAATTGGCTGAAACATCAATTATCCAACAGATTAGAGAGTTTCCTGAACGTTTTACACAGGGACCCAGGTTTCAAAGAAAGTATGTCACTGTGACCCAATATGGATTCATCTCCAGATCCCCTTTCACAACATTAATTTCAAGCAAATATTAATGAGGACATTTACACAAAAATTTAAAACATCTAGCAAATCATGGGATAGTAAAAGAAAAAAATGTTTTCCCCGATTTTCCACGATCCTTTATTACATTACATGTCATTTATTGGAATCAGATAAATTCTCTGTCTCTTTAAGTAGGCCACACCCTGAGCTTAAGTACCGCCATACTTCACTTCATTTAAATGTAATTTAACCATGGCCAGGCAAAAATAATGTGCACTTGACTCGTCAACAGTCTGCTGCAAAAGTGAAAAAGACCACAAAACCATAATATTGTAAAATTTATTTTCATGGCATTTATATAATGTATGTGAGCAGACAAGCTATCAAAATAAAAATACAAATATTTTACACAAAATGAAATAAGCTTAGTAGCATCACAACCACTTTTGAGATGATGACTGAATGAGGAGGAGGAGGAGGAGGAGGGGAGTCCAAAAACAGAACCGCTAGTACGACTAAAACGAGCAGGATTCAAACCCAGGCCTCCAGCATGTGGCAATAACCATCTATCAGGGAGATGTCCAGGCTTACAAGGTCACAGGCAAAGCTATTCTGCTACTCTTAACATGTGTAACTCTGGTAAGCTACGTACCATCAGTCCTGTTTTTGCACTAGAATGTAGCAGACTGTACCTGGGTCAGATTACAAGTTGAAATCAAATTAACACTTCATTTGAGATTCATCTTTAATGGCATGACAGAATTTAACCGACTCCGCTGATCTAAAAAAAAAGAAAGAAAGTGCAGATTCACGTGATATTATGATACTGTGGATTTCAATTAATAATCGACCCAGGGAAGGAGAGACTGTTGCCATGGGTTACAGGTTCTGACAGCACTGCAGTTTGCTCCCCCTCTGGCCATCTGTGGTTGGTGGCACGCTGATGTCCACCACGTTGTTTCCTGGGGACTCATCGTGTGCAGACCGCTCAGCGATCTGTTTCTGCGACACGATCCGGTAGATTTCTGTTTGTGAAAGAGTGGAATACAAAGAAATTAACAGTTAGTCCTTCACATGCTTCCTAACCATATGACACTACAGCCACTGCTCCACTTGTAAATTTACATTTATTTACATCCTTTCTGGTGTCTGAAGGCCACCGTACTTCCCTGATGCGTTTTGGAAACAGGTGTGAGTGGAGGAATCCTCCTTTTTTTGCACTCTACACTTTAATCATTAGATGTCACATACAGTCATCTTACATATCGGACCTTTGAGAAACACTACACCAACTCAAAGGTGTGTTATAAGAAAAATAATTATGTTAATTAGCACCTATGTCCTACCTTTGTTTATGAACTTACCTGTTAGGATATTCTTGAAGGCTTCTTCAACATTTGTTGAGTCCAAGGCTGACGTTTCTATGAATGACAGATTGTTTTTTTCTATGGTGTGAGAAAGAAAACAGATATTTATTGCAGAGTAAAGCATTTACAAACAAAACTTTACAAACACAAATAGGTTCAGAACAGAAATCAGCAAGAAAAAGTGTCCTGAGTAGAAACATGGCAAGTACTATTTTAACAACCTTTAGAAAAACAGCAACACAGAAAAGAAAACAGTGAAGGGTGATGTGATGACGTCTTCTAATTGGCAAGAATCTCAGATGTTGGAAAAGTGATAGTGACTTCTGATAGACATAAGTTGTTACAGCAGCAAACTTCATCAAATAGCCTCAGAATCAACAAACAAACTCTTCTTGTACCTGCGAAGGCCCGGGCCTCGTCTGTGGGCACGGCCCTGAGGTGGCGCAGGTCGCTCTTGTTGCCAACGAGCATGATGACGATGTTGTTGTCAGCGTGGTCCCTCAGCTCCTTCAGCCAGCGCTCCACATTCTCATAGGTCAGGTGTTTGGCTATGTCATAGACTAAGAGCGCCCCCACGGCTCCTCTGTAGTACCTGTAACAAGAGTAGGGAAACTGTGGCAACAGCTTATTCAAACACATTTTTACAGACAGTGTTATTTGTAACAGGAAAAAAACACAGTTATTCTAATATTTTATTTTATTTATTTATTTTTTTTGTCCATCTAGAAGGAGCTTGCTTACCACCGGTGACCTTTGACCACTGAATATGACCTTGACCCCCTCTCACATTTCCAATTCTTCACCTACAAAGTAAATTACAGGAAGACAGGCAGCACTACGGGTTGTAGTAACCTACAGTGTAAGGCACAAAGGAAGGTTTGCACATATATTATATAAAAAATGATACTATTGCCCCTTTTTCTTCCTCTCCAGCTATTCTTATCACACTTCTCTTTCTGATACCCCAACTTCATGATGTAGCTAATGTATAATTTGTGTTATTTTCTTTTTCAAGCATACAACATGTGAGACAGAACCATTCCATTAGCTCAGGGGGGGTGAAAATAATAGCCTTACAGTTTAGTGAAATAGGTATGATACCATCATTCTAATAAAGTAATTGTATTATAATTAATTTTTTTTTTCCTTAATCCTGCTTAATCAAAGGTTACAATTTTATAATGATAACAATAATGATAAAAACAAAGGGGACCCCCGTTCATTGCAAGGCCCTTGGAATGATTTAAAACATTCCTCCCACTATGGTACGTCTCATCACAAGTGTCATCTCCCTCTGTTAGTGTCTGTTGTCGAGCCCAGCCTGAAAATCGGCCACATTTGAAGTGACCTAGACTACAGTATAGAGTGTCAAGTGTGACTGCAGTGCCGAAGCATTTCCTCACACAGACGGGTGTTAGGTGACAGGCGGAACTATCTGCTCCACACGCAAGGACTCACGCAGAGGTGATGGCTCTGTAGCGCTCCTGTCCTGCCGTATCCCAGATCTGGGCCTTTATCGTCTTGCCGTCCACCTGAATGCTGCGCGTGGCAAACTCCACCCCGATGGTGCTCTTGCTCTCGAGGTTGAACTCATTCCGCGTGAATCGTGAGAGCAGGTTGCTCTTCCCTACGCCCGAATCTCCGATTAACACAACTGTGGAGAGAAGGAAAGATGACACAATCAGTGTGGCTCCTGTTTTGTAGGATGGGCGGGAGAAAGGGGATAGGCCATATGTATATATCTGTGTATATACTATATATAGAGAGAGAGAGATAAAAAATGTTGATATTGCATAAAGTCCCAAAATGCAACCTAGGGACTTATTGTTTGTGTGTGTGTCAAATGATTTATGGGATGATATAAAAAGACTCATACCACTACTTATATAACAAATGTCAGATACAAGGTGCTTTCAGTGGATTATGTTTTGTTTAAATAATCTATTTATAATGTTAATATCAACTTTTTATCTCATACGTTATAATTATATAACTACAGACAAATAAATAACGTGTGCTGTGATGAAAATATATGAGACTGTCGGCAATAATCTTCCTCCCCCTGGGTTTTACCTGAAAGCTAAGGCTCTAACATACAATCTGCATATTCATGAACCACGCTTTGTGGTTACATTCTCTGTAACTGTTCCGAAACGTTAAAATGGGCAGATCGTCTTAAGCCTAAAGGATTATCAACTAAATAAAGGGGCAATTTAGTTTTGGCTCTCTGCAAACTATAAAACAGTTACATAATAAAGTAAGGAGGAGGGCTGTTCTTATTATTAATACATTTGTTTTCACAGAAAAGAAATATGTTGGAATGGTTTCATCATCTCCCGTCTCCAGCTGCATCTTTACTGTCTGAGCCTGACCTTTCATAAATGAAGAGGTACGCCTGACCCAGCAGACGCCCCGAGAGTGCTGATAACCACAGAGTGCAGCGATGAAATCACATTTCTTTTCTCTCTCTCTTTCCCAGGAACTCATGATGTTACAGGAATTTACCATCACGACAGATAAGTATGAATGTGTATTTTTGTGTAAATAACATAAAGTTAAAGCCTAGGTTCTCTGTATTTTCTCAGCCACTGCCTCATACAAGTTAATTTGAGAACCACTGGGATGAAGTTGCATATTGCAAACCAACTCAATACCTTTTACAAGTAAAAATGTCTGTACAACATGGTGTAATAATGTAATATGGCCTCAATCTGATCTAAGACAATGAAAATACAACACTTTGGAACTTTAACTACAGAGTGGAAAACCAGCAAAGCTACTATTCAGCATCAATAGTAGAAACTAGGGATGGGTCAAAATATTGTTTTGGTGATTTATCGTCGTCCCTCCTCGTGCATTAGATAATTAATATGCCAGAGCAAATATGGATATTTTAATTAACAAATTAAGGAGCTCTAAAGTAAACAGTCCCTGCCAGTTTCACTCGCCTGGTGTCACTACTACATGTCTCCTCAAGGTGGCACTACTCAAATGAATGAGGGAAATTTTATTTCCTGCTGAACCAACTGTTTGACAACAGTAGCATCCCACAGTAACATTCTCAAGTGACTATTACTTGCAACTAAATTCTGACATGACAAAAACTTTAATCATTCCCCACTGATCAAACAGCACATTGGCTCCTCCCTCAGGGATCTGTGCATTGTTTGTGATCCAGGAATGTGTTTAAAGCGTCACTCAAAACAGTTCATTACAAACTGTTAGTTTCCTTCATTCAACATTTCCAAACTTATATGTCTTGTGTCAGAATGCCACTTCCTCCCGTCTCGATCACCGCAACAGGCTTTCTTACTGGATTTAATAAGAAAGAGCTTGACCGTTTTAGCGTCTCTTCACTGACCATTTTAGTCAGTTTTGTAAGATTTTAAAACATGCAGATTTGGGGGCAAATTGGAAAATGTTATTATTGTTCTGTATTTGGTATTGTATATTTTACTTTCACTTTGTGATTCTCTACATGTGAAAAGTGCTATATAAATAAAATGCACATATTTACTTACTCTTGGACTGAGGTTATGCTGGTGTCAGGACCAGGCCGAAGAGGCTGCAGCACCAAGAGGTGCAGCCTTTGTCTTTCTTTTTTTTTTTTATTGTTTTCTCCCCCTTGGACAAAAGGAAACAGAGCCGAACTTTGTCCCTGTTCCGGGCTGCAGGAAGCTGATAACAAGCTTCATCAAAAACCTGAATCGACAGTTTCAAGCTGCCTTGCCCTTCCTGTTTCATCCGGGTACACAGAGCAGGGCTCGGAGAGAGAGAGAGAGAGAGAGAGAGAGAGAGAGAGAGAGAGAGCCTCCGGCAGATGCCCTATTCATCCCACAGAGGATACTTTGTTACATCTAAATGGTCTTCTGGCTCCTACAGGCCCAGGATGTTAATGTGCCACAGGAGCTGATATCATGATCAAAGAAAGCTTTCTGAGTCCAACTGATGAACGTGGACCTGAGTCTGATACCTCTTCATTCTCAGTCACAGCCCAAACCTTCACTGGATACTAAGCACAAGTTGTTTTGACACCAATACTTGACTATTGTCCACGTTTGATCCTTCACACACTGAGGGCAGCACAGAAGGGCAGCATGAATTGACTGAACTAGTAGCATTTATATGATTACAGTTTTGACATAATGTGATATTTTACTAAACACTCTCTTCTGAGACACATCAAGTTCTCTTTGGGGCCACTTTGTGGCCACACTGGCCCTAAACAGCCACTCTAATGTCTTGGTCCAGCTCTGATGTGAGGAATCAATCATCATCAGTCAAGCTCACTTATAATAACAACACAACACATTTATGTACTGACTCAGGAGGATGAGCAGCAGAGGTGGAGGCTAACAGGCCTTAGATCAGAGTATTGGGTGAAAAACAACCACATGTCTATAAAAATAGTCTAACAAACACGAGCTGATGGTAGTTGAACAAGAATAACAATAAAAGCCTGAGCACAGACAGGGTGTAGCTGTACCCTGTGCCTCTAAACATTGACAGCATCATGTTGTATTAATAACAACAATAATAATATAATAACACCAACCGACTATCATCCTGCCTAGTGGCTGATAAAATAAAGAGAAAAAGCACACATGTGGTCAGAGACCGAGGAACAACAGTAGAGTTATAGGCATTTACAGAGCAAAGGTTTGTCGATGTGAGACTGTGTAAAAGAGGGGAATGCAGTCATCTTTTCTTTTTTTTCTCTTTTTTTTTTTTTTTTTTACCTTTGAACAAGAAATCGTATTCATCGTCTCGGTTCCCCATTCTAGACGAGGCCGCTCCAACGCTGCTCTCCTGAAGAGGATGTGTAGAAAGTTCGGCTGTGAATGATGGACCCCAAAAAAATATATAAGGTTGAAATGTTTGTGCGGAGACTCTGCGCCAGTGTTGGCTGCTGTCAGGGCGAGCTGGCCGCAGAGAGGGAGAGCTCGCAACTCTGCAGAGGGAGGGGAGGAGTCCCTGCACCGCGCATACCGGCCACCAGGGGGCACGCTTTACTGTCATGCATGCCACCAGACAACTACCATTCATCCAGCCGAGGCCTTCACACTGACACACTGATGCTCTTCTCAATGGCAAGAAAAAGGTCAGGTCACACAGGATGCTCACATCATTTAGGTTCACTTCTCATTTGCATGTAAATGTTAGTATTAATTAAACGCGTGTCCTCCATTACACACCAATACACACACACATACTGTGCATTTATATATACGCACATTGTATATATATATCCATCCATCCATTTTATATATATATGTATATATTAATTAGACATGTGTCCTCCAATTCACACACAAACACACATATATAGTTTTTTTTTAATTTTTAATGCTAAAATAAAATTATTATTGTTTATTGTATTTACTTGCATTCTTGAACAAAAAAATTAGTTTTAGTGGTTGAATGTTCTGATTTAATTATTTCTCAAAGCCCAGTGAGCTGGCTAAAATGTGGTTATAAAAAGGTGAATTCAGTTTGTTATTTTGCAATATAACAATAACATTTTTGAAAGATTGGTGGTTTAATACATTTGTTAAGGGCTATGTGTGTGTGTGTGTGTGTGTGTGTGTATGATAAAGATGATAATAAAAAAGTTTCCTTTCATTGCAGTTATATCTTTTTATGATATTGTAACCCTATGAATTAAATCATAGGGTTATATGTATATATATATATATACATATGTATATATAGATAATATAAAAAAAATAACTTTTCAGTCAAGAAGCCAGAGCAGGAATTGTGTGCATTAATATGTATCACTAGTTTTAAATTAGTTGGTTTCCTGTCTATAAAATCATTTTTTTTTTTCCCATTTGAAAGTCGTGCTGACAGCAGGCCCCGCCCCCTCCGCCCAGCTCTGCTCCTATTGGCCAGGCGGCAGTTCAGCTGCTGCAGCCAGGAAGCACGTGCAGCTCAGCTCTGTGCTCCTCGTCAGGATCAAGATGGCAGCCTCCGTGTGTCGGTGTTACGAGGTGAGACTGTGACCCACGTCCTTCATCTCAAGCTCGCGTGTCTCACAATATGAGTGAATGAAACGCACACAGGACTTTGTTGTCTCTCTCTCCTACAGCTGTGTGGAGGTGGTTTTTGTGGGGTGTTTGTATTTAAAGCGGATAAATAGAGAGCCAGGTGTCCTTTAGTAAAGGCCCGGTTTCATCAGACGATTCGTTTCGAGCTAAAAAAAAACCGAAAACAACCTGCTATTAACGTTTTCTTTCACGTTTGTTTGCTAAACCCTATTGCGTCAATATTACATCAGAGCTTTCACACTCAGCCGTGTTTTCCAGTTTAGAACACGGTGTCAAGGACCAACACACCAGGTGTGAGTGGTTTATGAACTGTTTTGTGTTGGTTCAGTTATGAGAGAAGTGACGCATCATATTAGAGCCTCAGACAGTACGAGTACTACATCCTGTTACTTCAACGAGGCTGTTTATGGACGTTTGCGTACTTATCAGGGGCGTTTAAAGGCACTTTGTGGACCTCAGGCCAAACGGACCTGAGGGGGAGGGGCTTTGGTGTAATGTTTGAGTACATGCTAACTCTTATCAAAGTAGGTGATGTGATCATTTTCAAAAACAGATAGCAGTAACAATACAGGTGCATGTGTAGACACACCCCTCTACTCTGCTCCCTATGACTTTTAGGATTAAATTTGAAATGTATTTATTTAAAAGGGACAATGTATATTGATGAACATAACAATGAAAAATATGCCACAATTAGCCATAAGGCTACGATACATCTGTTGTCCCTGGCAGGTCAGACAGAAATGTCAAAACCCATCTGCCTAAAAACTTGTGGGGACAGAGCTTTTGCTTCTACTGTCCCCAGACTATGGAATGTTCTTCCTTCTGTCATTAGATCTGCTGACATTGTAAAGACTCACTTGTGTTCTTGTCTTTTTATTGAATTTATATTTGATGCACTTTATTGTGAATAGCGCTATGTGAATATAATGTACTTGTACATTATATACAAGTTGTACTTACTGGA
The DNA here is from genome assembly GCF_958295425.1 of Solea solea. Taxonomy (NCBI): domain Eukaryota; kingdom Metazoa; phylum Chordata; class Actinopteri; order Pleuronectiformes; family Soleidae; genus Solea; species Solea solea. The sequence continues at coordinate 9,219,695 of NC_081134.1, read as the reverse complement.
AGTACAACTTGACCATATGAATTGAGAAGCGTCACAAATATTAGATGCTTCCATACAGATGTGTTGCATTAATTAATCAGAAATCATGACAAACTCTGTGACTTAACTAAAGACCAGGCTACAGGAGATATGTATGTACATATATCTTTATATGTATATGTGTGTGTATGTATGTATGTATATATATATATATATATATATATATATATATGTGTGTATGTGTATATGTGTGTGTGGGTATATATATATATATAAATATATATATATATATATATATATGTGTGTATATATATAAATAAAATATGGTCGTGACCAGTGTCTCTGACTTGCTGTGGACTTTCCTGTCTTAGATCTTTATTAATGTACGGATGCGGTTTATAAGTAGGTCATGTACCATTTTTCATTGATTGTCCGCCCACTGCTCTGCTGATATTTGTCACAGTGACTTTGTCTTCATTGCAGCTGGTCGGCAGACGTGCCCTGACCTTCTGCTCCCGCTCTCTGGTGTCCTCACGTTGGAAAGAAGATGTGTACAGGTTACATCAGAGCCCTGCTGCAGCACTGCAGGTACACACCAATAACTCCCATTTACCTTTAACACGTTTGTCCACTTATAAAAAAAAAAAGATCAGTCCTTTCTGTGACTTTATTATTTATTTTAATGAACTCCAACTGAAACCTTCTGCTTGTCCCGTCAGGTGCGATATGCCTCAGGACGGAAAGGTTTTCTGGGGGAGTTTGTGGACAGCCTTCGTCAGGAGTTCAGTAAGAATCAGGAGATGAAGGACAACATAAAGAAGTTCAGAGAAGAAGCCAAGAGGCTCGAAGAGTCTGATGCTCTGCAACAGGCCCGCAGGAAATTTGTATGCACATTTACGTGTCAATGTGTTTAATATTGTATTTAACATTGAAATAGTTTTGTAAGAAACTAGATTTGCTTTACATTCTTGAATTTGTTTCGTTTCATAAGAAAACTATTGAAGCTGAGACAGCGAAGACTTCAGAGGTTTTTAAGAAGACGTTTGGCTCCCTGTCAGAAACTGTCAAAGAAGTAAGTTAACATCACCCCCTCTTTATCTATAAATGCACTTACACCATGGATGCGTAAAAATCTACAATGTATGGTACAAAATAAATATATACTTTCAAGTGTTACAAGGTCAAGTGTAGAAAATTGTTGTGCTTTCATGTAAATAGCTGCTTTTCCTGTGGTGATATGCCATCAATGAAGTTTTTTGTGATTGACCTTTGTCTTTGTGACCACAGGGTCTCGAGGAGGTGACTCGCACCGACATCGGGAAGAAGATCAAGGAAGGTGTGGAGGAGGCAGCCAAGACGGCCATGCACTCTGCTGAAAGTGTCTCCAAAGGTGGAGAGAAACTGGGCAAGACCTCTGCATTCAGGGCCATCTCACAGGTTAGATGTAAAAAAAAAAAAAAAAAAAAAGAACTTGAGGACTAAGCTGATGTGTTGCCGCACTAATGCTAAAGCCTCTTATTTCAACATCCTCATTCAGTCCTGTGTTTTGTATGGAAGAGGATTAGGGCCACATGTAAAATAAAAACAGCCTGAATTCTTGCATTTTTTTCACATCTGGCCCTAATCCTCTTCCGTAATTTTTTTATGTACTGCATTTACAATTATCTATATGTAGGAAAATCAAAATGTAGGATGTCTCCGATGGCAGCAGCTGATGTCATCATCAGAAAATCTTTATCAATAAAAGTTTTTTTCAATCAAATTTCAAAATCAATCAAACTGCTGAATATGTAGTGCCAAGCTCAGATCTGAATAATAGTCTGAATAACTGAATACTCGTAACATTACAAGTGTGTGGATGTCCTCTCTGTAGGGTGTGGAAACCATGAAGAAGGAGATAGACGTTGGCGATGCAGGACCGTACAGAGCTCCCCCTCAGCTCAGAAAAAGAAGTGATTTTTCCTCTAAAGCAGGAGACAGTGACTCCAGAGTGTTTGAAGCCAACGAGTGAGTTGAAAAATATCACAACATATCATCCCAATACGTTTTTGCATCAAACATCTCTAATAACGTCTGTTTGTGTGATACAGGGAGGCTATGGGTGTGGTTCTCCACAAAGATTCAAAGTGGTACCAGCAGTGGAAGGACTTCAAGGACACCAATGTTGTTTTTAATAGTAAGAAAAAAACCTCTAATTTATTTGTTTAGTGGAACTAGTGTTTCACAATAAATCACCCTGTGTAATTTCTTTTAGAGACAGCAGGTGGCACTAGGTGCTTTGCAGTAGATGTATACTAGTATAACCATATACAGTACTGGTGTCCTGGGAACAATCATGCTGTACTACAAAGAATCTGGTATATGGTATTTAATAAATGTAATTATGTGTATCCTAACTTTATTGTTCCCTCTCTGTTTTCTGCAGGATTCTTTGAAATGAAGATGAAATATGATGAAAGTGACAATGCTCTTATTAGAGCATCCAGAGCTGTAACTGACAGTGTCACTGGTTTCCTAGGTAATGCCTCTCTCTTGTTAATTTTGCAACTTGATATTGTCATAATTTAAGATGTGAATGTCCTGGCCATTATTAAGTTTTTGCATGACATAGTTGACAGTAAACGTATTGAATATTAGGTTTAACTAAAATGTTTTATCTCAGTCAGATTTGAAATGGGAAGCAATCTCAGTGACAGGAATAGGCTACAGAATTAAGAAGAATACGAAAAGTTCCTGAAGCTTTGTTGGTTTTTCCAGGTGGTCTGTTCTCCAAGACAGAAATGTCTGAGGTTCTGACAGAGATCGTGAAAGCAGACCCCAACTTTGACAAAGACTCGTTTCTGAAACAGTGTGAGAAAGACATCATCCCTAACATTCTGGAGGTAAACGGACTCTCACAGTTGCTGCTCTCCCTCTGTGTATCACCTGCTTTTTCATTTCACTAAAGAAAAGTCTGGAGCGGAAACCCTATAATAATAACGATGATGATGATGAAGCAAGAAATCTGTGTTTTTGTTTAACTCCACAAGGCCAGTGGCACATGTCATTAAAAGTGAATAATAATATGTGATTTAATGGAATTAAAATGAGTTGTGATTTTGGCTGAAGACAAGACTTCTCTCTTCATCTGTCACTGTTGAGAATGCCTTCTTATCTGCTCTGACCAAACTATAAGTTACTCTGTTAAAAACATGAAATACAAACCCCATAATGTTTTGTCATTGTCCCCTTTGCAGGCCATGATCCGTGGGGAGCTGGATGTACTAAAAGATTGGTGCTATGAAGCTGTAAGTGATAAATATCCTCTCTTTTAGTTGTATCTAAATGAATGGTGTCTCTCTTTTTCAGTTTTATTATGTTTACCAACAGGGTTTATCACATATTTTTATGAATGGCAACCCTCACAAAGAGCTAATATGTCATCTTCTGTGTCAGATTTTTATAAAAATATGTGTATGAGTCATTTTTCATGCCAGATCTTTTTTTTGCTCAGACATACAGTCAGCTGGCTCATCCCATCCAACAGGCCAGAGCGCTTGGGCTGCTCTTCCAGTCCAAAATCCTGGATATTGACAACATAGATGTAAGTGTGTTTATACTTTGTACACTAATCATCACACACTGTCTAAAAAAAGTCTAATGTAACGCCTCATTTTCCTTTCCATTCACCTGTCATTGCACTGATGATAACCCTTGTTGTGTGTGTTCTTCTCATTTGTATTTTTGTTCCTCATCTCTTCTTGTCTTATAGTTGGCGATGGGTAAGATAATGGACCAGGGTCCAGTGCTGATCATCACCTTCCAGGCTCAGGTCGTCATGGTGATCCGCAGCCCAAAAGGAGATGTCGTGGAGGGAGATCCGGTCAGTCATCTTATCATATGATGTTGCAGATATTACAGGCTGAAATTAGATCAGCATGGGTTACATGTGGTTCTTTCACGTCCACCTGTATTAATCCAAATTTCACAGGCTTGTTTGTAAGGCCGGGTTCACAGTGGGTACATGTACAGTGTGTTACAGCTGCAGCACGGATCTGGTGTCAGTCAATACATTTACATGCACAGTTTAATGGAGCTAAGGCCATAGTCCGACTAAGACCATTTTGAAACAGGAATGGGAGGTGCTATCATTTGAAACATTGATGCGTGGTCTATTTCCATAAGTAGCCACAGTAGATCACTCAAATGAGATGCACATCTCGCATGGTCAGCATTGACTCTTGTCAGTTATCGAATGCCTAAATAGTGAAGACAGAAAGAAAGAAAGCATGTTGTACTTCTTTGTTTACTTTATTTTAGTAAGTAACCACACACTTATAGAAACATACATAGGGGGAATTTATGCAGTTTCTGCCAATAAAACCCCCCTAAATGTCACACACTGTCTGAACCTTTAACACCAGAGTAGCCCCCCACTCCGTCCTCCATATCGCCTCCTCTGGTTTGACCCTCTGCTCTCCTTGCTCCCTCCACAGGATAAGGTGATGAGGATGATGCATGTTTGGGCGTTGTGTCGTGACCAAGAGGAGCTGAACCCCAACGCAGCCTGGAGACTCCTGGACATCTCGGCCTCTAGCACTGAGCAAGTCCTCTAGGAGGAGGAACGCTGGTGAAAAGGTCCACCTGGGACACGTGAACTGAGAGCAAGGGCAGAGAATACAAGGATGTGCCTGGACTACCTAGACATACTGACTCATATATTTGTACATTTAACACCTGAGGGCAGAAAATGCTGCCGTGTTGTGTCAGAGACTATTACTGCACCCAGTGTATGTAGTTACCCACTGTAAGGTGCAAAAATATTCCTGAACGAGGAGATAAGCTACCGATATAAGATAAATCAATAGAAAGTGCACGCTCACATGCACACAAACACGCCAACATGTTTGTGTCAGCTCTTGCACGAGTTAGCTCAGTGTTTGAGTCACACACTATTTAAAAACAATTCTACATTCATATTTGAGTGGCTGGAACCATTTCCGTCATCGGGCTAAAGGAGGAGCCCCAGCGGTTGCGTCATATGATGGTACAATCCATTCATAACAGGCTTTGTTTAAGATGCTTGTGAAGAAAAGAGGTGATGCAACATCCTCACACATTTGATGCCAAAACCAGGAGTTACGGTCTGCGGTGCAGAGCCTTGGTTCAACAACTTTCCTGAGGGAGACGGCATGAAATACCTCATTCATCAACACAAACATGTCCCATGCTTCAAGTTAATGGGGCACTTCACTAATTTTATTAATGTAGACTGGTTTAATTGTCACAAGGAGTCGACCCAGCTTGGGAAAACATTTGCATAATGGATGTGGATCTAAAGGAAGCTTCCTAAATTTAATAGAGTTACCTTAGGTTGAGCGTGAGACTTGTGTGTTTATGTACTTGAGGTATGACACTTGAAAGGAAATTGCACCTAGAAGACAGGAATTGTTAAATGAAAGATGCCTTTGAGTTGCGACCAGAGTTTGACCCCATAATATGGATGAAATGCTTTCATTTAAACATTTCTGTTAACTTCATGGTCATACTAAACCACCATAGCACAAACAACTGGATGTTTTTCAAACAATTCCTGGTTTATGTCTTTCTAAACCGCCTACAATCACTGAAAAGTAGAACGGTATATGAACTATTAAGAGGCTGATGAGGGGAAAATGGTTGACATCTCCTTTTATAAAGATAAATTATCTTTTATTATAAGATAAGATGCTGTGATGACTGCTGCTGGTTCAAACAAACGCTGGGCAATAAAGTATTATCAAAGTCTGATGTGACGTTAAGCAAAAGTGTAACCGTTGAAGTCTTTGTTTTCTCCCCTTTCAATCCATCTTAAACCATCCATTATTTGTCATGATAATTATTGATATTGTCTAATTTGGCATATTTTATTGTGGTAATACTTTTGGCCATATTGCCCAGAGCTGGTTTCCTCCAGCGTTTACATCAGAAATTAATACAAAAAAAACCCAAAAACATTCCAAAATGAAGATGATGTAGGATGTAATGATAGTCTGGGTCAATCCCATCACATGTACTATAGCTCCAGGCGTCAGTAACTGCGGAAAACACATCCCTGGTTTGGGTCTGTATACATATTGAAACACTGTTTATGGTTCTGCTACGAGCATTATATGAAGAAGAAATGTCCTTTCTCCACATATTGACGAGCTCTTGCCATTTTGTTAGAACTGTTTGTGAAATCAGATGAGCCCCTTTGTGAGCTCGGGTTGGGACCACGTTATTGTTTGTGAATGAATTTGCCGTCTTATGATGCACATTTCAGCTGTTTGTCTTACCGGACTGTTTGGTTTAATGTCGTGTGTGTGACTTTTCATGAACATTAGTGAATAAGAAACTTGACGTCACTGTTGTGTCGACTTTTCTGTGGGTTTCTCCTCTCAGGCCACTGTAGTTTGACCACATTGTGATTAATCAATGTCTTTTGGTTACGTCCAGAGCTTCAATGCTTTAATTACTGAACATCTTTGATGGTCACACCATTGTTGACTCTAATTCTCGTGGTTGTGTTATTTCATGACATGTGGCAGGTCTGAACAAATGTAGGCTGTAAACGTTGCAGTATAGATATTTTTAACAAAAATATCGATAAAATAAAAATGTTAAAAACCATTTCACATTTAATCACTGAAATAAATAATTTATTGATTTTATGACCTTACAGCTCACCTTCAGTGCCTGATGGCCCACGTGCATTTTCCTTGAGATTTAAACATTACATTTATCAGTCAACAGTCATACTTTCCTCTTGTTTACCAAAAAGAAAATATGTTCACAAACGATCAATTTATGCATCTGTAAAATAAAAAGCTCTGTTTTATGTTTTACTTCATCCAACTCTCCACCCAGTGTGTGTGTGTTTTCTTTGTTTTCTAACTTGAACATTGACATGCTCTGATAGATGTCCATGGATCTGGCAGTAGACTTTGGTTTGATAAACCTATGGATTTAGCAGTATAGGGATGATAGATCAGGCTTTCAATAACACGTCTGTAGATTCACACACGGGGCCGATATATGTGGGACCTCATCTCACAGCTGTCTCGTGTGATGAATGACCGGGGACATGCTCACACTAACTAACCTCCTTCAAAGTCCTCTCCATCCTCTTTAAGTCTCACTGAGAACACAACTGTAAATACATGTATGTCTTTGTTGATCTCTCAGTCGTTCATTACCAACATTCTGCAGCTTTTTAAAAAAAAATATGAACGGCAGTTTACATCAAAGACTGTGGACAGAGTGCAACGCTGGAAATGTCCCAGTTTTGTTGCCTGATCAGTGACTTGGTTGGATGCACCTACAGAAAAAAAAGCCTTAGAGGCAGTGCTGGTCTTTGTTTTATCCTGTACTTTAGATTACTTCCACCAGATTAAGGTTATGAACGTCATAACTCAAAATGTAAAGGACAATTTGCATGAATTTTTTGAGGGGCCCAAGAAAGAAATAAAGAACAGCTGTGTTACTGACTATTATATTGTTTTGTTTATTCATGCAGAGTTAAATCCTTTTAAAAATGTTGTGTTTGTTTGCTTGTGAGGAGACATTTCCAGGGATATAAGGGATGGCCCAGCAAAGACATTACATTTTGCTTGTGGTCTAGATCCTGATTCAAGTTTTTTTTTATTTTAGTTTTTTTATTAAATTGTGATCCTTAAAGATAGATTAGTGTACTATTTACACTGAGGAAAACTGAGCAGCCTTGTTACAGGTTTGCTCTGAGTGATTCCTCTGGTTACAGTGTGTTCTTGGTGGCACATCACCCTACTGTATATGACAGCAATAAGCATCAAGCTGTGCTTCAGGCTACATATAGAAAGGCTTTTGTGTAGTGCATGCAGCAACAACAGTACATTAGGGTACTCTATGCCCTGAAGCTCATTACTTGTTTGGATAGTTGCCTCTATCTTAATCTCGGAAAAAAAAAATGTTTTTGAAAAGAAGAATCATACGTAAGACCTCTGGGAGTGACTTGACTAAAGTGAAGTAAACTATTTTTATTTGCTAAAAACATATCATTTTTAACTGCAATAGGAGGTTTTATTTATTATTATTGTTATTTTGCTGATGAAGGACACATTTAGACAGTGTCATGTTTTCCACCTTGATCAGTCTCTAACCTGATATAAGAAAACACAAGATTCACCTGCTGCCATGAATCCCATGTGTCCTACAGTGTTGACCTATTGTATATCTGCTGACTTGACCACAATTCGACCTCCCATCTGTTCCACCGAGAAAACTCGTGAAAATGTTGAATTTCATAACCTTATATCAATTGTAACCACAGTGGGAGGTGTGCTCGAACAGAGTGACGTGACCAGGATCCCCATTGGACTAGTGTTACAATCCACCTGTGATTAATTAAAGCTATAGCGGGAGAGGCCAGTGCAGCTTCAGGCAGACGAGGTGTGGATGTGTGTGTGTGGACTGCAATCTGTTGACACTGTGTGCATAGCTTTATTTGTGTCAGTTAATTAGCCCTCACAGTGAGAGTGGGGAGCACAGCCATGAGTGCAGTCACACTGCTCCACCCGTTTTACATCTTGATTATGTAATTTCTTGCTGTTCAGACTTAACGACACGCAAGGCTTACTCAACTCAACAAAACTGTTGTTCTCACGGAAAATGCAAAATCACAACTTGATAAAAACAAATGTTTATGATGAACATTACAAAAAACATTACAAAAAATAGTCATACCGAGGTATGTTGTCCAAAATGTGACAAAAAAAGTTATACTTTGGTGTGTTGTCCAAAATGTAAAAAAAGTCATACTATAGTATGTCGTCGAAAATTTGACAAATAAGTCACAGGTTAGTATGTCGTCCAAAAAGAGACAAAAAGTCATCGTATATAGTATGTCGTCCAAAATCACTCAAAAAAGTCATAGTACAGTATGTTGTCCAAAATCACTCAAAAAAGTCATAGTATTGTATGTCGTCCAAAATCACTCAAAAAAGTCATAGTATAGTATGTCTTCCAAAATCACTCAAAAAAGTCATGGTATTGTATGTCGTCCAAAATGAGACAAAAAAGTCATAGTATTGTATGTCATCCAAAATGAGACAAAAAAGTCATAGTATAGTATGTTGTCCAAAATCACTCAAAAAAGTCATAGTATAGTATGTCGTCTAAAATGAGACAAAAAAGTCATAGTATTGTATGTCATCCAAAATGAGACAAAAAAGTCATACTATAGTATGTCGTCCAAAATCACTCAAAAAAGTCATAGTATTGTATGTCGTCCAAAATCACTCAAAAAACTCATAGTATAGTATGTCGTCTAAAATGAGACAAAAAAGTCATAGTATAGTATGTTGTCCAAAATCACTCAAAAAAGTCATAGTATAGTATGTCGTCCAAAATCACTCAAAAAAGTCATAGTATTGTATGTCGTCCAAAATCACTCAAAAAAGTCATAGTATAGTATGTCGTCCAAAATGAGACAAAAAAGTCATAGTATTGTATGTCGTCCAAAATCACTCAAAAAAGTCATAGTATAGTATGTCTTCCAAAATGAGACAAAAAAGTCATAGTATTGTATGTCGTCCAAAATGAGACAAAAAGTCATAGTATAGTTGGTCGTCCAAAATGAGACAAAAAAGTGGGGAGCACAGCCATGAGTGCAGTCACACTGCTCCACCCGTATTACATCTTGATTATGTAATTTCTTGCTGTTCAGACTTAACGACACGCAAGGCTTACTCAACTCAACAAAACTGTTGTTCTCACGGAAAATGCAAAATCACAACTTGATAAAAACAAATGTTTATGATGAACATTACAAAAAACATTACAAAAAATAGTCATACCGAGGTATGTTGTCCAAAATGTGACAAAAAAAGTTATACTTTGGTGTGTTGTCCAAAATGTAAAAAAAGTCATACTATAGTATGTCGTCGAAAATTTGACAAATAAGTCACAGGTTAGTATGTCGTCCAAAAAGAGACAAAAAGTCATCGTATATAGTATGTCGTCCAAAATCACTCAAAAAAGTCATAGTACAGTATGTTGTCCAAAATCACTCAAAAAAGTCATAGTATTGTATGTCGTCCAAAATCACTCAAAAAAGTCATAGTATAGTATGTCCAAAATCACTCAAAAAAGTCATGGTACAGTATGTTGTCCAAAATCACTCAAAAAAGTCATATTATAGTATGTCTTCCAAAATCACTCAAAAAAGTCATAGTATAGTATGTCGTCCAAAATGAGACAAAAAAGTCATAGTATTGTATGTCATCCAAAATGAGACAAAAAAGTCATAGTATAGTATGTTGTCCAAAATCACTCAAAAAAGTCATAGTATAGTATGTCGTCTAAAATGAGACAAAAAAGTCATAGTATTGTATGTCATCCAAAATGAGACAAAAAAGTCATACTATAGTATGTCATCCAAAATCACTCAAAAAAGTCATAGTATTGTATGTCGTCCAAAATCACTCAAAAAACTCATAGTATAGTATGTCGTCTAAAATGAGACAAAAAAGTCATAGTATAGTATGTCGTCCAAAATCACTCAAAAAAGTCATAGTATAGTATGTCGTCCAAAATGAGACAAAAAAGTCATAGTATTGTATGTCGTCCAAAATCACTCAAAAAAGTCATAGTATAGTATGTCGTCCAAAATGCGACAAAAAAGTCATAGTATTGTATGTCGTCCAAAATGAGACAAAAAGTCATAGTATAGTAGGTCGTCCAAAATGAGACAAAAAAGTCATAGTATAGTATGTTGTCCAAAATGAGACAAAAAAGTCATAGTATAGTATTTTGTCCAAAATCACTCAAGAAAGTTATAGTACAGTATGTCGTCCAAAATCACTCAAAAAAGTCATAGTATGGTATGTCGTCCAAAATCACTTAAAAAAAGTCATAGTATAGTATGTCGTCCAAAATGAGACAAAAAAGTCATAGTATCGTATGTCATCCAAAATGAGACAAAAAAGTCATAGTATAGTATGTCATCCAAAATGAGACAAAAAAGTCATAGTATAGTGTGTCATCCAAAATGAGACAAAAAAGTCATAGTATAGTATGTTGTCCAAAATGAGACAAAAAAGTCATAGTATAGTATGTCGTCCAAAATCACTCAAAAAAGTCATAGTATTGTATGTTGTCCAAAATCACTAAAAAAAGTCATAGTAAAGTATGTTGTCCAAAATCACTCAAAAAAGTCATAGTATAGTATGTCGTCCAAAATGAGACAAAAAAGTCATAGTATTGTATGTCATCCAAAATGAGACAAAAAAGTCATAGTATAGTATGTCGTCCAAAATGACTCAAAAAAGTCATAGTATAGTATGTCGTCCAAAATCATGAAAAAAAGTCATAGTATTGTATGTCGTCCAAAATCACTCAAAAAAGTCATAGTATAGTATGTCGTCCAGAATGAGACAAAAAAGTCATAGTATAGTATGTTGTCCAAAATCACTAAAAAAAGTCAAAGTATAGTATGTTGTCCAAAATGAGACAAAAAAGTCATAGTATAGTATGTCGTCCAAAATCACTCAAAAAAGTCATAGTATAGTATGTCATCCAAAATCACTCAAGAAAGTTATAGTACAGTATGTTGTCCAAAATGAGACAAAAAAGTCATAGTAAAGTATGTTGTCCAAAATCACTCAAAAAAGTCATAGTAAAGTATGTTGTCCAAAATCACTCAAAAAAGTCATAGTATAGTATGTCGTCCAAAATGAGACAAAAGAGTCATAGTATTGTATGTCATCCAAAATGAGACAAAAAAGTCATAGTATAGTATGTCGTCCAAAATGACTCAAAAAAGTCATAGTATAGTATGTCGTCCAAAATCATTAAAAAAAGTCATAGTATTGTATGTCGTCCAAAATCACTCAAAAAAGTCATAGTATAGTATGTCGTCCAAAATGAGACAAAAAAGTCATAGTATAGTATGTTGTCCAAAATCACTAAAAAAAGTCATAGTATAGTATGTCGTCCAAAATCACTCAAAAAAGTCATAGTATAGTATGTCGTGCAAAATGAGACAAAAAAGTCATAGTATTGTATGTCATCCAAAATGAGACAAAAAAGTCATAGTATAGTATGTTGTCCAAAATGAGACAAAAAAGTCATAGTATAGTATGTTGTCCAAAATGAGACAAAAAAGTCATAGTATAGTATGTTGTCCAAAATCACTCAAAAAAGTCATAGTATAGTATGTTGTCCAAAATGAGACAAAAAAGTCATAGTATAGTAGGTCGTCAAAAATGAGACAAAAAAGTCATAGTATAGTATGTTGTCCAAAATGAGACAAAAAAGTCATAGTATAGTATGTTGTCCAAAATCACTCAAAAAAGTCATAGTACAGTATGTTGTCCAAAATCACTCAAAAAAGTCATAGTATTGTATGTCGTCCAAAATCACTCAAAAAAGTCATAGTATAGTATGTCCAAAATCACTCAAAAAAGTCATGGTACAGTATGTTGTCCAAAATCACTCAAAAAAGTCATATTATAGTATGTCTTCCAAAATCACTCAAAAAAGTCATAGTATAGTATGTCGTCCAAAATGAGACAAAAAAGTCATAGTATTGTATGTCATCCAAAATGAGACAAAAAAGTCATAGTATAGTATGTTGTCCAAAATCACTCAAAAAAGTCATAGTATAGTATGTCGTCTAAAATGAGACAAAAAAGTCATAGTATTGTATGTCATCCAAAATGAGACAAAAAAGTCATACTATAGTATGTCGTCCAAAATCACTCAAAAAAGTCATAGTATTGTATGTCGTCCAAAATCACTCAAAAAACTCATAGTATAGTATGTCGTCTAAAATGAGACAAAAAAGTCATAGTATAGTATGTCGTCCAAAATCACTCAAAAAAGTCATAGTATAGTATGTCGTCCAAAATGAGACAAAAAAGTCATAGTATTGTATGTCGTCCAAAATCACTCAAAAAAGTCATAGTATAGTATGTCGTCCAAAATGAGACAAAAAAGTCATAGTATTGTATGTCGTCCAAAATGAGACAAAAAGTCATAGTATAGTAGGTCGTCCAAAATGAGACAAAAAAGTCATAGTATAGTATGTTGTCCAAAATGAGACAAAAAAGTCATAGTATAGTATTTTGTCCAAAATCACTCAAGAAAGTTATAGTACAGTATGTCGTCCAAAATCACTCAAAAAAGTCATAGTATGGTATGTCGTCCAAAATCACTTAAAAAAAGTCATAGTATAGTATGTCGTCCAAAATGAGACAAAAAAGTCATAGTATCGTATGTCATCCAAAATGAGACAAAAAAGTCATAGTATAGTATGTCATCCAAAATGAGACAAAAAAGTCATAGTATAGTGTGTCATCCAAAATGAGACAAAAAAGTCATAGTATAGTATGTTGTCCAAAATGAGACAAAAAAGTCATAGTATAGTATGTCGTCCAAAATCACTCAAAAAAGTCATAGTATTGTATGTTGTCCAAAATCACTAAAAAAAAGTCATAGTAAAGTATGTTGTCCAAAATCACTCAAAAAAGTCATAGTATAGTATGTCGTCCAAAATGAGACAAAAAAGTCATAGTATTGTATGTCATCCAAAATGAGACAAAAAAGTCATAGTATAGTATGTCGTCCAAAATGACTCAAAAAAGTCATAGTATAGTATGTCGTCCAAAATCATGAAAAAAAGTCATAGTATTGTATGTCGTCCAAAATCACTCAAAAAAGTCATAGTATAGTATGTCGTCCAGAATGAGACAAAAAAGTCATAGTATAGTATGTTGTCCAAAATCACTAAAAAAAGTCAAAGTATAGTATGTTGTCCAAAATGAGACAAAAAAGTCATAGTATAGTATGTCGTCCAAAATCACTCAAAAAAGTCATAGTATAGTATGTCATCCAAAATCACTCAAGAAAGTTATAGTACAGTATGTTGTCCAAAATCACTAAAAAAAGTCATAGTAAAGTATGTTGTCCAAAATCACTCAAAAAAGTCATAGTAAAGTATGTTGTCCAAAATCACTCAAAAAAGTCATAGTATAGTATGTCGTCCAAAATGAGACAAAAGAGTCATAGTATTGTATGTCATCCAAAATGAGACAAAAAAGTCATAGTATAGTATGTCGTCCAAAATGACTCAAAAAAGTCATAGTATAGTATGTCGTCCAAAATCATTAAAAAAAGTCATAGTATTGTATGTCGTCCAAAATCACTCAAAAAAGTCATAGTATAGTATGTCGTCCAAAATGAGACAAAAAAGTCATAGTATAGTATGTTGTCCAAAATCACTAAAAAAAGTCATAGTATAGTATGTCGTCCAAAATCACTCAAAAAAGTCATAGTATAGTATGTCGTGCAAAATGAGACAAAAAAGTCATAGTATTGTATGTCATCCAAAATGAGACAAAAAAGTCATAGTATAGTATGTTGTCCAAAATGAGACAAAAAAGTCATAGTATAGTATGTTGTCCAAAATGAGACAAAAAAGTCATAGTATAGTATGTTGTCCAAAATCACTCAAAAAAGTCATAGTATAGTATGTTGTCCAAAATGAGACAAAAAAGTCATAGTATAGTAGGTCGTCAAAAATGAGACAAAAAAGTCATAGTATAGTATGTTGTCCAAAATGAGACAAAAAAGTCATAGTATAGTATGTTGTCCAAAATCACTCAAGAAAGTTATAGTACAGTATGTTGTCCAAAATCACTCAAAAAAGTCATAGTATAGTATGTCGTCCAAAATCACTCAAAAAACTCATAGTATTGTATGTCGTCCAAAATCACTCAAAAAAGTCATAGTATAGTATGTCGTCCAAAATCACTCAAAAAACTCATAGTATAGTATGTTGTCCAAAATGAGACAAAAAAGTCATAGTATAGTATGTCGTCCAAAATCACTCAAAAAAGTCATAGTATTGTATGTCATCCAAAATCACTCAAGAAAGTTATAGTACAGTATGTTGTCCAAAATGACTCAAAAAAGTCATAGTATAGTATGTCGTCCAAAATGACTCAAAAAAGTCATAGTATAGTATGTCGTCCAAAATCACTCAAAAAAGTCATAGTATAGTATGTCGTCCAAAATGAGACAAAAAAGTCATAGTATAGTATGTTGTCCAAAATCACTAAAAAAAGTCATAGTATAGTATGTCGTCCAAAATCACTCAAAAAAGTCATAATATAGTATGTCGTCCAAAATGAGACAAAAAAGTCATAGTATTGTATGTCATCCAAAATGAGACAAAAAAGTCATAGTATAGTATGTTGTCCAAAATGAGACAAAAAAGTCATAGTATAGTATGTCGTCCAAAATGAGACAAAAAAGTCATAGTATAGTATGTCATCCAAAATGAGACAAAAAAGTCACAGTATTGCATGTTGTCCAAAATCACTCAAAAAAGTCATAGTATAGTATGTCGTCCAAAATCACTCAAAAAAGTCATAGTATAGTATGTCGTCCAAAATCACTCAAAAAAGTCATAGTATGGTATGTCTTCCAAAATCACTTAAAAAAGTCATCGTATAGTATGTCGTCCAAAATCACTTAAAAAAGTCATAGTATAGTATGTTGTCCAAAATCACTCAAAAAAGTCATATTATAGTATGTTGTCCAAAATGAGACAAAAAAGTCATAGTGTAGTATGTCGTCCAAAATCACTCAAAGAAGTCATAGTATAGTAGGTCGTCCAAAATGAGACAAAAAAGTCATAGTATAGTATGTCATCCAAAATGAGACAAAAAAGTCATAGTATAGTAGGTCGTCCAAAATGAGACAAAAAAGTCATAGTATTGTATGTCATCCAAAATGAGACAAAAAAGTTATAGTATAGTATGTCGTCCAAAATCACTCAAAAAAGTCATAGTATTGTATGTCATCCAAAATGAGACAAAAAAGTCATAGTATAGTATGTCGTCCAAAATCACTCAAAAAAGTCATAGTATTGTATGTCATCCAAAATGAGACAAAAAAGTTATAGTATAGTATGTCGTCCAAAACCAGTCAAAAAAGTCATAGTAAAGTATGTTGTCCAAAATGAGTCAAAAAAGTCATACTTTAGTAAGTCGTCCAAAATGTGATCAAATAAGTCATATTTCAGTATGTTGTCCAAAAATTGTTCAAAGCTACAGAGGGGGAAAGGCAGGGAATACACTGGACAGGGCCAATATACAATCCAATCTAATCCAACTTTATTCATAAAGCATCAGAGAGAGACCTTAAAAGACGTAAAAACAAACATTAAAAGAAACAGTAAAACAATAAAGCAATAAAATACTCTAGAAAAGTAAAAACGATTAAAACAGTTAAAATACATTTTTCATACTGGGTTGAAAGCCAAAGAGTAAAAATGGCTTTTTAGATATGTTTTTAATATGACAGTGAACAACAAACAGCCATTGACCCTCACTTGTAGTCAATTTAAAATGTCCTATTAACATCATACCCAAACTCCATCTTTGTATAGTTAGAGGAAGCTGGAATACCTGGAGCAAACCTACACACACACACACACACACACACACAGGGAGAATATGCAAAGTCCACACAGAAAAACTTGGCCAAAACATTGCACTTCACAGGGCAGATCATTCATTTTTCTTATTGTTGTAAAAACATATTTGTTGCAGTAACATTGTGGGTCTTCGATGGAACAATTTGCACCATCTTGGCTGCAAGTCTTCTGGTGTCCTTCCTCTCACATCATGTAAATGCCTCACACTGCTCTCAGCGCTTCACTCATCTAAACAAAAAGATGATACTGTATGTGCAGTCCACGCAGGGCCCCGTCATGAGAGCAGACAGACAGACAGACAGACAGACAGACAGGGAGGGAGGGAAGGAGGGAAGGAGGGAAGGAGGGAGGAGTGAAGAGTGGGGCGGATCCTTGAAAACCAGCCGAGTTTAAAGCTCCCGTCAGAGTGGAGCAGAGAAGAAGAGCTGCTGATGCTGGTGAGGCAGAGGAGCTGTCCATGGTGCTGAACTCCTGCAGCTGCTGCCAGACCATCATCATCATTACTCACCTCACCTGTGACTCCTGCCTCTGAGGTAAGTTCTCTCGGATCTGATCTTGCTCTGTGTTAGTCATTGGACTGATGCGATGGTGATGATGATGATGAGTCCCTGCATGTGTGCAGTTGTGTGGCGCATTCACAAGTTCTCCAGTTGCTGTGTGTAACTTTGTGCTGTTGTGTTCATGATCTGTCCAAAAGCAAAATACACTGTCAACACTGTTTCGAAAAGGAAAATATATCATTTAGAATAAAAAAACCTGGACATTATACAGGCCATAATATAATATATGTTTCACACTCTAAACATGATGTGCGTTTTGTTAGTTTTGATATTTAGTTTTTTTTTCAATGAATATTGTTTGATTTTTGTAGATTATTTTATAATTACATTTTTCATTATCCATATTTTTGTTTCTATTTACCTCAGTTAGGAGAGTTTTTGTTATTTAACAAGTTTTGGTTTGTCCATAGCATGGACACATAAGGGTCCATAATGGACATGGGTGAGTTAATATGTTTCTTTCTTCTTCCTACGCTTCTTCCTTTTTTTTTTTTTTGCCCACTTTCTGGAAAATAAAACCACACAAAACAGCAATAACCTGCTGTGCATTATGTTTCTTTTGCCTGAAGGTTACATAGTTACATAGTGCATTAGTCTTCTTTGCTAGTTTAAAGAATTGGCCACTACACATTAAACTGTTTACTTCATGACACAGGACAGATTTACTACCAGCTTTTACAATATACTATATTTAAATGTTTTTGTTTACTGTTTTGTTTACATACCAATTATCGCATGTCACATGTTTACCCTTATTAATATGAATAATAATATAATGAATAATATTACACTCACCAAGAACACCATATGTCTCTGCGTACACTCTGTCATCTGTTTTCATCCACACTTTCCTCTGTAAATCTGTTTTTCTTTTTTAAAATTGAAAAGTGATTCTCTGTTTATATTTACAGTCAAACCTCCAGTACAGTTAAGCTTCTTCAGTTTGAATCACATGTGGTAAAATGATTAATCTGCTGCTTAGGATCCACAGCAGCTCTATCTAAGGATCTAGTTGCCTCCTAAATTTAACCGTACTTCAGTGCTTTGCTCTGAACGTCCTCATGACCTTGGGAGATTTTAACAATCTGAAAACACACAGCATCTGTTCATCCCCGAAAAAAACTCTTTATCAATGAGCGGGTGACGTTTCAGGCCCACGTCTGTCCAGTATGAAGAAGGACGTCACTTGGTCAGTAATCAGTGGTGTGCACAAACATTTCAAGGGCCAGAGGCTCAAATAAAAAAGGGCACCCCCTCGTACTTATTTATTTTAAAAAATGGCAGTGGCAAGATATTTATCTATTTCAATAAATGTGCACTTGTGCAGACGCTTGAACTTTAAATGAAATTGAATTTTGGAGCATTATTACAGATATTATAGAAAGAAATTTGTCTGAGCACCACCTGGGGTTTATCTGTAAACATAATAAAACTTTTTTTTTTTGTTAGGGATGAGCTGAAACAGATATCATCATCGGTCAAAATCACTGGATCAGATATCGGACAGATTAAAATGTATCATCATTACAATACTATATATTGCATTCTTTACTATGCACAGACTGTAAAAATTTATTTTAGCTGAGTCATGTTATGGGCTTTTTTATTTCTTCTTTATGGGAGAATAATATTTGTTACACAGTTGGATAATTATGTCTTTGAATTTAGCGCAAATGTGTTGTTCACAGCTTCATAGTTTTAAAGGTCTAAAATGACTGTATCGGACTTTAATTGAAAACGCACAGTAACTTTACAGTTGTGACACGTAGGGCCTCCCTTGACTTACAAACGGTGTAGGAATACAAAATGCATGATGGAGCACAGGGTCACACGGCGGGTCAGTCTCTCGCATTGTGGAGTTTGCAAGTTCTCCTCGTGTTCGCTTCCTCCAACTGTACAAAAACATTGACATTATAGGTGTGAATGTGAGTGTGAATGGTTGTTTTGTTACGTGTCCACGGTGCACCTGGCTCCGGCACCCAGTGAAGGATAAAGTGATGGACAATGAGTGAGTGATGTAGCATAATCAGTGTCATATTTTTAGTTGTAAGGAACAAAAAAACTTTGGCTAATGGTATGTGATTGTAAATGGTTTACACTTTTACACTAACTTATGTTTCTGTGTTTTATTCTGTTGCATAAACTTCATGCCTACTTCACAGCTCTCTATTGACTAAGAGTCCGTCTCATTTGTTAAGCTTTCCCTCTGCTCTACACATGCAGCCGCCCGATCTGTCCGGCCTGATGTAACCACAGGCCATTTGATAATTGATACTGAGGAAGGCAGTTTCTTTCATTAGGTCTTTAAGCCCCCTATTAAAGCTTCACTTGGCCCTGTAGTCCCATCATCTGGAGAGCAGTGGAGCTATCAACGTGTCTTTGCAGGCAGAGACGTTGGTGACTGTGAGCGAGACGAGACATCCTGGAATAGAATCTGCTGACTTGGGAGTGCACCTACCGCAGGAAATGTCTCTCCACTCCACGGCCCATTAAAGATGCTACAGAGAGTGTTTCTGTGCATGAATGCAGCAGCGTCTCTCTCTCTGAGGGTTCCCTCCACATTCTTTCTCCTCCATCATCAGTGTCTGATTTATTTATCTTGTACTGTGCTGCACCTGAGATGAAGAGAATGGGCTGCTCCTGCCTCGTCTCAGAGAAGATTAGAAATTGGCTGAAAAGGCTGTGCAATAACAGTTTGAAACCACACCATATTTAACATTTAAAGAATGTTTTTACTTTCAACCAAATTAAATTATTAATTTAAATAAAGTGTTGTTTGTAACTTTTAAACACAAACACATTTCTGTTATATTCTCTGTGTTTCTCAGTATAGAGGTATTTAGACCTCATGTAGCCAGCAACATTGCACTAGCAAAGTAAGACGGTTGGAACATGACTGAAAACAAGAAGCACTGTGAAATGTTTCAAAAGTGAATTCTACTGCTCACAAAAAACAGTTGTTTAGTCATTTGATGGGATAAATGCTTATGGTCCCAGTCCGGCCCTGCACTGCTGGTATATACACACAAACACTCCTTTAGTCAGGTCTGATAGTATTGCTTGACAGAGCTCAGAAGCAGAATAATAATATCAACAATAACAAAAAAAAATCACCCAAAGTTACACACTGCAGCTTTAGGTTATGTAAAAGTGTGTAAATCTGTATTTATTGGTGTAAGACATGCATGAAAATATAAAATGCTAAAAAGGAAAATAATAGATTGAAACCAACATAACCAAAGCAGGTTATTTACGTGTAGTGTGTGTCTGCTCAGGCATATCCTGCACGTGGAGACCCTGTAGAAACACCTCACTGGAGGCCCTTGAACAGTCAAAATTTATAATCCATGACATGTTGCAGTGACCCTGTCCAGCTCTTAACCCCCTGACTCAATCACTTTTTCCTCCATTCAGCACCTCTGCAGAGTGGAAACTCCCTCACTCATCGTTGCTTTCTCTCTTTCTCTCCTTTCTCTTTTTCTTAGGTTCCTCCAGTGAGATATTCCTGCAGACAAAGACTCTCCCGGTGTCTTTAGGTTAAAGACATTAAGTTTTTTTTTTTTTTTCCCCAGTAAATCAACTCTGGGCGACATGAGCCAAACCATCTTGGTGATGTGTGAACAAACAGTCCTCTGAGGCACACACAGCGAGCACTCTGACTGAGCTATGGAGCTACTCAACTGAGATTTATACCTCACTTTATAATCACAGTAAAGCCCCATCTTGGCTGCGATTGGATGACACTTTAAATATTGACAGAGGACTGTGCCGTTGATTTTAAGTTGGATTGGTGACATTGGCTTTTCTTGGAAGTTTATGTGTAAAAGTTAGCGGAAAAAAGAGAGCCGGAGGGAGGGAGGGAGGGTGAGAGCAGACACATGAATACAAGCCAGATCAGCATCTTTAAACCTCACTGAACATGCTTTTGTGCACCAGAAGGGTTTAACCCTACCACCCTGTGTTGTTTCCGCTGGAATAGTTTCCGTGCATCAAGGCTTGAAAAGCTTCACAAAAGCTGACCCTGCAGAGTTATGCCAATCACTGTAAACACTCTAAATTCTCTAAAATGAGTGACACTAACTACTGGGTTGTGGACTATGAGCTCTCCTCTCCTGCTCTGCCTGGGTTCCCCAGGGGCCCGACAGTGCTGCAGCCCACGGTGGAGCACCCAGAGCAGGGAACGGCCCTGTGTTTTGTGGGCCTCCTTGTGCTTCTGCTGCTCTTTCTTGTCGTACGCTGCGTCCGTATCTTGTTAGACCCTTACAGCAGCATGCCGGCTTCGTCTTGGACAGACCATAAGGAGGGACTGGACAGAGGACAGTTTGATTATGCAGTGGTGTAAAGACGATGGGGGTGATGAGGAATTTAGTTTTGTTTGTGTGATGCTGTTTCATAGCGGAAGATCAAAGAAGCCAAAATGTATATTTGTTATGTTTGTTAGGCGTCATGGAAACGGTCGTCTTCTACGAGAGCACAGTATCAAAATCTTGAGGAAATTCTTGGGGAAGGAAAGACAAAACACAAGTATTGCTTCCAGTTCCATTTACAACAATGAATGTATAATCAGAGGCGTATAGAGTGAGTTACATTGTTACACTGCAGCTTTCACAGTACCAAACTACAGGAAGACGACAGTCTGTTTGGAAGCATTATAATGTGACTCCTGTTTATCATGTCATTTTGTATTTCTATAATGTTTTTACAAGTCCCAGGACTGGATTATAAGTAGAGGGCAGAGCTGCAGCAGCAGAAGTCTTGATTGAATAAAGAGAAATGAAATGAGTTGAGGGCAGATATGGAATTCATTTATTAAAGCAGACACAGCCAAGACTGTAAACATTATATCCTGATATATTGCTGAGACGTTAAATGTTTCTCTCTGGGGAAGTTAAACCTCAGGCAAAACATTATTAGATGTAATAACATTTCTTTTTTTAAACTGTAAACCTTATTTTTGTTGACTTTAGTGTGGCTCATGCTAGTTTTTGTGTGGCTGTAGAACCACCTCTAAGATGATCCTCAGGTAAAATGAACCAAAGCCTCTATAATTTGCTCAATAATCACTTGTCTAGCAGTATTTATGTCCTACATTTTTAGCTATTTCACTAAAAGTTTGAAACTCCTAACAGTGGAAACAGCACATTTTATTTTTGGGCTTTGCTTTTTCATTTTCTCATCCCTTCAAGAGGCTTATAAAGCTTAGTGTGGAGACTGGATGAATATTTTTCATATAATCGTATGATTATGAAATGCATGTAAACCAGTTTCCTTCTCCTAACCTTTTCTGTCTTTAAGTCCTGACCAGTGCACCAGCCAAATCTGCACCAGTCAAACAGTGCCTGTAGCAATAAGAGTTACGATCTATTTCATACCAATGCTGTGTTTGAATGTCATTTATTTTGTAAGGTCACCGTAGAATAAGGCCCTGTTAAATGTGGCTTTAAAGTACAGTATGGATATTTTACTGATGTGATGTGATGAAATGTTGTTTGTTTCCTCTGTGATGACCGGACAATACTGTTCCTGAATGCAGACTCCTGCCTGTAAATTATCTTTTTTAGATTTTTCTTCCCCGCTAATGTTTCTTTAAAATGATGTTCAGTTTTTAATGAAATAAAAGACCTTTTGTCTGGTCATGCTTTTATGTAGTTCAATTTTTTTCACACAGCACCTTCAAGTCCTATATATATATACATACACATATATGTGTATGTGTATGTGTATGTGCGGTGCACACATGAAAACTTTTAACTGAGCATATACACTAAAATCACTGCTGCCCCTCAGATCAATATGAGGAAGATTTAGAGCAAATGAAATCAGTCGAATGATCAATCGGAGGCTCGTAAAGAGAGACAGCCAGTTAATTCATGAGATCAACCACCCCCACCACACACACAGCATTCACAGTGAGGACACTCATAGACATAATGTATATTCCTTAGCCACTTGCCCTAACCTTAACCATCACAACTAAGTGCCTAACCCTAACCTAAACCCAATTCTAACCCTAAAACCAGGTCTTAACCCAGAAAAGGCCATTTTAAGGGGTGACAGAATGTGAGGACCAGGCAAAAATGTCCTCTCTCCATATGGTTTAAGTTTGTTGGTGCTCAAAAAGATACGCCCTCACAACTGCACGGATTTTGAAACAGATTAGATTTTCCCCCAAGTTAAATGATGTTAATAACCAGCTTCCTCTTTCCTGGTGAGTTTCCCTTTATTCCCAATGAATGATAATAATCAAGATAGAAAATCAGCCATGTGGTCAGAGGGGACCTCTTCTGGACACTTGGAGAACTACATGTGTTGGCCACATGCACATGCTCACCGACTGTACCTGCAAATGAAAAAAGTGATTGGACAAACTCATTCAGTCCTCTGTGTTGAGGAAATGAAAATTGAGTTTGAATTACAAAATAAAACAGTCTTTCTTCCCAGTTTCTTAGGCTCTAACACTGTAAAAAACAACAAAAAAACAACCTTGTTATAAACCACTGTCATAAGGAGAACATTCCTGTAATATATATACACATATATATATATATATATATATTCATATATAGATATATCAGGCTCTGCTGATATTATATTTTACGTCAGCTCTTACAGAAACGTGCTGCCTGTGTCTGTCCGTGGACATACAGACCACAGACAGGTGCATGCAGTATCCAAATACCTTCATAAATATGCAAAATATTTGAACAATCCTCAACCACACGTGCCCCATACACACACACACACACACACACACACACACACACACACACAAGCCGAGCTCGAGCTGAACCTACACCACGGCACAAGTAAACAATGGAACATACACAAATCCTCTTTCCCTTTGTGGAGCACCAGGCCACATGAAGGACACAATTATTATCACAATACTAAAATAACACACACACTATGTATGAGACACAACACAGCAATGAGTGGCTCCAACATCAGTGTGCCCACATGACAAGGAGGATGAGGAACAAGGTTATTATAGTTTAACGAAAACTAACGAAATTACGAGTTTAACGAGTTTAAAAAAACTACCAAAAAAAACCCGATAACTCATTGAAAGTGACTCATGGCTCACAAGCTCACAAGCAATGTGATGTGTCTCATGAGGGTTATTTATTATTATTTATGTTATGTTCATGAGTGTCTTTAGTTGTTGTGTCTTCAAATAGTTGTTAGCTATGTGATTTTTACCTATCACACTAACTGCATCCAACCGTAGCACTATGACGCACACTTTGCACTCCAGACTGTTGTATTTGTTTCAGGGATGTTTTTTCATCTGTCCTCATACATTTTTAAAATGGCATCATTTGTTGGGTTTTTTATGACACACAAAACTTATTATGACCGTTTTGCAACACTAAAACTAATAAAAATGAAACTAAAACGAACCTAACAAACTAACAAAAATAAAAAACTAGCAAACCCGCTCAAAAAACTAAGTAAAACAAACTCATTTTTAAAAACAAAAAGTCAAAACTTAAACTAATGAAAAATCCCACACTATTATGTGTAGCTGTGATGGCATGAATGGAGGTAGAGTATTTACCTCTGTGTGTGTTTACACGAGGTGTGTGTGTGTGTGTGTGTGTGTGTGTGTGTGTGTGTGTGAGACACCTGTCTTAGCACGCATGCTTTTTGATGTCAGTACACATATTTGTTCAGGGTCAAGTCTGTGAGTTAAATAGTCTGCATAGCTGTGAAGACACGGAAGTGCATTTATCTTGCAGTCATTGTCTTGTAATCATTTATCTTGCAAATCGTCCAAACTGGTTTTTCCAGCACAGATATTTGTAGGACTTTCTTCGAGGCATTTTCCGTTTTATTTGTAGTCACAATTTAAAGAGTTTAAGGCTGTGGAAGTGTGATGATATATGAGGTACTTGCTATCAAACATTTAAGTCCTCAATTATGGCAGCATATAGGACATTTCACTCAAGTCTTACACTTGAGAGAAAGACCATTAAAAGCTGTAAATGTGGTCATACCAGTTTTCAGCGACATACAATGGAACAATAACACAGGGTTCATAAATTCAGATTTTTTTCAGTCAGTGGTGACTTTGCCATCTGCTACACAAGGATGGCCGTTCTCACTGAAAACAGATTTTATCCACTTAAATGTCTCTTCTAGTGATGGGACAATATACGATATTATCATTTATTTGGATTAAAAGCGCTTACAATGAATTTCTTTTATATTATTATTTGTGAATGAAATGAAATATAGACATTAAAACACATTTCAGTCATTGCAATAATATCGTTAAGCACACTTATTTTGGTCAGTATAATCATGACATTTTTAAAAAATTTTAAATTGTCCTGTGCACATGTGAGTTGGCCTGTAATTGTCCTTTTCTGGAAAACAGTCCCGTTTTAATAACCATTGATTTGGCCCAGTTTGGAAATTAAAGGCTAACAGTTAACATTTTAAACTCTTACATTTGTGAGTAGATTGAGCTAGATTACAGGGCTAACGTGAGATTAATTTACATATAAACCACAACACTTATTTGTTATGAGTAAAGTAGAAGAATGGCCCCCTGGTGTTCTTTGTTGCTGCTTTAATGGCTCATAATCAGTGGCTCAGAACAGGACACGCCCTTGGTTTTTCATTAGCCGATATAACGTCAAGCTACATCATTGCGAACCGGAAATAAACAGAATAAAGGTACAAAACAAGTTTCCCATAGAGTTCCCTGGTCCTGGCGAAGGCTAAATTTGACTTCAATTTGATAAAAGTCGTTTTTAATCGCCACTTATTTAATGAATGTACTCCTAGCACAAACCGTATATTTCCACTTACATGGACACTATTACTTTGAAACTCTGCACCCTCAGCTTCCTGTTATCACGTCTAACTTGACGGTTTGACGTGAACCCTCGTCACTTCTCCGTGTCGTCGTGAGAACTCAGTGGAATAGACACAGACTAATCATCCTCCACCAAACAATACTGAAACAAATACATTCACACTTTTATTATTGCTTCCGTAAAAGCTCCTTACAGGTGAGTTAATGCTTTACTTCAGCAGTTTAACTTAGTATCTGTGAACGCGAATTAAGTCTATAAACAGCACTCACCTGTAACTACACCGTCTAGTGTATTTATATATAAAATTGCTCTATACAATTGTATGTCTCTGTTTTAATATTATGTTCTGTGAAGTTTATGCTTTGTGTCCTGGTTTTAGCAGTAAGGTTCACTGTTATTTAAGGGAATACATGTCTGGTAGTGTACGACGACATAAAAAGGTTGTCCTGGTAAATAAAGTTGTTCAAATGTGTTGTTATAATGTTAAGTGTCATCATTAAGGACATTTTGACTGAAAGTTGAATAAATTGTGGGTTAAAACTCCTTATAAAACTCCTTAATGCTAAAACAATCACTTACTCAAAATAGAAAATCATTTTCAAGAACCAGTTACATGTCATGTGTAATACATGTAATGTAATGTACTGTGCATCAAAGTGTTAGGTTAAAAACTGTACAACAATATGTATTGTTTGCCTAGCACTAACACTAGTATATTGTTGTTCAATGACTACTGTATTACTAAAGGGTATTAATGTTAAAATACTATTTATGTCCTTTCTGTTACATTTTAATCAGGGTATTAAAGGGTTTGTGGAACAGTTGGATAAAGACAAGGTGCTGGTGTAACATGTTTATGAGCATAGGTGTCTCTTATGTTTATGTCACACACACACACTTCAGGGACTGTGTCCTCCTCATCCGCGTCACAGTGTGTTTACCTGGAGTAAATCTTCTTTGTGTGTGTGTGTGTGTGTGTGTGTGTGTTCTCTCTTCTTCTCTTCCTCACGACTCACCACGCCCCTCCATCCCAGCAGAATGGATTTGCTGCCTGACATATGGAGGCAGGAGTACTGGCTCCCTCCAGGTGTGACGTGGAAAGACATGGAGCAGCTGGAGGACTCTGACCGACCGCGACCCCTGCACCTCCTCATAACTTTGCCCCTTGCTCTGTGCTTTGTTGGCCTACGCTACGTATTCGAGAGGTACACCTCCGATCACTGTGATCTCTTTGTTCAGCGAGGACGAGGGCGATGAGTATGGGATGATGTTGTCTCTCTGCAAACTAAAGTGTGGCTTTAAACAATGAAGCACTTTGTCCTGCCTCCACAAAAACAATTACATACATCTTTAAATAAACAAATATTATGCAGTATTTCCTGATCATGATCAACCGTCCAGTATCTATGGAGGATGTTGTGTTTGCAAGAGAGAATGAGCCGTGGGGCAGTGAACAGGTGTTTTAGCAGAGCGGGCTTAGTTGTCACCAGGAAAAATGTCTTTGGGGAGTAAAAGGAGAGAGGCTGGTGCAGAGAAAGAGAAGCAAGGGAGAGTGGTGACAGCAAAACTCCACATTTTCATTGGCTATTTTAGATTATAGCTACGGTCCATTTTCTGGTTGTGTGGTGTGTTTTTGCACATGTGGCTTGAGGTAAGATTAAAGTCTATTTGTCTGAAATAGAACAGAGAAAGACAAATTCAATACGTTGAATGCTGCTGTTATTAAATGGTTTGTTTACAGTAAGTATCTGCAACACGACAGTCCCCACTGTTATATCGTCGGCTCTTTAAGCTGTCCTTTGTTCTCTTTGCCCCTAGGTTTTTTGCCCCGCCCATTGGCATATGTTTGGGGGTGAAGAATAGATTACAGGTGACTGCGGCTCCCTCCCCGAAGCTAGAGTCATTTTACATGAGGAGGAGCAGGCAGCCAACACAGGTTAGCCTGAAACAACACCTCATCATACATTCACCTGTGCTTTGTTTACCATGGGAAATATTTGTCTCCAGCTGTGGAAAATGGCTTTTTGACTGTTTCTCAGACAGTTAATCTATATGTAATTTATTGTACAAAATCACTTCTTTATAAACTGTATAAGAGATGAAATACCATAACAAGAGAATAAAAGAAGGCACGATATTAAGAACATTAACCAAAAAACTCTTAAGAACACTTTCACTTGGTCAGTGATTGAGAATTAAAATTGATTCTCAATCCCCTGATGTGATCAAATTGTGAAGTTTTAATCTCTTTTTGTGTGTAATTATTGTGGAGCAGCATAGCTGTGTTCTGTCTCTGGGGACATTTACAGAGAATCACAACAGCCTCTGTTATCTGAGCCATTACTAAATAGGCAGCAACAGGGTTGCCTCAACAGAACCCAAGTGTAAACAGGTGGTTAAATTAAAAAAAATATATATGTACACATCGACAAAATTGTGTAAAGGCACTCCATTTATCGTCTCTTACACCCCCAGAATTTTCTTCTGACTCTTTGGACGACTGACCTGGACCAGTTTCAACTGTAAAATGCTACTTGCACACTTGTGCATCCGTATGTTTGTATTTAATAATGTATCAGAAACAAGGGCAATACTTTGCCGGGAATTCCGTATCAGTGGAACTGTGATACAGAGAATCAGTGTCTTCTCCGTGTTGTTGTTGTTGTTTCAGAGTGAGATTGTGAGTCTGATGAAGGCGTGCGGTAAAACACAGCGACAGATCGAGAAGTGGTTCCGCCATCGCAGGAACCAGGACAGGCCCTGTCAAACCAAGAAGTTTGGCGAAGCAGCGTAAGTGCTTTTTTTCTCCACAAACACATTCACCGTTCAGTTTACAGATGCCCTTAAGAGCACTTACTTCACCACACTCTGCAAAAGCCCAGTAAAAAACAAAACTCTCGTAACTAATGGAAAAAAAAAAGAAACCCCTCTCCAAACTCTGTTCATTCATTTGCAGACTTGTTTATATTTCAAAGAGTTTTTATTCCAGTATTCCAGTAATTGTGAGATAATGTGTTTTTTTTTTGCAGCTGGAGGTTTTCTTTCTATCTGGTAGCCTTTGTGGGTGGATTAGCCTGCTTGATTGATGTGAGTAAGTTATGAAAACATTGTTTTTCAGTAACGTGGTAGATCCTGCTACTACACTTCTGTTTCGGCTAAAATGTATAATTAGTGTATAAATGAATAACTGGAATCCAAACATTTTTCTGCTCCTCTCAGAGACCCTGGTTCTGGAATAACAGGGACTGTTGGAGCAAGTATCCAGTACAGGTGAAAACAAAGATCGCCCTGTTACATAGTCTGTAGGGTTATATTGACACGCATGCACACACAACAAAGAGGAAAGCTTTACTTATTATATAGAAGTTATTGATTCTGTGTTTGTATAGTGTGAATGAAACTTGAGGTCTGAAGGAAACAGATCACATTTCATTCAAAGAGGAAATGTAAGCACAATATGGGGAACTTATCAGTTTCCTCATGTTGTAGGGGGTGTTGGTGTTGATGCCAATCCCAGCCGACGTACCAGTCCGTCACAGGACAAACAGACAAACAACCACACAATTCACTCTCACACTATGGTCATTTTCGAGTTTTGGGACCTGTGGGGGGAAACTAGAGAACCTGTAGGAAACCCACGCACACACAGGGAGAACATGCTAAAGACCCAGACTGTCAACCAGCAACCTTCCTGCTGTGAGGCAACACTGCTAGCCACTAGCACCACTGTGTGGCCGATTCAGTGAATCAACTTCTTCATAATTGAGCAGGAATGCAGTGTTAATGAAAGAATGAATCAGATTTAATAATCAACCTTTTCTTTTAAGTCAGCATTAGGAGAAAAGGTTATATACTGTATCTGTCACTGTCGTTCATGCTGAAACCGAATACAACGTGTGTAAATGTGCTTCTCTTGTGAACTCGATAAACAAGCTCATTTGAGCGCAGAACGTTTATATACAGTGTGAAATACGACTACAAAAAAAGCACAGTAAGGACACAGAGCTGTCTGCTCATGAAGACATGAGTATATTCATGAAATGCATATTGACACACGTTTGTTTCCTGTCATTTTGTGAGGCTGGTGTTTGCCAACTGAAAGAGCAAATAAAGCACATTAAACACTAAACAGACAGGACTTGTACCCACAACCCTAGGACATACCTTCTCTGTTAGGCCACTGAAAATGTGTGAGACATATTTCACTCTTAACAGAATTCCTGTTTTCCTTCACACACTTTCTGTTGACTTTGAAATAATGGTCCTCCACAGCCCATGGAGAGAGCTCACTACTGGTACTACATGCTGGAGCTGAGCTTTTACGTCTCTCTGCTGCTGCGGATCTCTGTTGATGTCAAGAGGAAGGTGAGATTCATTCATTCATTTATCTGTCTACCGCATGCAGAGCTTGTTCTAACATCCCTTCTTTTTAACAAGTCGATATTTCTTTGCTTTGCAGGATTTTAAAGAGCAGGTCATCCACCACTTAGCCACAATCTTCCTTCTGAGTTTCTCCTACTGTGCCAACTACATACGCATCGGCACCCTGGTCATGCTGCTTCATGACTCCTCTGACATCCTGCTGGAGGTAACTTGCAAAACTACCTCAGTGAAACGTGTCAGTGGAATCAAACAGAACAGCTGTACTCAGATTTAAATTACACTTGGGGTCTTTCTTACTGAGGGAACTCATTATCAGCAGGCAGATCCTTTGACTGAGACCTGATGCCTGAAAGCACATGATATTCCCTTTGTTTACGGCACAAACATCATGACGTTACATTAAATATTGGATAAGTATACAGTAGTATGCTGTATGAGTGTTAAAGGAAATAACACTTTGTTATTATACATATACATAAAACTTTAATCAGCCGCCATTAAAAAGTTGAATTTAGTATCATTCCAATTAACAACATGGACAGTGAGACCTACACTTTGGTAATAATGATTCCTTGCAATGTCAGGCTTTTGAGAATATCTTTGTAACTCATTCCCAACCTAAAATAAAACGACACCACAGTATCGCTCATACTACCAACAAAATCAATATAAACTCCTCATGTCACAGTGTAATAATACACTCACAATTGTTCCTAAATTGGTCAGGAACTGTAGAAAGCTGCTTGGCGCTCTCACTCACTCACTCACAGGACGCCACCGTGGTCTCCTCCACCTTCTGGTGTGAATTTTGCCTCAAATAAAAAGCAGAAAGTAAACAGTGAGAACAGAATGTACACATGTAACCGCATTGTTTCTCTGTGAGAGCAGGCTGCACACAGACTCACTGTGATCACTGTTCATCTCTTGCAGTCTGCCAAGATGTTCAACTACGGCACTGGCTGGAGGAAAACGTGTGACATACTCTTTGTAGTATTTACTGTGGTTTTCCTTGTGACACGACTGGTGATTTTCCCCAGCAAGTAGGTTTTACTCCTAGGATAGTTTCTTTTTTATGATTTAAGACTGTAATATTGGCTGAATACCATGTTAATCCATATATACTGTATTTGTGATTGCACCCAGAATCATCCATACCACCCTGGTACTGTCCATGGAGGTTTTTGAGCCCTTTGTCGGCTACTACTTTTTCAACATCCTGCTGATGGTGCTGCAGGCTCTTCACGTCTTCTGGGCCATCTTAATCTTACGCATGGTCAATAAGTTCCTGGTCGGCAAGGTGAGAATTAAGGGGGTTGAGCTCTAATGTCAATTTAAGCCTCTCGGCTCTGTCGTACTTGTTTAAACCGTGTGCCTGCGTCTGCCCTCAGCTGGAAAAGGATGTACGCAGTGATGAAGAGAGTGAAGCTGAACAGGACGAGGAGGAGGAGGATAAGGGAGAAGAGGAGGATGAGGATTGTATCTGGGAGAGAAGTAAAGACACCCTGAACTCCAAGCTGTCAATGCTGACCAACAGTTGTGTCTTAAATAACTTGAACAACCACCGGGGGTCTGCGGTGGACAGGATCCGTATAGCTCAGTAGAGACCTGGGTTTGACGTTTCAACCTGTTGTCGCTGTTTCGAGGTAAAAACAACCGCCTGGTTACCGCGTGGTATACGACGACTCTGAGGTGACAAGCAACTGTGTTTCACTTTCACTTTTAAGAGCATCGTTAGATAAGTACACGGGCCAGAGTTGAACTGTTATATCCTGGTGAAAGTGCCGACTTCAGCAGAAGGTTGATATGATTTAGGGAGCTGAGTGTTATGGGCTGCAGCAGCAGCAGCTGCTGGGACACCACTGTGCACACTGTGTCTGTGTTCAGTGGTAGTAACACTGCCTACTACCAACGCTCACTGTAGCTGACACGGCAGAATCGTTTTTATTCTTTATGTTTTCACTCTCGCCAATTCACAACGATAGTGATTTGAAATCAACACAAGTGTATGTGACTTTTATTTTTTAGTTTTGTGAAGTAACTCGGGAGCAGCATCACATGTGTTCATGTTTAAAGTTAAATAATTGAAGTGCTATAAATGTGCAGTTCAAATTTTTTAATGCTGTCTCTTTTTTTTAATGAATACACATTTCACATTTTAATTACTTGACAAGTTTGAGTTTAAATAGTTTGAGTTGTAAACACAGGCTTTCATGTTACTTCAGTTCATAGATAGAGGTTAAGGGTCACCATAAAATGATTCTGCGTATATGCTGCACCACAGTGCCACCTTGTGGCTCATACCAGGGTCACACAATCCTATCTTCGAGCTTTATATACTGTATTTCACATGTAGTAGTTGCATTTGTTAGCCGTTAACAGGCATTCATTGCAAAGATTATGAAATAGAGGAAATATCGTGTTCCATTTTCATTTGTTGTTTTGAGTAAATGGGACAAAATAAGTGGACGAGGAGCGAATCACGTGATCAGTTTTCAACAAGGCTCAAATCCTTTACATACATGTATATTATTGAATGAGGGAAACGTTGACATTTTAAGAAAATACTTTTTATTCTGTTGTATTGCTTTTATACCGTCCTTTATTGAGGTCCTTTGTGACGTTTGTTTTTCTTGTAAATTTCTTGTATAGTGCAGGGTTGTTCTGCGGGTCATTTCGTTGTACCTACACAGTACAATGACAATAAAGGCTATTCTATTCTATTCTTTATTTTGCTGATGTTTTCCACTAATTTCAAGTGCTGGATCCATGTGCCATCAACTGCCTCTAGAAAAAGACTTTGTGCTTGGTTGTGCTACTGATTTTAGACCAAACTGCATATTTTCTGCAAACAAACAACTGACCCACTTGTGTGGTAGGAAAATTAGCAACTATCTGCACTATTTGAAGCAGACTTTTCACACACACATTCATCAGGCAGGTCCAGGGATCAACCGCTTCTACAATGTGGTCTCTTCAGGCTCGGTCACCAAATCTCTCTATAATAATAAAAATCCAATAAATCCAATAATAAATGAGTATTATAGCAGAAAATGAAAGAACATAAAAGCGAATGTCTGAATTCTATATATTTTTTTTATTTCCAAATTGCCATGACAACAGCTCTAAGACTAAGACAAAGAGCTGGTATGGCTGTCCAACATCATCCTTTAAACAGTAAGGCATGAACACATGAATACAAACACAGCGTGTTAAAAATACAGTCTTAAACAACATAAGACATTCAGATTTTCTTCTTTTTTTCTCCACACAATACAGCTACAATCTCAAGGCCTATGGCGTACGGCGTTGCACACATTAGCTAACTTTAGGCAACGTGCTGAAAAAAACGACAAAATTTCCTTGAACGCGTCACATTAACATCAACCAGAGCGACATGGATATTATAAGGTGCTGCTATCATAAAGTAGTTGCTTGTTTGTTGAAACACTGGACAATTATTTAAACTGATGTGAAGCTGATATGTATTTGTCTATCTATCTATCTATCTATCTATCTATCTATCTATCTATCTATCTATATACATATATGTATGTATATATATACTTACATATATACATGTATATATATATATATATTTCCTCCATGGAGGACAATATAAACTATCTATTTAGACTTTTATTTCTTACACTTACTCGTCCTATTCTTAACCGTATGACATAATATTCTATCCTAACTTGCACTGAAGTGTTTATTGAGACTTACCCTATTCTTAAAGGTTACCGACAAGCTTAAGTGAAGATGTGACACAAAGACGAGCAGCTGAACAACCTCATCAGTGACACTTGACCTCTGGTGGCAACATTCACATCTACTGTTTAAGTTGCGTGTCCATGCCATGCCTATGACTAGTATTTAATGTTCACGTTAGCAAACTATGGGCGACACTTTACATTACACGAACAATCTAGTAATCGTATGGTAATAACTTAGCAATAGAATAAGAAATAATATGGTAACACTGGCTATAGATATATATAGTAATCACCAAGTACTAGCTTGAAAAATGTGTGTGGGACTTAAGGGTTTTATCTTTATAATAAAGTTATTAGCAATTGTTATTCACAAAATCTTTCATGAGAAGGTATCACAGTGACATAGCTTATAGTAATTACACGGTATTACAGTAAATGATCTCCTTTACCAAGCTGCATTTTAAATAAGATTATATTACTATAACATTACCTCCCTGTTACAAAAATGATTACCATACTATTACAATTATATTACTGTACTGTAATGTAAAGTGGTGCCACTATGCATATGTGATGTTATATATGCACACCACTGTAGCTGCTATGTTACACACAGGCAACTATGAGACAAAAACATGACACAAATCAAACTCTGCTGACTGTTAATGCAATAATGACTGTGCCGTGTGCAGGTTGTTAAATATGCAAATGTCTTAAAGGTAATTGTATCTTATGCAATCTTGTCTTTGCATTCACTTGCAGTCACCGAGTATACTGTAACGCTCCATTCCCCACATGCAAGGACTCGTCGTCGTGTTTTTGTAAAGATGTTTTCACACAAAAAAAAAACAAGGCCTCTTATCGTTCATATTGACAATGCATCGCTGTTTTGTTTTTTTTAAAATACAAAAGTCCTACTTACGAAAAACCTCAAGCACCAGTTGTCATTATGAAATGTAATAAGCACTTACCTTAAAGTTGGTTTATTGCATTGAATGTTACCCAAAGCAACACGAAGCCTTATATTAGATTGCACAAGCAATATTGTGAATATGCTGTTGCTGCTGCTTAGGCCAACACCTACTCTATGTTGTCAAGTACAGCACAGCCTCTGCTGCAACACACACACACACAGAGTCACCTTCCTGCAGCTGAGGTGGTTCTTGTGCTTGATGAGAACAGGGACACGGACCAGCTCCATCTTGTCTTGTTTTCTACCTGCTGCCAAGCCCATGGCAAATGTAACCCTGTCTCTCCCCGTCTTCAGCTCTCTCATGGGTCTGGGACTTCCTCTCGTCTTATTTGTCAATAAGTTTCACGAGGCTCTGGCGGAGATCATTGAGGTCAAAGATTTTGATGTCCAGAATTTCGATGGCCCGCTGGATCTCAGTGTCCACGCGGTCCCGGTCCTCCAGAGAGTTACTCAGGTTCTGCTCCGTGTTCTGGATGCGCCGCTCCAACTCTGAGTTACGCATCTCCGTCTCCTGCAGAGAAGAAGAATCAAGCAGAGAGATAATGAATAAATGAATTTGAATTCGGACAAATTGAAAGAAAAGTAATCAATAGCGTGACAAAATATTGAGAATGTGCACCACCACAATAAAATGAAGAGAACTAAATTACACTGAAACAGAAAAAATACAAGAATGCTGTTGTTCCATGTCAAAAAGGAAAGAAAGAGTATAGTGTTTTTTTTTTTTGCTGATTTACAGATAAATGTGTTTCTGATCATCAGACAGCGGCTCTGAGATACAAGTCACAATCTCACAACAACAGAGAAAGTTGGGATTCTAAAAAAACACAAATAAAATTGACATCTGTCGTTCTGTCGTACAAACTCAGCACATTGTGGGTGTTCCAGCTTCGTAACATTGAAAACACATCAGTGAAAGTGGAAGAAGAACACATTTAACCACATTCACACAATAGAAAGTGCAGTATGAATGGAATTAGTGCAGTTTGACGTACAATACTGTGCAATAGCAAAGGGGCGATGTGCAAATCTCTCAGTGGCACTTTGTGAAATTGGTGCTTCACGTTGGTGTGCATATAATGTTTACTGTGGTGTTACTGTTTGTGCATTACTGCGTCTTTTTACACATTGCATATGTACCAACAACCTGCCGAGGGATCTGGCACATTTACGTTTCACATTTGTGTGAATGTTGAATGTGAATGAACTTAAGCAGAATGTGCAAAGCTTTCTGCTTGAGTTACTTTATCCACTTGTGTCATTACTCTTACCCGTAATCTGTGTATGGCCTCATCCCGAGCATGTTCCATTTCATGGTACTCTGCTTTCTTACTTTGCAAAATGTGGATCTCCTGTAAAAGAAAACAAAACAAAAAGTTCACACGGGTTTGAGAAGCTGCGTTGTGTGTGACGGACTCGACACTTCTCCACCTCAGACTCCGGCCGATGATAAAATGAGAATAAAGCCTCAAACCTCGTCTTTGGCCTTCAGCAGCGCCTCCAGCTCCTCCAGAGACTGGGTCAGCTCGTCTTTAAGCAGGTCACTGGGGCCTTGTCCTCCATGGGCCTCCAGCTCAGCCACCTTCACACGCACACACACACACACACACATGCAAAATGCAACCATTACACAAAACGTTCAGTATAATTAATAAATGTATCCTTCCACATGCATATATCAGTCTTATGTTTCACCATTAGGGTGACCAGGTGTCCCACTTTGTGTTGTCCCGTGTCCCACATAGTGAGACAATGTCCCACGCTTTATTCGACGCTAAACCGATCTGTTCGTCAAAAGGAGGCGTTGTCTGTCAGTTTGAGTCAGATGTAAATGAGACGCACTTTTGAAACACTAAAAAGAAAGAAAGAAAAGAAGATGCAGCGACAACAAAAAAAAATGGGGAAAGTACTCACAACTGGGTCAAGCTGAGGGAGTTTCTCTTTGTGTCATGTGGTCGCACAAAAGCTGCAGTCATAATTATAAACACTGAATTGGCTATCTATCTATCTATCTATCTATCTATCTATCTATCTATCTATCTATCTATCTATCTATCTATATATCTATCTATCTATCCACCTCTGAATGTAGTTTTAGAGAACGGATCTGAAGACACATTCAGAACAGATTGTGTGCATTCACACTTAAAGATGAAGTTGGTCACTTGTAAATAACCCGAGAGTGGAAAATCCCAGTAAATTAGCAATTTAGGATTACCATACCATCGAGTTGCTTCCAAGTGATTGGCTGATTAGATAGAATTATGCCTTAACAATTAGTTGACTAGGTGTAACGTATAAAGGGGCCAGTGAGAGTATATTGCCCATCACTGAGGAATTTTGGATATTTCTGCGACATAAATACATCTGTACTTGATAATCTGTTTTTCTGGTTGGGCCATACACTCCAGCACAGGTTTATCATGTGGAAATCTATGCTGAATCGTGTTCTAATACACTAAGTTCATAAGATAAGGGAAGAAATTGACGTTGTCACAGCAGCAAAGACAGTAGAGATAAAGATAATAAATAATACACATGCATTTCCCCTTATGTGAAAGTAGATATTTGACAGTATGACTATAAAAAGTTAAAATAGAATGTAGAGTACATTATAGACAGTGAACAGAACATATACAGTATGGGCTGTATATTTATATACGTTATTAAGTCGCTTTGCAAAGAATTATTTCGTTTCGATAGAAAGATTCTGTGTATTTAGTGTTTGCACAAAATATGAAAAGTCGTGCAATAACCTAATCATCGACTCGATCGTTATCACGAGTGAAAGAGGAGTGAGGTTCACACTGCAGTGTCATCTAGGACATCAACAGGAGGCTCCATGCTCCTACAGCATGTATTGTTGAGATGAGACGGAGCAGCAGAAAGACGAGAGGAGAAAAAAAAAAAGAAAAAAGGAAAAAGAACTGAGTGGATGCCAGCTCCCTCTGGTGATTTTTCATTTTTTTCCTAACTGGGGCATTGAAAGTAGGATATTGCTGTCCTACAAACCCCGCTCCCTCTCTCACCACCCCAGAGATGTGAACCATTTTCAGCCACCTGGTCTTCTCCCTCAGGTTCACGAAACAAGAAACCAAAAGAAAACAGCGCTCTGACTTGTATGAAATCACTCAGACTTAAACGGTTAAACCTGTTTTAAATACCAGGCAGAGCAGTGATCGATACTGTAAAGCCAGGCTATAATGGAAAGGGATCAAAGGTATTAAAGTACTGACTCATAGAGGTTTGTAATTGTCAGCCTGAGGTGAGGTCGTTCCTGGAGGAATCAGCTCCTGGTAAAGGTGGAAACAACAAGGATTGGAAGAGGAGGAGGAGGAGGAGGAGGAGGAGGAGGAGGAAGAGTATCTGCATCCACTGAAAGGTAATTTCAGTGTAAAATCCCCCTGAGGCTGAATGCATTTAGATCAAACTCCCTGGGGGGGGGTTAAATGTGACATTGCTGAATGCAAACTGTAGTGAACCTGCTCAGCCCACAAAGAACACCTTGATTAAAGCGTTGCAGGGGAAATGCCTGAAGCACAAATCAGGCCAATGAACGATGAGGGGTAAGAGCAGCCTCACCGACTTGACCTTCTCCTTTCCTGCCCCTTGAAAACCAAGGAAATGAAAGTTGTCTGAAAGCGATAATCAAACACAGCACGAGTCAACGGTCACATTTAAAAGCAACAGAGGGACAGACATGAGTCCCGTCAACCTCACGTCGCTCTTGTTTGAGAGGAGGGGGAAAAAAAACAACGTTTTTCTCCAGCAATAACACGAGTGTTTGTTCTTGTTACTGAGCCTCACAGCTCTGGTTCTGATCATCAGCTTCAGCTCTGCAGTTTGAAGGACAAAGCACTTCATAAACCAAAGGGAAAACAACTACTTTACAGTTCAAATAAACAAAGCATGAAAGCTCTTGTTGTTGGTTTTTTTGTGTGGACATTATCATCAATATTATTAGCGGTGCTGCAGTAACAAGCTTCCCAGTTAGTTTGGTGGACAGATCAGTGTTTCTGTCAAAATGAATCTATAACATTGTGTATCAAATATGATTATGCCTCACCATGGCATTGGAATGTTCTAGATTGTGTAGGGAATGTTTCATGTCGTCAGGTGACACTGTACTCGATCTGGCACAAAATGGACCTTGAGAGAGACAAGACTGTGCATCCGTCCATCATCTACTGCTTTATCCTTCACATGAGGGGCACTGGTGCCAATCTCAACCTGACATAGTACAACAGGTCGCTAAACAACAACAATCCACTCTCACTCTCACACCTACGGTCAAAAATCTGCATGTTTTTGGACTGTGTGAGGAAACCTGAGAACCTGGAGAAAACACACGCACACACGGGGAGAACATGCAAACTCCACGCAGAAAGG
The DNA here is from genome assembly GCF_958295425.1 of Solea solea. Lineage (NCBI taxonomy): Eukaryota > Metazoa > Chordata > Actinopteri > Pleuronectiformes > Soleidae > Solea > Solea solea. Next base: position 9,180,393 of record NC_081134.1, on the reverse strand, counting down.
CTCTTGTTCTGACAAAAACCCAGGTCCTCTTGCTGCAAAGTCAACAGTGCTGATCTGGCCTTTTCTTCCGCCATGGTATAAACTCTAAACTCTGCTGTTGTACTTAAAGGTTCTTGATCAATCTGTCTGCATGTGAGCTGCACGTGTGATATTAGCCATGACCTCAGCAGAGTCGACACCGGTCAATGGTCACCATGTCTTTGAAATTTCCGATGAAACAAGAAAATGCAATAAGGTTCCCTCTCATGCTGCTACGGACTTGCACTTAAATAAAGATAATTCATTGAATTTCTACTTATTTTGTAATTAATCTCATTTTATTTTGTGCCCTGTGCTTGTGTGTGTTTTTCTGTTGGCACCACAGAGTGATTTTTAGATTTGCCACAGTTGTCCATCTTATTGGAAGTGGCATCAGGGTTTCTGCAGAACACCAAATACACAGCAGCAATGAGGGTGAACTTCCTGCTGAGCATGTTTGATGGTGTCTAACACTGGATACAGTGTAGGGGCTGACCTGCTCTCGCAGCCTCTCAGTCTCCTCCTGGTACGCTGCCAACTGTTTCTTCCACTGCTCCACATTAGTATTAGCCTCGTGCAAAGCTGCCACCAACTTTGAGTTGCTGTCCTGCAGCGTGAAGAGCTCAGCCTCCAGGTTCATCTCACAAATAGACCTGAAACACATACAATGACGTACATAAATACACAAGTACAAGAAGTTCTTTAAGCACCGTTTGAAATGTGTTTAGAATATTTCAAAAAGTACCTTCAGCTGTATTAAAGCAATGTATATAATCTCCTTACCACCCTTTACAATACATACATACCTCTCATTGATATTAACGCTCTAGTGTGTAGATTGTGTTCACCAAAATACTGCTATAGGTCCACATTCTTATCAATCTCATTACCTCACTTCAGAGAACCAGGGTTGAATTTTTAACCGGAACGTCTTTTTCAACGTTCACAGAGAACTGGGGGATGTCTCCTGAACCTAAAGTTTGCTTCCACCTTCCCTCAGTCAGTCATGGTGCAAAATACACTCTGTGTCACCACAGACACGGAAAAAAACACAGCTATACTGAGAAACACATAGCCTGGTTCAAAACGAGGTTCAGGAACCGCGTTCAAACCGGAGCCAGAAATGTGTCTGTCTGACAGCACTAACAGAGAGTGGAATGGAGCTGATTCAGCATTATTTGAACTCATTTGACAATGGTTTGAATGCTACAGACATTGGTTTATATTTAAAAGTGACACACTACAGCTTTAAGACAGTTGTTAAGAACGTCCACAAGATACATGAACGAAACACGAGCATCGATTTCAATCACATTTTGCAGAATTTGCAGAAAAGATTGACAGCTCTACATCTTTGATTCTGCATCTTCACTCTGTTCCTCTTCAGCTCAAAAGCTTGAGGTTGTTGCATGGCAACCGTTTACCATGACAACCTTCCAGAGGCAGCTTTCTGTTGTAGTAATTGAACTGTAAGATATAAGAGCATCGTGGGTGGCTTCGAAGGATTGAATATAAAGGGAGGTTTACAAACCTCATCTGAGGCTAAAGATCAGTCACCAACAAAGGTTTGGTCATTTCTGAGCACAGTGACCAAATGTCAACATGTAAACTGTAATGAACAGGCATGAGATTAAAAGTGTTTTGATTCTGTAAACACTGCTGTGACGGACGGAATTAAAGGCAGCAGCTTATCTGCTCATGTGCAATCATTATTATTGATCACATGAGTTCAGTAACAACCTCAGGTATTAAGTGTGTGTCCAGGTTTTACAAATGTTGTGGGGACCTAAACCTGTTTACACATTATGGGGACAAAAATCAAGTCCCCATAACGTAAATGACTTCATTTTAAGGTGAAGATATGTTTTAAGGTTAGGTTGAGGTCAGGGTTAGGATTAGGCCAGTAGTAATTGTAAATGTGTGTGTGTGTGTGTGTGAGAGAGACAGACATAAATTGATAAGTTACCCTTCCGACAGCATCTTTTTAATACGCTCCTTCTCCGAAGACAGCGTGATGTCTGCGCTCTGGCTGCGGAACAGCTTGTCCTCCGGTCCGTTCACACACATCACCGGTGGAGACTGCAGTTCATCCGCGAGGTCCTGAGGAACACTTCAGTAAATGTGCTTTCCTGATAACACGTGCATGTTTATATAACAAGAGCGAATCCCAGCACGAGAAGCGTTACACAAAGGAGAGGGAGGCTGGAAACCCACATATTCAATTTAAAAAAAAAAAAAACAAAGCTATTCTTTTTTTCAATAGTCACTACTTTCTATGGACATGGTATAAGCACACATTTATATGATTCAGGAAAATGAATAATGAATGACTCACCTGTGAGAACTACAAAGGAAATCCATGAGGGAGAAAAACAGAGGGAGAAACATGTCAACACAAAGTATGTCGTACATAATAATCTTTTCAGAATACACGCGTATTTAACAAGAACCGTGTCCAAATGAATTCACCCGATGACTAAAGAAAGAGACACTTGTGTTCAGATGTAGAATAAAAAGCAAATTGGTGTTTTCTTTGTGACCAATGACGGTGTAAATATTCTGTATTTGTCTAAAATACAGAATTTTCATATCCATTGTTATTACAGTGTTTCAGGCAGCGCATTCTCAGTAGAAGCGAGTATAGAAAATGGAGATGAGGTGCGCTGCAGAGCACCAAAGGATAATTTTACCATCGTCCTAGTTTCCCACACTTCCCTTCGAGACAAGTGACCTAGCTCATCTTTCTCCTGTCCTTCTTTCCTTCCTCTCCTTCTCTCAATCTCAGTGATCCTGTCTCAAAGCAGAAAATCTGCAACTGTGCTCGTGGTGTCTCCTCAGTCCTGGATGTTTCTGTGCACCATGACATTTACACTTTCTCTTGCTCTATTTTAATGTTTTTTTGTTGTTTTTTTTTTAATTAAAAAAAGAAATGGAAATGCTCACCTGAGGAGCAGCGATGGTTAGCGCTGTGTTGACCAGTTCTTTGTCCTGTGACTTTTCACGTGACAGACGAGCTGCATCTTTCACCTCCTTAAACTTGTCTGAGAACTTATCAACAGAGAACAAGCGATCGACTGAATGATACGGTGCTAAATAACCACTGGAGAGACAGAAAAGGGTATTTTTCAGAGCTTTGAAGCAGCAGTGTATATATTTTTTTGGTGGAAATGTTATTATTCTGCCTTTGAGTGGTCTTTGTGGCCAAAACTGATATGTCCTTCATCTGAAAATGGGCTCTGTCAAGCAAAACTATCAGACCTGACCGAGGGAGCGTTTATCCTGTCAAACTGTTAAACCACCAGGGTTTTTTTTTGAGCAGCAGAATTCACCACTGAAACCTTTCATGGGCTTTGTGTTTTCAGTCAAACTCTAACCCAGGGCTGTCAAACTCAAATGACCTGCGGTCCAATGAGCATCTAGTCTGGTCAAGAGGGGGCCGGTCTAGATAAAATAAATATAAAAAAAAGTAAGTAATAAAAATAACTGTTCAGTAGCAGGTGGACAATATGAGCTCAAAATGATAACACAATATTCTATCATGATATCACAATTAAGATATTCACGATGCTATTTCGCAGCATTTCAAAGTAAAAGTGCTTGTTTTGATATAGGCTGACGTACACTTCACAATAAAACAATAATGACGGCAACTGCAATTATAAACACCATTATTATAAAACAATATTACTAGCTAACATCAGCCACACGCACAGCATTTAAAGGAAGAGGAAGTCAAAGGTCAGAGGTCAGTTTGATGGGCTGAATCAACAAATCAGTGAACTCTTTTGACAAAGTTTGGAATGACATTTGTTTACATTCAAAATGATGAATTGGTGAAATGTACCTGGTGAAGCTGTTGCTCTGTAGCAAAACCTAGACCGTAGACGGTGTTGGCCCTGCTGTCGGCCCACTGACCAAACTTCTGCGAGGTCTTGGTGAACGTCATGCTGGGTGTAACCGTGCAATTGATAATCGCCTGCAGGCGTAAAGCGATGACAACATTAACAATCTCATCCAGTCAATTTCCAACCTCAGGGTGAGTATAAAAGTGGACGCAGTCCTCTGGTTTGGAAAGTGAAGCGCAAGAATTAGGACGGAAATAGCGGTTAGCCACCGGGGAGCAATTCCACTATAGACAATAAAGCACATAATATGAGTGGACACCAGTGTGACTGACAGCTGGCATCGTCCTGTAGGTCTCTGGTTGCAGGGGACGCCTGTGAATTTTCAGTTGCAAAAACTGTCGTGTCACTTCATTCAAATCGAGAGGCTTGAAAATGGGAGTTTGTTTTGCGACCAGAAGACTACGTCCATTTTTATTATATACTCTATCTTTACAGCCTGTGAACAAAACAGACAATAAGTACAGACACAAGACACTTAGAGCTAAATACGGATGAAGTAAATGGCCCTGGGATTGTCTATGTATTTTTTTCTTTTACTCATTACAGATTCAATCATGCTGCTTTGTTTAAAATGAAAGAAAAAAATTATAATTTGGTTAAATTGTGAAAATTGTACTTTATATCTAAGTAAAGGAGAAGGTCCAAATAAGGTCAGCTCATTTTGAAGCTTACTGGGACATTAGTGAAGCATTAATTCTCCACTTGGATTCCTGGCAATCACATATATTTTCAGGCATACTCTCCCTTGAGACACTTTAACAAATGATTGTTCATTCAAAACTAATACAAATCAAAAGTTTTGCTTCACTACATGCACCTATTGTTCCGTGTAAGAGCAGCAGACAACTGTAACTGATATTTCTGCTGGGGAGGTGTGCAGAAAAGACAGCACATCCACCAGGTTTGTCCCATCCTTTTCAGGAAAAATGGCTTAAACCACCTCTCTCTCCCCCCCCCAGCACATGTGAGAAAAAATTATTACAGCAGACCTATTTATAAACCTTTTTACGTCATTTCCAGTGTTACAATAATGGGACTGATTTAAAACCCCAGAATTGCAGGGCACTGGCAGCTTAGAAAGAAGCTTTTTCTTTCCCCAACAAATGATTACATGAACTCGGCATCCTGCATTTCTACAGTTTGACATAACATGTTGGAACGCCGACAGAGTCCATAATTACTCTGGTGGCAGACACTAGTCCTGGCACTGCCGCCCCATCGCAGTGCCTTCTGGGAGTCAGAAATGTGGGTCAGACCAGAGGTGCTAAGCAGAGATCAGATAGACCACCCCCACCCTACAGTCCAGTGCTTGATATGGTCTCTTCATCATAATCTAAATCCACAGGACTGCAACAAAGAGGCTCGAGCTGCTGATTCGTTAGCACCCATTATGGGTTTTCATCTGAAGCTTGCAGGTTTTCCGGTACACGTTTGTTTGATGTGGAAGAGAAACAGCGTGAAGCTGCTTTGTGACAAACACAGAAAATCCTCTTTGGATGCAAAGGTCACGACTGCCACCAGAATTAATCTGTAAAACCTTACTTCAAGGCAATCCCTGAGAAATTTGCCTAGGAAAATATGCCAGTTTCTTCCCTCTTACCTTGGTCCCACCCACACTAATGATGCGGTAGACATTACGGTTGGCATCGTAGAAGAAGGACACTGTGACGGCATGTTTGCTGGCAGGTATCCAGTTCCGCTTGGTGGACGGGTCAATTTGGAAAACATGGGCACGGGCACTGAAGATTGGCTGCTCCCTGGAGGAGGAAACATAGGAAAATGTCAGCAATATGCTGCTTTTAATGATATGTAATGCATCAAACTAGGGATGGGAATCAGTATCAGTCAGTATCAGTATCGGTATCAGTCAGATAATGGTCAAAATCACTGGATCGGATATCGGGCAGATAAAAATGTAAAATCTGATACAATAATCCTAAATATCGCATGCTTCACAATGTACAGACTGTAAAAAATATAAATAAAAATCAGCAAGCATTTCAGCTGAGTCATGTTTGGGCTGTTTATTTCTTTTTTTGGAGAGAACAATATTTGTTCCACGGTTGGAGAATTCTGTCTTAAAAAGACAAATGTGTTGTTAAATATTAAAGCAATCCCATAATAAACACAATGTAAACAGTGCATATAGAAATTAGCACAATCCATATGGTTTGAAACAAGTCAAACAAACTGTATAACACATCGGAAAGACAAAAACCCTGTTTTGCTATTCAAATGTTCACTACACATTGTGCTCTGTATGGGATATGTGATAAATACAACTAGAATTGAAATAAGTTGAAATCCACAGATTACAGGTTGAAAAGCTATTACTTAAAAAAAGAAAACAAGACACTGATTATAACAATAACTTTCGAGGAGAGATGGACATTTTGAATATTTAAAGTTAACAAGTTGAATATTTGCACCTACTGTATATCATTTCCATCCATTCAAATCCAATATTTTTCTATTCTGCACATTTTTTATTTATTTTTTTTCTTTTACTAAAAAGCTTACTTCCTTGACTATTTTTTTTCATAATGAGACATCTGCCTGTCTGACTCCTGCCATCCAAGGACAGACGCCAGATTCATCCTTTGCTCTTTTTTCCCTGCATCATTCACCAGTCGCTCAGAGCTGAGACTGCACTGATGGAGGATTTTGAGTAAAAGCTTTGAGCCTTCTTACGAGTCGCTCAGCCTCCGCTGCGCTCTGCTCCTGGCAGTGTTTGCATGGACGTATCCTGGATACCAGGTAAACACGGAAATGCTTTAGCCACTGTCATGTGGTGTCTTTTTTAACTCGCTTCTCCTTCTTAAAACAAAACAAAACAAAACAAAACAGCTGAGTTCCTCTGACAACATGCTGAATAAAAGTTAGATGGAGGAAAAAAACGAGTTCAACAACTGGGTTTGCTGACGCCATCAAGTTCATCTTCAATCACCATCATTTACAAACATACTTTCATACTTATAACACATCCAGTGTGGCCCAGGTATTGATTCAGGTTCATCATTGGAAACATTGTGTTACTGGTAGTGAGCAGGGGAGGAGGGGCCAACTTTGCCTCTGCTGTGTTTACAAACATCAGCACACAATTCCCTGTATATATGTATATACTGTGTATATATCCAAGGTATACCTTTAAAGAGTTTTCTCCTTACCCAAACTGAAGGTCTGAGGACACCTGGGCAAAATTTGATTTGGGAATTTGGGCTATATAGATAAAAAACGGATTCTTTCTGTAACACGAATATTGTCTTTAACACGAATCAACACAAAGACAAAACACAACCCAGGATTACTGGTGATCATGACTAGATGCAACTGGTCTTTACTCGTTTCATTGTAATGGTTAAAAAAACCAAACAAACAAACCATTCATTCATTCATTCATTCATTCATTTATTCATCTTCTACCACTTTAGGGTTGCCAATCCCAGCTGATATAGGGTGAAAGGCGAGGCACACTGTGGACAGGTCACCAGTCCATCGCAGTAACACATAGAGACAAAGAACCATCCATTCTCACTCTCACACCTACGGTCAATAGTGTCCACTTTGCCTAATCTCCAAATGTGCATGTTTTTGGACTGTGGAGGTAACCAGAGAACCCGGAGGAAACCCACGCACACACAGGGAGAACATGTAAACTCCTTGCTCCTTGAGCCTTTTGCTGCAAAGGCAAGGAGTTTCCACATATACACTGACGTGAGATGTTCCTGTTTTACAGTGAAAAGGGAATCTGATGTTCTGGTGTTGTATTTTGGCGGTGTAGCCCCCCGTTTACTTCCTATCAAAGAGACTATGACAGTCAAGCTGAAGTTCAATTCATTCTAAAGGTTGAAACAAGAAGGCAGAACAATTCAAATTTTAAAAGAATAACATATCTCACAAAGACACAGAATTCCTCCCAGTCTGTTCAATCCTCTCATCTTCAAACCTGCGTGTTCCCACTTTCTCCTGCAGGTTTTCTATCAAATATTTAGAGAATAGAGGGGCGGTGGAAGGTGGCCCCACACTCGATTAATAAACTGTCCCATTATTACCACGCTTTGACCTTGCCTGAGGTTTACAGTCTCTGCTGTCCTGCTGGATGTGTGGCGTCTAATAGCAACTTCACCGACACTCAGCATCAACCAGGAATCAAACGTGCAACGCCCTCAGAAGGAGGTGGGACTTTCAAACCGCCCAGGCTGCATGTATGAACACATGAGTATATGGTATGAGGTAAACACACATGTGTGAGTGTGTGGGTTCATCTGTTCACTGGACAGCAGTCACTTTCTCGAGGATCTTGCTGGACCATCATAGATGGACAGATGGACGAGGCCTCCAGGGCTTAGAGAGGGTGTCTTAGCTGAACAAAGCCTGGGAGTGATTGGATGGAGGTCAGGGCAGCACCTCAGTATGAGGGACCCCCACTAATTCCTACTACAATCGACAACATCCACACAATATCTTCCTTACTGACGTTCACACTGTAAAGAACGTCTACAGTTAGATGGAGCTGCAAGAGAGGAAGTGGCTGCTTTTAAACTAGGTCAGGGATCCGCAAACTTTAGTATAAAAAGAGCCATTTTTGATCACTCTCCATCTAAATCAAATTAATCTGGAGCCACAAAACAAACAAAAAAGGTATACTTCATGTATAAAACAATGATAGTTTGTTGTATTTTCTACCAAAAGACGCCTGTTGACATTTCATTGCTGTTTATACCCCGACGTCTTATAAAGTGGAGGAAAAATCTACTTTGAAACAAAGCTCAGAATTATATAGACCTCGTCCTCCCATTGCTTTTGGAAAAATAATATTAAAAAGTAACCCACTTCTGTATGTGCACTTCTACATGTACACGTTACTTGATTTAAGTTTCAGAAATGCCTTTAATATATTCAACCACAAGTTTGTTGAGGCTTTTTAATATCGCATTTGATGTAGACACTGGGTGTGACGCACAAAATATTTAAACACTTTTATTTATTGCCATGATCAGTTTCATAAAAATAAACTTTTTTTTCAAAGCTACAAGAAGCAACTGGAGAGGGGCTGAAGAGCCACATGTGGCTCGAGAGCTGCAGGTTGCAAACCCCTGAACTAGGCGGTCGTTAGACAATGAATTTAAGAGACACCAGTCCAACAATATCTGATTCCAGACGACACAACTGGCTGTGGCAGCTCACAGATTAACACTCAACATACTTTAAGCACCTCTAACTGAACCAGAGAAAGCACTCAGAGAGCACAAACCTCTGACAAGTTAGTCAATGTCACACTACTGTCAACTGAAGATGGACCAAAATCTTATCTGCATCCTCAGAGAATTTCTCTGCTTTATTGAACAGCTTCCCAAGCGAGGTCGGATCAAATAATGGTAAACCTCAGAGACCACGGAGCAAAAACATGACAGTAAAACAGATGAATTCAGAACATTCACATCAAAAACCCACCTGAGGCCTGATCCTGTACACTGTATATGACACGAGCTTCCTGCCTCTGCAACACTGAAGCATCACCACAATCTCACATGTTCACTAGAACTTTTCCCTCACCAAGCAAACATTGTCAAGCTCTGAAAAAAATATATCAAAATAACAATAAGTCTAAAGAGTCTGTGGAGAGCAAAACAAAAGGCTGTTAAACGCTCTTACCTTTCTCTGTGGTGAGGAAACATCTTACAAGGTGACCGAGGCCTCTTTTCTGCAAACACAGGCAGAGATAACGATTTAACTTTTAAACGTTTTTAGCTACTGATCGTTCCAGACGATAAAAGGTCACATATAATACACTTTTACTGTTTTTACTATATTGTTTAAATGATATGTTAGTCATTCTCAGAGATTGAGCAGGGACCCATAGATGGGTCAAGGTGGATTTATTCTGGGTGCTTTTTTCCCCCTCCAGTCTCTAAGATTCATTCACATAAAAAGCAGAATATCAAGTTTTGATTCATTATCAAACATATATATACATAATACTAGGTGTTAAAGAAATGTAGTAAAAAAAAAAACCCGTCAACAATTAGTAATTCTCTCTGCGTTGTTGTGTCTGAAGAGCGAATTAATCATAATTTATTAATATGGTGATCTTTTCTTGATTGATCAGTTGGTTGTTTGGTCCAGAGCATGTTGAACAATGTTTACCAATGTTTCCCAGACAATGAAGTTGTCCACAATTGTCATGATTTCTTTGTTATATGGAACAAATAAACCAGGAAAACATTCATATTTAAGAAGCTGGAGTGCTGGTTGTAATTATCAAATAAATCCACTGTTACTGATTAATCCCTGATCGTTCACTTGGAGGAATCAATTAATCACTTATGGTTGCAGCCCTGTAGGTATTGTCTTCTTTGTGCAGCACCTTACAGAGTCTGCATGTGTCTGTAAAGTGCTCCATAAATGAACAATTGCTTTTTACTTTATGCAGCTGTGTCGATTGAATTTCCCCTTTGGGCAATAGATAAAAGTACGCCTTATCTTATCTTATCTCATCTTATCTTATCTTAGCCACACTCACCCCATGTCGGTGTTAAAACCTTGTTGAGTCTGTTCTCTGTAATATTTCTCACTGAAGCTGTTGCTGCTGTTGTCCCGATCTCTCTTCTCTTCTTCTCCTCTCAGCTCACAGATGCTTCACTCCTGAGGATTTTTCGACTCACTCTCTCTTTCTCTCCCCCCTCTTTCTCTCTTTCGCTCTCTCTTACACACACACACACACAAACACACAGTCTCTCTCTCCCTCTCTCTTGTTCTCTCTCTCTCTCTCTGCAGCCTGAGCAGCGGCTCCTGATCTCCGGGCTCCGTAGACCAACCTTTGCGGGGCGCTGAGTCTCACAGACCGGGGCGGGAGAAGACGCGGCAGAGCTCGCTGGTCTCGTCTTTATCCCTCAGAATCATCATCATCATCATCATCGTGTCTCTGCCGCAGAGAAGCAACAGCTGCTGCTTCCTCGTCTCTGTCCTCGTCTGCGCTCCTCAGGTCTTCATGCCGCCGCCGCCGCCGCGTTCAGCAGCGGGACACAGCCGGCATTAGAGTACCACCTGGCGGCTCGAGAGGCTCCGAGCAGACGCTGCTTCTGCAGCTGCATGAAGAAGCAGAGACGCAGAGGAAAGTGTGTCACCCAGGCTGTTGCTGTTGCTGCTGCTGCTGCTCTCACACAGACACAGTCGGTGACTGCATGTGCTGCTGCTGCTGCTGCAGACTGGATCTTATAGAAGCTGCCAGTGTAAAATCTTACTGAACTGTGGTCCCGACTCCCAAAGGAAATGTCCTCCTGACGAAAAAAAAATAATAAAAAAAATAGTCACATTCAGAGTCACACTGAAATAACAAAGACTTTATATTATTATCAACAGAGGTGGAAATCAACAATAACATGTTTCATTGTTTTAAAAAAATCTGTAAATGTGCTTCAAGTTTTCGTTGAAATATTGTACTGAAAATTTAACATTACATCCCGAGTGAAAAAAAATGGCACATGACACAATTGTGTCAGGTGTATAAAGGTGCATTTGTTTGAAATGTTATTTATTTATTTTCTATTTATACACCACCACCACCTTAGATGAGCAATTTTCACTTACGCTTTGTGTCGATTTCTTTTTAAGTTCATCACTAATCACTGAAATTGAGCACATGTTTATATACCAATCAGCCACAACATTAAAACCAGTTTTAATGTCATGGCTGTACATATACATGTAATTATACATATAAATATACATATAGCACAAACATAGCAAATGAGGTCCAGTATAATACTCAACTAGTAAAATACAGAATCACACACATAATACATAATCTCGTTTGTTTAAGTCAAGTTAGATGGGGTTCAGGATACAATGAATTTCTCTATGACAAATATGAATAATAGGAAATACATAAACTTATCAGCCACAACATTCAAACAGATGACTGGATTTAATGTTATGGCTGTTAAGTAGATCTGTCCTGAAATCCTGTGTAGATTTTAAAACAGAGCCACATTCTTACAAACTGAAGTGAGTTGATGTATGTGCAACATGGCAGAGAGAATTAAAGTAAAACAGTGAAGTCAAGTTGAAGACGTAAAAACAAGCACCAAACTTTAATTTTCCAACACAATGAAAAGGTGCAGTCATGTGACAACACAAAGGGTCTTCATTTACAGTTCACTCTTCAACAGCAACATGCCAGATTAAGACCGTACGAGCAAATTACGTTTTAGTGGACAACATGCAATTTAATCAAAGTTAACCTAGGACATGCAACATTGGAAGAGGATGAGGAGGCCAAACAAATGTCCAAATTAAAAGTCGTTAACATGTCAATGATGACATGCATATAGATACTGATGGTCACCTCACATGGAGAAGGTGTGGCAGAAATACAGCCAGCTTCTCCACAGGTAAGTCGTGTGAATCTGAATTTCATCACCTGTCCATCTGTGTTTTCAACAAACCTGGTTTAGTTCATGTTTGTTTTGGCATGATAAAAAAATAAATAAATTAGTAACAAAAATAAAAATAACAAAACCAACTTCAGTCAAGGTGGCTCTGGTCATGAAGACAAACAGCCATTGTTACATTTGTGCCATGCATTCAAATAATGTGAAACTGGAAAACAACAAAGATCACAAAGAAAGTAAGGACTGTAGAGAGTAACATTTGGAAGTGAATTAGAGGTACTGACTAAATACAAGACACGTGAAAACTTCAACTAAAGTCCATCCAAAACCTGTGAAATGAGACTCTAGATTCACATGATGCAATACTATGTAACTCTTCTATAAGCTTCAGACTGTGGGCCAACAAAAAACAAAAACTATAATAAACAGTCCCACATACTCTTAGATTATCATGTTAAACATACATTATAACGTCTAAGTATGTCATTTGAAATATCAGACTTTCCAAAATACATGTCACAATATCTTTCACCAAAAGTCTCAAGTGGTGACAACTATGATCGAGCTTCTGTTCAACCATTCATCCTCAAATGGGGCCTTAGAAGTTTTTATGACTCTGTAGTGTAGTGAATAAGTCGACAGACATGAAAACACAAGCTTGTGACTTCAATTACAACAGTCTCACTTAACTGCAATGATCGAAACCATTATTGCACTTTACTTCAGGGCTAGGATCTTTGACAAGCCGTCTGAATTCGGCTTATTTGATGCTTTTAGCGACAGTGTAGACACTTGAGAGAATCCCAGTATGCTAGCTTTAGCAGCTTCAGGATGAGCAGAAAAGACTCACAACGTCATCCAAATAATAAGCTGCTTACGGGACATTTCACTCTTTTGCACTTACAAAAAGACATTAAGAACAATGAAAACAAAATTGTCTCTCTCTGTTCAGAAGGAGTTGTCCTCAGATTTGGAGACAAAGGTGTTTTTCGAACATTTTCCTATTTTTTTAGAGCTACAGTAATTCCGTCACACGTGTTTTGCAGACTAACGTTGAGAAAGACCTGCCTTAAAGACAGACCACCTACACTCGCTTGCATCACTTAAAAACCTCCACGAAAACAGCTTTTACTTAGAAAACTTTCCAACTCAAAACTCGGAAACAAAAGTGAATGACCAGTGGCTGTGTAATCCTCGCACATCATTTCAACGCCACAAGCACTTTTGAGTTCACTCGAAAGGGCAAACGGTGTTTTGCCGCTCATCTCTCCTGGATGCTTGGGGTGTGATCAAATGCAGAACCTCGATTCAAGTTTTGAGAAAAGTTGCCATGTCAACTGCTTCACGGGTTGTGTCCCCTATTGTTTTCTCTTGCTCTCTCTCCAAGTCACAGAGGACAACTTGTTGAGTTAGCTTGGAGGACTTTAGTGTGAGACTTCTCTTCTTCTCCATCCTTCTCAGCTTCTGGAGCAAGATTTACGACCATACCATCTGGAGATGCCCCAGATTCAGGGGCACACGGGGGACAAAATGACACAGTCATCCTTCTCCCCACTCCAGAATTGTTTGGGCCATCCACCCTCCTTGACCTGTCCAAGGTCTTGCCTCTCTAACTGCGCTGCTCTGACGACGACGACAAGCTTTCTCCTTTGCCATGTCTTCTTCGCATGCGAGCAGCAGTGGCTCGTCTCCTCCACCTGCCTCCTCGCTCCCTTCTCTTGCTCTCTTCCTGTCCAGCTCTACTCCCTTTCTTGCTCTCACTCTTGTGATTGGTTGGTTTCTCACGGTCTCTCTCCTGTTACTTTCACACAGTGGTGCTTCGGTTGTAGCAGTGGAAAACGGGTACCCATGTTTGTTCTTTTTTGTTATTACCCAGATTAAAATACCAATGAACTAAGCTTTACACGGGCCTAGATCATTTCCAGCAATCTGTAAGACGAAAAATACAGAAATATTTATACACATAAACATTAGATCAAAACAGACATCAGCAGTTGGATCATGTAGGAATGATGTGGTTTGCTTTCTTTCTGAGAGTGAGATGTGAAGGTAAACTATAAATAGTAGACAGTTAGTTAGCTTTAAGTGTACAGCTTAAAGCTAGTCTAGCTCTGCACAATGTTACCAAATTCTACAACTCAATTGATGTTGTCGTTTTGTTTAATATGGTAAAGAAAAGTAGTTATAAATTCATGGATATTTATGTGTGAGGCTATTTTTTGGCCAAGAACCTTGACGTCCTGGAGTCTACACTTAGTGCCTGGCAACAAGCAACAAATAGCATATTATTTTTTTTACATGTTGGTTTTGTATGGAAAAAAAAACCCCAGTGGGCCAGGCCAAGCCTTTTTTCCTCTTCAAAGTGCTAGGCTAACTGCCTCACTCCTCGAGTTTCTCATTTAGCATACTTTCTTATATAATTCTCAGAAGGAACACAAATGGCAGACTACTCCTTTAATTTCAGTGAGTCAGCTAAGTCTACAGTGGAATGTCTTACACTCTAGTACTGGGACAGTCCAGTCACACCACCCTGCTGGTAGGCCCGCTCCCCCTGGTAGGTGGAGTCCTGGGACAGAGCCACATCAATCTGGGACTTGAACTCATCTCCTAGGTAACTGTCCTATAATGGGACAAACAGAATGTGAGAGAGAGCAGTTAACTGTTGTTCCCTCACGTCTTTCCAGGCGGAAAAGAAGTGAGTGAGGTTTTAGATGAAGAAGAAGTCTTAACTCGAAGAGGAAAACTGGACAATACTTAGGAAGGTGTGTAGACGATTCTGGCCTTGTTTACTGTTTAGGAAAGTGCACTTAGTACTAGGGATGGGCATTTCAAGAAAATAAATTCTCTATTTTGTATATCTACATACACACATATACCAATGCCCCGCAGCAGAGTGGGTTTCCCTCACACTAACTTCACCTTTGTCTTTTTGAAGCAGACAAATGCATCAGTGCTCGAGCCAAAAGTACATCACAGACCTTACATCAAATTCAGTCATTATCTTGTTAGAGGAAAAATTCTCCACTTCAAGAACAAGCAAAACAGTAGCGCATGAAAGCTACTGAGAGTAACGCGGGGTTCACAGCATGTTGACCTGTGAGCTATGAAGATGAAATGCTTTCAAGATGCATTCAGTGACTCTGGAAAATGTAATCACTTTAGCAAACACAGACATATTTGCTGCTGCTGTCCCCACAAATTAGGTAGTAGTGAAGAAAGAAATAATTTTGTTAATCAATGCAACCACTGATAAAACATATAGTATTTAATATAATCATGAAGTCACCTAAACTGCTAAATTTTTTATAATCAAAACAACTAATCTAATAATAATAATCATAAAAAAGAGCAGGGAACAAACCTGGGAGAGTTCAGGCTGGGAGAGCCCAGGCTGACTCATCTGTGATGGTTGGCTCATGTTCATGTAACCTTGTGTCAAAGGTCCCTGGGAGAAGGACTGGGAGCCCAGGTCCTGGCTGGCCTGGCTGACGCTCATATGTCCTCCGTGCCCACGGTCCATTCCTCCATTCCCTCCACCTATGTTGCTGCGGTTTCTTTGGCGGCCACCTCTAGACCCACCTCCACCTCCACCTCCACCGCTTGCCTTGCCCTTCATACCTCCACCGCGACCTGGATGCCATAAAGGTCACATCATAGGTGAGAAAAGTGTTTGCCTACAAGAACTACACAGTTCTGTCCAGTTTTATATGTTTCTCACCTCCTGTGGGCCCGTTCATCTGTCCCATGTAGCCAGAGGGAGGTATAGGAGGCATCACAAGGTTGAAGGGGATGGGAATGTTCATGGAGCTCATAGGACCTGGGCCCGTGCCAATCATACCGATCTGGTCATGGGTCTGGAAGTACATGTTAGACATACGCCCTGTAGTGGAAGAAAATATTATTATTTTTCATTTCTTTATATACCATTCAGTTGTGTGCTAAACTGTTTTCTTTTTGAAGACACGCATGTTCAAACTGGCAGTGCTGATGTCCAGTGCAAGTACTCTGTAATGAAAGTTTGTAACATTTAAGATGTTTTTAATAATGCCTTACCATTACTGCTGCGGTCATAGACAGACCCAGGAATGAGAGCCTCCCTGGCATCATACATGGCAGTGCTCATGAAACGACCCCCCTGTAAAACAAACGCAAACAAAGTAATGAAATGTTATTTTCAACTGCTATTTGAGACACATTTGGGGCAGATCTCTCACACACACACACACACATACACACGGAGAGCGTCTAAACTCACAGGGTTGATGGTGTTGACCAACTTGCGAGGCTTGCTGAATTGCATGAGGCTCTCCCTCAGGTTGTTGAGAGGGCCTTCGACCAGAACCTTTTGCTCCTTGTAGTAGTTGAGCAGGTGGTTCCACAGCGGCTGCTTGGACAAGGCCTTAGGGTTTCCCACGATAATCACACCATACCTGTGTATGATAGGTACAACAATTACTACCGGCAAGTTACATAGTCATAATAGAAATTGTGATTATTGTGATTATTATTATTATTTCTTTTTGTCGTTTCACCTGGCCCTGGTGAGTGCCACATTTAGACGTCGGGGATCATTAAGGAAGCCGATGCCCTGGTGCTCATTGGCTCTTACACAGGACAGGATGATGAAGTCTTTCTCTCTGCCTTGAAAGGCATCCACACTGGCTATCTCCACTTCCTGCATAAAGCATGAAGTGAGTAAACAAACAACTACAAACTATAGGTTCTTGAGTCATTTTAGCCTCCTCTTATTGTGAAAGTGCAGATCATTTTGAGTAGTTATGAAACTTCCTTCTAATTAAATGTGCAATTAATCATTTACATTGCAAAAAAATAATTACCTGGTAGAGTTTGGTGTGGAGGGAGCCACTGAACTGCATGTATTGGACCAGGTATGACCTCTGACCCTCGTAGGGGGTAATGATGCCGATTTGATCAGGTTTAGCTCCAGCCTTCAGCAGCCGCGTGGTTATTTTCTCCACATTTGCTGCCTCTGTCCTGCATTACCAAGTAGGGTCATAATACCATGAGGAACATGATGCATAATAACTCCTCTTGATAAAGAACTGAATTACGTTAGACTGCAAAACTGTGCATTTGAACACCTGCACAATATTAAATGGCAGCAGTGGTTGTACGTGCACGAGAAAGATGTAAAAATGGCTATTCAATAGAATTAAACGCATACGGATCAAGATTCAATTCAAACCTGTTGAGATAGGATGTTCCAGAGCTGGCAATTTCCTCTTGGCCTTGTGTGACGTAAAAGAACATCGGCTTGTCCGGCTGTGGCCACTGGAAGTCGAAGCCTTTCTTCATACGATCAGCTGTAGAGGGAACATATACATATACAGTATATATGACTGAAGACTGGTGTCACGTATGAACACCTTAGCACAACAATTATTCCTTCTTCAAAGAGGAAGCCAGTCAGGATAAACTTCAGGCTACTACCCATTGTGTTCTTAAAAGTGTAGAATTGTTGAAAAATAAAAATCATTTGGTTTTCACAGTAAGATGTGATAGAATATTTAGCTTCCTCTTGAAACCTCAGCAAGATGTTTTGAAAAGTATTTGATGGCCACAAAATGTATTTTTCATGCATAGGTTTATGGTTATCTTACCAGCAGTGACTCCATTTTGCAGCGAACCTTCATAGAAGATGTTGGAAGGGAAGGCGCTGAGTGCTGGGTGCATACGATACTGGACCTGCAGACGAATGGGCCGGATCCCCAGAACTACCAGACGCTCAAACAGAGACTGGGACAGACCTGCTTTAGCTGCCTTCTTACACATCACCACAGGACCCAGCTGGCAGTGATCACCCACCAAAATCAACTACAAAAACACAGATGATCATGAAGTCATGATTCCAAAATAATTATTACTTGTTAGACGTCATCGCTGTGGAATCAAAACTATCAGCATATAGTGACTCTCCAACCTGCTTTGCCCCCAGGACGACAGGCACCATGCACTCTGGTTCAGTGGCTTGCGTGCTCTCATCGATCAGGATTGAACGGAACTGCATCTTGGCCAGACGAGGATCCCCCGCCCCGACACAGGTGCAACAGATCACATCAGCATTCTGGGAAACGAGAGGAGATATGGCGGAGATGTTTGACAAAACTCACTCTTTTTAGCAGGTGGATTAACATAAAAACCATTAGGAACTTGACTGTTACTCTTCAGTCTAAGCTGATGTACTGATGTTATTTCTAGCACCATCAAAAAATGAATTCCTCATACCATAAGCAGCTCCCTCTCAGCAGTGCGTCGCAGAGCTCGGTAGCGCTTCTCGTCAGAGGACGACAGCTCGCCAGTCTCATCCTTCAGCTGCTGGAGCTTCTGAAGCTCTGGCATACTGCAGATTTGAATGATTTAACCTGAGATCAGTGGTCTGATTCATAGAAATAACTATTGCAGTATTAATGAAGTATTAATTCAAGTTCTGAAATAATCGTTATAATAGTAATAATAGTTTGTAAATTTAAGATAGAAGTAAATCAAGTTTCATCATTAGTGGGACAAACTGGGGCCAAGCAAAACTTAACCATAGACACAAAACTTAGTCATTTTTAAAAAATAATTATTGATGGTATCACCTCTCCATGTTACGGGTCTGGTTGTGCAAAGCCAGGAAGGACACAGGTGAGTCAATGGCTTCTCTGCTCTTGGCACACAGCCTCACCACCTTGAGTCCCGTCTGGTGGATCTTCTCTGTGAGCTGGTCGACAGCAATGTTACTGGGAGCGCACACCAGCACCGGCCTGAGGAGAGACAAGAATCAGCACAGTTTTTTGACACGACATCCTGAAAGGCAGAAGACCTTTTCAAATCTGATATTAACAGCTCCAACTTCCAGTGTGAACACAGCCAAGACGCTTTGAGGACACACTTGAGATCTGATTATTTAGACTCTGTGGACCAATTCTTCTAGCTGTGAAATAATATACATTTATGTGCAAATGGTTTAGCAAAGCAAGTTCCGATAAGGATGCACAGCAATATGGTCTTTAAAGGTCCAGACACTTAAAATAATAATAAAAAAAAAAGAGTAAAAACATTTACTCAGTATGTGTCTTACCCGTTACCCTGTTTTGCTAGGTGGTAGACAATGGTAGCAGAGGTTACAGTCTTCCCTGTGCCGGGAGGTCCCTGGATCAGACTGAGGGGGCGCTGCAGCACTGTCTTCACAGCATAGACCTGCATGACATTAAAACATTTAATACATAATAATTTTGGATGGATTGCAAATTACTTGTCTTTCTAACTCACCTGGGAGTGGTTCAGATCAGGCAAGCCTTGCGCAGTGAAGCGTTTAGGCAGCTGACACTTGATGACCACATCTTCTACCTCATGTCCTAAAAGTTTATGATAGATGTAACCTGACACTGAGGTCTCATCCACAGCAAATGTCTTCAGGGCACTCTGCATTCTTCATGATGGAAACAGGAATAGGGTGGTTTATAAAAAAAAAAAGCCTTATCTTACAATTAATGAATTCATTTACTTTGAAAGATTGTTGTTTTATCATCAGTGGTGTGAAACAGAAAAAGTGGAAACGCTTGACTAATGACACTGTTATTTCAGACACAATTCAATACATGAAAACTAACATTTTTGACAACAGATTACTGTCATTAAACAGAAAATTTAGTGTTTCAAGCTTTGATTATAGAGCAAAAAAGGTTATAATGTGTGTGCTTCTTGTGAATACCTGTCAAAGGAAGTAGATTTCCACACAAAGTCGACCTGAAAGTTGTGTGGAATCTCCACTGGTGCACCGGCACTGCTCCTCAACTCTATGGCAATCTCATCACCATAGTCTGGTATAGTAACTCAAGGAAAAAAAATTATGCCTTCAATAAATATACTGTAGTTTCTGTCATAGCTGCAGTACTACTTTGTATGCCTACTGTCTGTATACTACTGTATATAAATAACCTTTCTTCACAGTTTGTCAGTGTTGTTGTAGTTTTCCACAGCTGCCATTAGATGTCACTGAAACACCAATGTTAGTGGTGGGAAATTCAACTTTCATTTAAAATTTATCACATGTTTATATAGAAGCTCATGCACCTGTGTCAAACTTTGTAAGACACACATAAAGATACTGTCAGGGACTTTGATGACATGTCCAATTCCTTTCCATGGAGGAGCCAGGTCTCCTTTGTACCTCAGGCAAATTTCATCTCCCTGCATCAGTCGCATATCTAGAAGACAACAGACACAAAAAAAGAACTTTGTTCAAAATGTACCTGTGCATGTTGTAAAGAAAGCTCTACAGGCAAAGTTGAAAAAAAGATTCACCTAGTGACTTGGTGGGTATTTGTGTGTTGGAGTACTTTAGCAGGTGTGTATGTCACTATTACAGCTGCAAGATACAGTCATAAAACATTCCAGGTGTGTGGTTGTCTTTTTTCTCTTCTGACTCACTGTGTTACAATAACATGAATGTAAATCTACAAATAAGTCAATACCTGAGTCTGTCTTCGGCAGACTGAAATATGCAATCCTCTTCTTATTCAGTCCCAAATCCCATCTGACTGTAATGTTGTCTTGGGTCTATTAGAAAGTGACAGAAAATTACATTTTAAATGCTTTAACAGCAGCAGATACCATCTTTAATTCAATATTATTACAGGCAAAAAAACACAATTTGCTCAGTAGAACAAAAATTAACAGTAAAGTTTATCTCACCAACAAATTAAAGACATTATTAATGATCCATAAAACATGACTGTCAAACAAATGTAATGTTATGAAATAAAATTTTGAATTTTATACACATTTGTTTACCTGAGACTCTTTGAGTTTCTTGTCATAGTCAGCTTCCAACTTCACCAGAGGACCAAAGATGTTTTGGTACTGATAAGCATCTTCATAACGGAGCAGGACGTGCTGGGGCTCCTCATCCACACCAGGCTTCTCTAGATCCTCCAAGGTCGCAGTGGGATTATCCTGCCAAAGAAGAAAAGAAGAAGAACTTATGGAAAACAGTGGGAGAGAAACAGCAGTGAACAATACCTTAATTAAAAAGCATGCCGTCGCATCAACGCCGAGTTAAACGCTTCTCAAAACTAGGCTGAAATATCCCCGCATGTGAACAAACTGTCACTCATCCTCCATGAATCGGGTAACACAGCTGTGCTATCTCTCAAGTGACATCATTATTGCAATATTCAGCAACGCTATCGCATATCGCATATCGCATGACTTCCTAATATCGTTCAGCCCTAGTCTGCAGTGGAGATAAGTTAAAATATAGACTGCTGAAAGAGGAGAGGAAGTTGACAACAGACTGTGAAAGACATGCTTGTGTAGATACTTTTCCATTTTATACACTAGAGGTCCCTGTTATACATATTTTGCATACAGTATATCTCTTTTAACATTAGTAATGTTAGGCTTTGGGCACATAAAAGAGAAGAGAAATGACATTCTATCAATAAACGTCTATGAAACTGGAAACTACAAAAAGTAGCACTGAAGAGAAAGAAATAGCTCAGCAAACATGCACTTTATGTATTTAAAGAAGCCCTACCCATGTTCCAGTTTAAATGATGTGGGTTAAACATATTTACATGCTGTAGTACAATAGTGGGCGTGTGTGTGTGTGACGATAGCCGCATTACCTTCCAGAGTTCCTCCAGCTTGTTGATCTGCTGGGCAGTGATCTGGCGGGCACGAAGCTGCTCCTGCTCTGAGGGGATCTTGACCAGCCAGGACAGGAAGCAGCGGTCCTGGATGAGAGGCTGCCACTGTGAGCTGTCCCAGTTGATGTCTTTCAGGCTGCTCTGACTGGCACATGGCTGCCTGCATTACAACCACAACCAAAATGTCAAATGTACCTGTGAAATTGTCTGCTCTCATCAACCGAAATTCAGAGGGTATGGCCACGTCAGGCACTTGTACAAACATGACCTCACCTGCATAGTAGCACCACTACAGAATCAGCTTTAGCAGGAATGAAGCCCAGCAGGAAGACATTGCGACAACCACAGTTGTAACACTCCAACAGTGTTTCCCCCAGAGGGCCATCTTTATGCAGCGTTACCTCTTTGGACTTTGCTCTCACCAGGTGGTTTACAATGTGGCTGCAGATGAAAATAATGATAAATAATGCCCCAGGTAGGAAAAAAAATTGAAAACGACTACAGTGCTAAACACGGGAGTATAAACAGGTTTGTTTGTAGGTGTTTCTTTTTTCCCTTTTCCCTAGCATTTTGTTTTTGCACACACGGTAGGATAAACAAGTCTGGATGATTTTTGTTTTATTCAGATTTAACTAAAACAGAAATCAAGAAATATGAAAGATGCACTGAAGACAAGTAATGAAAATGCTTAATGCAAAGAATCCTTCACCACAGATGGAATGTTTTCAGTGCTGTTTGTCTTCCTGTCAGCAAGATAATGACTGAACTAATTCTCTTAACACTTTGGGCTGAGGTAGAACTGAATCACTTTTCAATTCAAATCTGGATAATGAGCAGGATTTTAGTGTTGGTAGCTGTATGGGTGCTTGGAGTGCTATCTTATTTTATATATCAAGTATAACATATGTACACATAATAGTAATATGACTGCATTATTACTGTGTACTGTACTATTGTAAGGACTGTACATTGTAATATGATTTTCTAGTTCCAGCTCATTTAGTTAAGAGTCACCAGAGAGGATCAATTAATCTGATAATTCCCTGTATTTTACCTGCCAGATGTGTTTCCACGGCCGTTACAAAACCACTTCTTGCTGGTATTGCAGTAAACCACACAGGCTGGATCATGAATCCCACAATAACTGCAACAAAGCAGAGTCAGAAATAAAAAAAACAAATAATAACAAACAAACATGTTATTAGTCTAATCTATTGTATTTTAACACATAACCGGAGCCAGACAAAATAAACTGTGATAAATCCACTATACTGCAGGAATGAATGTCTGCAATTCATCTTACAGCAGTTTAATAGGAGTCTACAGCACATGCTCAATAAAGTCATTCAATAATAAAGTGAACAATCAACCACAATCCTCAGAAACTGCTGACAGACACAAGATGCAAAAAAACTCTTCCTGAATTTAATAGAAATTATTTTTAAGTGTTTGTCTCCCACTTTGACTGCCAGTGTAACAGTCATATTATTCTGGTAGTTTACCTGCATGCATGTACAGGAAGGTCCTTGGTGTAGTAGGTGTCCTCTTCATCCTCCTCAAAGTTCAGCTCTGCCAGCAGTTGACTGGCTTTTATTACAGGGTCATCTCCATTCTGCAGCAATCCGTCTGGACCATTAACCTGAGGAGACAGGATGGAGATGTATCAATATAAACTGAAACTTTATTTTAGCATTGTGTTGGAGAAAGTAATATCACATGACAGAAGGTCCTGGTCAGATCATATATTTGTTTTGCAGTCTAAATTGCTAGATCATTAACAACTGGTGGGCAATCTTGATATCTGTGAAAAAGTAAAATATTTGTATTATTATTTATTATCATATATATGTGACCATTCAAGTCAATGATCTTGAATCTTGATTTTGAAGCTGAATTGAGGAATCTGCTGTTTAAAAACTATTTTGGTCCTGTGCAACATCAGTTCCAGCTGTGGAGACATCGTTACTAGAGTTGAAACAATTAATCGATTACTTATTGATTACAAAATGAATTAATCATAGGTTTGTGGACTAAACAAGACATTTGAGAACATTATCATTTCCAGTTTTGACAAACACAGATCAACATTTTTTAAAGTTTTCTGATATTTTATGGACCAAATGATTAATCAATTAATCAATCAAGAAAATAATCCACTGATTGATCGATTATGAAAATAATCGTTAGTTGCAGCTCTAATCGTTACTGATTACTTCTTTTAAAAGGTACAGTTATTTATTAACTTATTTGGAATGCATATATATTTTAGATACTGCATATTTATTCATTTAAGTATTGAGCTGTCCTTGTGTGATTATAATTATGAGTTGACATTGACAATATTATTTAAACAACACTTACAGGCTGTCTGGTCAACCTGCATTTTGTGTCTACACTGCAGTGCAGGGCTGTTTTCTAAATAAATATAATGAGAACTAATTATCTAATACATGATTCAAGATTGTATTTGTCATTTACAATTATAGTGCCTGGACATTTTTATGCAGGCTTCTTGAGTAAACAGTATCCAAAAGTAATACTATAAAAGTATTTAGTAACTATAAAATATATGAACAAAACCTTAAAAACTATAGCATGCTATGAAACAAAAAATTAAAATTAATAAAATTACATTGTAGGTAGTAGTGCACATTGTACATTTAAATTGCACTTGTTTAGATATATTGCATAAGTCTTTACTTTTCATTCATTTGAGTGCATTCGCCAATTCATTCTAGTGCATTTAGTGGCTTTTATCACGTTTGTGAGAGCATAAAATTTTTACATTTTAAATGATTAAATATTAATCGGATGATGTCGATTATTTTGAAAATGCCTGATTGACAGCTACATCACACTGTTTGTGTTCACTGATCTGTGTGTCAGTTGTTATTATTATTATGAGAAGACACTGACAAATAGTTAGTACTTTAAAGTGTCAGTGGAAAATAAACACAGGGCTGTCTGGCTGTTTGACAGCACTGCTAACTAACTCACTGACAGCCTGTGTTTCTATGGCAATGAAAAGTCTTGGACCAGTTAGCTGTGTCAGCATGCTAACTCTGTGAGCTAGTTAGCTAGCGTTCCATCCAAATGAGTGTGGTACTGAAGCATGGTTACGGAGGAAGGCGTCATCGCGCTAACCCGGGGTAGCCAAGGATGTGTTAGCTAAAATTCACGCTCTGTCAACAGCAACAGAGACTATTGTGTGACACCGCGCTGCCGCTCACGCACCTGGCTGTCGAGCTGGCTTTGGGTCTGGCCTTGGGTCTGGGTCTGGCTTGGCAGGGTGAAGTCGGTGAAATCGTACTCGGAACCCTGGGTATCCGCTCCAAGCAGGTCGGCTTCCTCGGTGTCCAGGAACGTCAGAGTCTGCGAGCTGGGCCCGTACGCCTCCACACTCATGTCTGTGTCGCCTTGTTGACGCTGTTTCTCCGCTTTCAAGGAATATTCCACAGGCTGCTGTTGCTATTCCAAGAGAAAATGAATAACGGAGACAGAGATGGGAAAATGTCAAACGGCGGTGCTATGAGATGGAAGGGGAGAGCGCTTCGTCTGTGGCTGCGTTCCGTTAGTCTCCGCCCCCCTGCAAGTTTCCTTTCCTCCTTCACTACCACTGGTCTTCTGCGGGAAGTCACTTGTAGGGGGCGAGGGAAGGGAAGGAGACAAGTGAAAATGTGAACTGAACGTTTATTATGTAACAAGGTCAAATCTTTAATTTCACCCCATACAACATATTTTTTTGCGCGAATGAGCCGAGACAGAACTTCAAATAGTATTATATATACACATATATGTATATATATATATACATATATATACATATATGTATATATATACATATATAGATAGACATATTATATACATAAGAGGAGAAAGACACTTTCTATTTGCTTTTATTTTGATTATTTCTTATATTCCGGTCTTTATTTTCTAACTTTAGCCGTGAGTCTTTGATTTTCTTTTCATGTCTTTTTTTCAAATTAAAACTTTAAAATTACTCATTTGTAGGTTTTTAAAGATTTTATCCACACATCGTTGACCTCGAACTTAAGACTGCGTCTTATTTTGAAAATAACAGGGTTACGTTTTAGTGTGGACAACCAAATTGGTGCCTTTTACTCTGAAAATTGCTGTGTAGACATACAGGAAGGAACAGGTACTTTTTTATTCATCTGGCATGAAACATTAAAAACTTTAATCATTATAATTTTCTACATTACATTTTGCTGAAGTAAAGATCAAACTGAAGGTGAACCTGTCGTCTCTGTCCATCACAGTGTCACGCAAAGTTTATGAGCCGCAGTTAAACCAGTCCAGGGACACAAAAATCTATATACCAGGTATGAACACAACGACGTCACAGTCGAACTGTGAACAGTCCTCAGTCGACCAGTTTCTGGCGCAATAATTGTCTCAAAAGCACAGCTAATTGTTCAGTATGTCCATATTCTAGGGCTGTGTGTTGTCGCCCTCAGACGAGTATACAAATTCTTCCATTTGCCAAATTATTCAACAAATGTTTTATTTGTACTGTACAAGGAAAAACTAAATTAAAAAGTACAATATGTATAAATAAATGGTAATCACAATGATTACAATTAGAAACTTTTCAAAAATGAGATTATTCATTATTAATTGGGACAAAATATTTTCATTTCAATTTGTTAACAATGTTGTGCTACATTTTTTCCTAACATACACATTTCAGCATGTTTCTGATTTTTACAGACCTCAAAGCTCTGAAGTTTGGGAAGCTCTGACATTCAACCTGAGTACAAAGTAAATTTTGTTTCACAGAATAGGTGTTTTTGATAACACCTATTAATAACCACAAATCTTTTTTTTTTCTTGATCGTTGTATGGAATATTAACATTGTAAATTCTCTCTCTCTTATGTCCACCACTGGAACTTTCTAATCATTTGCTGAAAATGTAGTTCAGCTCTGAGGTTCTTATAAATCCACTACAGGTTTGGAGACATAATGAAATGGATTTACTCTTGTATTTAAAAAGTTGGATAAAAATTGTTCAATGTGAAATATTTGAACTATCCATTTTGGGATCAGTCTTCCTTCTTTAGCTTAATGCAGTTAAACCTCCTTTAATGTTGGAGCAACATCGTGATCCTTCTCTCTGTCCTGCCCTGAACTATCAGTTCAAAACGAGTTCAGCAGGTCTGTCTTACTGTGATGTACAACACCCAGTGTTATCATAACTCACCCGGGTACAAAGGAATCAGAAACGTAATAAAGAACCACACACAGCTAATGCAGTGCATACATTCCTCAACAGACTGCATTATCCGGTGTGTCTTCAGTGATCACTCACTTCACATTTTTTTTCCACCAACTTTTGACATTTCAAACCGCAATAAAAACACAAAAGGAAATGTCAAATCAAATTCATCTTCCTTTAAACAATGTTTGTTTTATGACTAGTTACTTGGTGTGGTTACATTTATTATGCAATTATTTTCTTTGCTGATAGTATCACTCCAGGCCTGGAGGTTGTGTTTAAGGGGCAAATTAGCTCAATTAAACAAAATATAAAATAAAATAAAGGATATCTCTATTCACTAGAAGGAGAAAGCTCTCAAACACAACCTATATGCTATATCCAAATTGCCATGTTTCTGTTGTATCTTGATCTAAATATAGATTTGTAGTGATGGGTCATGTGGATTGTGCTGCTAGAACTATTTAATTAGCAGTATTAGTGGTTAAAAACATATATTAAAAACATAAAATTTCACTTTATGCAGGACTTGAGCTCAGATGACAAACAAATTAAACCTTTAGTGCATTACAGTGAAGTGTTTTAGTGTTTCAGAGCTTCAAAATAGCTCTGCTTTGCAAAGTTACACTACACACACAGACACAATGAGTTAATACAACTGCAAATACTGATTGCATATGCAATATAATATTCCCTGAGATAAACAAGTGAAGATAACTGTGGATTAGATCTAATTTCTCTTGTTATAAAAGGTGACAATGACCTAACTCCAAGAATTCATACCAACAGGACTGGTATAAACTGGTAAGAAGTTAAAGTAAGTGCAGATGTTACCACACACAGTGTGTCACTATATAACTTACAGTTATAGACACACAACTTTGTGAGGTTTTTACCTTATGTAATAATAATAATAATAATAATAATGATAATGCCCAAAAAGGTTGTTGAGTTGAGATCTACCTAATATCCACTGGTGACATCATAGATACAGTATATTCAAACCCACATTTGCACAGAATGACGACAAAAACAGAAGCTGTTGTCAGGGTGTTCAGACACAAGTTGACAACACATGGTAAATTTATGGCATTAATATCTGGTCTTCAGTCAATCTGAAACTATACTGTGGATGTTGCATTGATTAAATCATGACGACAACCCAGTGGTCCCGTTTTTTTTAAAGTCTCCAGGTTGTGAGACGGGTCACTTTTTTTTAGAGGCCATGCTCGTGTTGATGCGTACGATTGCAGAGCTCATTGTGTTTTACGCTCCTCCTCAGTACAATCCAGCTCCAGTAGGCTCAGCATCTCCTGTACGACAGCCTGAAGGGCTCGGCCCAGGTCCCGGCTGCTGTAGGGTTTTCCTAAAGGTGGCACATGGACGAAGGCAGAGTGGCCCCGCCCAAGATACAAAGACGTGTAGTAGGTGTAGTCACACAGATACCTGGCAGAGGCAAGGAAGGGCAGTTATATTATGCAAAGTTCTGTACGGTCACATTCCTGCTTAATCAAACCGGTGTGTGAGACAGAGGATGAGAGGAAGACATTTCACGATGAGATAAGTAATAAAACAATCTTGGTTATCGGTTAAAGAGATATCTATTTTAATTTAAAGTAAATGCGTGCATGGATATTTGTGATAGGAAAAAAACATAATATGCAAATTGTGTCCTTGCAGTAATTAATAATAAGTAATTAAGTAATAAAAAATTACAGTGGGAATAATATACAACTCCTTATGTGAACGTCTTGGGGGGTGTGTTCATAGGTAATAATATAATATTAATAATATAGAAGTCACAGACTAGACCATTTTTCTTTTTGTTTTGTTCAGGAAAAACAAGCCAAGTTCATCAATCTTTTTCATCAGATTACCTATTGGTTGTGCTGAAAAAAGGATATAAGACCCTCTATATTGTACATTCTTATGTGTGTATACATTTTAACATAGTAATGGAAAAAAGCAGCCTAGACGCTCTGTTAAGTAGGCTTTGCAAAGTGACTTGAATAATGTCTTTAAATGTGTACAGACAGTGTGCATGTGCGAGTAAAGAGAAACAGACCTTCCAGCGTCTTTAGATACAGACACGGTCACCCCAATGTCAGAGTCGTTGACCCTTCTGCAGACTAACTCCATGTCCAGCACTGAGTCTATACAGTCGGATCCGTTCTCCATGCAGCACTGAGACGCTGGGCAGAAGCTGCAGTTGTCCAGGCGTCTGTAACCCCTGTTGTGGCCGCACTGCTCCAGAGTGACTGTGGTCGCTAATCCAGAAACACCAACATGGACTACTAACTGTTCACAGGAGGACCACAGAGGTTAGTTTGAGGTTGTCGCTGTGGTTTAATGTGCAGCGTTGTGCGTTTCATGTTGTGTAATAACACCTGTGGCTGCAGCTCTTTCCACAGTGATGGCAGCAGCCTCTCAACAGCCTGGTAATCGACAGGTACCTCACGTACATACAGTTCTACAGCCTCGCCCAGTCCTAATTGTTCCAATTCCTGTGAGCAAACAAACTGTACACTTTATGAAGTACTAGAGTGTCATGTCTGCCATTTAAAGACTCTGGGGACATGTTGGAGTTTTTCTGTTCACACTTTATATTTTAATGAATTTTTGCTCTGCATTTTAGATTTTTCATCAAAGTTTCAATTTTACTTTATTGAGTATTTTCTCTAGATTTACTTTATGCCTTTGTCTGTATTCAAATATAATTCTGTAGGTCTCAGTCTTGTATTAATTAATGTATTAATCTGATTTTTATGTTTGCTTTTGCACCGTACCTCAAAGAGCATAAGGATATTTGTTCGTATGACTCTCAGCCATATCCAACATCCAACCTCACAATGTTCATGATGGGTCCAAAGCAAGGGAACTCTGTGACCTGTGTTGTGTTGTTTTTTAATTATTATGATTTCTCCCAAACTCTGACAGATTAAAGAAGCAAATCCCACAAATTAAACATTGAACTGGCACCTTTGTTAAACATGGACAACCTGGTTACTGATTACCTGCACTGCCACCCAGCTGGAGTTTACTGCGTGTTCTCCAAAAGGCTCAAAGCCTGCAGAGGGGGGAGGGAGGGGGAGAAACATGTATAAAAATGATTCATGTCTGTAGCAGTGGTACAGTGTACAGTGTAGCAGGGTAAATAAAGACTCACTGCATATGCTTATCTGACATGGGAAGCTGTGATAAGGCGCAATATAAAAGGAGACTCTTAATTCAAAGTCTAAAGGTTGCATTGAGTTAAACATTAATTGTCGATCACCGTTGACAGAGAGATGCAGGATGTTTCACAAATGTCTATCACTTATTGTAAAATGGAGACTCCTCCAGAGTCCTGATGCATTTAATGTTATTTAATGTCATATTTAATGTTAATGCTAAAACAGGAGATGGAACTTATCTCCCCTCACTCCTCATAACCCACTGCAGAGAATTATGTTTTTTAATGAACATATTTAAAAAACAAACCCAAGTGCAGCTCAGTATCAAATTGAACTCCATTAAGCTGTAAAAATCGTTTCAGAAGGAATTATCTCTCTCATGCTTCATGTGACAAAAAAAGAAAAGAAAAACAACCTCTCACCTGTTACAATGACTTTCCTCTTATTGGACATTTCCCTCGGGTCTTAACAAAACAACTGTCATAGAGTTAAAATGTGACGCTCAAATGTCTCAAAAATAAATATTCCAAGCTTGACTAGCAGCTGGCGGCTCTCTTCTTCTTCTTCTTCTTCTTCTTCTTCTTCTTCTTCTTCGTCTTCTTCTGGTTCACCGCTCACAGGAAATAACACTCCAAGTACGCGTGGATTATACTGCCATCTATTGTCCCGGCATACACACATACATATACACGTTCACTCACAGCAGTTGACTAAAGTCATAGTGATTAAAAAATGATGAATCAGATCTCAGTTTGGAAAAGTGACTTTTCATTAAATATACATGGACACTGAAAATAATAATCAGAGTAAAAGAGAAGTAAAAATAAAACATATATGTATTCAGTCAGGTTTAAATATATACCATCTTGTGTGTGTGTGTTTGTGTGACTCTTCTCTGGCAGAGCGAGGAGTTAGAGTGTATTTTACACAAACATCTGACACACACACACACACACACACACAGTTACCTGGGTTTAGAGGACAACACTCTCTCAGCCTCTCTGAGCCATTCTAAAGGAACACCTCTTTTTTTTCATTCTTTTTTTTTTCCATTCCTTTTCGCTCTCTGCAGCCCACGCCCCTGGTTTGCAAAATGACTCACACATTCTGGACACTGCATCCTGTGAGGCTCCGAAACTGGCACGGAGGAGACATTTGATTTTCTTGAAAGACTATTATGCGGTGAACATTTCCAATTAATGAAACCTTTGTCTTTTGAGACGCTGAGGATTCAGAGATTTACCTCTGAATCACATCGCACCACAGTGTCACACCTACACACACACACACACACCACCTACACAACCTGCACTGCAGTTGTTACAGCAGCTTCAGCTTCTTCTCCCCTAAACCCAGTCACCTCTCTCTCACTTTCTCTCTCTCCAACTGCCTGCGTCACTGGCTATGTTGGTGTTGCCATGGAAACTAATGATGCCCTCTCTGCTCTGTGGTGCTGATGCAGACAGTCTGCTGACGTCCTCATTGCGTACGGGTGGAATAACAATATTCTACTGTAGTTTCCACCACAAGGCCAAACTCAGTGCTGATGTACTGCATTCTATTCTATTCTATTCTATTCTGTTCTATTCTATTCTTTTTATATTCTCCCACTTTGTTCTATCTATTCTAGGTCCCATTTTATTCTACCTTTAAACAACAGGTAGTGTATTCTTGGTCTAAAGTGCATTTACAGTGTTTATACACTATTGTGTTATCATAAAATAATAATGTATGACCATTTCAGTTAAACCATGAAAACAGTGTGTGTGTGTGTGTGTGTGTGTGTGTGTGTCAGTACATTAATGTACTTTCTCTCACAGAGAACACGTGGCTTCCTCATTCCACTGTCACTGTGTCCTTCCCTTTTTTCGTTCATGCTCAATTTACCCTGAAATATTTTCAGCTTGAGGCGATGTAGCACCTAATTTCACCTCTCTCTCGTAAAGTCTGATCTAATCTAACCTGTTTAACTCAGAATGTATACACTCAGTCGACACTTCGGTTCGATTCTTATTCCATTCCTTCTTTAGTCGCTTCCCTGGCCTGAGCTGGAGAGTCTTTTCAGAAGTGCCTGCTCCTCTGTTCCTCCTTTTCTTGCCTTTCGCCTCTTACACCTTCCCCGCCCAGTCTCTGCTCTCTCTTGGCGACCCTGGGCTTTTTTATGCTATGACATCAAACCACAATGCATTGCACTGTTTGTAGTTTACCTAGAGTCTCCATGGCAATAAAGACCGGCTCGGCCCCTTATTCAAATTGAACCGGAAATCCACGTCATTTTGGGCCAATCTGCGCGCTCTGGAGTGACATAATGGAATTTTTAGGGCTAGAAAGCGAGCGAGGTCTGGCGCTGCGCATAGCAGTCGTGCCATTGGGAAAAGACAATATCAGCCGCGCGCTGAGGAGAGACATAGCAGAGATCCTCAGCCACAACAGCCGCTGAAGTGGTCGCCTGAAAGAGCGGCGGATATTATACACACACTCACACGAAGGATATCAGTGAGCAGGGACACAAAACAACAAGGATCAGCTGATTTCCTCATGTTTGGACGCGTCTGGTCAACAAACGTTAATGCGTAACGCTCAACACTCCCTCAAGTGAGGGTGTAGAATGGAAACAACCCTCTATCCAGGCAGCGAGGTGAACACTCCGAGGGTTTCCAGCACCTTTTCCCACAACACGATGATGAAGAAGGAAGTCAATCTGAACCTGGACCAGAACTCCGAGCTCAAATCCAACCCGCTCCGAGACACAGACGGACTCCTCAACTCTCCAGACTTGGCACTCTTGAAACTAACCTCTCCGGACCTGGAGCGCCTGATCATCCAGTCCAACGGCCTGGTCACCGCCAACAACGCTAACACGAACCCTTCTTCCCAGTTCCTCTACCCGAAGTCCGCCAGCGACGAGCAAGAGTTTGCGGAGGGTTTCGTCAAAGCGCTGGAGGATCTTCACAAGCAGAACCAGCTGAACGAGGCGGGCTGCGTCTCCGTGGACAGACTGGAGCTGCTCGCCTCTTCTAACGCCGTCGGACCCGTCGGGCTCCAGACCTCAGACCTGCCCGTGTACACTACTTTGACCGGTTATGCGGCGAGTCCGCTCGGAGCCACCACCATCAACTACTCCACGGACACCATCCCCTTCCCGCCGCCTCCGTCTCATCTGGCCAGCGCTCAGCAGCAGGCGGCCGCTGCGGCTGTGCTGTCACGACTCCAGTCCGCCGGTGTGGTGAAGGACGAGCCGCAGACCGTACCGGACATGCAGAGCTTCGGGGACAGTCCGCCACTGTCTCCCATCGACATGGACAACCAGGAGCGCATCAAGGCGGAGAGGAAAAAGCTGCGGAACAGGATAGCCGCGTCCAAATGCCGCAAGAGAAAACTGGAGCGGATCTCCAGACTGGAGGACAAGGTCAAGAACCTGAAAACACAGAATACAGAGCTGGCCTCCACAGCCAGTGTCCTCAGAGAACAGGTGGCCCAGCTGAAGCAGAAAGTGATGAACCATGTCAGCAGTGGGTGTCAGCTTTTACCAAACCAGGTCCAGGCTTATTAAACCCCAGTTGTGGTGCTCTTCACGGGCGCTATATGAACATGTTTCGAGGACGTGTTTCAAGGATCATTTTGCCTTTTATAACCTAAAATCCTCTACAGAGACCCTAATGTGAGGCCACTGAGAATGTGTCCTGCACGTGGAAGGCTGTCATTGGCATTGCACTGTACTGAGGTGAACGGGACAAGATGAGAGCTGCACGTCTGTCACCTGGAGAATGACAGCTCCATCAGCAGCATGAACGTGGTGCAGCCTCCTCAGACTCGTGGAAGTCTGGCAGTGCTATGCAGCAAACTTAAATGTCTTCATGTGTTGTGAAGCCATGTAGCCAAAAAACAAACAAAAAGAAAACAACTGCTCTGGCCTGGTGTAGGATGGCATATATCTGTGTGTAAGCTGGACAATCTGAGCAGGAGAGAAACCAAACACCAGGGTGTCACCAAGTGCTGTCACCCACCGTGTAATATAATGCCTTACTTGTTTACAAGCACTTAACAATGACAAAATATAAATATTTTTTATTTTCTAAAACATTTCTTATTTTAAATATGGTCTTATTTGTAGTCGTTCCTCCTTTATTTTGCAAAAAAAGAAATTTAAACTCTGCATGTCTTGTCGCATTTTGTGTACAGTTACCATTGTATTTTATTTTTTTTTATTATGGTGGCTGCTGTGTAGTTCTTCGGTCACAAGACGACCATGAATGTATGTGTACCTGTACTGAATAACCATGTGTATCCATATGTAATGGACATTCAAGTCTCTAGCTGACATTTATTAAATTCACTACATTACTAAAGCTTATGTTTTGTTACTAAGAGGCACTGCTTGCTTTGCTTTACTTATTACTTAAAACCTCTTTTCATGCACAGTTGATACTGTGAGTGTTGCATTAAGAGCAGTACAGGAGCTGAACCAAACCATAGATGGTCAACTTCTCAATGGGCAGAAAACAGGACATTATAGTAATATCATGCCCTCTGGTGGGCACAATAAACCTTCTGAACAATTTCTGAAATATCACATGCTCTTCCTATAAATGTGCTGACCTTTGAGTGATCGTTGAACCAACACAAAACTCCAGCATTTAGACTTTTGTTTATTGATTCCTCATTTTTAGCAAATCTGGCATTACAGAGTTACAGCACAATTCACACAACTAATACCCGACGGTCAGAAAAATTCCTATTTACAGAGTTTATGACAGAGAGGGAGAAAAGAGAAGGGGTTGAACAGGATCGACATGTGTTTCTCAGCCATCTGTGAGATCACAGCAGTAGCAAAACATAATTTAAATAACAAAAATCAACAGCCATATGCAATGTAAGAATCGTCACTTTGTTTAATGAAGTGTTCAGAATATTCAGATTACTCCCAAAACCATTTCTCCCCTTTTGACGCTATAAAGCACTACTAGACAAGTTTGTCAGTACAAGTCTGTACAGTGTGTGTAACAAACTCTTTTTTTTTGGCTCCTAACTTATCATCGAGATTCTTTGGAAAGAAGAGTTATTATTATTAAGTCTGCCTTCACACACCCACGTACAGCTCAGTATGTGACAAACCTTCAGCAGGGTTGTACGTTGCTAAATACTTGGGTGTGGAGAGAAAGAACTGCTATTGCTCTGCGCGTCGGCTCCTACACTACCAAGTCTTGAAAGTTACATAACTCGTATCAAAAGACAAACCGACTTCCCACCAGAACTGTGTGGATGTGATAAGAGGCTGTCACACTGGAATGTTTGATTTTCCTCTTGAGGAAGCAAGTTAAATGTTGTACTTACTGTAAACACTAAAACTATTCAGTTTAAGCAACTGAGTACGATTGAACAGCTCATTAAAAATCCAAGTGCTGATAGCAACGCATAATCTAGTGAAGAATACTATCTTTAAAATAAATTAGGTTATAAATAATACAAAATAAATAAGATCTATTTTGAAATAATTTAGATGTTGCCACGGCACATCTTTGAACCGATTTGCAGACACAAATTTGTACACGAGCAGACAAATCCCTAACC
Organism: Solea solea; assembly: GCF_958295425.1. Classification (NCBI taxonomy): domain Eukaryota; kingdom Metazoa; phylum Chordata; class Actinopteri; order Pleuronectiformes; family Soleidae; genus Solea; species Solea solea. The sequence goes on along the minus strand of NC_081134.1, from coordinate 9,144,439 downwards.
ATAGCATCAGAGAGAGGGAAATAAAAGTTACATTCTGAAATTTAGCGTGCTTTAAAATATCATGTTCCCCCTGAAAATAAATATGAAAACATCCTCTAAAATTACACATTATAAGAAACTAGGTGGAAGGTGATGGCGAAGCAGTGCTCTCACTGAATCTCATGCCTCTCTAGTGAATGCATGGTGCAAACTGTATGCAGTGAATGTAAGTTAATACAAAGAGAAGGGGGCAATGGGCTTATCATGTGAAGCCCCTTAGCGCCACTTGGTACTGAAACTATCAGACAGATGGGTTTTAAATTCAGCCAGTAAATCACACAGCCATCCAGTCAACCATCACATGTTAAAACACAACAACATGCACCTCTCAGTAAGAGACAGGTAGAAATCCAATGTCCCTAAATCATTGAAATTGTATAATAATATGTTAGTTATATGTTTTTTTTAATCTATTCATTTATAACTTTTATACACTCTCCGCTGTGTAATTAAATACATCCCTTATGATTTTTATTTTGTCTTAAAAATAGTAACAAAAGTTAAAAAAAAAAAAATTAAATCTATAGCCCCTGAAGCAAACACTGCCGCCCTCTCACTAACAGGGGCCCACGACGATATGCATGACTTTTGCTATTCTCGCACTTGTACCTAAAATTAAACGTAAACTTTCAAAACTGACCCTGTTCGAACGACAAACTTGGACCACGATTATCTGTAAAAACTCAACACTGGGAAGAATGAGACATGCTCAAAACCAAAAAAAAAACAACCCACACAAAAACGATTATAAAGAAACATCAACTCTATCCACAGCAACAAATGTATGTTCTCAATGGGACTACACGTTAAACAACGGCAAATGTTTGTTATCCATTTAGGTTTGAGGCATTAGTGCTGAGTGGGACCTGGAGGTGGAGGAGAATAGCTTTCCCTGCACAACCTTTAACAAGTAAACCCCAATTGCAGAAGATATGATGCAGCCTCAGCGTTGTGTATATATGTGTATGTGTATGATTTTGAAAACAAAACAAAATGGAAATTTGGGATTGTTGACACCTTTGATGTACATTCCTCACCCCATTGACTACACGACCTCCATCGCATATCTCCTGCGTCACACATGTAATGAACAAAAACAAATGTGAATGACATCTTGAATAAAAACACCACACTCGAGGGGAAAAAGCTGGCTTTTGTGGACGTGGTGTAGTGAGCAGGGTGGAGAATGAAAGCAGTCAGGTTGTGTGACTCTGTATGGCAGTGTTAGTTTGTGATACATAAGTGTGTGTATGTATGTATGTATGTACTGTGTGTGTATGTATGAAAGAGAAAGCGTGAGATCAGTGTGTATTTCAGGACAGCAGTCAAGTGTGTGAAGTCGTGTTTAGCAAGCACAATCCTGATGGGGCCTTTGAGGCTGCTCGTTAAGCTGTGGCCCCTGTTTAGCTCCGGTAACAGTGGGGTCGTTGTTGTCCAGGCTCTCGGCCATCCTCTCACAGATGATGTCCACCAGCCGCTCGAACGTCTGCTTCACATTAATGTTATCTTTGGCACTTGCTTCAAAGTACTCAAAACCTGATGAGAAGGACAACACAGGGAGTCGTTACAGTTGTTGATCCCGTGTGAAGCTGATCCAGTGAAGTAGTAATGTTAGGACACATCTCTGATACAAGATTCATGTTGAGTATTTCTGAATGAAATTGATCTCTAAGTAATCAATGACGGTCAAATAGCTTGTTTCCATCATGGTACAGTATGGTACGGTTTGGAGTGGGAAAGCCCTCTCTCTGTCAAGCTTGCGTTTCGACTGAGAATAGTACCTTTACTTGGTAGGTGGCAGTGAGATACGTAGCGTGACGTTGTACCGGTGCGACAACAATGAAAAACGACTCTGAACGCGACACAATGGACAGCAATGGAGCAGCTTGTTTTTTTTCTGCTCAGTTTGTGGCTGTTTGTCTCAAAAAGACATCGAGCTTTGTATGTGAATAGAGTGTGGGTCTTGAAGAAACACCGGTCGCAAACAGTGATGCTTTTCTATTGCCCAATCAGCTGACTGTCCTGGGTCCAGATCCTGAAGGATCTGACTGAAAAATGGAACGGTTGGGGAATTTTTTTTGGAAAAAACTCAAAAAATTACGTACCACACTGAACCGTTCGGTGGAAACACGGCTAAAATGCCTGACACTAAGCTGAGTCTTTTCACTCTCAAGTTATACCTTTTTGATGATCATAATTTACTGATTCATTATAATAATTGAATTCATTTAAATAATCATTATAAACGGGGATTCCTCACTGGTCAGTAATGAACAAGAAAGCTGCTGGCATCAGGCCACTGATAGAAGGCTGAAGGTCACACTCGCTATGGTTAAATGTGAAGTTACCAACTCATGACGCTGTTGGCATCACCTTTAAAATCGCTAATTTATGTGCTCTATAATCCCAGAGACAATGTCAGTCAGGCTGCAGTCACAACCTCGTCTCCATTAATACAGTAAATGAGGGATAAAAAAAAACAGCTGATGTCACAGAGGCGTCACCTAGGTTACAGTCTATTGGCTTGAACAACACAACAAAGCACGGTTTATCCAGACGCTTATTCATACCTCAATACTGACCAATGAGGAACCGGTCCCTAATTTTCACTAAACCATATAGATCCACAGTTGTAGTGTCCAGTCGTCTCTGACCAGCTGACTCACCCAGCTGTTCTGACAGCTGTCGACCTCTCTCTGGAGCCACAACTCGTTCATCGTCCATGTCACACTTGTTTCCCACCAGGAGCACCTGAGCATTGTCCCATGAGTATGTCTTGATCTGAGTTGACCTGTAGGCAGAAACAGAACAGGGTGGTCAGCTACATGCTAGGGTTGAGCACCCTGACAAAATTGAAAGAATTGTGATATTTCAGATATTCAGACAGATATTGCAAATGCAATTTGATTCCAAATATGTATTTTTGGAGTCATGGTTCAGTACAATATTCACTGTGTAATAGATTTGAAATGTGTCGGAGCCTAAGCTCACGTCACTGTCAAGACGGTAACTACTCCATGAGAACGTTAAAACTGTTTCCAACATGTCTGAATTACATTTTGTGATCTGCGATTTCCTGTCTTCATACACACAAGACATGCATACTAAGTTTGACCCTCACCAGTCTTGCACAGCATTGAAGGATTCCTCGTTAGTGATGTCATACATGAGGATGAAACCCATTGCTCCTCTGTAATAAGCTGTGGTGATAGTCCTGTAGCGTTCCTGGCCAGCAGTGTCCTACACAAAGACACATGAAGTGTTCATTCAATTAAACACAGTATTACTGGAATAATGATACGAGTTTGACATTCACATGAAAACATACACAAAACAAAACAGGAATGCTGATCTTAGGAACAAGGATTCATAGACCATGGATGGTTATGTCCATGTAGTAAGAAGCACTACAAAAACACAATCGTGTGTGGGTAGGTTTTGCATCTTTCAGTGTAAATAACTTTCACCTGCAAACAATTAAAGGCTGTGTATGTTCCTCTTGATGGTTGGTTTAACATTCCGCCAAACTCCCATGAGCATTAGGTATTCCTCTGGTGTTGCATGTAATAAGCAATTGGTCCAAGGGTCAGACTTTATGGCTCATGTTAAGTACACTTCAAGGGTATTGCTATTACACACAGATGAAGTGACTCTGGAGAATGAATAGGCCAGTTTCACAGCTGGGAGTTGTTAGAGATACGTGATAACAGAGACTGCTTCGGTCACAGCTGTCGATGTGATGCGGCAGCAGCACGAAGAACACGTATTCGTATGAAGACGTGACTCCATTCTGGTTAATCAGATCTTGTTTTTTGCAGGCTTTAAGATGACTCATTGTCAGTCATTGTCTAGATACTGTTGCTTTACAGTGCAACAGACATTTTTTAAAGAGTAAAATGGCTATTTAAACACACAGTGTGCAATAATTTCTGGTGCTAGGTGTCTCTCAATCAAAACTATAACAAAAGTATGTGCAGTGAATGGCAAAGAGTAGTCACGATCCATTAGGGACAAATACACACAATAAAATGAAAAAAAAAACACAAGACAACAAACTGACTAACAAGTAGAACTTAATGTCCTTGTTCATAGTGAACATTCTGATGCTTCATAGTGGATTTGCACCAGAAGCTGTAGCAGAGACGGCAAAGTGGATGATATCATTAAAAGACCACCATAATGAAATGAGTTGTTAACTTGAATAGATATACTAATTTCTATAGATTTAAAGAGTAATGGAACATTTTGGCTAATGTCTTTAAAAAAGAAGAAGAAATTGTTTATGTAAATAATCATTAGATGCAGCCTTATATCATGGCCCAATTATATTTCTTAATACCTGCATCTGAATTTCAGTATACTTTATTAACAGATTGAAGTTTGAAGGCCCTGACACCAGGACAGGACAGATAAAGTCAGTTAAATGTGTTAAACCATGCTCAACTTCCTCACCCAGATCTGCAGCTTTATCCTCTTGTCGTTCCTGTATATGGTCTTGACCTTAAAGTCAATGCCCACTGTACTGACAAAGGCTGGTGTGAAGGAGTCATCTGCATAGCGGAAAAGGAAGGATGTCTTTCCTACGCTGCTGTTGCCGATGATGAGGATTTTAAACATGTAATCAAAGTTCTGGTCCGAGGTCTCCTTCTGTCCGTATGTGGCATTTGCAGACGCCATCTATGCAAGGACAGAGATCACACAGTGTCAGTTACAAGATGTTTAAAGAAACAATGCTCTTATTTACCCAGGCTGGAGCAAATACAAGTAATGCCTTACAGCAGTGGCACAAAAAGTCTTCATGTTTTTCCCTCAAAATGACGATGCCTACAGTCTTCCTTTTAAAAAACCTAAACACAATTGTTCATTGATTACAACTGCGACAAGGTGTAACTCATTACAACACCACCACCACAAACTACTGTCACTAAAACACAACATATGTAGACACTTTGTATTTTAATTAATAAAATTGTGCAGGTACTGTATTTATGACATGCATTCCTGATATTGTATGAGGAATATTTGACTGCTACACGTAGTTGGTGAAGATATTTGGTGAAAATGATGGTTACTGTCCTACTTTAGGATATGAATAAACAGTCTTTATTAGATCGACTTTGTTGACTGACAGTGAAATCTTCATCATATCAACCATAACCACACCATAACCACATTCAACAGGCATGAAAGAATGAAAATGCAAGCACAGAGAAAAAAAAAGATCAAACAAAATAGTCTGAGACTAGTTTCGACTGACACAGCAGATTTAGAGATTCTCTGCCTGACATAACACAGACATTAACAGCTCTGAACCCCACAGATCTTAAACAGCTGTGTTAACCATGAGATAACATTATGCAGAAAAACTGTGGCGTTGTATCACAGAGTGAGATGTTACACAAATCTGAGGGGGAAAAACAGAACACATACATACACAACTTCATACACAAGGTTTGTTTTTTTATATAGTTGATTTATCTAAATAGTCCACAATGGACTAAACTAAAAAACATCTTTTTAGTTTTGAGGTTAAATGAGGGCTTAGGTTGAGGTGAGGGACATTCAGCTGCAACATACAACTGCACTAACATGTTTAGCAGCATTTTTATTTGTTTAATTTAAATACATTTTCAATGGAAACCTTACTAGTGGCAACAACAGTAAAGTAATAGATCAAAACACGCTCCCCATATTCTTACACTACATTTATCTCAGTTTGTAAGCCAAAACACACAAATAAAGATGTCATAACACGGTGAGAGTTATACATTAACTGGCAGTAAGGCAGCATTTTCCGACAGAAACACGACAGAAACACGACCGGCTCTGAATTGTTATTATCACTGAATATAAAACCGTTTTGCTACGAGGCTGTGTCAATACAAAGAGTTCATGCTCACTCACAGCCTAGAGTGATTCCACTTCATGTCAATAATACTGGTCGAACAAGCGAGATATATATGTATATATATATATATATATATATATATATATATATATATATATATATATATATATATATATACACATACCCAACGCACAGAAAGCAGCGGAGCTTAGCAGCCGGCTAAGCATCAGCTACACGCAGCCTTCACATCAAGGCAGGGCAGGGAGACAGCTAAGCTAGTCAGGCTGTTATTAATGGCCATATGGTTGGGAAGAATTCACTTAGGCCATGTGTATTTAGAGGAAATAACACTTAAATTAAATAGTACTTCACACCACTATGCTTCTAATGTAATATAAACGACCTGAACCTTCAACCATCAATCCACTTATGTAGCGTCGTTTGCCAATAGTGAATATTTTGACAAATGTTAGCAGCAGGAAAACCTGGGGGGAAAAGCAGGACAAGGTGTGGTGTCATTGTGTTGTTACGCCTAAAACAAAATCCAAGCGACGGCCTAAGACACAGAAGCAATACATATAAGAATGCACCATTATTATTACACTATAGCGTGGTTATCTTTACCGCTACCGCGGCGCACCGTTACGAGTATTAAATAAATTGTGGCACCAGCAGCAGCGGCAGCTAGCTAAGCATCCCAGCTATGTCAAATGAAGGTTACTCTTCCTTATTAACGGCTTCATTTTCAGTCTTAATCCCGGAGCTCATCAGCAAAACATTATAGATATGTGATGCGCTGCTACTGTTAGACCGAACACAGCGCAACAGTGACGCATAAGCGCAGGTTTTTACCTTGAAATGTGTGCGTTGTTTTATCCTCCTTCCTCGGTTGCAGTAGCACTCAGCTTTGCACCTGCAATTGCTCGTGCGCCTCTAGATTGACGGCCACGGCATGAGAATGACTGACAGGAGGAGTGACCAATCACGGAGGAGAGGCTGCTCTTCAAACAAACCCCGCCCCAAACACACCGACGATAGGGAGATGCAGTTTATTGATAACAAATCCACAAACTATATACAGTAAACATCTCCATTTTTACATCTTTATTCTCCACAAGAGGGTCGCGGGCTATACAAATATAACAATATATATTTAGCAGAGGTGGAAAGAGTACTGAAATATTCTACTCAAGTAAAAGTACCACTATTTTGATACAATCTTTCTTAAGTTCAAGTAAAAGTACTGGTCTAAAAATGTACTCAAGTTAAAGTAAAACATTTACTCAGAGTAAAAGTCACTTATTGCTCTGGGATCTCATGTTAATTGTTTTTAATTAAATGCAAGACCAGAGGTCAAACAGTGGTGCAGGGACCTATTGGAACTCCTGCATTGCATTTTTGAGGCACACAAATCCCAACTGCTGAAAAAGTGGTGCAAAACGGCTCAGTAGCGCCCCCAAAGGTGAAACCATAACCCGGTAAGATAAAGCCAACAGGAAGTTGCACCAAATTCCAAAAAACGTGGTGGAAACATGCCACAGCCCAAGACCAAGAAAATAAGTCTATTTGAACCATGGCCTCAACTCAGTTTTGAATTTGGCGTCCATCTTGGCAATTTAAATGTTTTCGTAAATGATCCAACACTTCTGAGCTCATTAATCATACTAACATAAAAATATGTCAATTTATACTAGACTAAAAGTTAGCAAAAGGTCTTGCAGACTCAAAAGGGCGTGGCCACGGTAACCATTGGAAATTTTGGCAAATTTCAACCGTTGGCCATGAAACAGGAAGTGGCCTGTAACTTTGCTGTACAATGACCAACCAGCTCAAAACTTCACATGCACCACCGGTTGACAGGGTGACAGCCCACGCAATACTGCTCGCAGCTTTCATTTCTATATATTATCACATGTAGATGAAATGCCAAAAAAAAGAATGCGAATAAATATGACGAGAATGAGGAACTAAATACAAGAATGCTGTTATAAGTTGTTCAAAGGGCTTTAATTTGGTATCACTGATAAGATAAGAAACAATGCTTAATGCTTGTATTTAGTTTGACTTACTCTTCTTTTGAGGTTTTGTAAATAATACTTACACAGGTGTAAAAATAATAATTACAAAATCAGCCAGTTCTAGAGCGATGTTTACAAAAGCATTTGTTAAAACTTATGGAAATGTCAAATATTTACCTCAAATAAAAAAACATGTTCTAATATGTTATTTTGCATGAACAAATACAACAAACAGGACTTAATCATACATTGTTTCTGTAGATTTTAACATTTACACAATTTAATCCCAGGTTTAATTGTGAAGTACATGTTTAAGATGCTAACAAGGATGTTACAATAAGTAAATGTACATGTAAAATTGCCAGATTAGGTGGAGTAAATTTAAATTTAAATTAGCATTATCTTGGAGACTGTGACCTATGAAATCAAATGATGAAAACTACACAAAACTAAGTGGCCCACGGAACAGAATTATTTACGACAAAAAGTCATTTCAATTATATTTTCCTTTGGAGTTTTGTCATAAAAAACAGAGGACAAGACATGAAAGAGTGAAAAGATTTTCTTTTATTGGCAAGGTATACAGTTCTAGTTGGAGAGAGGGCGAACACACCCGTAGTTAAACAGCAGAGGTCGGATTGTCAAAGCTGCAGTCTCCGTTCATAGCCCATATTCACTGAAATCTAAAACAAATAGTGATCTGCGATGACAGTTGAAGCTGTATGATAAAATTACCTTAACTATTCATGAAAAACATCTCAGATCAGCATGCTGACTGTCTGACCAGATCAGCAGAAACGAGGGGGGGGGGGGGGACAAGGAGAGATGTCATCCATTTCAGAAAATACTGATGGAAATCTGACACTCCACTATTTTTAGATCAAGAGAAACGTGTGAAAGCGTATGTTTGCGTATGTATAACCTTACTTGCACTCATAATGACATTAAATGAGGAGGAAAAAGGCTGAGTAATAGTCGAAATCTGTCCTGGTTTGACATCTCACACATCAAGCTACACACAAGCACAAAATCTCAGACTAAAAGTCTTCTCCTCCTTTGTTTCTGACAGATAAAATAGAAATATAATAAATAAACTGAGCATAATTCACTATGACGAACAATGTACAAAATCATACCATTAGTGACAGGCAGAGGACAGACAGAATCTTCATTTGTTGCGCTGCTGATGAAGCTGTTGTTAAATAGTCCTTAATGTTAAAGGCATCTTTAAGTGTTGGTCTGTTTGGTGCTGTTCATAGCCACAGAAAGGATTGCACAGGTTTTAATCCAGCATGTCAGCGAACTTATCTACGACCAGTAATGTTTTTTATTTTTATTTTCTGATTTACAAAATAGAAATCAGTTTCTCCACAGGCTAGGTTTTGTAAGTATTCCATATACTCCTTCTATGATCTGAATCCCACAGCCAATGTTATGCACTTCAGAAGAGCTTTTTATACAGTCATTTATAAAAAAAAGAAGAAAGAAAAGAAGTGCCTCCAAAAACCAAACTTTAAGAGCTGTAGTGGTCCAGGCTGTGCATTTTAACTCAATTACCAGGCCATTTGCCAACAGAAAAACAGTGAAACAGTCACATTGTACATGTTCAACTGTACCAGAAGTGCAGAACTGGAAAAAGTTCCATAGAAAGTGCTTTGGATTTTTCTTTCTTTCTTTGTAAATACATCAAAAATGTTAACCCAGTCATTCACACACATAGAAAACATGTCACTGTTTTAAGACATCGGTTTAAGTTACTGTTTGAACAGGAAGAGAGACACACACGGGTCAGATTGGCTACAATCAACCAACTTTATCAGTCACTAATGGAAAGTAGCCAGTGGCAAAATGGAAAGTACAGTACGGGTTGTATCATGCTTGCTTGGCACTTGTTTTGTCATTGATTATGTCACTGCGCAGAGCAAAATATCGATCAATGAGAGGACAAAGATGAGAAAAAAATGTGGCACAGGAAACTGTCTCTGAGTCATCTGCTGGGTTTTTACAGTTACAGTGATAGGAACGTCCCTCTGTGCAACACTCGTGCTTCTACTACACTGTCAGTATCAGTCTGGAAATTCACCAGAATCAGTATTTCAGTCACGGGGGGGAGACCCTGTGTTTGTCACATTATGTGGAAACAATCATGGTTCTGGATAGGTAGTGTTTTTTTTTTTTTGCATGATGTTTGTACTGGCTGCTTCACAATCAGTAACAAACTGTTTCTCAGTCTACTGCCTCCAACGAGTTCATGTTTTGGCTCGAGTCCTGACAAACCACAATGAGGGCTGGCAATGAACGGTAAAATGCCAAACTTGAAGGCAAACTGATAAAATGGGTGCCAAATATTCAGGATTTAAAGCAAAAATGATTAGCATACACAAAAAAAAGATAATTAAAGAACAACAAAGCTGAGACTAAAGTGATATTTCGGGTAGTCCAGTACAGTTAAGCACACCTTCCAATGTGTTTTCCATATAGGGCTATGCTAAACACTGCTAAAAAAAAAAAATGAAGCATACACTTAATCATCACAGCCTTAGATTTTCTTTGTGTTCTAGAATTCAGCTGGTTGGCGCTTTGGGTTTCCAGAAATAGATGTCATGTTAAATTTCAAGATTTTATGTGTGATTTAGGTGTTTGCTTAATTTTTGCTGAGCAGTGTATTTGCCTCCAACTCCAGAAGTTCCTCTTGCCGACACTTGGGGGCACTGTATGCACAGCCCATCTTGTTTTAGATGTAATTCTATGACTGCACGACACCACGCTGACCCCAGCTCAGTCCTGCTGCTGACATTATAATTGTTTAATAAGCCAGGAGCCCGAGGTGAAAATTCTAATATGTACTGCAGGCCCATTCATTGTAACCATATCCAAGTAATAAACTTTCCGCATGTGTAACAACAGTGTCATAATGTCTGCTACCTTTAAAGTGTACTGCATACAATTATACGCAGCTTCTTTGTGACATTACTTTTCCTACACTGCCTTGGACTTAAATCTTCCTTTTTTTGTGGCGTAGAGACCTAAATAATGGACAACAAAATATGACAAAATAAAAAAGACAGGTAGATTAGCAAGGTCCCCATACAACTGCAAGCTTGGCAAGACGTTTTACAAGACTTTGTTGCGTTTCCACAATCATTCACCTCTTCCTCACTTTCTTCACAATTACTCCACAAAAGGAAGACGGTACTTTCTGTGTAGTGGATCTTGGGATGGCTGGTGCTAAAATAAACATCTCATCCTTTTTTATAAGTCTGACTGAAAGACACAGAACACAAAGGACCGGTCAGAACGTTGGCTCCCTGTCCTCTCTGAGTCAGTTTTGTCTCCAGTGCAAGTGACTGCGATGTAAAACTGCAGACATTCTCAACACCTGCCCAAACTTCCTTGCTCCACAACCCCAGGCTGTCACCCTGTCCACGGAAACCAAAGGTGGTGGTGTTGGTCTGGAGCAGGAGAAGGTGCAGTGACAAAGGAGCAGGCACCAAAACCAAGACAAATAAACATAAAAGGCCAAAAGAAGAACTTTTAAATTGTGCTATGTGCCAAGTCTCATCCGTGCTACCGCAGAGACCTCTTCCTGGTCAGTTTCTCTTTCTTCTGCCATATCTTTTTCAGAGTCTAAAGAAAACGTCCTGTCTGAATCAGTGGCGAGCGTCTTGGGGAATCGGCGAGTCTTAGCAGAACCAGTTCTGGAAAACTCCGGCTCCCTCCTGCGAGTGCAGCTACCTTCCTCCTCAGGTGGATTCTCTGTATCTGACTCTCCCTCTTCTTCCAAGGTCAAGTCAAACTGAAACTTATCAGTGGAAGTGGAACCAGGTGCTGAAGCTTCACTTGCTGGGGCTTCCTCCTCCTCCTCCTCCTCCTCCTCCTCCTCCTCCTCTTCCTCCTGTCCCTCTGGCGAGGGTGAAGGGCTGTGGGGGATCATGCTCTGATACCACTCTCTGTTGTCCTCTAATGTGTCCAGGATCTCCTGAGCGTCTGGGTGGACAAGGTCAGCCCACGTCTCCCATAAAGGATGAACAATGTAGTCAATGAAACCCACCTGGAAGAGGAACAGGAAGAGGTTTGTTTTTTTTCTCTCCATTTTATTTGTGGCTTCTTTGTTTTAATGTAAGACAACAGTGCTTTACAACAGGTTTCATGTATTAATTACAGTACCTGGTTCTTCTCAATGGAGGCATTGTGTTTGTCACACATGGGGCTTATCTCCATGCCCTTGTCCCTTTCCCTGTCCCCCTGGGTGAAAAACTCTACCATGATGCGGTCTGTCCACTGTCGGTACAACTCCAGCGGTTTGGTGGGATTACTCAGGTCTGCGCAGTGCACCATGTTCTGGAGAACCTGCGGTGACACATGGACAGTGTTTGAATATCAAATTTAAAGTAGATTTGTCTTATTCATTTTCATTTCTCATTCAGTTTTTGTATGAATGTTAACACTGGTTCTTACCTGTATGCGGTCTGAGTAGTTGTCCAGGAGCAGGACTCCCAGACTAGTCACTTTCTTAGTCTCCACCATGGTTTTCAGGTCTGCTAAAAGGTTCATGTGTTTAGACATGTCCGTTGCCAGCACCTGCAGGAACATTGATGAAATTAAATAATTACAAATTACAGTGTGGGAAAAGAAGACAATTCTTATTAAAGGCCCAGTCTGTAACATTTAGGAGGATTTTTTGGCAGAAATAAAATATAAAACCCCTAAGTGTGTCTGGATAGCATTTTGTTTTACAGAGGCCACCATCTTTCTACTGCAGCCAAAGTGTGCCTTTTACAACATCCTTTCTGGTACTCAAATGACACCTTGTAGTTCCCCTTTGTGCTTCTAAAAAGCAAGGGGTGAATGGAGGATTTGTTAGAATCCGTTAGATGTCACTAATTCTTGTACAGTGGACCTTTAAACTGATGACAGAACAGTGCTATCATGTATCATGTGAGACTTACCATGTCAATGGCCATTTTGCGCAGCGACTGCCTCTGTTTTTTGCTGAGGTTCTGAAAGATGTCACAGTTGTCTTCCTGCAGAAGCTTGAAGCCCACTGCCAGATGGTGATTCTCCAGTACCGAGGAGTCATTGTACATCAGGGCCAGCTCTGAGTCTGCAGGCAAAAAGGCAAAACACAACTGTTCACTTCCCTCGCTGTTTAAACAAATACGACCCGACAGAAACGTTTAAAGGCACCTCATCCACACCATTAATTACACTCATCAGCACCCACTCATGTACATATAATCCCTGTGGAGCTGCGCTAACTCACTGGTGTTGATGAGGAACTGATTGGAAACTCCAGGATGATCCACATCATGGATTGCACTGGCAAACAGGGCAGCGAGGATCTCCAGATCAGTAAACACAGCCTGGGAAGACACACACAGTTAAGAACTATCAGTGTATGTGTGTGTGTGTGTGTGTGTGTGTGTGTGTGTGTGCGCGTGTGTGTGTGTGTGTATGTGTGAGCTCTTAAGAACTTTTTCTGGCATAAAAACTGACCAGTTCCTCATTTAGGGTTCTTTTAAGTTAGGGGCTAAGATTTGAATTGAAATAAGGTTAAGCTGGGTTAGGCATTAATCTGTTTATAGTTAAGGTTACGGATAGTTTAACCCTAGGAAGGTAAAAATGTGGAGATCTTGTTGTTTATAGGTTATTATGGTATTATTTTAACAGTCTGGCCCACTTGAGATCATATTGCGTTTTATGTGACCTGGTTTAGGCTCTTCCAGGTGAACGGAGGTCACTGCAGTGCAAACTTGTGTGTGTGTTTGTGCTTATGTGTGTTTGGGGGTCTGACTTTTCTTTTTAGTGAATCAGAGAGACTTCTCTACCTCCAGGGCAGGTGTGGACAGCAGGACGTGTGTAGACTGCACCACATCGGCGGCGTGGATGTTGTTGTGGTAGGCCACGTCAGCATGGTAATGATCCTCCAAAGTCATCATGAAAGTAATGAAGGTGTCTGGCGGAATCTTAAAGGACTTGAGCAGGTCACGTTCCTGCAGTGGAAGGAGAGAAGGGACACATCACACACTTTGAGTCAGTCAAAGCAAAGATAATAAATAATTCATTAACATTCGTTAGTTGCTCATTCATTTATTTACTCTCTGGTTATTCATAAACTGCACCAAGTGTATGTGCCTTTGCAGAAACGTACAGCATGCAAAGTACAATAGATGTGTCACCTGGAATATCGTGTACATGGTGACCGTCAGTGGACGACTTCCAGAATACTCAGAGACCTTAAAGATGTCAATGCCCCATCTGTTTATGTCCTCCAACTCCTGCCAGGGAACATTATATATCATGACAAGGACACACACACACACACAGAACCAGCTGCAGTTAAATAAGTGAATTAAGTATCGGAGAAATCGTCATACCTTGGCTAGGAGCCCTTCCTGGCTGGCACTGACCCCAAAGCGTGGGATGGTGGAGGGGGCAAGGCTGGGGCTGTGTGTAGCCTTCTTCACACCACTGATCTGGGACATAGGTCGCTTTTTCTTGTCCTTCTCCTTGGAGGGCAGAGACATGATGTCCATGTCATGTTGCTTCTCTATCAGATGAAAACGGGTAAGTGTTTAAACCTTTGACTGTCAGTCAAATACATACTTTATGTTTCTGTACAGTGTTTGAATTGTATAAAGCACAGGAGTTTTACCAAGGAAGGTGCTCGAGATGAACTCTGACACTTGGTTCCCCGAACGGCTGGTTTCTGACAGCTGGGTGAGCTCTCGGTTCAGCATCCTCTTGAACTGGAGACACACAAGCACACACAAGCGCAAACACACGCACACGCATCCACCCAACATCCATGAGTTAGATTTGTGCCGATATATTTGAGATTCAGGATTATTTTATTATTTGTCCCAAGGGAAATTTGTTTTAGACGCAAAGGCTGCGTAGGAGCCAGAGCTAAGTTAGTTTTAGTTCAGGCTTAGGCCGTGTCATGTTCCGTTGTCCATGTCATTTTATTGTAAAATTCCCCTCTTATTTCGAAGTCTTTTTCGCTTTTGTCACCTATTTGAGGATCTTCATGCCTACTCAACTGTCAGCTTCCTGTCCCACGTTGATCTCGCGCCAATGCCTTTTGTCACCTATTTGAGGATCTTCGTACCTGTTCTCCTGTTTTGTGAGTCCTGTACGTTACAGACCGGATGGTTGATGCAAGATTTGACTTTTGTTACAATGTAATATACTAACGGCTGAAGTAGTTAACTGTTGGCCTTAAGCCTTTGATATTGTGGCCTTTCTGATGTCATTTTTATTCTTTAGATAAAAGCCACCATGGACACTTTGATATCTTTGACGGCTATGATAGAAAAGGAATTGGAATCTATAGATCGTCATTCACAAACTGAACATCAAGGGAATATTTCTATGTGTTGCCGATCCTCGAGAAGCTTGGATACATGTGGATAGAAAAGGCTGCCTCATATGAAACCACACATGCAGACACAAGTGCTACATGTGCAGGTTTTGGACAGAATGATGCTTCCTCACCCCAGTTGCTTTCAATGTCTTCTGTGTGTCAGTCTATGTATTTGGGATTTTAACTTCATAAAACAACATAATTACTCCCCCAACCCCAAAACACTCAAGTCTGCACAGGAAGTAAAGGCATCACTGGATCTATTAAATACAGAATTCATATCCACATTATAAGGGGGATTGCAGTTAATAGACACACAAGTATTTGTAACTAAGTATTGTATGTGGTGGAATAGTAGTAGATGTCATGGTGAGTGAATACAAATATGCTGGATTGAAGATCATCTGGCACACAATACCTAAATCATCATCAAAAACCCCAAAACAATAACTCCTCTGTGCTGACAGGCAGAAACCGTCACACTAACTATGCAGAGAATTACCCTGAGATGGGAGAGGTTGTAACAAATGTATTAAAGCATCTCACCATCTTAAAAACTCATCTAAACACAGAGAACCACTTGTTTGTGAGAGGAAACACATCCACAGAGGGATTTCACCCAGCACAGATGTAGAGTAGGGGCTATCAACAACATCTGCAATCTCTGGTGCACACACATGTTGCACGTCACACACAAGTGCAGAGGCTTATGAGCGGAATCACGACAACTAGTTGGTTATTAGTTGACACTCACAAAGCGGGCAACATGTGAGGCAGGAGCTTTCTCATCTCCCTCCCTCCCCAACACCCAATATTCACCACTCTCCTTTCCTTACCTGAAAGAACATCGGGATGAAATAATTCACTTCTGGCATTTCAGCGAAAAATCAAGCAAAAATAAAACTGAGTGAGAGAGCAGAAATCTCTGTTTGTCCTGTTCGACAGAGAAGGAGACTGCAGGGACAAGTGGTCCACTAGTCACTGCTGTGAGAGCTTTCATCGGGCAAAGCTGAACACATAAAATAAAATACAGTCCACGGAAGAACAAAAGAGTGGATGCACAGCTGTGGGAATGCTGTGGGATGCGAGGATGCAAGGCTGAGAAGCTCCCACTGACTCTCCCTCATTCACTCAGTTACTGCCTCTGTGTGTGTGTGAGTGAGTGTGTGTGTGTAAACAGAGGGAGAACGAGGTACTCTAATCCCCGCCTCCTTCCAAAAAAGAAAAAAAAGAGTCTAAGAATACCAGCCAATCCAGAGCCTGCTTCAGCAAACACCGGGAGAAACGGTGGTTCCTCATTGGCCGAGGGACATACAAAGTAGGCAGGGCTGAATGTGTCAGTGGAGGAGGTGGTGAGAGCCACCATGTGCACCAAGTTTGAAGAAGATATGAAGGAAAAGCTTTGAATGGACGGAGTGGGGGGGGGGACGCCAAAAATAAAATCAGAACACCTCGTACCGGAAAATGATGCGAGTACATTGACCATCGTCATGAATGAATGTGGTTATAAATAGAACATATCACAAAATATGCATTTGTGATTTGGGTGATGTGGTTTTTATTTGATGTATATGTATGTGTACGCGTGTGTATGGGTATGTGTGTGTTTGTGTCTATGTGTCCATGTATGCGTATATATTTGTTTATTGCTATTATCACTGGCCTACATAGCTCTACATGTGTTATTATTATTATCATCATTGTTATTGTTATTATTATTATTATTAGACAACAACAACAACAATAATAATAATAATAAAAATGTAATGCTATGTTATCAACTCCTGTACACAATGTCTGTTAATGTATATAACACTGTTATTAGAGTTTTGTTTTGTTTTTAATAACATTTATTTTTTGTTTGTTTATTTATTTTACTTGTTCCCTTCTCTATTCCATTGTTGGTGTTCAAGGGGGATAATAAGGGATGGGGATGACTGTTTAAAAAAAAAAACAGCTTGGTTTGTATCTATCCAATTCTTTATTGTCCTTTTTGCAGACTGATGAATACATTTTGGTTATACTGTGTATAAATGAATGAATGACTAAAATGCTCTGGTGGTAAAAATCACAAAAAAGGAAATCTTTGTATTTGTCGAGTTACAGTATATTTACTGTGTCTTTCATTCATTCATTCATTCATTCATTTGTTTGCTACTGCTTTATCCTTCACATGAGGGTTGCAGGGACGCTGGACCCAATCTCAGCTGGCATAGGGTGAAAGACAGGGTACATCCTGAACACCCTGATGGTCACTAGTCCATCACAGAGCCAAACATGTTGATGTGAAAATCAGGGTGAGAAACATAAGCTAGCAGCGCTATATCTGGTGCTTCTCATTTTGAGAATCGAAAAATGTGAAAACCTTTAATATTTCATGGCTGTTTGAATCACATCAACACCAACACGATTTAAGGCATTAGGAATTTCATCAGGGTGAACACAAAATGGCTTAGGCCAATAATCATGGCCATTTATTATTATTTTTTAAAATACGTTTGGTTGTCAAACAATGAAGGACAGGAAATCACACACTAAATCAGTGGTGGCTGTTTGTGAATTAGAGGTAATAACTGAGTTCATATTTCAGTGGGCCTACTCTTCCTCAAAGAAACTTCCCGGAGTCATGAGAGATTAAATTTAAATAAAACCCAGTTATCAGTGATACAGAAACAACATTCCCTCCCCTGTGTCTGCCTTTGTTCCTTTACAGTGCTCTGCTGCTGCCGCCACGTGAGCGTGTGGCATAGGCAATGGTATCTCATGTATCCAGGCAGGCAACGTATGTGACGGGAATCAAGTGGACCAGTGGGCAAAGTATCATTTATTTATTATTTTTTTATTGTTATCATTATTATTGTTATTGTTATTCAACCTTTATATTACCAGGAATTCACGTTAAGATCAAAATATCTTATCTCATCTTAGTATATGATGATAAGAACCGTGTGTTTGTGTTAGTAAGAAGAGCACGTGTATGTTGTGTGGGTGGTATAATCATGTGATCACATGACCACCAGGCTCTACTCTGAAAAAAGGAGGAGGAGAGTAGCGGGATGCACATAGAGAGCATGGATGAGCAACCGTTTCATCTTCAGCTCCCGCTACCTCATTCACATTTTTCTGGACATGAGAGGGGGGGAAGGGCTGGATGAAACCACCCCTGCTCATTCATGGAATAAACCTCCCATAGAATATCCCCCCTTCCCATCAGCAGGTATTCTATTCATATTTCTATGATATAATCTCTGTATAAGTGATTGTACAGCTTTGTTTACGGAGCAGTAAAAGCTACATGCACTCACAGAACATCACACACACAGTCCTTGAGCATAGTGCTGCAGAGTTGGAGTCAAGTCCAAATGTATTAAAATGAAAATCATGTTTTATTATTATATTACTATTCTCATTTTCAATAAAAAATACTACTATACTTTTCATTTGAAAAGGGAAATGATCATTTCATTAAATGACATTTACTGCTGAATTCTGGGCATTTTTTTGGGCACATTTTCATCAGAAGCGGCAACTTCAGTCTCTCCTGACTTGTACAACATAATATAATTATTCGACGATGACTTAACCAGAGTAGGTGCACTGAAATGTGTGAATGTGAACTGAACAGCGTGTTGTGTATGTCCACTGGTGTGTATATGTGTGTATTCATGTTGAAGTACCTTATTTGATGCCATCTCACTGACAGAGTGACGAGTTTTCAGCGTCTCTAGCTGCTCCAGACACCAATCCAGCTCGTCCAGAGTCTCTACAGCCAGCTGCTGGTGTGGCTCCTCTGCACCAGATACACACAAGAAGGCATTATTGGATGGATTCAGCTCTTGTAACTTAAATTGGGATGCGATTGTGTCGTTCTTGTTTGAAAGCGACTTGGGAGAAGTGTTGTGGAAGTACATTCACTCCAGTTATGACTTTACTTTACTAAACAATTTCCTTCGGGATAATAAATGTATTCTGATTAATAAAAGTATTGCTTTATGTTTACCTTTTATATGAATGCAACTGAAATCATTCATTCATACTCATAAGGGAGCATTCTTACACTGTGTGATGTAAATTCTTTCCCACACTGGATTTTATATTAATGAATAACATTAATTTAATGTTCTACATATTTCTGACTACTAGTGATTATGGAATTATGGAAAGTTAATAATAATAGCCTTCTAATAGCAGCACCAACCTGCAAGGCTGGTCTTGCACATGGATGGTGGGTTGCTTCCTGAGGATCGTGTCCTGTAGACACATGAGAACAACCACAGTCAGTAAAGAGACTTCAACTGCAGCTGTGATCGTCAACTGACATGATGAGATAAAAAAAAAATTTAGTTCTTCAAGCAACCAGGAGCATTTTCATCATAACATACTTGCTGGCCGGCCGGTCTTGCTGGCCAGTTATGATGGCAAAGTTACTACGAACTGTCCTCAGGCTGGCCAGGACCTGCAAAATATGAAGAGTGGTTCATCATATTGTATGTGATGTAACATTTTTATTTGCACTTCTATTTGAATACATAAATCAAATGCTTTTCAAAGCAGGCTTTGAAACCAAATACCGTTGCTCTCATCTTCAGAGCTGAAACTGCACACAGAGGCATTCCCCAAAACGAGCCCTCCTCCACAGTATGTCGCGTCTTTGACTGCATTTGCAGCCAAACACTGACTCAGCATACAAGACAGAGCTTGCGGGGTATCCAGTGTTCAACCCATATAAAAGTTCCCTCTGCCAGTATGCAAATTTAAACAGCATGATCCAGCAGTATTGGATTCACTGCTCCTTCCTCAGTGTAAAGTGAGCACAAGTGTGACGCACATTCCACGCAAGAGCCAGGCAGCACCAGCGGGATGTCTGATGCTGTCGCAGGGCCAATACAATGCTGAGGGCTGTTCCAGTGGAGCAGTAAAGCTCAGTCTCCAACCGTCTGCAGTTTAGAATTTGTTTTTTCAGCTAACAAGTGAACCTAATGTTTTGATTCATTTGACCTTCTGGTGAATTGTCAGAGGTGGGTTAAGTGTGAAATCACTCACCTGAGCAAAGGGTGTGACGATCATGTCTTCTGTGTGTCTGCAATACAAAACGGAGCAGAACACACAGGAGGAAAAAGGCATCAAACACATGGGAAACACTGAGTGGAGGACCATCTTTACCTACATAGATGTCTATAACCATGTTCATATTTCATGTGTGCTAAACAAACAAAACTAGAAAAAAATTTGTTTTAAAAAATCAGTATAAAAGAGGTATCATGTGGACATCAATTGCTATCATGTTTTATTTTTAAAATATTCTCATTCATTGCTCCCTTTTAAAAATAATTCCTGTTAAATAAAAGAAGCTACATACTAAATAAATAAATATGCCATGCAATGCTTATGAGAGGGTTGGTCAAGAAATGGACTTGGGGAAGGTAGAGAGGTTTGTGACATAGGCATGAGCTGGTGTATAAGACCAGAGTGTGTTGTTAAACTTGGTTGGTTCTGATAAAGTGTTACATGCAAACACAAACCTAACAGTACCGGTGTTTAATGGGTGTTCAACAAGGGTCAAAGGTGAGGTGTTGGATATTTAGTCATGTTTGTAAGGGGTGGTGGTGGTGGAGGAAGGAAATGGCCATGAAACCATTTAGAGTGAATGCAGGAGAGGAATTCAGGGGGGACAGAGTCAGTGTTTTCATCAAATCTAAGTTTTATCATGTTCTTCTCACCGAGATGACAACCAGTTGACTTCCCAGTGCTTCAAGCTCTCTTCCCTTAAAAAACAGATAGGTAAGAGTCGATGAGGACAACTGTGGCTGCTTACTTTACAAATGTAAAGGTGTTTGGACAACATGAAGCTTGCGTGTGTGGGGGGGGAAGGGTTCCTAGCTTTGGGACGTAACTGAAACATTTTCATAATCAAAAAAGAAAAAAGGATAAAAAAAATAGGTATAACAGGTAGAAAAGTATTTTCTTTTCACTACCCAGTCCAAGTACATCTGACGAAGAGAAGCAGATGCTTGTACACAGTACTGCTGTTTTTTGTTTGTCTTTCCTTTTTTTATGTCCTATCATACCACCTATATAAGACTAAAATCCTCGGACAACAACCCTTCTTATCAGTCTCTTTGCTTTGAAACATCCATAAACAGGGCATTGAAAGCACGAGCACTGCATCACCTAAACTGAAGCCCTTTGGCTTCAGAGGTCCCTCAAGGGAAATGCCAAAGAGACTACTTTCAAATTTGCAAATACAGTTTAGACCACAACTATTTGCTGCTGCTTATAAGGCAGCCAACCCTAAAACCAGTAAACCATGTGAGCCGTTCAATGGGGAAGCCTCTCGGCACAAGAAAGATAAACAAGTAGAGAAAGACATGTCTTTATTTATGTTTGAGGGCATTTTAATGTAATTCTATACTGGAATCCCCTGCATAGGAAAGTCTTGGACGTCTGATGCTTCCCTCGTGAATATACTGTTGAGATTCGACAGTGGACATATACACAGCACAGCACACAGTGCATACATATAACGTACAGTACAGTACAGTACAGTACAGTATATACACTGTGTCCATTAATTTTGTGTATGACCTAAAGCAAAGCAAATGGGACACTAAAGACTTAAAGCCACGGTGCATAACTTTTAGTGATTCATTTATTTTTTTGCTGATGTTTGATGAGTGAACTCATTCGCCAATTATTTGAATGTAACAGACACTTGTCTACATTTAAAAGCTAAGCAATATAGTTTTAAACTTATGCAATATGACCAAGTAACAGCAGAGTCATGAATGTTATTTCTGAACTTTTTTTAAATTGTTGTCTTCAAATATGGAGAATGTGAGAATAATTGAGATTGACTGAGAAGCTGTGGAAGATTCTGTAGGGAGAAGGTTGACATGCTCTTGAATAAAACAAGGAAAATATATATTGCTTCAGTATCATGGAACAGTGTGGTTGAAATGAACTTACAGGTCACTGGCAGTGGAGGAGTTTCTGGAAGGACCTTTGGGTGAAAGGTCAAAGTCAGAGTCAGAGCGGTAGAGGAAGGATTCCCGCCGCTGACTGTGGGGAAAGTTGGCCTGTATGACCAGACCAGAGCCAGGGCTGGTCTGAGGGTCCAGAGGGCTGCGACCCACTGATAATCCATTTTCCACATCAAAACTGTGGAGAAAAAGAAAGAAAGAAAAATGTTTTATGGAATCAGATGTAGTGGTTAGCTTGCCTTTGCAGTAAGAAGACCTGGATTCACAACCCGGTCAGAACAAGAGCCTTTATGTATGGAGTTTACATGTTCTCCCTGTGTGCGTGGGTTTTCTTCGTTTTTTCCCACAGTCTAAAAACATGCAGATTTAAGAATTAGGCAAATAAGACACACTGAATTGACCATAGGATTGAGTGTGAGAGTGGATGTTTGTTTGTCAGCTGGGATCGGCACCAGTGCCCCCCGCGACTCTCATGTGATGGATAGAGTGGACAAAGATGGATGGATGGATGGAATCAGGCAGTAGACAAACATTAGAAATACACACTCTGACCTGATGCCCTCAGTTATTGCTACAGGAAATACACTTCAATGAGAACAGATGAACAAGCCTTAGATTTCATTAGGTGATGGAAATGTTACTCTCGTAGATTCAGGCAGGCTTGTAGGCTCACAACCAGACACAGCAGAATTGGAGTCTGCTCCATTTAAAAGATTTGACTTTAGAGTATAAAATACAGTACTCCAATCTAAAGATATCACAGGCTTTCATCAGTGTGTAAGAAAATCCAGCCAATTTTATCTCTACAACAGGAAATTGTGTCACTGAAAAGGAAGTGTAACCATTATAAATCAGTAAAGACCACAATAAGAGCTGAAAATGACACATTTAAGCAGGCAACAAATAGGATATGACTATGTGAAACACGTGGGAATGCATTTATCAAACCTGACGTGCTATATCAGCACAAAGAAGACTAAAATGAGCACTGCATTTAACAATGTGTGATGGGAAAACGTCTGGAACCACAATGACAGGCTGTTGAGAGCCTGAGACAGAAAATGGCCTCTAATTCTGATGGCTGTATATTTGCCTCATACTGACGCTGGACTTATAACAACTACTCAACATGAGCACTTAGCATAACAAGGAGGAAAAAAAGGACATGGACAGCATGATGTGCACTTAATTAAAGGTGCTAAGCCGTCTCTGGATAATGACATGCAGCAGAGTGTAAGGGAAGTGTGAATATTTGGAGGAGGTATGCATGGTGGGCTCTGAGTGAACAGCACGGATAAATTTAGCATCAGTTTATTGATGTGGGGTCATGTGAGTGTGAGTCTAAAAATAGCACAGTGTTCAGGTGAGAGGGGGTTCCTCCTGATCAAACACGACAGTGGAGAAAACACCAAATAAAGGCATAGAGATAGAGAGAATGAGGCTCTTCTTCACAGTCTGGGCACGTGCCGGCCTCGATCCACAGCTCTATTTTCCCACAGCCCCTCTGTTTGACATGAGAATCCAGAAACACTACCAGTCTGCAGCTCTGCTTGGCAACACCTCTCCTTTTCTAAACAGTCTGGGGATACAGAGTAGAAACCCACACTTTGGCAAAACAACCGTGAGCACAACGTGGAGGATTGTGGTTATGCAGACACTAACAAAAACACTTGATATTATCAAAATGAATACAGCCCAATGCTGGGGAAATGATGTTTAAAATTAAAAACATCTGAGGCCCATCTAAAGAAAGGGCAGAATATGCACTGTGCAGCTGTGAGAGTCTACACCAGACAATAAAGTAGAGCTGCAACTAACGAGTATTTTCATAATCGTTTCATCTCTCCTTTATTTTCTTGTTTAATCGAGTTATCGTTCCGTCCATAAAATGTCTGAAAATGTAGAAAACTATTCATCAGTGTCAAACCTGGAAATAATGATGTTTTGTTTTGTCCACAAACCAAAATGATTCTGTTTTAATGACTTATTTGTTATGGAGAAACATTTAAGGAGCTTAAAAATCATGAAAGATAACAAAGACAAGAAAACATATTAGCTCATCTGAATTAGCTTATTTATACTATTCTCTTGTTTTAAATGTTTGAACTTTGTGACAAAAACAACCCCTTGTCACAATTTAATAAATCCTTATTTGGGATGAGAGAAGACAGACTAATACTCACAATAAAAACAAGTGTTACTTGTTCTTAGGCACACAGCAGCTTCGGGCTAAATGCTAATGTAAGCTTGCTGAAATGTTCTTAATGTTCTAAATTGATTCTAATATTTGTTTAGATGATGTTTAGCAGCTGTAATGTTTATCATGTTCACTTCATCTGTATTTGATCATAAAATACTAGCTGTGAGGGTGTACTTAGCAGCTTAAAGCTAAATGTTAACATTAGCTTGCTAAGACACAGTGCTAATAATGCTAAGGTTTGCCAACTGTAATGTTTACCACATTCACAAC
This sequence comes from Solea solea, assembly GCF_958295425.1. Lineage (NCBI taxonomy): Eukaryota > Metazoa > Chordata > Actinopteri > Pleuronectiformes > Soleidae > Solea > Solea solea. The sequence continues at coordinate 9,119,718 of NC_081134.1, read as the reverse complement.
CACACTATCTGCTCTTAAATGTGGGCACTGTATGGATTTAGATATGGCATTAACATTTTTGTCCACTATAACATATCCTCAGTTAGAGTATAAATGCCAGTACATACAATATTTTTAAAATAATCCATTCAAATCTATAAATGCTAACCTCATAGGATCACGAGCCAACAATGATTGTTAGTGTAAATTGTTGTGCCGATACATTGAACTAATTACTGCATCCATTCCACCACTTACCTAAATAGCACTGAAACACACATTTGAATGAAAAATGACTAATGAATAACGAGTGAATAATACAGCTTCTAAATTGGACACAACAACAGCAGCATGAAACCATCCCATTCATTCATGTGCAGCGCTAGGATGCTGCATGAGCCCCAGACATTGGTGTGTTACTGTTACATCAGAACAGAAGTCGCCTTCCCTCCATTCATGTGACTGATTCAGACATTCGCACACAGCCAAGGAGACGAGTCAGAGGGAGGCGAGGAGGGGTGAGAGGGAGCAGGGCCATGGTTAAAAAGGTCAAAAAGAAGAGGAAGAGAGTACAAAACTTTTCTGAGACACGTTCATTAAGGCCTTTAGTGCAATTTGTGTGACTGTGGCTTGAAACTGAAAGGAGGGAGAAAGGGTCTAATGCCTAAAAGCCTGTTGCTAACTACTGGGCAGAGGTTTTTGTCAGAAATACACACAAGAATATGTCAATATCAAAGAATCGATATAGTATCATATAAAATATTAGTGGATCTATATTTTCTCACACTCATATGTACAAATGTGTATCTGGCTGCATGTGTATGGTGAGGCTAAATGAGAGGTTTATAGTAAAATTCTGAGATTGTACATGTAAATGATGCACGTGATGAGCATCACTGTATGGCAATGTACCATCACTGAACACAAATCGTGCTTTCTCAGGCACTACAAGGGCATATAGCTCAGCGCTTGACCCCCATTCTTTATAGCATCTCTTGTTTTCTTCCTTTGTTCCCTGATGGTGTTGCACCTCTGCTGCCTCTGTGTGCTCTCTGACCATAAATCCGTTTCTATTTTTGTTTTCGCACCAAGCTTCTGTCCCTGTGCAGCTAAATTTAGCCTCCATGTGCATCGGGAATAGACCGAAAGAGGCAGCGACGCAGCTAAAAATAGACTTTCAGGTAGCGTACAGAGACCTCCCCCATCCCTGTCTTCTCCCTCTGAGCAGCAGATTCTTCCCTCCAGTCATGAATATTCATGAAGAAGTTTCTATTTGAAGGCGACACTGAGCTAAAATTAGACCACAGATCAAAATATCGCCCACGTCTTTCCCTCCGTGTGATTTCCCTTCCAGTTTTCTTCCATCTGTCTCTCGCTCTCTCTCACTCAGCTGAGTTCAGTGGAGGGTAGTGAACAGAGTCCTGACTTATGCATCACACTGGACTCTTTATCTTTCACTCACACACACTCAGACACAATGTAGTTATATTGTTGCATCAATAAGCTGCCTCACAAGATTCCCATTGGAACAATCACAACGTTTATAAATCAAACCGTATGAATAATAAATACAGTTGCAAGAATATTTGTTGCCCTTGTTGCAACTGATTGGGATCCAAATGAACAATGAATTGAAAGATAAAAGCATACTTTGTCTTCCTTTTAAAGCACTTATTATGTTATTTGTTGTGTAATGCATTTACATGTGTATTATATCATAGCATCATATTAAAGTATTATTTTTTTATCTTATCTTGTAAATACACTAAAGTCTCATCACATAAAAGATCAGATAAGATGAATGGTCATGAATATTGAAGTAACAGCTGAATCACTAATTTCATTATAGCAGCAATAGATGTAACATGGGCTTGAGGGAAGTTTGTATGTGACAGAATTTGTATTTTACTACTGAATACAACAGAAATAGCCACTTTGTTAGGTACACCAGTTGAACAGCTTGTTCAATCAAATTGAAGGAAATCCATGCTTTTAAGCATGCGGACATGGTCAAGATGATCTCCTGAAGTTCAAATCAAGAATCAGAATGGGGAAGATTTAAGTGATTTTGACTGTGGCATGGTAGATGGTGCCAAACTGGTTGGTCTGAGAACTTCAGAGACCACTAACCTACTGGGATTTTAACACAGAACCTGAAAAAGAAAAAATATCAAGTGAGCAGCAGTTCTCTGGAAGAAAGTGCCTTATTGATGCCAGAGGTCAAAGAAGCCTAGACTGGTTTGAAATGACAGAAAGGCAATATTAATTAAAATAACAACAATTGAAGGTCAACCTTGAAGCAGAAGGACCACAGCAGCAGACAACCACACTTGGTATATTATTCTGTGTCCTGTGTATTAAAACTGCCCCAATCCTGCCGCCGCAGAGACAGCATCACATTACTCAATATTGTATTTTGATTTTATGGCTGGGAGCTGTTAAACTGAATTGCCCATTGTGGGATAAATAAAGTTTTCTGAGACTGAAACATCACTTGAGATCGACTTCCACTGGCTCCTCATCCAACAACAAATTCATGACAAAATCCCCCTGATCATCTACACAAAGCCCTCCATAACCCTGCCCCCTCCTACCTGACTGACCTCCTAAAATATGTTTCACCCAACCCAAGCACCAAACACCAGACCTCCCTCAACTGCTCAGAAACTGCACATATGTTTGATCCAGTTTTACTTTTTGAATTTGTAAAGTGCTTTTACATACCTTTTAAAGCACTGAATAAAATGCATTAATAAAACAAAAACAACATACCAGCTAAGTATTCATATTATGAAAAGTATTCTAAATATGTTAACAGAGACATTTTGTGTTTTTAAGAGGTCAAAGGTTAGTGCCCAGGCTTTGCCTCTCTGCACATGACCTCGACAGGAAGCTCCCACAGTTACACTGTGGCTCTCTGAGAGGGCGCGCTTCAAAACTGACTCCATTGTCTTTGTGTCTTTTCACAGTCTCGCCCACACGCTACGTCTCTCTCTCCTGCTACTGCCACAAATAACACACAACACACTCTGAAACAAAGTTTGAATTGAAATAATGACAATAGTAACACTGTTGCATGTGCTTTTCAACAATACACCACATATAACTGTTGGTGAGTGATGTCTGATGCTGCCGTTCAGTCAGTCACTGAAGAGGAGAGACACCCTCTACTGGGCTTCACTGGGATTGCACGAGACAGACCCTGGAGATCTCACTATTGGCAATGAATATATTACATATTTTGAAGATATTACAGTTGTTAGAGATAGAAAATGAACCACTGACAATTTATTTTACGTTGGTTCTTGAAGAAATCTTTTTGATTTATATTCAAGTTTTATTTCTTTTATCAACAGTCAATTGTCATGTATGTATTCTATATCACGCAGCAGTTTGTGTCAATGTTTGATGTTTTCCTGATTCATTTATAAATCATATTGTGAATTATCGTCACGAGTATTAACCAGACTCAAAGGTGTGCAGTGAAATGTGTTGTTTTAAAGCAGTGCAAAAACCCAATTATACTAAATTATATTAAATCGTCACACTGGAGATATCAATCAATCAGCGTCTGAATTTGTTTTATTGACCAATGTGTTTTGACTTTACTTGACCTGAGACAACCTGTGTTCCACTGGGTATGAATGACCACAGAGGTTTGTGATCAATGTACCTCCGGAATTGAAAAACAAAACAAAAATGTGACAGGATACAAATGTTAAATGTCAGAGCTTCCAAATGAGCTGAAACACATGCTTCCATCAGATGTGATTAATAGATTCACCCTAATTTAGCCTCTGCATTGACACCCTGGGTTTCATTCAAAGCTGCTTCAGAGACACGCTCACATGCATATGGACAAACACACACACACAGTTACAGTCCCTAAACCATGTTCTAATGACCAGAATTGAGTCAACCCTCTTGGGCATTATAAAGCATTTTATTATCTTAAAAAAACAAAATACAAACAAAAAAAAAAAAAACATAAAGAGAGGTGTGTCCCCACATTTGTTTTTTAGGTGGCGAGCAGTTAAGTGTGATTGATGGTAACCTGTCAGTGGCCCTGATACTCGACACCGTGCCTGCGTCACTGCCTGACACGGCGACGTCAGTCCCATCTGTGGAGCATTAAAATACAGGAGCTACGGGGCAGAGCAAGAGAGAGAGAGAGAGAGAGAGAGAGGGAGAGAGAGAGAGAGAGAGAGAGAGAGAGAGAGAGAGAAAATGAGCAAAAGAGAAGAGAGGCCTGTAAAGCAGAGCAAGCTGTCATCTGAGCATTCATTCATCATCCACAAGTCTTTACTGTGACACAGCCGAGCGTGGAAATCGTTTTGCCAAAGCCAACCTGCTGCACTGGGGCAGGCACTTATTCAACGGATATTTACAACATTTATCACACGTGACACAGATCTCATCCAGTGAATAGAATAGAATAGAATAGAATAGAATAGAATAGGAATATAATAGATATGCCGAGTGGTCACACACAAAACAAAAGCATTATTCAGCTGATCAGCGCAAACAGAAAACAAGTTCTGACAGACAAAAGACAAAACTGCATTCCTCCCATCATGTGTGGTCATGAAAATTACAGTTAAGATGCAAAAATTGTATAATAATGCGACATCTATAAAAAGTTATTAGAATATGATTTTTTTGACTATGTTGTGCAGCTCATGTTCTCTTCAGTATTACACAGCAGGAGGACGAACACGGGGTGTCCGACTGTTTTTGCTGGTTACATTTCCTTTGACCATTTTAAATCATTTATATGACTTGACAATAAGCAGACATACAGTATAGAATAAAACGATATTGTAGGGTATCGTCCTTACTATGTGAACTGCCTTGAACAATGTATGCTGTGATTTGGCGTAATAATGACATGATATGTAACATTTCTACATTGAAACAAAAAGAAATGGCAAGACAAACAGTATATACAGTATTTTTTGTTAAGAAGGCTACTTGCATTCACCAAAACATTGGCAAATTTCTGTAAGTTTCTGTTATAGGATCAGTTTTGTCCTAATGTGATGAGCAGCTCGGCGCGAGCAACGTTTAGCTCAACAGAATACAGTGAACTATAGAAACTGTCCGTCTGGTCCCATTATGGCTTTAAAAGCACACTGGGAACAATTCACGGTGACATTTTCTGTGTGTGAATCGCTGCATGACATTTAGGTCAGACCAGTGTGGTTTGGTGTGGTTGTTTCTGCCATGGCCCCTCACATAGAGTACAGTAGAGGGAGAACCACCCTGTTTTGTTTGTTTTGTCCTTCCTCTCCTTTCCTGCGACAACAATCTTTTTCTTTTTGGCCATGCAGCAAACTGACAGATTGATCTGTTTTACCTGCTACAATCTGATCGGCCGTCATGTTTATTAAATGTGTTTAAACAGCTGCGTTTGCTGAATGTACTCTATGTTCTTTCCATTTCCATCTCGCAAAGACGCGGTGCCTAAATTTCATATCTAGGTGTTTTGCAAAAAAAAAAAGTCAACCTATTCTTTGAACTGTTTTCCGTGGCAAAAACACATTAGATTTGGCTCCCGGCGCTCCCTGTTTGTGCCTCTGTCTCAGTTACTCACTAATCCCCCCTTGATTAAAAAACATGAAGGAAACAGCTCCGTGCTGCATTTATGCTGCAGATCCTCCTCAAAGCATTCAGCAAAGTAACACTGAATTTGAAAGTAGAGAGTACTCTCAGACGTGGCGTAGTTTCACACCAAACATAAGTGAAAGTTAAGTATAGATGTTGAGTAACTGTGAAATAAACGTATGACCATTGTTCAGAATCAAGCAAAAAGAAAAAAAACCCAACAACAAAAAGACAGAAAGTGAAGAAATGGAGCTGACACAACAGAGGCAGGAACACTGAAGCACTTTACTGAGCTTTGTGTAAACTGAGAAGAATGAGACAAAACATAGAAAAGCTAGCGTTGTGAGAAAGACTGCACTGTTTCTATGATGACGACAGGAGAGTTACTTAGTTTAGTTCCACCCAGTGCACATGTGCTGTGCACGTGGTTTACCAGTATTATACGACACACATATATTAAAGTTTATTTGTGAAAATGAATGTGCCAGAGTATAAAGAGTGCATTTCTTTACACAGCCAATTAAGTTTTCACTCTACCAACGTGCTCATTTGCAAACACATGATCAGGCAGACACCTGACCAACAGCTGCTCTGTAAATTAAACTCTCTCTCTCCCAGTGTGTGTGTGTGTGTGTGTGTGTGTGTGTGTGTGTGGCGCCACTGTCTCCTTTTAAGTCTGCGCTCTGTGATTAAGGCTGAACAGTTTATTTTGCTAAACTAACAGCAAAAAGTAAAAAAGACAGAAAAATAAACACAAAGGTACTCTCTCTCTCTCTCTCTCTGTGTGTGTGTGTCCAGTTCTTTCATGTGAACTGTATTCTCTGTGACTCCTCGGTGACGCCTGTAATCATCACCTCAGACCATGGCCTCGTCTTTGGGGAAAAAACTCACACACCATGGTTTAGTTGCCTGCACTGAGGGGAGGACGGCCTCTCATACACTTAACACAGTGAATTAGCTGCTGATATGATTTTTTTTAACAGATATAAGCAAATGTTACTTCCTTTGCTATAATAGTGTTATACTGTTGGAATTGGTCCAATTTCCTAAAAAAAAAATTATATCACTGAGTTTACAGTATGACAGTATACTGAATTGTGAGCCCTGTATTGTGATGCATATTGTATTAACAGATTCTTGGCAGTTCCCAGCCCTAATGCATACACAGACACATACAAAAATGCAAAATTACTTATTACGCTATGAAATACTTCTGTCTGACAAGCCCATCTAGCCTGGTGGTAAAATTCTATTTTTTTTTTTTTTACATTTAACAAGGTAAAAGTGACGGAGAGCTCATTTACAAGGGTGACCTGGCCAAGAGGCACACCTTAATAAAAAATATCACAAATACAAGATTATAAACAATAAGTTAAAATAAAACACTGTTTTTAAAGATGACGCGAAAAGCCTCAAATGAAATGAAGTCCATAACCTCTGCACACCTGCAAACGCTCAGCCACGACCCAGCACCAGAGAGTGAATTTGAGTGTGTGCGTTCATGCACGGACAAACCGTGAAAAGCCCAACGTTACATGACAGTACACTGTACACTGTAGCCTACGCATGTCTGTGTGTGTGAGGCCCGCAACCTAACACTGGCGGATCTGTTGGTGAGGCAGATAAATGAAGGTTACTGCACGCCAGACCACCATAAGAAGACACAGATGATTTAAGAAATGCCTTGGAAACACTTTTAGACACATCTATTACGACAAAATTCTTGTTGGCTGTAATCCCCGCTTTCCTTTGCCAGGACCAGTGACAGTTATGCTCGGTGGAAGGCAAAGGATGGCTTTAAAATTCATAAAACAAATAGGAGATTCATGAAGTGTGACTGAAAACCTAGGCTCATATATCCTGGCTTCATTGACCTGGCAAACGTAGATAAGTGCCTGACCTCTGGCACAGGCACGGCACATCTGTCTTAAAGACAAGAGTTTATGAACATACATATCTGTAACAGGGGGGAAAAAGCAAAGTGCTGCTTGACAGAACTGGCATCTAAAACGATACGTGTATCCCAACATTCACACTCGGTGATTTTGATGAATTAGGGTAATAAAGATTCAATTTTCCCCTCCTCTCCTCCCCGGTTAAATTGACAGGAATATTAGGTTTCTAAGAAAATGCATTTTTGAAGCTGAACCTCACTTAACTCACTCTATATGCAACCTGCCAACACTGTCATCTTTGTAGGGCTTGTATTTCATATTAAATTACCGTCTGCATGAATCATACTCTCTCACCCCCCACGCTCCAAATAAAACTGTGTTTGCTGTCAGTGGTTGATTTTGAAATAATCTTTAGGATTTTTGCGTCGCTTTCCTGGCTGTGGTAACTTGCACAATGCTCTGTGTCAACTGCCACTTCATTTTGTTCTTGGCCTGCCTTATAGACGGCATTTAGGAACATGAGATTAGCAGCCTGTGTGGGTCCACACAGCAGACTGTAAGTGAACGTGCCTCGAGCTAATGAGGCCAATTGCTCGTGTGGTCACCAGCGAAGAAGATATCAAATCAGATAAAAGCAAAATTTACAGTACACTAAACTACTTTATATGAAAGCAAGTCTAGACCAAGAGTAACCGTCACAATAATCAAATTTACCATGTAGAGTGACACATTATAACATTTACTGAACAGCTGAGGCTGAAAGAGAATCTAAGTAGTCGTGAACGTATGCTCTAAACCTGGTCTATTCATATAACCAACTTCATAGTGACCCAGCCTGTGGTTCCACCAGAAATAACTGAAGAAATAACTGAAGAAATAACTAGAGAACCACTTTTCACTGTCCCTCAAAGATTGGTTTGATAGCAAGTGTTAGTTCTTTTGTATTGTGCACCTTTTGAAACACTTTGAGGCGTACGAAGGACAGGTAGGACCAAAATAATGTCTATTACTAGTTCTTTCATTATTTTAAATTTGTCATCACCTGCTGCTGACTGGCTGCAGAAAATGCCTGGCCCAGTTAAATGACTTGCGGCCCAACTGAGTTTGTAATTGAATAGCCCTGCTCTAAACTAACTCAAAGGTCTAGTGTGAACCACTTAGGGTAGGGTTTATAGGCAGAAGTTGATACCACCTATAAATATGCCAATAAGTATATACCTATAAGTATGTTTGTGTAAAATTAGAATCATTTAGCATTTTAAGCCACTTTTACACTTAGTAGAACACCCACAATTTTTGAGCCTGGGTGAACCTGCTAGAAAGTTGATTTACACACTTCCCATCAGCAGTGGTTGTTCTGCCCTGAGGCGTTTTCTTTTCACCCCTCGACGTGCGTGAATGCTGACGTCAGTAACGGCATCACAAACAAAACCAGTTGAAGGAAGAAAACTAAAGCATCAATAACACAATGGAGCTCAGTGACAAGGTTTTCATTTTTGTGTTGTGTTGTTTTTTTTTCACTTCAGTTCCTCTTTCACTTGATCAAGCTAATGAAATATAAGATACTGAACACTGTCCCATGACGCACGATTTTGCGTAGCTGCCAGAAATTAAGCAGACAAAGAGGAAATTAGCACGTTAACTTGCAATGCAGAGTTTAAACCTGGTGCGAATGACGATTTAACACATTCAGACTGGTCAAAAACTAATTTAAATTTGGGTGTAAAACTTTGGGCTTTATGAAGGCCAACATGTTTGCACCTCCAGAAACAAACAAAGCATGCATTTCTTCTTTTGAAGAAGGATCTTACGACGCAAACAAACAAAGAAGAACGTCATCCTTCCCGTTATGTGAAGGTTCACTGGCGTCCGTAATCGTAGTCTTCCATTTGTTACAATCTGCAGTCTCGACATTTGTTACCGCTAATTCTTATGATGAGATGAAACGCAAGAGTTTTACTAAAGTCAACTTGGGGGAATAACAATGTCTTTGTCACGTGGTCCTGCTTTTGAGACATTTCATTTCATGAGACAATGAGTGTCTGCACATCATTTCAACATAATGTGGATTTATTGACCTGTTGGTTGCCATCCACAGAGCACAACTGCAGTAGAGAGTCAAGCTTGTTTATTGTTCCTCACTGGCCAACAAAGTAAACTACAAGTACATGTGCTGACAGATGACTTTTATAGCCGAAGAAAATTTCATAAAACTCAAATCATAGGATAAAACTTTAAATCCAATATGCTGCTACTGTCTTCTACTGGATTTTTTTTTTAGGAGAATCAAATCGAGAGGGAAAAAAACAGGCATTAAACTTCACAGCTGAAAGTTGAAAGGAGAAAACTATGACCACAACTGGGCAGAATTAACCATCACTGCTGATCCAGCGTTTCAAAAGAAGAGATATGGGACGCATCAAGAACAGATGTATTCAACACTTGAGTTTATATGGTACGTGATGCGCTCACATGCACATAAAAGTATTTGTACCCGTGCCACATATCCATCTAAGGACAGAGGGTTAGTGTTGTCTTGCTGTTGTCTTCTGTTATTAATGGAGAGGCACGCAAAACCTTTTTGGTGTCTGATGTCAGAAGATTCAGATTTACATCTTGGCCCCCCACAGGTTCTGCCTGTTAGCTTCAGTTATGCCACTGTGAGGATCCACTCATGAGCACCAAAACATTTGATATACACACAAAACCTACAGTATCTGGAATGCCTCAGTGCCTACATCAGCTCGCTGGATGCCACTTCACTACTTGTTTTAAATGGATGTCTGGGATGAGGAGGAAATAGAGACACGCAGAGGTCAAAATAAAGGTAAAGACAGGAAATTACATACAGTATATAAATATGTAAGAGGATTGTGGTTTTTTTTTATGCCATGTGTTATTACTGTTGTCTACTGATTCTTATCTCCTTGTTAAATATATTAGTTTTTCATATTAGGCACTGGTAAGACGCCCTGCACTCTGCGTGTCCTGTGAATGAAACAGTAGTCCATGGCCAAGTGGAAAGGGAACTTGGTTTGTAACTGAAGGGTAGCCTGTTTGAGGCTGAGCAAGGAACCCAACCCCCATTACTCAGTGGCTGCCTGCTGCTCCTAATTCTAGGAAGGTTTCTAGTGGGTTAATGGGTTAAATGCAGAGAAGCAATTTCCCCTGCGGGACTGACAAAGGACTAATTTATTTAGTAGTGATGGGACAATATACGATATTGTTGCTCATCGCGATAAAAAGCACTAAAATGTATTTCATCGTAACAATCGAGAATGGAGAAAAACATCATGAAGATCCTGTCCAACTCACACACATACTATGCTTGTGGGTTTTTTGTATTTGCCACAAGGGGGAGCTGCATCTTTCATCATGATTGTATTAAATAAATCTTTTAATTAAGGTGCAGAAAGACTGCTATACCTGTTTTTTTTTTTTTGGTTAGGATAATCGAGACGGGAACATTTCTATATCGTCCCATGTCTCATAGTGACTAAGGCTGAACAATTTGGGGAAAATATCTAATTGTGATTTTGTCTGACAGATATTGGTGAGCAATAGAAGTCTTATAAAGCTTTATGTATGTTTATTTTCTTTCTTCCTTTGAGATTTTGAGTTTCCAATTTGCGATTTCGATTTAAAAACGATGAATCGATCGGCCCTGGTGGTCACTCAAAAGATCAATACCATAACTCAGTCTTTGCACACTTTCCACATCACACACATCAGCTGACGCTCTTTGGCGAACACTGCTGCACATAATGGGAAGTGATTGAAGCTCCGATGTGTTCAGCTATGTGTGCAACAATTCCGTACTTCAAATTTTAGTACACAGAGGAGATCTATGCTTGTTTAAGAGCAGAAGTCAGCTACATTTCCTGGCATGGGACTTGTGGGTAATTAAAGTGACAGGACAACTGCCCTTTTAAACCCCCCAAGCTCAGAAATGTTCTGCATCACATCTGATAAACAACGATCCTCTCTGAGAAAGAGAACGTAATGTAAACACTGCTTTATCTCCGCGTCCTCCTTCAACCTTGACACTGGCTCTGAGGATCGTGTGTGCGACGACAGAACTTATAGTGGACTTTTCCTGTGAGAATATTCCATAATTAAGCAACAGTGGCATTTGACCCTCCTCCATACTGGTAGAATACTATTCCTTGTCCTTTCCTTGTTTTATTTTTAGTTTGTTTTGGGGGTTTTTCTTCTTCTGTTTCTATTGTTTTATTATACACAATTTTATTTAATTGTTGTGATGTGTGTTTATTATTATTGTGGATGTTTTGTGGTACAGGTTTCTCCCCGTGGTTGCACACTTTCAAGCATTGTTCTTTTCTACTCATGCATGTGGAGGTTCATGTACTATGTCGTTGCTGCTGATGTTGGAAAAGATGTCAATAAATAAATCATATATATATGTATATATATATATATATATATATATATATATATATATATACATATAAAAACAGTGGCATTTGAGCCAAAAATGGCTGATATTGTTGCAATGAGATGATGTCCTATTACAGGCTGGTGGGTAGTTATAGCTGCAGCAAAAATCACTTAAACCAACCCTATCCACAAGAGTTTCCTGTATATTAAGTGTTATTTGACTTTATTTCACGTTGATAGTGGAATTGTGCAAAATGCTTGTACAACTTAATCAAATATACATCAGTATAAATGCAGAAAGTCCAAGTGTTGAAGACGATATAGATTTTATGTCGATGTGAACATAAATGATAAGGGCAAAAAAATAATGTTTTTTTTGGTAAATATCACAGCTGATAAAAGAGTGTATGCAGTCCACAGATATCCAGTGATAATACCATTATCTCATTGAATATCAGATTTTTCATTTGCATTAACAGTTTCAGTGGATGCTGATAGAAACTTTGAGTGATGCAGCAGTTGTTACAGGTAGAGGAGACCACAGGTCATTTAATATTATTTTAATACTATTTTCTTCTTTCTAGTAGGGGAAATTTGGGCTGGGAAATAATTCATTTACCCTTTTACTGTGGTATAACGTATTTGCTCATTTACCATTTATTATTTACCATGTGACCATTTTACCGTATACTTTTTTCTCTGTTTAACAAGTTTAAAACTTGGTTTATGCAAATCATTTTGTACATTTAAAAAAAAAGTGTTAGTGACCTCAGTTGTACGACGTTTAGTCAAAGGTAAGTAAACTCTGATCTAAATAAGAGCTCTTATCAGCTTTATTTATGTATGTATTTATTTATACACTGCATTGATCTGTATTTAGTGCAATGTGCAGCATGCTGGATGACTGTGTGTGTGTCTGTGTGAGGGAGAGAGAGAGAGACAGAAAGAGAGAGAGAAGGAGACACTTAACTGGAGAGACAGACAGAAGAGTGAGTAAATGAATGTAGCTCTTAATTACCGCCTGCGTTTCTGTATGATGTCAATAGGTCTGTTGACAGCGCACGGTGATCCCCATTTGTTCCCACTCCTCACAGTAATACTCCGCTCCACGGAGTAACAGAAGAACCCACAGTTCGTCGGCACACTCATGTTTTCTTTAGCCCGCTCTCTCTCAGTAACTCTCCCTCACCCTCCTCTTCTTGGCGGCTCCTCCGCTCTCCTCCCTCTCTTGGATCTCCTCTTCAGCTTGGGGCCCCTCTCATCGCTCTGAGCCCTCCGCTTCTTCCTCGTCTCTCTGGCGGATGGGTCGGGCTGTCCGGCTCTGCGCTGCCTCCCCCCGGGACTTCTCATTACCTCCGGCAGCGGAGTTGGGCTTCACGCCTGCTGCAGCTCCAGCACCAGCACTGGCTCCAGCGCACGCGGCTCGTGTGACCGGCGCTGGTTAATGCATGCTTCTGTCTGTCTGTCTGTCTGTCTGTCAGCTGCTGAAAGTCTGCTTTCTCTCGTTCTTACTTTCTTAGTGGACGTGTGGATGTTTTGGAGTGAATTCCTCTCGGAGCACCTGAGTTCTGAGTCTTCACCACTCTCTGCACAGATCATTCAAACCGTCTCCAGTGCGCATCTTGTCTTGGCTCTGTGTCTAAATGTGGCGCTACATTGCAGCGCGCGCTCTCGCTCTCTCTCCCTCTCTCTCTCTCTCTCTCTCTCTCACTCTCTCTCTCTCTCTCTCTCTCTCACTCTCTCTTTCTCTGCTACACCTTGATTCACAGAAAAAACACCGGTCTTCTCCTTACCTGCAAACTTGCTCCAGTTTGTCACAGTAGTCTCTCTCTCTCTCTCTCTCTCTCTCTCTCTCTCTCCCTCTATGTGTGTGTGTAGGCATGTGTCTGAATTTTGTGTGTTCTGAGGACCAAAAAACCATATAAACTATAGGGAGCGAGGACATTTTACGAAAGTGAGGACATTCTGGCTGGTCCTCAGGTTCTAAAGGGGCTTCTTGGTGGTTAAAGTTAAGATCAGAGTAAGGGGCTGTGTATGAGTGTCCTCACTACGACTGCTGTGCAGACTTGTGTGTGTGCGGCATACTGTAGGGGACAGTTTTAGTGAGTGAGGTCAGAGCTGAGAAAGGGGGCAGGATCTGAGCCAGGCTTGGTTCCTCCTGCTGCCCTCTCCAAAATCATTTAACACTCTCTCTCTCATGCACACACACACACTGGTTTCCATGACTTCAGGGGACATTGCATTTACATTCATTTCCTGGAGACTTGCTCTAACCTTGCCTAGATTATGGGGACTTGATTTTTGTCCCCATAAAGAAGGCAAGTCCCCATAATGTGACTGTCTAAACAGATTTAGGTCCCCACAACATAAGGAACACCAGGCACACACAGACACACTGTGTGTGTCTGTGTGTGTGTGTGTGTGTGTGTGTTTGTGTGTAGAGGAGAGAGGAATGTCTTGTCTATGTTAGGTAAAGGGATTAATAACAGGATGAGTATGATAGGGTATTACAATAAGTAGCTCTTGGGACAGAGCTTGCTGAGAATGAGGAACATGGACAAACACACACACGGACACACACACACACAGGCCTCGGACACCAGCATGCAAGGTCACAAATAGTCAGGTGGCAGAGTATTTTTAAAAGAGCAGAAAAGTTAAAAGTAAACATGAAGCCTCTCAGTGTCCTTTATATCAAACCTTCAAATTGCAAACCTGGATAGAGGCCATGAATTGACAGGTTAAAGGGTTTTTGTTCAAATGAGCCATTATGTGAGTGAAACAACCTCTTATTATTTACAGAGGGTGTGTTTTCTGATTGCACACTTTGTTGTCGCCAAGCCCTTGGGACAAAGCATTCCAACACTACAAGCACAAAGGATTATATTCAAAATACTATACATGTACTTTGATGTGTTGACCTTTCACCTTTCCTGTCCAATCATAGCTCATGACCACAAATATGCAGATCTATTTTATGGAAACATTCGATTTCTTCTGATAATACTAGCTCTGTAATGAGGAAGAAACCCACATGTCAAAGAGTTAACTTCTAAATGTTTCGCTTTCTCATGGTCAGTGTGTGTTTTGCCTACTGCCAGTATGCCCCAGTGCCTTCTGGGTAATGTTGTTCATTTAATCTGCGCATAATAACACAATGTGCTCTAATTGGCACAATTAGAGTGGCTTATTTGCTACTTGTATATTAGTAGCAAAGTATACCCTCATAGACCACAGAGCACATCATTAACTGAAAGTACATTAGTTTGTCGGGTTACATGTTTCACTAAGAAAGATACATTTTCAATATATGCATATAAAATATACATAGATACTTCTCCTGTATGTGGAAGATAATCCCATGAACTGTTAGCATTTAGGCTAACTTCAGCAGCTCTGTTGCACTGCTTTTCCTTTAAACGTCTTAAGCTTCGGTTAAAATCCACTCAAAAGTGTAAACGTGAATAAATGTAATTGCACTAACGTGTTTCAGGTCAGACTACTATTTTTTATTTATTGTAGATGACAAACAGGTCCAATTTTTTAACTGCTATGTAGGTTAGCCAGCTATTTACTGTTTTGGATATGATAGGCCATCTTATGTATTGTCATTTTGTCAAAATTGTTCTTTGTCAACCTGTCTTTTAGTTTTCTTATGAATTCTTATGTATTACTTTCTTTTTCTGTCCTAATTGTTCTTTGTTTGCCTGCCCAGGGACTGCAGAGGGAAATTAGCTATTAGCTAACTCTGGAACAATTGTAAAAATAAACTAAACCAAACCTTTACACGATAGCAGCTCCACTGTTCCACAAAATGCCAATAGTATTTGCTAAAGACATCAACAACCTGGTTTCCATTCAAATGTATTGTAACTGTTGTGTGAGCACCGGGTGTAACAGCAAACAATCAATGGGTGTCCAGCTTTCTCTTATGCATGAAAAACATCTCTGGGAATGGACTAGTCAGATTCTGCAGCATGATGAAGTTCAACTTAGCAAATTTACCAATGGCATCACCCCGCATCACTGGTCTTGACAAATGTAAGGCAGAGAAACAACGAATGGGAAGAATTTAAATGAAAAAGTAAGAAAATATTTGTGGTTATAGGCTGTATTTTTAACCAGGCTCCTTTCTAGAGGACCATAGAACCACTGCTTCATATTGAAGTTGGGACACATAAAAAATGCCATTTATGGACATCAATAATTATCATTATAATATTTTCTTTCTTTTTTTCAAAGCGAAGGTTAACACAAAATGAAATTTGGTTTTAACTTCTTTATGACAAACACTTTTTCGTATACTTTTTCATTTATCAAACAATTTGATATATAGTGAACCTTTTTCCAGCCCAACGTGCATATTTATAAAACTGAGAGAATTTATTCCTTCTGGAAAGAACAGTTTCTCTGACGTAAGCTCAATGAAGGATGTTTTGAATTAAAACCTTACAGTGACCTGCACTTTTGACACTTTTTCATGACAGGAAAATTGTTCTCATCATGTGTAGTTAAACAAGTAAAGTCCTTAAAGAAATGATTTTTTCAAAAGTCCCCTGTTATCTAGAAGGGACACGCACGCACACGCACGCACAGGCACGCACGCACACACACACAGACACACACTCGTGCACGTGCACAAACAGTCATTGTTTGGCAGTAATACAGACACTTTCACAGTCCTCAATGTATCTGCGTCACTGTGGTGGAAGATGGATGAAGGGAGAAAGACAGACATTGAGTGTTTGCCTCTGCTCAGTATCTTCACTTCTCTCCTTCAGACAGTCAAAGAGCTGAACTGAGGTTGATATGATGTGGTGAACTTATCTGTTAAACCTCATAAAATAGGGAGGCATCATCAATTGCAGCTGACCTCTGGGTTGTTGTTTTAATAGTCTATTATGTGCCAAGAGGCCTAATGACATCATGTGTTGGCTACATGCAGGCATGGCAAGCATTCCTGTATAATGAGCTGCTCTGAAGTCAGTGTGCTGCACCGTTTGTCACAGTTGTTTCCTGTCAGTGCACACAGTTTGTTTGTAAAAGCTGACTAATTCATTTTTATTGTGGTATTGGCCACTGCCAATAATTATATTTGAATAAAAATAATACAATTCCCCCAGTATAAAAACATGGTTGGTTTGGGTTTTACTTCATCTACATGTTTTAAATATAATTGTTGTTGTTTTTTAATTAAATTGTTAAAAAATATTTAAAAATGAATAATGTGTGTTTGCTTATGTCTGAAATATTAATGGAAACATGTATTGAAATGCATTGTTTAGGTACAGGTCTAACAACAAGAAGTAACAAATTAATGCTTGGAGGCTAAAAAAGGTTTATCCAATCATTTACGGTATGACGAGACCTGTTTATCTCAGATTATTATGTATTTTAAAATGGAAATCCCTTCGATGCACCTTCAAAACAGTTACATTACACACCTACAGCACAAAAATGCGCTCATAAAAAAATGAAGCTTTAAACATTCGATAAATTATTATTGTTATTATTTTATTTTCTCCTGATGATTTATAAATGTTTTTAAACCTTAAACTGCCAAGTTTTTGTCATGATGCATCAAAAAGAGTGATTTGAATGGGTTTCAATGGGGACATTTTTGGCCATAGGTGTGTTAGTGTGAGTATTTTATTTAACGTTGTTTACAATAGACAATAGAAAATGTGTCTTGGTGTGTGGTTAAACATGTATTGCATTTAGTCTGTGACCCAGAACAGACTTAATAAATAATAAATATACACATGTACATGAGAGTTTATACTGAGGGACTGAGTGTTGGGTACGGAAGAGTTCAAGAGTTTAAAAAAGCAGCTGCAGAAGAGCCCAACACACACTCGAGCAGGGAAGCCCATTCCTACATATGTAAGAGGATCTCCAGGAAGAATTATTCCCACAAAATTACCTCTTCTTTGAAAACAATTCTTTCTCACGTAAACAGTGCAATAATGTGAAAACCGTGTCTACATTGGAAATACATGAAAAACAGGTTTACAGAACTTCTTTCCCACCGTGCAAGAGAAAAGCAAACAAACTAAAACAAATGTCTTTGTGGTACAAACACTGTGTACGTAACAAAGCAGCAGCACCAGGTGTCAGCATGTGGTGCTTCCTATAATTAACTGAGTCTCAGTAATGTCAAACGTCATGTCATGCATGCACTGTAGTAAAGGCTGTCAGTGGGTCGCCTCATGATTCATTAGGCTGCCATCTGTTAGCATGACGGAAGGATTTGGGTCTGGACTGGTTTGGGGACCGTAAGGACGAGAGACTTGTTGGCACACATGGAAATGCAACACGCACGCACACACACACACACACACGCACACTCACACGTATGCACACACATTTATGACTTAAGGGGACATTAACTCTAAACTTAACCTTAGGTTTTTGCTGCTGCTGTTAACACGCCACAGTTAAAAATAGATGTCTGACTTTTTAACTGACCTCAGTTCAGCATTTATCTTGATCTTAACATGTGAATGAAATTAAGGAGGCGTTCAGTGACCCATAAAAAATGTATTTTAAAGCTGTAATTTTCAGGTAAAAAAACCCCAAAAACCTTAATAACCACAACAAAGATGTCTGAGGAAAGATAGAGACTGAAAGTTAAATCCTGCACTGAGATTTGGCGTCAAGTTTCCATTTTTACAAAGATAAAGTTGTATTCTATTAAGACACTACACAGTTGTTGTTGTTTTTCCTGAACAGGCAGTCATTGCACTCTGAGTATAATTTAGTCAGCTTCCCCCTCTAGTGGTTACAGGGAACAGTCGCCCTTTCAGCACTGAATAAGACTTTCCTCCATATTTAATTTAATAAGCCAATATGACAGTGTGCTTATTTACGCTGTTGTATTGAATGATTTCAGTTTCTGTTTTATCCTGGTAGGAGTACATTTGTGTATATATGGAGATCAAATTTCCTTCCAGACAATACAAGTTGAAGTGAACACATTGTATTTCATCATTTTGTGAAGCCCACTTCAAGTACCACTTTATAGGTTAATATAGTATGTAAATAATCTATTTTACGTACCTAGAGATGATGTAAACTTTGATTTGGTGCCATATAATCAAACTGAGTTGAAGCTGATCAGACAATTTGGACCAAATAATATAATTTTACAGGCCACTTACTTACAACTAAAGTGGCAGAAGAATCAGAGAAAAATAACTACACCTTCAGTTTCCTTTTGAATGTGCAATCTTGCTGCCGCCACAGTCTCTATGAGGTTCAGATAAAGTGAATATGGTTCATTATTGTCCTCTCTCTCATACAGTGGAGCTGTTCATTTTGACTTTCAGCAGCATTAGTGCTGTGTCGGGCTGCTGTTGCTGCCAGCCTCAGGAATCGATGAGGCTCTGGAGGCAATTGGGGAAATCAGTCATGCTGAAAATATGGAGTACAGCAGTGACGCACACAGCAGCCAGTCCACCACAGCCACACAGGCCCTATTGACTAAGCTGGGTGTGCGTTTGGGAGGGGGTTGGCAGCTATAACGGGACCTCTGACATTGACACTGTTGCCCTTTGGTTGGTTGGCCTCACTTGACACTTTTTTGTCGTCGTATAGAGCAACGTATAGATGTAATGTACAGAAACAGCAATTTCAATATCCTGAGACGTGTTCCCATTTATTCTGGTGCCATAACTTTACATGCAACTTATGACAAAGGTGTCATATAGTTGGTATTATATCACATTTGGTTGCTATGACTATAAGGATAAACACATGAAAACAACACATTTACTCCTAAACTGTGACTCTTCTGCTTAACATTTGTTCTGTTAGAGTTCCCGTCTGTGCAGACTTGATGAACCAACTATGAAATAAAAAAAAAATACCCTTGACACTTTTTGTTTGTCATCCACATCAGTGAAATAAGTCTTCTCACGGTCTCTCAGTCTCACCCTCTCCATCCAATTGCGGTACAAAAAGCAGCCCTATCTCAACTCTCATCCACTCTATCACGTCTTCACCACCCGCTCATCTGTGCCTTTAGCCACTTTGTCTAAATGATCTCTTTTTTCCAGTCACTCAGCTGCTGCGTCTGTCCCTCACCGTCGCTCTCTCTACTTCAGATAAAAACGACATCTTCTTAAACTGTCAGCGCAGCACTGACTATCTCCTCCTGATAACCACTGAGAGCTCTCTTCTGCAGCCATATTCGGCTAAATGCACTGACGCGGTGTTGTTTAAAAGTACACCACGCTGCCAGAGGAGCCATAAAAAGCATTGTTGAGAAGTATGTGTGTGTGTGTGTGTGTGTGTGTGTGTGTGTGTGTGTGTGTGGGAGTCATAAGGTAGGAAGAATCGTGCCCTGGTACTCTTAGTACAAGAGAAGAGGGTAAGAGCTGTCTCTATTGTGATGGACACATCTGAAATACAAGAGACTGCTTTGTATGTGTGAGTGTGTGTGTGTATACACTTGTATTTGACGTCTCTTTGGGACTTGTTCTGCCATAAACACCCATCTTGTCAGGACCAGTAGTCCTCATGGAGACCAAAACCTGGTTGTAATGAGACATAACCTCATTTCTGAGGAACCTGGTAATGATGAGGGCTAAGTGGTAAATTGTGGTTAGGTTAAGGGTAGAGTTAGGCATTAACAGGTTGGAATAATGTTTTGTTTTGGATTTCAATATGAGGGGGAACATAGCTGTGTAACGTGAATGTGTGTTGCGTTACATGGTAAAGTTATTCTTTCATTAAAGATGTCTTTTATATTTAGTACTTTTGATGGTAACTCTTTAATTTATACCCATATGGCATGATAATCGTTTTTGAAATGTGATATTATTGTAATGCTATCTTGTTTCTGCAGTAATCAGGGAGTAATAGCTTGGCCAAAACAATGGAAAATGTTTGATTTAAAACACAACAAACAGTTTTATATTTCACAGATGGTGGCCTACAGGAAGCAAAATATAACCTGGTATTGCTGTAATAGTTTCACTGTACAAGAGTTCTGATTGGTGCGTAGAGTGAAAAAAAAAAAAAATCTAAGCATTCTAATGCAAGAGTATGTTTCAGCACTTTTTTTTTATCATCGAAGTTGCGAGGCACAAATCAGGTAAGAGGAGAATAGAGGCTTGTTCTGTTCTGTACTTCAGTATTTCTGGCTGTGGTCTAAAATCTCCTGCTTTGATCTCCTCATATGATTCAATCAGGCTCATGGCTGGAGGAGGACAAATGACAGAGGCAAGGCACATGCCTTATGCCCAGAGTTCAGAGAACTTGAACACTATATTGAACACTAACCTGAAAAAAAGGTCTGATGTTTTTCCCCCTTTAATGTGAGGAAGAAGATATTCTTGATGAACATGTGTGTGTGTGTGTGTGTGTGTGTGTGTGTGCGTCTGGTCTTCCCATTTATGTATTGAGTCTCTGTTTTAATTCTTTTATGTAACAAACTCTGCTGCAGGGATCTTATGAGAGCTGGAGTAAATTGTATGGTTGTTTTTTTTTCTTCCCTAAATCCCACATGCTGACTACACAGTTGTATCAAGTTTCAGCTGCACTTGAGTCAAACATTCACATCAGCCTGCCTGCAAAAACCACAATTTCCCACCCAAAGCCATAAAAAGTGAATTTGACACATTATCTAATTTTCCTCAGTTGTGATTCTGTGATACAGAAAACAGGCGTGAGATGAGTCTAATGCTCTGCTGCTCTCATGGATCATTGTGCACGATCAGCAACGTGTCACTATTTCTTCAGTCTGCTTGTGAAAACAAAAAAGTTGAGGACCACATGACAGTCATACCGTGCCTAACAAGGAGAGATATTGGTGTACAGATCCATTGATCCATCATGCCACCCCGAGGCCTGCACTGCCAAATCCAGCACACAAGAGCAATGTCCTCTGGACTGAAGAGTGCCAGATCATTTAATTACAAAAACAAACCAATGCCATACTGTGGACATGTGTTTGTCATCAAAATGAGCCTCTCGCATGAGCACAACTTAAAATATAAATGCAGCATCATGTAGACATTGAGACAAAACACCACTGTAAACACATAATCAGATCATTGTGTTTCACGTCTTCACGTAAAAGACGATTAAAAACTCTGCCTTCACTCAAAATCACATACATACCCAATGCAGGAGTGTCTACGCGTGGAGAAGTTGCCATGCATCTTCCTCGAAAAGCGCAAGTCTTTGCTCATCATTTTTACGGTGGATAAACAGCTCAAGGATAGTTCAGAGAAATGTCAAAAGAGCAGCTCTGGGAGGTGGGAAATGCACAAAGTCGACATGTGTGGTGCAACAAAAATCCCCATGCTGTCGTGAATGAGAGAGGAGAGCTGTCCAAAATTCCTTTACATTATCTGTGCTCCTGAGAAGAAAGATCCCTTTGAGAGGACGGTGCAGGAAAAACAGGTCCAAGAGTGACAGATGCAAAATGATGGCAAGATGCAAAACAGGAGAAATCAGTGCAGAGTCTTGTCAGCTGCACCTGGCACGGGTGTGAATGAAAGGGAACAATAAGAGAGGCCTGCTGCATTTATTACACTCTACACATTAGCTGTAAGTATTACTCTTTCATTTGCTGCTCAGCTTTTGGTCCTGATGATAAGACTACGTCTGTTTGTTTTTGTAGGAAAAAAAAGGTTCAGAGCTTCTCTAGAGTGTGTGCATGTGGGGGTGTTTGACTTTGTTTGTGTGTGTGTGTGTGTGTGTGTGTGTGGACAGCCTAAAAAAGCAAAGAGTTTTGTCTCTAAGAGACGTTTGTCCGTTCAGTATCATCTCACTGACAGTGGTGCCAAAATCAAATCAAGATAATTTAAGGATGGTGTCAGCTGTCAGCGCTCATCTGGGGCTCGTTCCTCACTCATTCTCCTTCCAGCTCTCCAGCACAGACGTGCCAGGATGAAACGCCTCTCTTGTGCATGTGTCTGTGTGTTCTCGTACTCCTGAATAGGGGAACAGTCAGTCGGAATTCCTCCAAATGAGCTGCTAGCAAATTCCTCAACAATCAGCCCTGGACATGTGTCTGTCTGTTTAAAAAAAACAAGTCCAACGGCACTGACACAGGGCTGTCCATCGCTTCTGTGAGGCTGCACAGCCGACACACTGGGTTATTCTTAGTGGGGGAAAAAGTGAGATGGAAAGAGTGTTATAATCCCATCAAATGCTCCCTGGAGTGGGCTGTCCCAGGTCGTCCCTGTCAGCGGGCCATAACAAGACTTCTGCTCTCTCTCCTCCTCTTCTCTCCTGAGAGCGGTGGGACCAAACTCAGGCTTAAAACAACAAACAACAACACTACCTCCCCTGAGAGAGCGAGAGAGAGAGACAGAGAGAGAGACTGTGGAGGGGTGGGTGCTGCTGGGTTGGTCCAGAGATGAGATATGAGAGAGGAAGTTGGGCAGTAACACATTAATTACTTAGTATATTATTACTATAGTAACATTAAAAGTATTAAATAATTCCACTCAATCACAATCACTCGGTAGAGCTGCCCTGGGGCCAACTTTGCCTCAGCAGTGTTTACAAACATCAGCCCACAATTCCTGCGCGCTCTACCTTTAATCGAAAGTAAAGTCGAGTGACTGCGTTCCTCTTATCAATTTGTTTTTCTTGTCCTTCAGATTGTATCTTATGAGGTTGTGTACGTGCGGCAGGTCATGGCAGGTCACAGAAAACAGTGAAAGATGGCAGTTAGATTTTGTTTTGTTTTGAGAGGCGGCCATGTTCGCAGTTCTGCAGTTTGTCGACTAACTGCTGATGAAATAAAAGGGATTCAGTTTCAAAAGTAAGTTGTCGTTCATCACTTTTCGATTGTTGTCCAGTAATATAACGAAAAATTTAACTTATTATCTTTGATACCAAATAATAGGTAAAGTACTATTATTACATATTTAAATGAGCAATAAGTAACTTATGGCACTTTGTTTGTAACTTGCCCAACACTGGAGAGAGGAAGAAAGAGAGCGAGAGTGAAAGAGATGTATAAAGAGAGAATAACAGTATTTTCGGTTGTTGAAGTGGGACTAATAGAGGTGAAGTGAAAGAAGATAAAACAGGCTTTTTTTCTTCTTGTAGTGATCGTGTGCAAACTTTGTGTTTTCGTGTAACCGGCCTGCTTCCATGCCAGGCTGCAGCAGCACACGCATGCCGGTCACTCAATACTTCAATATCGCATGTGAGCATCCGTGCTTTTTTAATAGATTAGTCAATTTTCATCTTTTCAAATTGAGTTCTACTCTCATGCCACACTATAATCCAGCTGATTCATAGAATATCATCATCATCATTGGTCTTAACGAATATGTGACTGTGAAAATAGTGAAGACAATAATAGGTGATGAAGCATGAAAAATGTTACTTTTTCATGAGGTTGTTAACGTTGCACTAATGTCAGACTATTTAATATTTAAGAAATAATGAGACCAATTAGAGTGATTTAGGTTCATCTGCATAGTTGTACTGCCTATAGTTAAACTAAGCTCAGTCCAAGTTTATTACATTTAGGCGACAAAGACTAATGATGTTTCTCAGCAGCACCACACTGGCCAGAACCTTCACTATCAAAACAGAGTCAAAACTCTTCTTCCACTGGTAAACATCAGAGAGACTGAACCACAACTTCCTGTCAATAACTGTCCTGCCACAGCCTCACAGCATAGTGGCCTCTGGTGGCAAACATTGGAAATGCAACGTTGATTTCCATCTGTTAAATGTGTGAGTGTCCTTATTTTAAACATAGAACATACACTTAAGTCAGACTGGGAGTAATTATTCTTCAGTACATTCACAATATATTTAAATAATAATACTTTCCAGTGGCTAACATTGTTGCCTCACAGCAACAAGGTCACCGGTTTGATACCAGTTCGACCAAGAAGTGTGTGTGGAGTATGTTAAGTTAACATGTTCTTCCTGTTTGATCTCTCCAACTTCCTCCCACAGTCAAAAAACATGCAGATTAATGGGATTAGGTTAATTGGAAACTCTAAACTGTCGGATGGGATCGGCTCTAGCCCCACCACCCTTGTGTGGAGCGTAAACATTCAAAAACGACTCAAAGAAATGTTAGTGAATTATATAAGCACAATATATATGAGAATTGCTCACTAACTATATCATTTAAATAGATTACATTAGCAGGTTTTAACACAGTTAATGTCATATTCGTGTTGCCAAAATATCACATGAGTTAGGATAACACTTTGGCATTTAGATCATATGGTTGCATGTGTAGTATATGTATTTATTTCTAACTTTCATTGAATTAATCTTAGAAACCAAAACTTCCTTTCTGCAGATGAGCATGTATATAAATTAAAGTGGTAATTATAATGTTTATTTAAGCTCTAACAGCCCATAAAATCACATCAGGACAAAAACGACCAAAAAATGGCTCATACGAACATTTTTTTGCATTTGACATGATGTCTGGATGAGTGGAAACAGAGGATTAAATCAACGTGGACACACAGTGAAAATATCTTTGCAGCTATGTTCTATATCTGAACTGCTTGCGACGTTTATTTTCCGCTGGAACTCCAGTTTGTTTAATTCCTCCTCGTTGCCAGTCATCCTGCAATAACTCATCCCCATCCATTTATTTCAGCACTGACATTATGGGACACTGCACATACCCCGGCAGAGGGACACGTCTAATGGCTTGACCTCGGAGCTGTATAATAAAAGTCCTGACATGTTGAATGTCTACGTTATCGCGCAATGATCTCACATTCCGGACTGAGCTTTGAAATCTCCTAGACTATTCTCTTGACCTTTAATATTTAGGTTTTCAAAAAAGGGCCAAAAAATCAATCAAACAGGAACGTTACACTAAATCCTAAAAAAAACAACATTTATTAAAGGTGAATTAACCTGTAAACAAAGTTTTCTAGTGGGTAATGGCTTATTTTGGAATGTTTTTGTGCCAATAAAAGCAGTGTAGGGTTTTACAGCATTGGCTGTAACTCTCCTCCGGCTTTTAATTTTATTTCACGGGGGTGAATGTGACCCAACATCACATTTGCAAGCTGGAAACACATTGTAACAACCGAGAACTGCTTATACTTACATCTAAGTGTGTATGTGTTGAGGACCGAAGGGTATACACTGACAAGACGACGTGTGTGGAAATTGATTTTACAGCACTGTACAACTTTCCACAACAGGCGCTTCATTTAAAGAAACCTACAGGAAAAAAGAACAAATATACAGTATCTCTCTGTTTCTATACCCGTCCCCGCATAAAGGCCCCATCTTTCAACAAGTTGGGGACTTAAAGTGTGGTTTAATTGATCCTATGACTCCTGCCTTGACACACTGTACGTTTACCATGTAAATGTTTAATTAGCGTTGGAATTATGGGCTCATAAAGGTGAAGCTATCACCAGGTACCATCGTGGAGCCGGCTCACAGCAACACAGCTGTGCTCTTTACAAACAACAGCACGGGCCAATATAGAGGGTGAGAAGAATGTAGAAAATAAATGGGTTAACCGTGTTGAGTTAGTCACAAAGAGACGGTGTGTGTCACTGTTGTGTGGATATTAAAAAATGGTTGGTTTGCTGCTGACAGAGCTGCTCGTCTGACAAAGAAGTGGAAAAACAAACGAACAGGTAACCTGTGAAAAATAAACATTCCCAGTCGTAGGAAGCGAAGCACTAAACTAATAACAGCTAATGTCCATTTATGAATATAGGCTTTGCCTTGTCATTAAAAATCTGCTGTGGGGAATGTGTTCATTAAATTGAAATACATAGATAAAGGGGCAGAATACCAAATAGGACTATTCCTGGAACTGTTGTCCCATCTTTTAAATATCACCTGTTCCATGTATAGACCTCTCAAATCCTGACAATGAGAGGTTTTTATTTAGCAGAATTTCCCCTCAAGCACATTGGATTGCTTCTGGTGGTTCAGTTGGCAGAAATGCAGCAGAACATGAACATCTTGTGGCCAGGATCAATTTCATAACACAGGCTTAAGGGCAACCACTTCTCTGGTGTGATAGGCTTCCCTTCCTGCACAAACATACACCGAAAATACATGTAACATGTGCAGATGCGTGGAGGGAGTGCTGGCCATGAGACATTACATTATTACATGACGCTTTTATCCAAAGCCACTTACAATAAGTGCTTTTCAACATTTGGGTACAAACAAGAGCTAGAAGTAAGTAAGTAAGACATGAACTGTCTCCTCTGCTCTCAAGAGCACAAACAGACACACTGAAACACAAACTAGAGCTTTTATGAAAGACAAAAGGACTGAAAACAATCACTGGTCTATATTGTGACAGGAGACAAGATATCCTTTTCGATTTTGAATAATAAAAAGGTATCTGTGATAACCTTTCCTGGTTTTAAAGGCTGATGCATTGATAGTCAAATCTTATATTACAATTTCATGTTATAGCAGAATTTGACCATATTTACAGGGCAAATATCCTGTGTTATTATAAGTGCAAACATCTCAAAAGAAAACCTTTTATGAGTCCAGAGAAACAACCTGTGTGCAGCTTTATATCCCCATACTGTACATCTCCTATATCGAGATATAGCCTAAAGATATCGACATATTATTTATCCGCCCTTGCATTTATACTGTGATATATATCAATATCAAATTTTAAAAAGTGTATCGTGATCAGACTTTAGTGCAAAAGAAACCTCAAGTAAGCATTTGTAGCTCTAAGTTCTAAGGCATTGCTCACATATTTAAAATAGGAGCATAGTAACAAATATACCCATATTTGGAATATGGAGACATTAAGTTAGGTTAGTATATGGAGGATATTTTGTACATCCTTCACCACAGCTGCGACAATATTCACCTGACCAGTGCGGTGCAGGTGAGGAAGCAGTTGTGAGTATGGTGAAATATGAACAAGGGTGAATGTTTGCATGGTGCATTCACTGGAACAGCCTTGTCATCATTTCAAACGTGTGGACTCTACCTGGGCGTGTGGGCGAGTGTGAAGCGGCGTCTCTGGAGGTTGATGCTGCGATTCATCAACAACTTTCGGAAGAGAACTGGGGAGTTTCGAGGAGACCCGCGAGGGGAATCCCTGGGCGAGCTCCTTGGAGATCCTCCTGGTGAGCTTGCTTTGGACCTGGGCATGAGTTGAATGATTGGAAGCCTGGTCATCCTTCTTTCCTGTGGCCTCTCCTCAACGTCAGACCGCTCTTCCTCAGAGCTTTCAGTGTGCAGATCGTTCATAGTGAACGGATAAAAACCAGGAGCCACGTGGTTGCTTGGTTCCTCTGCTCAGTCTTGGCACTTTTGGTCCAAGGAATTGTCTCTAAAGCGCTTTTTTCCGAGGTCCTCTCAAATAAAGTGTACGTGACGTATTTGTGACATGACATATGCTTATGATCCGTCCTGTTTTTCCAAATCCAGGTGAAGCTCCTGCCTGTGTCCCAGTCCTCACTCCCTCACATTTGAACAGATCCTGGACCTGCCTGTGTCCACTCCAACACTCTGCTGTTAAAACTCACAAATGAACTGTCTTTAAAGTCCAAAAAGAGAAGAAAAAACCCTCCAAAAAGCCAATGAAATAACCTCTATGTCACATGTTTCATCTTTATTTGAAGCCTAATAGTTTTTTCTTGTATCTTCCTTAAGACCAAACTGTCAGACTGGGCAATAGACAGGAACATTAGTGTTGATGTACTCTCTCCGCCTCCCTCCCTCTCCCAGGCTGTGTTTACATTATTCCTAGGCCTTCCCTCTCTCTAACTAAATATGGACGTCTGATTTACAGGGAGGAGAAACATGACGGATCACCTCCTTCAGTTTCTCTCCCTCTCTTGCTCTCTCTCCAGTTCTCTGCCTTCCCCTTTCCTTCATTCCTAATCTTACCGAGCATATTGTTTCATAATTACTTCCGCTCTAAGTTCCTGCTGTATAAACATTAAGCCGTCGCCCGGCCTGGCCCTCCAAACTCATCACTCCTACACTCTTACTAACTCTCACTCTTACCGACTTTGCACAGTAAGGCTTTTCCTCTATTCCCTGAGGTGCTGTTTGTTGTTGAGCTGCCTATTTCCTGAGAGACAGTCTCTTTGCCTTTCACATGCTCTGAGCTTACCAGGAAGAGTCACATGAAGGGCCTCGGACTATAAAAAGTAGAGGTAGATAAAAGCTATAGAGAGAGCATGGTGCTGTCACGATGGCACTCTCTATCTATGACTACAGGCAACATCATCTTCAGCCCCACCCAAGCGCTTTGTTTATCGTTAGGGAGAAAATGAGAAAAGGTCCTCCTGTGATACACGACTTACAGCTATGAACACCGACGAAGTCTGGGGGAAACGGAAATAACCTAGGGAGCTGGAGCATCTGACACAGGACTGAACCTATGACCAACAGCTGGTAGGGAGACGAGGCTTGAAAGATTCTTTGTATGGATATATGCTCGTAGCTACTGTGCTGTATGTGTTCTGCAGTAGCAGCATTTGTTTCACCATCACTGCGGTTGTAAGCTAGTTACATTAAAGTCCGTGTCTGTCAAGCATCGTCACCAAAGCATGTCTCACAGGACCTGGAAAAATCCGTGTACAACCCCGGATATGACCTTTAGTCCCGGTGTCCCAGTGAAACGACTTCCATGACACAACGTGCTACTTGTTGGAGTGCCGCTTTGACGGTCATTGATCCGCAGGTTTGCTGTTCAGGCTTTAGAGCGACACATTACACAAGGCACACATTCTGCAAAAGTCTGTTTTAAAGCTGTATATTCATTATTCATTGACGAGGGACGCTGGGCGAAAGGCAGGGTTCATCCTGGACAGATCGCCAGTCAATCAAGGAGCCAAAATATGAAGACAAATCACCATTCACCTCCACTCTCTGTTTAGAGACACCATATAGCATTACCTCAAATCTGCATGTCTTCAACTTCCAGGAGAGAACCCACGAGGAAACATGCACACAACTCCACACAGAGAAGTTCTACTTAGAGCTGTAGATATCCATCCATCCGTCTTCTACCGCTTTATCCTCCACATAAGGGTCACAGGCTGTGCCAATCTCAGCTGACAGGGCGATCGGCGGGGTAGACCAGTCCATCACAGGGTCACATAGAGACAAACAACCATCCGCTCTCACGCTCAATTTAGAGTGTCCAATTTGCCTAATCCCCAAATCTGCATGTTTTTGGACTGTGGGAGGAAACCACGCAGACAAGGGGAGAACATGCAAACTCCATGCAGAAAGGCCCTTGTTCCGACCGAACCTGGGTCTTTTTGCTGCAAAGGCAAGAGTGCTAACCACTGCACCAACCGTGTGGCCCACTGTGCACATCAATGACTTATATATTAATAATATCAGTGATGGGGGTGCATAGAGGGAGAATCTTCACCACTTCACATATTCTTAGCATCTTTTAGCTCATTGTTCTGGTTCCAGGGCTCAGGCTCAGACTCAGTTCTCTCATCAGTCATGTTTTTAGCAAAACTATAAATGAACGACATGTAAATGACATGTTAGTATACACATTTCTGCTGAATCAGAGACGGAATATGTTTACAGCTTGTGCTGCTGCCCCCAAGTGGCTAATAATAATAACAACACACGACGCACGTGGCCATTTTACATACATTCACAGTCCCTATATAGCAATATCTGCACTCTATAACACAGGGAGCTCCACAGAGACGTCCGTGGGTACAGAGACAACGCTGCTGTGAGGGACAGACAGAGACACACTCAACAGACCTATGGCAACACTAACTGTCCACAATTAACTGTAATTATATGTGATTGTGACAAGTAAGACTTTGTATTGAAGCGATGCATAACATCAGAACTAAACATCTAATTCTGTTTGATACTAAAAGAAATATTCCCATTTCAACTACTACAACTAAATTGAGGTACAGTTATGTTCATTATATTGTAGCCATTTTCAGTGGTTCCCACTTAAATTGATTTTACGGACGAAATGTATTTTATTAGGACATAAACTGGCCATAATGTGTCATCAGAGATTGAGGAACATGTAAAAATAAACATATTGGCTTTACTCATAACAATGGTGCAGCCAGCACCAAATACAGCAACAATCTTGGCCTTTTTTTCCCCTCTGTTGCTTTCCGTTAATCCCCCGCAGCAACGATGTCTGTCTGTCTTTCACAAGCTCACAAGAGTCACAAGATGATTCTGGGCCCAAACAAATCCTGATTCAGAAGCATCTTCATTCCAGTCCTGTGACTGACAGAGACTGAGCGTGAACGTGATGCAACACAGTGACGTATTACTGAGCTCTGTTCACTGTGTCACTGCAGATAAAACCTATCTTTCTGCAGTCTTTCATGATCCAACTCCCAAATCAGGATGATTTCAACTTGGGCCTCATGTGTGGGGGTTTCTGTATCCATAATCAAAAGGGGACAGGAGGACAGACAAGGGGACACATCCCGGGACAACATACTGTATCCACACCTGATGTGGGGAGCATCATTGAAGGTGTCCAAGCTTTGACCAGAGGAGAGAGCGGTTTGGTTTGTGGTGCCGTTTCTTGTGTGTCATGCAGAAGTCTCTTGAAACACCCGAGTGCGGGGTTGTTTTCCACATCACCCAGTGTACTTTCTTCTTTTTTTGTGGCTCTTATAGACTCTCTCTACACTGTTTAAAAGGAAATGTTGAAATTATATGTCAGCCTTAGTTTGAGTCTGTTCAAGATCCTGCGCTGCAGCATACGTTGTAAAGTACAGTTTTCTGGTCCATGTCACACTTTTCATCCCCAAACTGACAGGAGGCACTTCTGTTACGAAGGTTGACAGTGATCCTGGTCTGTGTCACGTTCATTTTCCTCCATTTCTGTGTTGCCTTACAGGTCCTGTGTGTACCATTTGGGGGGGGTTATTGGCAGAAGTTGTATATACTGTATACATATATATATATATATATATATATATATATATATATATATATATATTCACTGTGAAAGGTTATTTGTGAACTATGTGAACTATCAAAAGTTATTTGCCTTACCTTAGCCTTTAAAAGCCTAAGGTAAGGGAAGGTTGAGTGGGGGAGTTTCACCATTAGGTGTCAGTATTTCTCACACACTGGATCTCTACTGCTACTTCAGTACTTTGGCTTCACTCATTTAATTTCAAGGCTCATCCTGTAGAGTTTGGAAGAACCACAAAGCAAATGTCCCAAATATGAAAATACAGTATTTTTATATACACAACATTTTTACATATTTTTTTTTAATGTTACAGTAAATACTTTTCCGTCGTCACAGGACAACATCTCAGCGACTTTAAAAAAAAACTGTATGAATATGATATGACACAAAATGAGTGATATCTTTGTTCAAGTTTTGTTCATGTCCTCCCTGACGCACGCAGCACATGGCACTATCAGGTTTAAACAACGTATGCCACCCCATAAACGACTTCTCTGGCGCTGCATCAAATTTGCTAATCAGCCTGTGAACAGGCAAACACACGGTCCTCTCCTCTGACACGCAACACAACCAAGTGAAGAGACTCCTGCTGTGTGTCAGTGCTGCTTTACACCTGCTGCTACAGAGACATTTATGGGATATATTACAGTATATATATCATAGACAGCAAAATATTTGACTGTACATTCACACGTTACTGGCTCCTAGTTGTATTTCTTTTCAAACGCAATTACTCAGTGTATATCTAAATTATTTACTGTATTATTTTATTGTAAACTTAGTAAGTTACTGCCAATTGACTATTTATTGTAACTTCACATTACTGTGACTTTGCTGTATTTTCCTGTAGAAAAACTGCATTTAACTGTACAAATCAAACTTTAGAACAGTACAGTGTAATATTGTTAAAGCCTGTGTAATAACAGAAGTGATTTAAAGTGTAATCATCACAGTGTCTAAACCCTTTTTCCAGTGTCTCACCTGTAAAATCTTGATTACTAGCACATTAAATATGATCACTGTGCAAGATGAAATGTTATTAAATATACATGCATACATCATATACCAGTTTGTGTAGTGTGTTCTTAAAACATTGTTTTATCATCATAATCCCTATGAGCCCCCAGGGGACAACATTTTCTGAATGAAATTGAACTGAGTCTGAATCGGTGAGCAGAGAGTGTTTCATTTCATAATCTCTTAGCATGGCCCGTGGAACATAGTTCACAAATAACCTTTCACAGTGAATTACACACACAATTACGCACAGACACACACCAGCGACAAAGGTTTGTGTAAGATTTGTTAGCTGCACACGAATAAAACAGCCGGAGAGTGTGATACAACTGTGTCTTTGTCCAGAACGCAGACATATCTGATCTCCTCTGACATGCATTACCTATGTCGTCGACCAGGTCTGTTTGCATTCCCTAAACATGTGAGACACACACACACACACACACACGTTTGCATAGCGCTTCAACTTACAACATCGCATTGACCTCCATTCCTTTAGGACAGACGAACCTTGACCATTACCAGTTAATGTCTAACCCTAACTGTAACCTAACCACTATTCAAATCTCAGGCCTAAACTCAACCAGCTGCTCAGAAATAAAAGTCTGCTTCATTAACACACACACACACACACACACACACACACACACACTAACAAATGTAGCAGCTGCAGCTTCAGTGATTTTTCAGTGAAAAATTGCAAGAACATGACTTGTCTGATCGCGTCTGGTGATAGTTGTTCAGCAGTGTGACAGAGAGCAGAGTGACACTTCTGTTCAATCACCATCATCACCATCATCATCATCACCATCATCATCATCATCATGAGACACTGATGAATGCTCGAAACTCACAGGAGACAGAATTTAGAGCAAATTTGGATCTGCAAGGTTGTCTTTAATGTACCGGAGTCATGGGGGTTAATCATCATTTTACTCATACTTTGCAATTCAATTATGAATCAATTACAAATTCCATTTCTACAAAAGGTGCTAATTCACAGACAAGGGGACAGAGAAAAGATTTGATTCTATTTGTTAAACATAAATTGATGAATGCACAGTTGTGAAACATTCAAGTTAATCACTGTCTGATTCTGGTCTTGTAATTTAAATAAATAGTTGTTGTAGCACGACACTAATTCTAATACTGTTTTTCCTAAGTATACCTTTACATCCATTAGTAGACTGAATGATGTGGTTTATTCTAGTGAAGAGTATGAGCTCCTCTGAATCTGGTGGAAGATGACGATGATAAAAAAAAAGCATCAGTGACTCACAAGTTCTGTGTGATGCAGCTGGTCAGAGTCCCCAGGCTCCGGGAGTGTTTGATAGTGCGGTGCGGAGGAGCGACCTCTGGTTTGTCCTGCATGGACGGTCTGCAGGACAGCCTGGGCAGCTGCAAGGTGCCCGAGAAGAGGCGCTTCACAGCACCCCTGACATCTGTGTCCTGCACAGGCTCGGTGCCGGAGGCCTGCTCCCAACTGTCCCACTGTCTCTGGTCGGCAGAGGAGACGGACAGAAAGACCAGGGTTAGATCAAGTTTGATTTTTAAACAAATCAAATGAGACTTCATCGATCATGAAAAAGCTGTTAACGGCTCATTCTCTTTTTCTTTCGCTTCATTTTCGATACTAGAACTACTAATGCACCTTTGCCATGGGCTTGACTTTTATATTTCCATGCTTAAATGTTTCAGGAATCAGTAAAGGAACAGAGGTCAACCTTCTTGAATAGTCAAGACGTATTTGATAGCTGAAGGTTACATGTGCAATCTACAGGCAGAAAATGTGTCACCCCTTATGAAAGCCCACGTGGCATTTATTTTTGAAAAGTTTATCTGATGTTGGGTCCTGACGCTCACAGTGAGATGACATTTTGGGCTTTAGCTCTGAGGGCAGCCGTCTTTGAGCGTCAGCAACGTTGAGGGGCAAAAAGACAACGGAGCTTGTTTTCTGCTGCATCCTGTGACCTTATCTCTCCATCTGCTCCGGAGTTCCACCTTCCAATAAACTGTTAGCACATTCTCCGTGTTTATTTCTGACCAGAACAGAATCACAAAGATATCGACACAGAAATCACTGACAATTAGGCTTGTGTTTGAATACATCTTTCAATATTTGCCACAAGTCAATAAACATGAGACAAATGTTGTATATTTATATTTATCTTTTTGCTGTAAAATGTTAAAAACAAACATCTGTCCACAAGAAAAAACACAGAGCAATAAATCAAAGCGTGATCAAAACAATCACCAGAAAACCATCTTGTTCATTTGTATAAAGCTATTGTGACACCTGTCTGAGATCGGATATCAATACCAATCAATGAATAATAAATAAATCTTGAAAAAATGTGTAAAAATAAACAAGACATCTAGGCTGCTAGGATACAGTGTTGACTGTTGTATTTGAATGTTTTCCTTCAGTAAAAAGGGTTTGTTAGTATCTCTTACCTCAGTGAAGTTGAAAAGTTTTGATGAGTTATTTCTCCTCATACTTTCTGCTACTATATCATGGGAACCAGACAACAAGGAAGGAAATACCACAGAGGAGGATACAGGAACCACATTTAACATCAGATATGAAGAAGTCTTTGGCACCAATACTTCCCTGGGCTGTCACTCAGTGAAGAAGCACATGGACCCGCCTCCTCAGGAACACTCGGCTGCCATTAACTCAGTCACCGGTGGTTGATTAATTGCTTACAAGGTGTTTTTTATTGTGTTGCGTTTCCTGTTTCCTTCTTGTTAAAGGTTTCCTTTGTCAAAGCCGACAGCTTAACCAGAATGTTTTCTTTCATAATGAGTAAAATGAGCATTGGTGACAAAGTGTAAGGATTGTAGGCAGCGAGGTGAGACTGCAGCAGTGGAGCTTCCTGCATGACAGCACCTTATTCATGTGTGTCTATCAGACTGTAGCATCACATGACCAACATCCAGACATTTAGACTTCTGTCGCCTAAAACTTTTCCATTTAAGGTTTTTTATATATACATATACACATATATATAAATATATATGTGTAAAAAAGCCAACAACAGAAACATCAGTTTGAATGATTTACTTTTTCTAACTGTGAACTTTAATTGACTCATTGTCACATTGTTTTATCTCATTAATCCCACCGTTGTTCTCAGTTATGCCTTTTGTTAGGTTCTCTGGTTCGCTAAATAATAACATATAATTATAAAAAAATAAATCACTTGCATGGTCATTATGGTAGAATCATAGACCACGTTAAAAGGTTTCTCTATGACCTCTGTCTCTATGTAACATGCCGTTTGTGTCTTTTATAAACTCAGGTGACAGTGGGACTGAGAAGAAGATCTAATAAGATATAATACCATCTAATCGAACAGTAAACATATACATCAAGAGCAGAGCAGCAGCATTTCTGGCTGCAGTCGAAATATGAATCATGAAACAAGCAATTATGTTATGATGAATTTGTGGGACAGTATTGTCATCATCTATTTTGCAGTCGTCCCCCAAAGACTGGGTCAGGACCCACAGATGGATCCCAATTCATAATCCCACTAAAAATGTAAGACTTATACCAGCAGTGGTAGTCTACCCACCTAAAATAACAAGCTAGAAACATTTTTATCATTCACAATTTGAATTATCTTTAAAAAAAGACAATTTATGTCCCCACATAAACACTGAACTTCATCTTAACAATGATGAGAATGGATGAACTGCACCACTGAACCTTTCATTAGTACGTGGAGAGAATTAAGCCAAGAACCTTCATTATCAAACCCAGAGGCAGAATGAGACAAACATGTTTTTAATTGTTTCAGTTTTTACCTTTCAATAACGAGACAATTCTCAGTTAGTATTCAGTGCATTTATAATTTGGTCATTTTAAATGGTGGCCATCGAGTTGAGGCCATCGAGTCTTCCCTTTAGAAAAGAAATTGTAAAATCACAAATTAAAAAAATATATCTTTCATTATAGGCCATTTTAGGCCAGGCCACACCTGGAGGAGAGCATGTGGAACGGCTAGTGCTGCACTGCTCCTTCATCCTTACGGCTGTAGCTTTTTAGTGTCTCTACTTTCCTCCACAGGCCGGAGGTTTAGGGCCCTGCAAAAAAAAAAAAAGAAAAAGAAACAGAAATAGGTTATTAGAAGTCCAGGCAAATAAAGAAATAATGGATATTCATAATTGTAAAATACCCAGAGTGCAACTGTACTAAATGGCAGATGTCAAGGTGGTTGTATTTACTGTATTCCAATCACATGTCTATGTATCAACTGCCTGCACAGACATCAACTCAGACGACCTTCCACTTGAAAGATAACAAGTTAACAGATAACACTTGAACCACAGCCTGTGTGTGACGAGATGTGATTAACAACAACTGTACCTTGTACATGTTGCACACCAGAGTGAAGAGAGAATCCATGGCTTGATCCTGAAGATCTTCTGTGTGCTCCTGCAAATGAAGAAGAATGAGTTTCCTAACGACTGTAAAAAAACAAGGAGGGCGCCATTTATCCTCTCAGTGAACAGCCTACTGGAATTTATTAGAAGAAGAAGAAGAAGGGGAACTGACTTCTATCTCCAGTGGCCCTGTCACTGCACACTTAAAACAGGAAAAATGTAACACTTGAATGATTTTACTTTCAAATAGGAACAGAAAGTGTAGATGCTGAAACTGTGGTGAAAGATAATTTAATAACAGATGCATCCAGTGTGGACCTGGTCTTAAGACACTGGGGTAAGACTCTTACCCCATTAATGGTCACCCAGGGCACATATTTGTGCGGGGGGTTCAGCGCTTTGGTCTTCATGGCATTCAGATGCATCAGCTGGTTTCCCTGATCCCCCGTCACACAGCTCTTGAGTTTGTCCAAGCTCAGATCGGGGTCGTATATTTCCACACACTACAAAAACAAACAAACATCCAATAGCTGCAGTGAAAGAATATGTTGATGTCTTGGAAAAAAGGGAGGTAGTAAAACAGACGATTAGAGCTTAATGGCCGACACACAAACACACGTTTCCTTACACTCGTGGCCGACTTGATGACATCAGCTGAGGATTCCATACAGAAGATGATGGGGAAAGCACTTTCTGTCATGTTTAACAAACACGTCTAAAAGGCAGAACATACACACCATTATACACGTACTGTATATCAAAGTAGAATAAAACACAAGGCAATGTGATTATCTTCAATGCTTCCCATCATATTTTTAGAGGGGATGCAACTTTACCTCAATCATGTTGCCCAGACATTCTTGTTCTCCATGCTGACAGTCATAAACATACTTCTGCCCATCAGGTCTCTCCTGGAGTTGGGGGTGAGGAAAATGCTACAGATTAACAGCCGCGGTGTATATATATATATATATATATATACATACATACATACATACATACATATATGCCTATATGCTTATATTCTGACTATGTTAGGCTCTATTTATTGTGGATTTTACTTTCCCGTCTGCCTCTCTTGTGTGATGAAAGTATAATCCCACGACCTACCGCAGCGTTTCCGTAAGGCACCAGAGTTACGGTCATGATGTCCTGCAGCAAGACCCAAGTGGGGAAGAGCATGGTGCTGAGGAAAAGTCTGCAGCCGGGACATAGACTCTCGTAGTAAAGCCCGACCTCGACTGCATCAACGGTCTGCTTGGACCTGGTGAAGATAGACGCAAGGCACTGCTTCAAAACCTGCACAAGGGAGCAAAAGTGGAGAGGTGGACTTCAGTTTGATCTCTATAGCTGTTCACACATGTTACAGGAGGTGACTCGCCAGTGATTTGGGTCCAGACTTTTCCAAAATCAATATATAATACCAATGTAACTTGATGCCAAATTTAAATCAGCTGAACCACTCATGGTGTGTAAACATGTGACACTATCATGTGTCAGCAAAGATACTGATGAGGGACTAAAGTTACTAATGTTGTAAAAAAACACCACAGACTCAGATTGAGTCATGTTTCTGAACATTTCACTTCCTCATTCTGGGTTTGTTTGTTTTTCCACATGGTTTAATCGTGTCAGTGAGTGCAGCTCGCTGATCAAACGGTTCATTTGGGTGTGTTGGTTTTCGGGGGAAACTGACAATAAATGAATGGAGAACAAACGAACACCACAACCAACACCTCACCTGCCAACATACTGTACTGTTACACCTCCACTGGGGAAGTGTGATGAGAAATCTCCTTCCTCAAGGCATCACACTGTACAATGACTCTGCACCATGTTTACATCCCTCTCTCTACTACGGTTTTTCTGTATAATTCAGATAACCCTTTACCGTCATACGTTATATATATATATATATATATATATATATATATGTATATGTATATATATATATATATATATATATATACATACATATACATATATATACACACACATATATATATACACATACACACATATATATACACATATACATATATATATAGAAGCTGTGTTCAGAAGTACAGTCTGTTAGTGAGTTTATATAATGCTATAAATTTGAGGTAGCAGTAGCAGCTACTTCATGTATGTTGCTCATCAGGGGATGAATGTACAAAACGCACCTAGAGTTTTAAATGGGTACTGCAATCTAAATGAATTCAATACGTCACACTAGGGCTGTAACTGTTCAAATATGTCTTGTTTTGCCCACAACCCAACTTTATACACTTTTAATGATGTATGTGTTATGTGGAGCAAAGAAACCAGAAACAGTATTCTCAACAATAGTCTCTTTAACTGTCCCTTTAAGATATTGAGTGGTTTCCAGGCGGTTTAACCGGTTCACCGGTTTAACGACACTCACACGGAGGTTAAACACTGACCAACAGAACATAACGTCTTGTTGTTGTTTGACCTCATGAGCTGAAGTTAACTTACCCCGCAGCGAGAGGCTGAGTCCAGAGACGAGCACCACTGTGATGGAGGGAGGGAGCATGAAGATGAAGATGAAGACGGAGACACAGACAGAGACAGAGCGCAGCACTGACTCTTCAAACACACGGTTACTAACAGCAGCAGCAGCAGCACAGGAGACTTCATCTTTATCTTTAAATGCAGCGGCAACACAACACTGACTTCACAACACGACTACACTTAGCTACAGTGCTGCTGCTACTGCTGCTTCAAATAAAGCTCCACCTTTTCAATTATGATTGGTTCCCTGGTCATGTGACCACGGCGCGTCACCTGTTACCAGCAGAGTTCCACCTCGAAGCTGCCGTCAAGTCTCTAGCACATATCAACAACTCAATTGTAACCAGTACAAAAGTACACAATTCAGCAGCTTTTACTTCACTACATTTCCTCTAACTATCTTTGTTTCTACCAAATAAAACCATTAGAAGAAGAGTTGGTAATGGTCTATATTTATATAGCGATTTTCTAGTCTGATCTTTCATATCCATTCACACGCTGCAACATGGGGTAAAGTGTCTTGCTCAAGGACACATACAGACTAGCAGAGCCAGGAATTGAACCGACAACCCATCTTCTTCCGTGTTATCCTCCACATGAGGGTCACGACAGCGGGGTTCACCCTGGAGAGGTCACCAGTCCATCACAGGGCCACATGGAGACAAACAACCATCCACTCTCTCACTCGCGGCGTGAGAGTGGATGCAGAAAGGCCCTCGTTTTGACCGGGCCGTGAACCTGGGTCTTCTTGCTGCAAAGGCAAGAGTGTAAAGCAAACAGATAAATGTTATTAATAGTGAAACAGCTCGAATTCAGCGATGATACACTCGTATAAACATACTGATGGGTAGTTTATTCCATTTCTACCACTCAATCCTCCCCTAAATGTTACACACCGGACAGCTGACGTACCTACTTCTCATAAACAACTGCTGGATTATATGAAACATAATGTGCTCAACTTTTCTATCAAGTTGATGTTTCGAGAGCAGTTCATCAGTCAGCGATGCAGTGACGTACGTCTGCTCTGCTGTTCCATTTGTACACGTCCAGGATGTTAGGAGAGAGTCTGTCCTCGGTTCAGGAAGGACTCTTGACTCCGACGGGCAGCCCGAGTGTCAGCATGCACCCTGAAAGTGAAGAAGCTAAATGGAACTCAGCCATCAATCGTTTGAATTATTTACACCCATGCTTTTTCCTCTGGGGGGGGGGGGGGGGGGGGGTTCTTTCTTCTTCCACAGAAGAAAGAAATGAAGTCTCATGATCATCCTCAGACTGAGGCAATGGGATTTCTCACCGCTGTTCCCTAAGTTGCTCAAGAACATTCACACTACCCAGCTCACACCCTCCAAAAAAACAAGTGTGTGATTCACTCTGCTTCCTCTCTGCCACTTCCCGGTTTGTCTTTATTTTGTTAAAAGTCTGTCATAGTTAAGTGGTGTGTGTGTTTTTGTTTTATTACATTAGCCTACGACGTGGCATATTTTACATTTTACTTTTCATTTGTATTTAACCTTTATTTAACCAGACAGAACAAAATGCTTATGTACAACTGTGGCCTGGCAAAAAGCAGGGGGGGGCTTTTGAGGGAGAGGGAAAAAGCGGCTGTAAAACAAAACAACACAAAATTTGATTTAAAAGAAACACAACACAAGTAAAAAATAGACACACAAGGGTGATTACATTGACGATCAGCATGTAAATATGCTTGACATGGTCGAGATGACCCGCTACGGTTCAAATTGAGCATCATAATGGAGAAGGAAGACGATTTAAGTGACATTAAATAGGACATGGTTGTTGGTGCCAGAGTAACTGCTCATCTACTGGGATTTTCAAACACAAAACCATCTCGAGAGTTTACAGAGATGTTCAGAAACGACAGAAAGGCAACAGTGACTCAAATAACCAGTCATTAAACCAAGGCCTCAGAAGACCATCTCTATAAGCACAGGTCAAAAACTCTGTACCTGTAAAGTGACTCCAATTAAATGATGTTTTCGTCAGCCAGGGAACAACAAGGACATGACTTGAAGTGTGACACGGGGATGATTAACTCAACATGATGATGAAGCAGGAAAAAAAAAACCCGGGGTCATGAGAGCACGCTCCATTTTAAGTCTTTTATTGTCTTTTAAAATCATTGCATCAGCATAAAGAAAGAACCGTACAGATGAAAGAGAACCTTTCTGAGGACAAACATCTCTGAAGCAAGCTGTACACGGGAAAGAAATGTTGCATCTGAATTATGACAGACCAACGCAGGAAGGACATCACAAGGGAAGAGAAGAAAGAACCAGGTTTCCGTGCATAGGGAGTGGGCACAACAACTACTAACAGGCCTCGACTGTGTGACACAACAGTGCTCCCTCAACGTTCAATTGCACTTTGGTGTAGAGTAGCTTTATCTGCCCCATCCATTTCCATTCAACATGTTTGACAAGAGGGAAAAGACCACATTATAAAACTGAGAAAAGTATCCGTCGCTGCCGATTGACCGGGAAACAACAGAAGAGCAGCAGAAATGTTGCTGCTCAGCTCGTCTCCACGTGGAGCACTCACTCATTCTTCTCACATTCAGAGATGGATCCTGACTATGAACTACTGTACACCAGTGAAACACACTGCATCACATCAAACCTAGAGTCAAAAAAAATAAAAGAAACAAACTCATTGACTGGAAACAGGCAGGAAGTCAAAAACAAGCTGAGAATATTATTGGATGCGTTTTGGTCTAATGAATGATTAGCCTTTGCATTTCAGAATTATTTGATACGTAGTGCAAAATTAAGAAAAAAGACAATATCTTTCCTGAAGTACTGTATTTGTGCACATGCATGTTCACCACATGGTACACTGTTTTAGTTTTACATGACGCTAGAAGTAACCCTTTAAATGTTCTTTCAATTGAGTCGATTGAACGATTGAATATAAAACAGCAAAAGATGAAACGGCAACACCAGTCCTGCGCATACAAGGCTCAGTGTACGGTGAAGTAGTCAGCAGGTAGAAAGTGAACAAGAACGATAAATATATACGTATTATGGACAAATTAATCTTGTTGAGCAACTTTCTTAAGAGTTATTACTTTGACACTGAGGGAGCACTGATGTCACAAGTACAAATTAAGAGCAAGAAAAACAGAATAAAACAAAACAAACAAAAAAAAGCATTCATAACATGTTCAAGTTTAAAATGACAGAGGAAATCGAGAAATATAAATCAATCCATCGCGACCACTTTGAGGGTGGGACAGATTGATTCTCAAACGCATATTTACCATTTGGTTAATTACATACTGTAAACATTTGTATTTTTTTTTTCTGCATGGAGGAAAAATATTCAAGCTAGCTTATTTTTTCTTTATAGGCTCTGTAAGGTTATCATTAACAGATATAAACAAACAAACAAAGCAATAACCAACACATGGACAGACAACTCTATTAGCTTTTTTAAAAAGCCAAAAATAAAAATTATTTATACTCAGGCACCATAAAAAGAACACTTTCTAATGCCATCATTGTTCCATGTACACAAATCTGCACATAGGAGTGATCATGAACCGTTGAATCATGTACCATTTCTGTCAGATTTACAGTTTTTACTATGGTTGTTGTTTTTTTTTACTTCCACTTAAGCCAAACACAGAGTTCCACCCAAGGAAGTTACAGTGGTAACTTCTACAGTCGACTTTTACAGCGTTGGTGTTCAATCTGTGGTGGATCTGTGTGGCATCGTTCCAAGTACGTCTCTTCTTTTTTTTTTAACACTGCCTCCACTCACAAAAGCCAGAAACTTCCATACGACAAAAAAACAGGTTTCTCATGTTCAAAACAAAACAACTCTTCTAATATTCAATAAATGCAAAACAGCCATGACTGCATTTAACATATAGCTCTGTAAATATCAACACATACATGAGCTGGCTTCATCTTCTGAATGCACCTGATATTCATGCGCGATAGATTACATGTACGTGGATCAACTGTAACCACAAAAGTGTTTTGTCGCTTGCGGTTACGCTCACTGCAGCCGATTAGTAAAAAAAAACAAAAAAAAAACGCTTGCGTTTCAATAACTGCTCGAATACAAAGCACCCGTGTGGAGCAAGTCTAAAGATCGAGTTCACATCAAAAACCTCTGTCCGATTTGTTTCAAGCGTGACCCAAACCAGAATTATTACATAATCCAAAAATATAGATATCTTAGAATATATTTCAAAATATTTATTCTCTAGTATGTATCGCATTCTTCAATAGACACCTAATATAATGTGATCTTATAGTCAGTGAAAGATGTGCTTTGTGTGTGAGGCCATT
Organism: Solea solea; assembly: GCF_958295425.1. Lineage (NCBI taxonomy): Eukaryota > Metazoa > Chordata > Actinopteri > Pleuronectiformes > Soleidae > Solea > Solea solea. Next base: position 9,075,688 of record NC_081134.1, on the reverse strand, counting down.
TCAAGAGATATAGATATATATCTATATCTATATATATATATATATATATATATATATATATATATATATATATAGATATATATATAATTAACAGTGTACCAAAGCTGATGAAAAAATATTTTTATTTCTTGAATTATCACGTGTTATGTAGAAAAATGTTTGTGTTTTTTTTTTTAATCCCGTTTTTACTTCGAAGCTCTGACACAAATGCATACTTAAGAATTTCGCGAGATGAAAAGCTTTGAGTTTCAGAGACACGCGTCTAATAAAAGTCTTCATCTTCTCACTGTTCCGCACACGTCCCACGGCGGGAACGAGCTTCATTGCTACTTACGTTATACATTACTTCTAGCTATTAAACCTGATGTACATGGCATATATGGCAGATCATAGTGTAGAAGTACACTGCAAAAAAAACAAACAACTGCTGTATTAAAATGACTCGGCCCCACTTTTCTATTCTTATATTAAATTAAATTAAGGTAAATTCAAATAAAGCAGAACCACACGGATTGTGTCACTCACTGAAACAAGTTGACCTTTCGTGAAATAAATGGAACCTTGCCAATAAGGACTGATTTAGCCACATCGCCCCCAAAAACCTCCCGACATTTCACTTTTTCCTAGTGGTATCTATCCACGCACCTGGTTCCACGGCCATACAGTGAGATACATATTTAAATTGTCTCCACATACAGTGGACATAAAACATGTAACAATATTTTAAAGTTACTTTTCAAAAAGTCAACTGCAGATCTGCAAATCCTTTTTGGGAACATTGTTTTAGTCACTGTGGAAATCCCAACCCACCAAAAAAACAAAAAAAACACGTATTGGGATGATCTTCAGTCTCAAAGTTAAAAACAAACATGTTTATATGCTGCTGAAAGTGTGTACAAAAAATGACTATAGTAATTGGGATGAAGTGACCATTTAGAAAAATTTGTGTTGATTTGTCTCGTTAAATTGAACACTTTCGCTAAACGGACATAAAATTGCATAAGAGTTTTCTACAAAAACATCAAAACGACACGACCGCTGTTTGACTGCGAAACAAAAAGATAAGAAAGAAAGAAAAACAACGTCTTTCGCTCCTGATGTGCTGTACGGAAAGACTTGAAAACACCAGCGTGTGTCAGTTGTATGGTTGCTGTGTGTTCGAGACACTGTCTGGAGTGACGTGTGGAAGAAGAGAGGACAAAAGTGCACGTGTTGGTCCAACAAACTGGATTAATGGATGTATGAGCGGTGGCGAGTGTCCACGACAGGAACGACGGACTCTTACCACAAAACACTGAGAGATGTGAGACATGCATCAACGTGAGAGCTTATCAAAATGAGCTTTAGAACAACTGGGTGGTGGATATGTACACTTCACATTTCTATCTTAACTGAGTTTTATCAAGAGAGAAAAAAAAAGGAAGTTTGATGAGAGAGAGAGCGCACCCTGCTGTTGTATAGCCCCAAAATATAGAGAAGGAATATGTAACAATTATATAAATGTAACAACAAATAGGCACAACTACAACCTGTCACTCTCTATCTATATCACACACACAAACACACACACACACACAACAGCTGAGCAGACGTGTGAACCGCGGCACGCAGCATGTGTGGTGACGGCACCATCTTGTGGAGCAAAGTGATGTCATCCAGTGATGATAGCGAGGGAGAACAAGCTCATCACAATGACTAAAAAGGCACTTCTAATTGTCGTCTAATTGTTCTCTCTCTCCCTTTTTTTTTTTTTTTTAAATAGCCCTCTAACTAGAAGCATCAGAATCAAATTCTAGGGATTTCTACTTGTGCAAAGTACAGTACAACTGATTCGTCCTGACTGAAATTAAAATGATTTTAACTTTTCAGGCTGAGTTACATTTTTTTTTTTTTAATATATATCACACCGGTGTGTCGAGTGGAAAATGCTGCTACCTGAACTCTGTGAATCTGTCAATAGTTTAAACGTGGGCTTAATATGAACCAAAGATTTACTTTCACCATACGCACGAGTATTATGAAATCAGCTTTTAGGAGCAACCCAACAACTTTTAACCCTCCTCACCAAAAATAAATGCATGTAACTCTTTACTGTGTTAAAAAAGCAGTGCATTTCTTTCTTCTTTTTTTGTCTAAAACGTTATACTGCCAATGACGCATGAACTCTTCATTACCTTTCTCCAAAAATACCTTTCTTTATAGCAAAAGTGAGCCTACTATATCTATGAACTGTGAGAATATTCTTCTAAATGTCATAATTCTGTTTAAAAAAGTGACGTCATGTGACGCCCGGATTCCATCAACCAAACATTAAGCGCTGCTTAATCCTGCGTTTGACACAAAGTAGCTGTATTGTGAGCAGAAGCTAAGCCAAGTGAACAAGAGGAAATTCTCTGAGCACTGTACATCTTAAAATGTACTATCCCCCACATGACTATGGTGCGCATAGTACTACAGTATCATAGTACTACTACATTCACCACGCATCATTCTGTATATACTCTACAAAAAGCACAATTATCAACCACCTAATAAAAAAAAAGAAAAAAAAGAACACTATCCAAACGAAGGACTACTCCATGCACATCGTACTTGATAATCTCTCAGACCACAGAAACCATGCTGGATGGCACAAAGACGGGTTCTGTCTTTCTCCTTCTTGCTACATGAAAATACATCCTTCATTTGGCTCACATTAGTTGGATACTGTGCATCCTTAAACAGATTCTAAGAGCATAGCAAATAGTCTGAAAACAAAGAGACACAGCGGTTAAACTTTATAAAAACAACAACAAAAACAAATCACACGCACGGTCCGCATGTGCGTCTGAAATATACTGTACAAGTTATATTACCGCGTACTCTCTCTTTTTGTACACCAATGTTCTACAGCTCTGTAAGTCAAGCTTCTGATGAAATGAACAGTCCAGCACGAGGGGTAAGAAGTACCGCGAGCAAATCAGATTTAAAAAACAAAAACAACAACCCCAAAACAAAACAAAAACAATAAAACATCTGCAAGGACGCTGTACCGCTAAATCAATCCAATCTAAACTAGAGACGAAGCAAATACAGTACCGAAGATACAAAAATCACATAGATTGATGCTCTGCAAGTGTCTTTAGCGTGTAGAGACGAGACACTCACGACAAGCACTAACAGTTAAGCCTTAAGTCAACGGCTACAGGTGCTACAGTATTTAACAGGATGGGGAAAAAAACGAAGACTGAAAGACAGACAAAAGGAATCTTTCCACAAGTTCCATTTAAATGGAAACATGAATTAAGTGGAACTGCATTTATCAATGCACCTCTCCATCTAGTGTATTGTGATTAAAAAGTACTTCTATATTCACAATATACAAAATGTGTCGCATGCATTTCTACCTTGATATACAGTATTTACTGTATGTCGTACCTCGTCAATTAAAAAGGAGGCCACGCTGAGAGAGAGAGAGAGAGAGAGAGAGACAAGCCAAAGCAGTTGGAAATAAAGATCATTTCATAAAAATATATACCTACGTGTGTATTTTTAAAGCTGTAGCTTTGTCTATGTCGACAGGCGCTCGTTCCCTCCGTCCTTCTTTCCATCAACCTAAACGTGCCCCCTTCCTTGTTCTCGTGACACAGGCTTGTGGTCATTCAAAGCTATTGCTATGGCACTTAAACAAGCCCCAGCAGTTTCTCCCTCCTCCTCCTCTTCTTCGCCCCAGGCTCCACTGACAAACCCCCCCAACCCCCACCCACCCATCCTGGGTCCACAATCCCTCAGCCGCTTGTAGGTGTGATGCGAGCAGCCTGGTTCCAGTCCATGTAGTGGATGACAGCTCAGGCTTTTGTCTACAGCAGGGGTGCCCACACTTTTTCAGCTTGGGAGCTACTTTTAAAAAGACCAAGTCAAAATGATCTACATATATGTATATATGTAGATATTTTTGGAGGGAAGTCAGTGTCGTACGTTCCGTGAACTGTCCGAAGGTGCCGCTCGCCTCACACGGCATAACAACTGCCTCAAGCTATGGACATATACTGCCGTTACTTCCTGTGTAGCCGTATGGGCATTTCAAAATAAGGGTATATCGCGATTGACGTATAGGGCACCCCTGGTCTACAGAGTTTGCAGGCAGTCTGGGGTTGACAGATTGGGCCTTTGTCTATGGACACTCATCACGTGTTCAAGGCAAAAAAAGAGAACAAAAAAACAACAATAGTGCCTCATATAAATTGTACCATCATCCCGTTCCATCTTTCCACACATATTTTTGTGTGCTTATTTTGTATCTTCTTTTGACACATTTAGTTTCTCTGTACCAAAGATATTTTCTCACACTGTACACGCACACTGTACAGTGACGGCTGGCTAATGTGACACTCTTGTCGACGCATCAGCCAGGCTAACTGTACAGTGCTTTAGTTACCTTTAGCGGTGTTCTAATTTTGAAGCCATGCTGTTAGCTCGCAGGGAGTGCTCTTTACTGGACTGGGGTCAGTGTGTGAAATAAGCACCAGGCTCCAGCCAAACGTGTGGATTTTAAATGGTGGCTGTCGAGTCTCTTTTGGCCGCCATTTTGACCACATGAACATTGTTCAGGAGTGAATTTTTTTTTTCCACAGTGCATCCGAGTGAAAATGTAGTTTTCCCCACCCTGGTAGGCGTCCAACGCTGCTGGTGGCAAATTCATCTGGAGTGCTGGTTCTGGTTCTGAGAGCAGGCCAGGACTGGGTAGGCTAGATTTACATTCAGGTGGTCATTGTGTTGGACCAAGGAGACGTTTTTGTAGTGGAGAACCAGGTCTTTGAGGGATGAATACAGATTGTAGGGCTCAGCAAATCCATAACCTGTGGCCGTCTTGTAGATGACACAGTGCTTGGTGTCCCCCTCAACACTGAAAAGAAGGACAGTCTTCATGTTTACAGATGATCTACATTGTCCTAAAATCAATAGTGGTACGGCCTAAAGGCAGGACAACTCTCCCAATTGTGTGTTTGTACATTTTCTGTAGCGCAAAATGTGCACTTTTTTCATTACTGCCTTGTTTCTAGTCTTTCTAGTTAGCTTCTGACTGCAGACTTACCATACAGACATGAATGATATCAATTCATTTGAGTATTTCACAAATTGTCAAAAAAAAAAAAAAAATTTAGTCCACAAAACCCCACTATTAGTGTGAAAAGCTCATGAGATAAAAACAGAAAAGGAAAACAAACGTACACTACAGAACAGGCATACGAGCCCTTCTGCGACTGGCTCTCACGGATGAGGAAGGTTCCGTCACATTTGCCTCTCAGCATGTCCTCAGCCTGGGTTCGTTTGATGTCACCAACATACCAGGTACACTCATCGTGGTGGGGTGAGCCTTCATCTTCCTCGAGCGAGTAGGAGCTGAAGAGGAAGAAGAACGCAGCAAACACCTCAGTATGTTTACATGATGTTAGAAAACATGTATTCTTGCGTTAGTCTCGTCTTAACCTGGACTTTTTTAATGACGTGTAAACATCGGAGTGAAGTTTCACTAAATCATATTACATCGGACTAAATTTTAAAAAATAACACCACCAAAGCATCTCCATGTTTTTTTTCCACTTTGTTGCAAATAAAACTAGAGAAGACCTTCAGGTACTGTTGAAGTGACTTGGCTATGAGATGAGCCGGTAAAACTTCTAATGCGACATCTGATGATAACGTCAGCAGCCGCAAGTAAATCCACATGCGACGGCACCCAAACTATTTTCTCAGGCACTGCTTCATTTGAAACACTTACTCATCAACATCGTTCTTTATGCCCAGCCATTCATTGATCTTCTTCTGTCTTGTCCCCTTCTGTGTCAGCCATCTGCAAAGTCAGGAGCAGCACAGGTTTAACGCTGAACAGACACGTCTGATGCTTGTTTTAGAGTTTGTGCGAGTGTGTATTTCAAACCCCCCTCACATCAAATACTGGTCTCTGATCTTGCGGAGCTGCATGAGATCCGGCTTGAGGCTGTTCATCTTCTTGTCAATCTCTCTGTTGTCGGAGACCTGCTGTCTGAGGTCCTGCTCCAGTTTTCGCTTGCTGTCATGGATCTCCTTCACGCGAGATTTCAAACGCTCCGAGTTGCTTTGGATCCTGATCCAAGAGAATTATACATTTAGGTCTATGTATGAAATATTTAGCAGCAAAACAAAATGCATTCATTTAGTGCAACTTTGAGTTTGTGCAAAAACCTACTTTTGTATCTCCTTTTCGTTGCCTTCACGCTGAAACCGCTCCAAAGACTCCCTGCTGTAACGCTCCTGAGTCTCACACTGCTCCTCAAAGATCTTGATGGTCTCATTGAAGGCTTCAATGGCTGTGCGCTTCATCTGCAGCTCCTGTCGAGTAAAAGGAGATGAAGAAAAACTATGACTGTCCAGATCTGTGTTGTATTTCATTCAGCCTCATGCTGCTCAAACCCACACATTTATTTTCCATCCAAATGAAGTGGATAAAATTCTCTAATACCAAATCACTGTGCATTTAACAGCTTGCCAAATAAGTGAGATACATTTTAAAATGATGTGTGTTCAGTATCTATATGTGGTGAACACCTACCTGTGAGGTGCGTGTGTATTCCTCGTACAGACAGTCGTACTCGCGGCTCTTCTCCTGGAACTGCTCATGATAAACCTTCAGCTGCTCTCCCACCTCCTCTATGCTGTTCTCCTTCACCAGCTGAGACATGGAAACAGCAGATGAGCGTGACATCAACGACAGTTTAATGAATAACATAATTAAACAGATCTCAAGCACAATGTGCTTGTCATTATTCCTAAAAAAAATAACGAGGTCAACTTCGTTGCTGAGGATTTCCACGATTCAATACCGGGAAGTGAATTTGACAACTCATGTTACAAATAGTGACAAAATCTGCAGCTTCACCAACCTGCTGGTATTTGGAGATGGGGTACAAAAGCCTGGTGTCCAGTTTGGCGTTGTACTGGGCCAGGGACTCATGGCGGTAGTGATTGATGAGCTCCACTACAGTCAGGAAGGTTAGAGGCTCTGAGAAGCCGTACGTCCCGTCTCTGTGGTAAATCTTTATGAGCTTGTTGTTCCCTCCTTTCCTGCAGGGGGAGACAGGAGCCACAGGAGATTTAGAACCAGTTTAGCTGTACACAGTCAGTTTAGGGAAGGTTTAAACTAGAGGTGGAGCTTTACCTGAGGGTGAGCGTGTACTCGCCCTCTAGTTTACTGGAGGCATCCCGCACCAGAAAGGTGCCGTCTGGAGTGTCTCGCAGCTTCTCGTTCACTTCCTCTCTGTAAATACAGCAGCATACTTCATTACTGCCAACTCAGCTTTGATCACAACATCTTAATAATTATGAGACTGCCCTTTTCTCAAAAGACAGAAAACTTAACAAAGATGGAAAAATCTTTCTTCACAGTAATCGTTTGCTTTCATGCTTTACCTAGAGATTTCTCCCCAGTACCATTCAGCATCATTCAGCAGGCTGCTTGTGTCCGTCTTGGCTAATGGTGCCATTTTTGACTTGACTGGCTTTGCTGGAAGAACTACAAACACACACACACACACAGTGAAACCCGGGAAACATGTAAATGCATGAAATGTCTCTTTGCAGGCCTTGATTATAAAAAGGGCACCTGGAGGAGTGAGGTCCTGCTCCATGGTTTTCTCTATCAACAACCTCTCCACCACAAGGGCAGGGAACTTCTCATCAAGTGATAACCTGCAAATCAACCAATAAATGAATTAAGTAATCGATCCCAATCAACATTTCAACATTACACCGGCTGGCATATTAAGCTGATCCAGACTAGATACTGCAGCAGCTCGGAACCCTAATCAGACCTGGTAATTCTCATCCATCCTGAGTGATCTGAACAAATGCTGACAGCTCCAAGTACCAGTGTGAACCTCAATGTCTTGATATACTAAGATCCGTTCATAGAAAACACATTTGGAGATGATATGTGTGAACGCAATTTATCCTCAGGACGCATCAGAGAAAGATGTATTTTAATGCAAAGTGTCAACAGTTGTACATAACGCTGTCTTCATGTGATTGGATCTGTCAGGACAGATGTTAATACCAGGTGTAACAGCTCACAGAACAAATCATTTCAACTTCACACACAAGAAAATGATTTACCAAGGGGTGGAGGGGCCTGTCCGTATGAGCAATGGTCCGAAGATCTTTCCCAGTGTGTGTGTGTCCAGGCCATTGCTGGCCTGCACCTGGGTGACCTTAGCCAGGTGAGTGAGGAGGTATTGAAGGGTGAGGCAGTTATGGAGAGGGACTGTAGTGGAGCTTTCGAGGACCAGGCTAACCTCTCTGTCATGGCTACCAGCTACCGCACCATCTGGAAGAGTGATTCAAATAAACATGACACATGCACACACGAAATCCCACACTGAATAAATATGTCTACAATGTCAATTATACAGTCAGATTTTGCCACATGAGAATACTTTGAGTAATGACAATGTATTTTCAATGAGGACAATGATTGTTACTGCAAATAGGACCAGTGTGAATCAGAAATTAAATCATGGAATCCTTTATACACAGGAGAATCCGCTCAAGCATTGCTAACATGCCTCATTGAGCTCATCCGTCTCTCAACACTTGACTCTATTCTCTCAGCGCTGACATGTGACTGACCTCAATCACCAGCATACAAGGCTCAGTTTAGGCCTCATGTAATTCTAAAATTACCACCATTTAAGCACTTTTTTTTTTTTTCTTCCACTCACACAAGATCACCAGCACACAGCTTGTTTTTATGGCTTTTTTTGTGCTATTCCACTATAATGCACAATACACTTCCCCCTCTCATGCTTCTTTCCATTTCATTCAAGAAAAATATCAGCAGAATGAACTTACTTCACCTGCTTCAACAAAGATCTACTTAAAGCTGTAATGTGTAACCTTTAAATACAAAGAAATCTCAGTTACATTCATGCCATTTCCAAATGACTTCACACAATGCTGATTATGACCACAGAGATTCCACTAAAGAAATGATCAGCAGCGTGTGGACAGCTGTGCCTCTGTCCATGAGGATGAGGAAGCACAACCAATATTCGTTCAGAATAAATTAGTTTTAAATTAAATGGCCTAAAAATCCAGCGTCTACCACTTTATCGTCCTCATGAGGGTCGCCTAAAAATAATTGCAGGTTATTTCTTTTTGTCTTAATTTCCAAGTTATAATTGTTAGTGGGTCCACTGATATTAATGATGGTAAAAGTTTAGCAGCAGTGCTCATTAATCTAGCACCACTGCTGAATCACTATGGAGGACACACTGTCATCAGCTTATGACGCCTGACAACATTCACATGCTGCAGACAGTCAGTGATTTGTTTTCTGTCACGATCGACCGAGACTAGGAGGATGCACAACAGCATCATAGCACTGGTAAAAGCAATTTTGGAGTATGGCTTCATATGAGAAGAAGCCCCCCACAAAAGCTAGACTCCACTGCAAAGAAACCTGAACACTCAGCAGTCCAGGTTTTAGATAAACACTTTGTAGCAACTGAGTAGTGGTGGAGTGTGGTGAGTAAAGTTGTGGCACTTATTCGGAATTCCTTGAGAGTTACACACTGGATCTTTAGTGGAACTATGTGTTAAAAAATACTACGGTACTTTCTTTTTTTAATCAATCACCACATTTGTTTACCATTTTTCATCCTGAGTTCCAATTGATTTGCATCAATGAAACCCTGAGCCACTTCTGTAAACAACACATAAGAGTTGAAAACCTGTCCTAATAGGACAAAGTTATGTCCAAGCAATACAAGTGTGAAGCTGGAGCACTTCCTCATAAGGAAGTCTACAGTACCTGCTGACTGTTGCAGGACCTGCTGCTGCAGGGTGACAACAGTTTGGAGGTGAGGGTAGATGCAGGCAGGGATGACAGGTGACGGGAGCTCTCTCAGGTAGTTCAGGACACACTCAGAGAGGTAACCTACATCTTTCTGACACGCTTCACTCTCTGGACCACAAAGAAAAACAGCATACAAAAAGATTTAAAGGCAAGATCAGGGAAACTTTGACCAATATAAATCAACCAATTCTTTATACAAAAAGATATTTTAATTTATTCATTTTGGACACTTTCATTACAATTTAGGAATCCTGTAACTTTTAAGAAGCAGGACTAAGGAGTTCAAACCAGGCCAGACGGGCTAAAGAGGGCAGGAAAAGTGAATGGATTAAACATACACATATACATGCTGTTAATATACATATTGTAAAATTAGAAATAGGAAGGTTCAGGTAAAAGGAGCATGTGTACAGTATGGTGCAGTATATACTAAACAATTTATTATCAAATGGACTCACCAGAGCTGAGACTGTACACTGGGCTTTCGGAGCCAGAGGAGCCGACCGTCCTGTACAAGGTCTTGGTGTCCAGACCTGAAAAAGAAAGAAAATGCAACCGCTTTGAAGTTCACAGTCCACAGGTATACAGAAACCTAGTCTAATCACAAAAGAAAAAACACAGTCCAGAAGAGCAAAGTAGAAACTCAAACAGCAAGAAATGAAGCCGATATAAAATGCATATGGAAGTCAGGCAACTAATAGATCACTCTAATGAGGTGAATGACTCTATGCTAATGTTAAACAATAACATTTGCAGACACTCAACACAGACATTTTATCACCAGTTGGACAACGTAACAACAACCTGTACATGACAAAGCAGTTATTTCAAGACGTAACTAATCCAGTGGTCTGTCAAATGTTATAAAATAGAGCCAACCAATGTTCCCTGGTGTTTTTTTTCCTTCTTCTTTTATTGTGGAAAACGTGGGTTTCATTTAGTGACTCTGAATGCCAGACAGCACAGACATTATAAATTGTCTAAACTAAAATACTGCATTACAAGATTCTTTTCAGCAGATTGTTCCGTGAGGGAGAGAAAGATTTTATACAACCTGGGAAAATATTCCTTTTTTTTTTTTACTCTGAATGACTGAAATTCCTCACACACACACACACACACTTTTAGAAATACTGGGTCTAGACAGCTTCCATCTAGGAGACAATTCCTTGGGACAGGACAGTCTCAGGTAGTTGTGAAAGCCACACCATGCAGACAGAGTGTGTGTGTGCATCAAACACTGGGGAATAGTTCAGTATTTCTGCTACATTACGGTATTTACATTCAAAGGTAGACATCCTGCCGCCCCTCTAACATTGACATGTTTCACTATTTACAAGTGTAAGAAGAATTTTGGTGGGTGTCTCAGACACTCTGTTCTTAAACTCTGCCTTTAACATAATGTGCAAGATAAGTAGTTATTATTTCAACTGTTACACCATTTTTGTATAAAATTATCATCACAGATATCATTTTCTATTGAAGAAGACCTGAAACTAATGAGTAAGACCATTAAACCCTCAGGAAAATGTTTACTGACATTATACATCAAATACATTTCCCCCACAACCAGCAGATTCACCCTTAACTGACACTCACCCTGCAAAAAGGAAGATTACCACCAATCTTATATACATGTGTTTTACAGCTATCGAAAAACTTGAACTCCAAGAAAACAACTATTAAAAATCTATAGAGATAAACTTTCTTCTTGTCATTAACTGTGTAAATACTGTATAAAATGGCACAGTACGTCGTACAATAGAAGCAGAGATTAGTATAAAGCATAAACTGCAAACAGGAACAAGTTCTGTACTTTAAACGCATGCAAATGTTATTTGCATATATGTTAATGTTGGCATACGTGCACATGTGTGAATAGAATCAGTTCTTTTGATAATCAGTTAATCCTTTCATTCCTTCAAAATGCCAAATATTCAGTGAACCCCAATCTTTCAATTGACAGATTTTATTTATTTCACAGTAAACTGAAGTGTATTGTGTGGAAGGAATTTGCCATGGCATTATGAATCTTTTCACAATTTGTCGCCATAACCATATTAAATTAAAATTAAAAAGGGGGGGGGGGAATGGGAGTCCCACTGACCACTATTTGTTAATAAGTTAGTGTGAATCAAACCCACTCTACAGGATTCTCAGTGAGACAAAAATGAAAGAAAGTTCCTCTGACTTAAACCCACACTCCATGTAGAAAAAAAACTACATGGAGTCTCTCACCAAATGAGAGTGTGCATGATCTGGTGCTTGCTCTTCTACATCTGTGTGACTGTGTGACTGCACTCACATGTCTATAGATCTACACTTGTGCAACTGCTGGCATGAGAGCAAGAGGCAGATGGTGGGAAGGAGACAGTTGCACGTAGACGAAAGGCGGGGAGGTGGACAGAGAGAATCAGTGGGACAGACGGATACGATGGCTGGCTGACATGGATATACCTCTCTTCTCTATGGCTTGGATCAGGCCGATGAGAGCCGGGGGAGCCGTCTCTGGTGGTGTGAACTGCTCACTCAGGTCCAGCACAGAAACAGCTGAAACAACAACACAAATCACTGTTACACTTCTGGCACAAAGCCTCTGAAAGACCCCAGGGGGCTGCAGCACTGACAAGGGAACAGTTAACAAGGAGCAGTTGGAGATATACAGACTGTGCATGTAATATTGTTTGTTACACTGCATATACAATTTGTGAAGAACACTAAATAGTTGCCAAGAAGCAAACCTGTTTTTTTGCAAAGTGATATAACGAAAACCTTTCAAATGTAATTAAAACAGAGAGGATCCTGTGTTTGTAGTCTGGAAGTGTAGCTTATGAGAAAAATGATAGGAAAAATAATAAAACCAGGGGAGCAGATTTGGTAAAAGTACAAACGAATGAAAATAGGCATTACCCTTATGAGTAAAAATAAAAAAAGGTCACAAATAACTGCTGATGCCAAGCAAAAAACTTTATCTACTTTACAACTCCCTACAGACTAAATCAAACATCTTTTCAGTGCGAAAGAAAAAGGAGAAAGCAAAAGAGAAAAAAAAAGAGATCCCATTTCCCTCCCTCGCTCCCCTCCCCTATTTTGCCTTTTCTTCTCTCCCCTCTTGCTTTCTCTTCTCCCCTCCGTTCTGTCCTGCTCAGTGTTTCACCTTAGCTCTTTGCGTGAGTGGAGCACAATAAAGGATTTAATCAAAACTCCTGAACAAGCAAAAGCCCTGTGGCAGTGCGCCAGACCAGACCCGACCTGGACGGGCGGGCGGGCGGGCGGGCAGGCAGGCAGCGCCTCCTATTCGTCCCAAAGCAGAGCTGTGAGCTGGGGTCTGAGGAGGGGGAGGTAGGGGGAAATGCTGGGAGCAGGGAGGGCCTGGCCTGGCCGGGGCTTGGCAGTAGGCGCCTGTTCCTGGCACAGCTCGGCTAAACCGCTGCTGATTATTAATTTGAGGAGTTCAAACAAGAAGCGCCGCGTCAGCACATTCCGTCCCCGTCTTTTACACACACACACACACACACACACACACACACACACACACACGCACACACACCCTCTCTGGTTCTTGTTCTCAGTCTCCCTGGATGTCTCCAGCCCTCACTCTCTCACTAACGTGCTCTCTCTCATTCTTGCTCTTGCAGGACTTTCTCTTATTGTTTTCCTCTCTCCTGGTCTTTTACTCAAGTTTCATTAAATCTTTCTCTTTCAGCTTTCCCTTTTTTCACCGTCTTTCTCCATCTGTCTGAAACTTAGCCATGGCCGTGTCTCCAGCTCCATTTCTGTGATGTGCAGTGCAGTTATTATTTTATACATTTTAAACACCAAACAATACACAATTGGCAATTGCTTTTATCAGCATTTAATCTGATCTGCATCTGCTATCAGCAGGACACCATCATTAACTAGTGTATAATATTATGTGACTTGTTTGCTCAGCACTCCGACCTATGTTTATCAGCACATTTCCATCCAAACTTAAGGTTAAGCTGGGGTTGTAGCTCAACTTCGCCATTCTTGTCTCAGTAAACAAGCACCAGCGTATGTGTAAAATGACGTATGTGTAATTCCTCTACCATGCTAGGTTGCAAAATACACCCATTTCAGAATTGAGGGGGTTTCCAGTTGAACTTTTATGTCACAGAGCAGGCGTGTTGGCCAATTTGGGTCCAGCCGAACATATACATGCAGAAGTAATTTGACTCCCAACTGCATTGTCAAACTTCAGTCAGACCAACATGTTACAAGTCTGGTTTAAGTTTGAATAACACAATAATGCAATATTTTCTAACATCGTGTCTGTGTCTCTCTCTTTGAACTGCCGTGTGATTGGTCCAAGTCTCCCGTCACTGGCCCGTTTTCCCAGGGCTGTGAACAGAGGTACACAACTCTAGTTCTCCGAGATCACTTGATTAGCATCCTGCTGTAAAGTATTTATAGATTAATTGTTCAGTGGGGGACAAAATATGTTGCCCAGCTCAACTTTATAAGTCAGAAAAAAACCCTATGAATGGAATGACATCCAAGTGTTGTTCATGCTCCGAGTTGGTGTCCCAATTAACAGTTTATATAAATTAAAAATTAATTAATTTGGCTGTTTTTATTATTTCTTTCATTCCATCAACTGCCAGCACAAAATAAGTAAAAAATATCCTCATACAAGAAGGAATTGACATATTTTATTTTTTCCAAGAAGATGATGAATATGTACTCACTCCTACAAACATGGTATTTTGCTGTATATTTCTCTCTCTGTTTGAAAAGAGAACAAGTCAAACTTTGGCTTTCATGCAAAGACGGATGCTTTCTTTTCTCTGGCAAAGCAGTCGGAACTGTCTGGGCACTGGAATGATACGAGACAAGGGAGAGAGCGAGAAAGTGGGGTTGGGGGTAAAGTAGCAGCAACTCCTTAGTCAATTAGAACCACTTCCTTGGCAGACGACAAGTGAAGAGACAGACATATGACTTGACATGTCCTGCAAGGTAGTCAGTGGAAGGGAGGGAGAGAGTGAGTGAGTGAGTGAGTGAGTGAGTGAGTGAGTGAGTGAGTGAGTGAGTGAGTGAGTGAGAGAGAGTCAGAGATATAAAGAGGTATTCAAGGAATTGTTGCACTAGTTTTGCACTCACATTTTATCAAGTGTGTCCTGGTGCATTCAAAGTTAGTCTAAATAATGCATGGATTCACAGCCGAGTCTCATGACCTTGTTTTGAAACGTCTTGGAAGAAAAGTCCTAATCAAACCGAGTCATTCAACAACATCTGCCAAAGAGAGATGACTCACAAACCTATGTGCCATGTGTTTGCTGTCCAAACATGAAGTAGAGTGTGTGAAGGTCAGAAGAAAGTTGCAGATCCTGTCTCTAAGGCAAGTGGCAGTCAGGCAAAAGTAGGCTGAACGAAGGAAAGCTATGCAAAGCTAAATATTTGCTCTCTATCTCCTGCATCAGTATGCTTATGTAATATGTAGCTGGCTCTGCGGCATTCTCCCTCTCAGAGCTGTGTGACAGAATGAAGCTTCTCCATGTGCAGAGATATTGTGTTCATTCATTCACAGGATTTCACCAGTCTAATCAAACCTCAGAGGGATTTTCACTTTAACTCTGATGCCGATTTTATGTTGACGTCTTATTAAACTGTAGCTATGATATGTAGTTAAAATGCCACTTCTTTTCTAACATGTTAAGTCCTTTATTGGGGGTAAATAACATTAAAATATTAGGGTATTGATTCACAATTTGAGGGAAATAATTGGCAGATTAACTTTGTATTATGATTCAATTTCCATTTGGTAGCATTGATAATTGTGATTATATTCTCCTCCTTAAACCAAAAGTCTGCTACGTTTAGCCGCCCCTGCTAATAATAAGAAAAATACAATCAGGCCAAGTAGAAAACAAAGTATTTTTAGCTTTGTCTACTCAGTGTTCACCAAGTTACTGCTGTAGGAAAATAAATAAATCACTGGTCCAAAATTAACAGAGCCTCACAGGACAGGGAAAACAGGATACAGCACAAACATGAGCTTTCAAATGATAAAAGAGAAAATAAACAAAAAAGAAATCTCGTTTCAAAACCCTGGATTGCAGATAACACTGATAAACAAAAATAAAATCATTTGTGGTAAATTGGCAACTGTTACTTTTAGCTGTTTCTGTTCATCAAGCCTGTAGAAATATTAGGATTCTGCAAGAGAAAACTATTTTTTAAAATAATTGACTAAATATTCTAAACACTTTCATTCTAATTGACAACAAATCCCACAAAGGGAGTCAAATGTGTGGTTCATATTAGCTGTAGCCTGAGTTTTGCCTAATTCAATTTACCATCATCAGTGAATGGCTGATTCTTACAATTAAAATTCCCACAGAAGAGCTCTCTGAGCTTCCCGTATTTAATTGGCCTCCATATGCAAGTATTTAAAGCCAAAATGCAAATAAATCTCTTTATTGACAAATCTGGGGAACATCTATTAAAACATATTTGAACCATGCTGTTTACACCAAGCATGTGTTCCTTGTGTGCAGTGTTGACAAGGCCAGTTGGTGTCTGGCTCACGGATGGTGTGTAACGGTGTGTATGCTGCTGGTCAGGTTTCAATGCTGCATGTCTTCACTGCATCCAAGGCAATGCATCATAAACAGACACTATCGACTCTTCTGTCATAACATGCTTCAAAGCTACACGTGTACAACTGAGCCCCTGCGACCATGTCAAACATGCATGATCCCCTCCCAATGCTGGACGTGGTCATACAGGCCTACTGGCTCCACTCGCGCAAGATATTGATGCAGAAATGTGGTATAAAACATGTAAGGTTGAGATGTACTCAGTGTAAAAAAAAATAATAATAATAATAATGTTTCTTCTTAAAAACAGGCCCAGTCTCCAATTTGCATGCTGGAAAATAGATTGATAAAATAACAATATATTACATAAAAACAACCATTTCATGGTTGATTCATTTGTGTGGTGTTCTAGAGACTGTTGTTACATGATGCTTTAGTATCATGATCAGGACCTAAAAATTATCCAAAGGACATAATGTATATATACGTACAGCTGTATATGTTTATGTGCAGTATGCCTGAAAGAAAAGAACAGGCATTTAAGTGTCGTCACACCAGCATTGTCCTGTAGTAAGCTGTCAGAATCAGCCTCAGCCAATCCAAGAACAATACCAAACTGTAGTTCAGTTTAAAAACACACAAAAAAACAAAACTTAAAAAAGTCTGAAAACAAGCATTCATCTCCAACATTTAGCAAGGAACATTCTGAAATCTCAATATTTAACAGAGGAGTCTGGTGGATTTAAAGAAAGCTGGCGATCGCGAGCCAAATCACAACCCGTATTTCAGTTCAGTGACTGTTGCGCTCGTCATGCAGGAAGAACAAATCGGTGAACAAATCTTTTTAATGAATGGATTCTAATGATTCAGTACAATGAAAATAACTGCTTTTCCCATCAATGTGCACTATAAGGCAGAGCTGGAGATTTGCCCTTTGGATGAAACAGACGCTGCTTCTGTAAAACAAGTCTACAAGAAATAACTAACCCACTCTTCGTTAAACTGAAAACTTAAATTTAAAGATCTGGCCCATTTCAAATTTACACATATTATGTTCAAAGCTAAAACCCAAACTATTACCATCAATATCCGAAGGTTTCAACTGAGGGAAAAATCTGAATAATGTGCTTTAAATATGGACATCATTGAATAAGTTTAAACAGCTGTTCAGAAACAACAAACTGAATGGATATATAATGGAACATGTTGTTTAGATGACCTCACTATGAATGTTTCTCTCTTATCGTACTTGTTTCCCGATTTTTTGGAGTAGTTTAAATAATTATATAACAGGAAGCTTCACAATGTTTGCCATTTAAGTTAAGTAAATAGAGGGTAGGGCTAGATAGGTTTTTTCCTACTCCTTACAGACACAGAACAATGAGGGTATTTTATTTCCTTTTCAGCTTAGTTAGAGCTCTTCATTTGGTTTCTACGACTTTTTTTTTTTATTTGTCCAAATACATCAATTCGTTCATACACTCATGATTTGTAATTATCAACACTAAATGCTCTACTGTTATCGTTCTGCTGAATCAAAGACGGCCACTTTGTTTCACCCCTGCTTTCAACAAGCAACCGTACAATCTGTACTTTAGTGAGTTGGTGGCTTGCTCAAACGATTAATATTTCATTAAGAATACTTCATGCCTAAATGCGTTGCGTTCTGAAAGCTCCAGGGATAACATTTTCTACAGCTTCATAAATTATAACATGCTAAAGTTTTGGTAAAAGTCCAAGAGAATAATGCAACTGTCAGAAGAGAAACCAATTACAGCTGGTTCCTATATTTGCAGTTGGCTGTGGCCTCGGCTTACACTCGTCTCCCACCCTTTCCAGCCTCTCCATATCTCCTTCCCATTCTCTTTCGGTAGTGCTCAGCCGCTCTCCCACCCATCCCAGCCCCTCCATGGGTTCTTTGAAAGTGTTTTCCTGGTAAGGCACAGGGAGCGGAGAGTGAGTGGAGGCCTCTCCTTTCTGAGAACTGGCCCTGCTAACATGGTTTATTGCTGCCCAGAGACAGTATCAGACGTGTATGTGAATAAGGGAGGGAGGACGGGAGGGGGTGGGGGGCAGGGGGGTGAGGGGAGGGGCAGCAATGAGAGAGGGAATACGAAGGGAGGAGTTTGCAAAAATGCCAAGCCATGGTTCACTTCAGCAGGCAGTTAAAGTGAGGCCAAAGAGAGGAGAGACCGAAACGAGGGAAGGGAAAAAAAAAAAACCTCTGGGTTTTTGTACAATTATTTCTGCTGCAAGTTGAGTAAGGTTTTGCAATTGTATCTGGAGAACGAAAATTATTTTTGGTCCAACTTTGCAGAAAACAACGCCTAAAACACACAGAACATAAACCCAAGAACAAAATAGAACTCTTTCATTTTTCATTATTGGAACATTTTTTATGAACTTAAGCAGCTGCGTTGTTGTCGACATACTGCAGTGACCAGATTTCTGAAATACAAACGAGAAACACCATTTACTTCAAATCAGTATGAGATTAAGAAAAACACGATTAACGGTAATGTTTCTGCCACGCAGAGTTTTACTTGGGGAAAAAGACGTCAAACTGAATATCACTGCACTGTAGTGCTAGTTCACAGTGCACAGAGGTTTATTTCTGTTTTTAAAATTATTAAATCAAACTAAACCTGAAAATAAGACTAGTCTAAATACACAATCTCCCACTACTCTGACACTGCAGAGCTGGTACTTGCACACACACACACAAAAAAAGAAAAAGGAAAAATGTTCCAGTCTTGGTTCAAATGTATTGTTGGGGGTTGAGTAGAAATCTGATAACCAGGCAGCTGCATGTAAATGTGGGTTTTACAGCTACCAGGTTGCTGCATAAAAACAGATTTTTATTTTTTTTACTTTATGCATTTCATCTACTATTGTGCTTTTTGTGCTGGTGTTTAAAAAAGCAGTCACCTCACAGACTTACTTTCTCTTTTCTTCTAAAGGGCAAATACACTGCTAAGATTTGTGTTTGTGGGTTCTGACATCACACGTGTTTACCCAAGTTTTAACCATACGTGAAAGGATGGATGGACACTTGGATTTAACACCTTCCCTGACCACCAGAACACGGTGCTGCACCTTGATACCAAATATTACGATCCCTGTGAATAGTAAATGGGCCACACTAACAATAGATCTATTCACACCTTCGGGGAAACGAAGATGATATTTGTAAAATAACCCCACCCCCCATCCCACTTCTCACCTCACTTCCCACTCATCTCTTTTGCTTCTTCTACCCCTTTTCTTTCCAAATCAGACAGTAACGCCTGCTGCCCAACTGGTTTGTCTCAGTGCCTGTCAAATCAAGAGAACTGTTGTCCTTCTCACCTGCTCCTGCTGGAGAAAGTTAAAGGAGTGGCCGTGTGCACATTCTCTTCACTCTTCATGTTTTTATATCATTGCTTAGATTATTTGATAAGAACTCTAGACACTGTATTATCTACATTTGAGCTGCGACTATGATATACCCTGTTTTTAGGACTTTTAAGAGAAAAAAAAAAAATACTGTGAAATGAATTCCAACTAATGAATTTGAATGAGGCCCAGTGTACTTTGTTGTACTCGATGAATAGCCAGTTGGCTCAACCAGAGGTAATTCAGAGTTCACAGCCTACGTGCTCAGAGTGGTACTTAGCCCATTTGTCATAAAAAAAAAAAGCACAGGGGATTTGCAGAGAATACAGTCTTTGACAGAAGACAAATGCATGCTTTTAGATGAAGAATAATCTAAAAGAAATTATTTATCTGTTTTGGCCCTGTGCATCTTTGCCTCTGGCATCCCATAGAAGGAAGCAATAAATTAACCACCTGAAGCCAAAACCAAATGAGGAGAAATCATGGAAATCTTGGTAGAGTAGAAGATCCTTGCTAACAAATCATAGTTTTTACTCGGAGGTGAGCTTGCTTAAGTTGCCCAATCCATGCCATGTCAATGTTTGACTTGGACACCGTCGTAGCTGAAAGCAGGCACTTACCACCATGAATAAATATCAGACATGCCCGGAGTCACAGGAGCGAAGAGAGGTGTGAAAGAACAGAGCACTTATCTCTCAGGGAAAAAATGCAAAACTCTCCATTTGCACAAAATACGAACACACCTATCGAAACATTAGTCTCTGTTCAAATGTAAGGGAACTGTTTTTTGCGCCAAAAAATGCCATTAATATCTTTCTTTTTTGGATTTAACAGAGCTGAAATCAGTCTTTGCAGCCCCTCCTGTCTGCACAATTATTTACTCACAGTTGAGCAGAGTCAGTTAAGCAGAGTTGAAGGAGCTGCATGGATTTTTGTGCAGATTAGACCAGATACAAATGACAGAGACAAACACAAGAGAGTCCAGTAGGTTGTTGAGTCAGTTATGTGGTGGCTGCAAAGAGCCGAGGCTTATGACATTAATTAAAAAGGGACATTGTTAGTTATTTGAAATTATTTATCCAGGTTACTCAACGAATCACCATTAAAAATTCAATATTCAGTTGGGATCATCAGCGCAATGACTGTGTTGATTGTTAAGATTGTGCAAAAATATTGATTGTTTGCAAGTAAGTTTCATTGTTTTACAACAACAAAAGAAGTTAGTATACCTTTATTAGACATTCAGTTTCTTCCTGAAAGAAATAAAAAATAAAATTTATTTTCAAAAAACAGGGGAAAGCTGGACGGAGGCCAACGCAGCTGTGCACTGCCTCTAACCCGGGAAACTGGACATACGAGAAAGATGTAATTTCCTCCTTCCTTCCCCTCGCTTTTGCTCCGGGTTGTCGTGGCAACTGTGGCAAGGAATCTCATCTACCTTTCGATCTGCGCTAGGCAGATTGTGCGTGGTATCGTCTACATTCACATACAGTGGAGGAAAAATAAAACATTTAACTAGAACTAAAAAAACGGCAGAGAAAAGTTGAAGGTAAATTACGACATATTTGGGCGGTTCTGAATTTTGGTTTCTTGAGTTTTCATACGTGTTCAGGTCACCAAAAATGCTACTGTTTGGGGAGAACAGGACGAAAAGTAGAAAAATAACAATCAGAGGGGGGAAAAAATAGGACCTTTACACCACTCTGTGCATGGGCTGTAAAAATGTCACTCAGACATAAAGACAGATGCAGATCCGGAAATGAAGCACAATGTGACCATACTGAATATACATATTGAAAATATGCAACCGAGTAGGAAAATGGATAAAGACAACTGAGAAGATTTTCTTTTAAAAAGAAATGCACATTAAATGTTCTGTACAATAACTCATTGCTTATTATCAATATCATAATATAATTTTCGTTAGAATACGATTCAGGTTTCTCATAGAAAACTTCAATTATAAAATTAAAAGTTTTTGTGCCGTGAGCTTATTATAAACTTTATAATAATATATTGAAAATGACAGCGCTACAGTGCGTCTTCACAGTGAATATCGGGGAAGCGTGAGAGCATCGGTGTCGCAGAACATCATGCTTTTCATTTTGGCACATAGGAGCGGTGCCTCACGCGTGTGACCCGTGCTGCTCTTTCTGTGAACAGCGCTCTTTCCTAGTTTTTCTGTGAGCTGCGTGAACTTTACAGCAAAATACACAGTGGATATTATCATTCACCACACATGTCAATGTCTGTATCTGCTCACAGACGCGACGCGCTCCGTACCCATTTCACAGTCAAAGCACTCCAGTGTTTGAGATCCCGGAATGCATTCATTTTTCAACAAAGCTTTTACTGTAAAATATTAGGAGGACAGATGGATACATAGACGGCATCATAGGAATGAGTTCATAACAATGGAGGATTGACAGTCATTTAAATTGTATTATGTAATGTAAAACAGAAGCAGCCCTGCTGTAGGCACACTCCGTGTTTGGACAACAGGTGAGTGAAACAGATCAGTGACGTAGGCGTCATGCACCGCAAAGGCAGCCAGTTCAGCCCCAACCAAGTGGACAGACATCTTCTACTTAAAGGATCCTTACCTTGAGATGATTCTGGTCTGGGAGGAGCGGGTAGTGGTCGCTGGGACCTTGGTTGACTCGATGGGTGAGTCATCTTGACAGGGCCCACATATTCGACATAAGTCCCTGGGAAGTCTCCTCTCTGCCTGGTATGCTCGTTGTACCCGAAGAGCCAGCCCAGGCACTCTGGTTGCTCCTCACAGCCCTCCTGGTAGTTCTCCATGGACAACAGAGTGGCCTTGCTGACTGTGAGAAGATCACCAGGATGCAAGTCCAAGTCCTCTTCCTGGTCCTTGGTAAATGCATAGAGAGCACGGTACTGAAAATCCTCTGCCGCCATTTTGTTATGGAGACAAAAGTCAAAATGGCCTCTAAAAAGAGGATTAGATGGTGCAGCCTAAGTGCCACTGCAACAACAGGGTAACAAAAATCCTCCTCAGAACCGGAAAGGCGGTTGAGACTAAATTCTGGTGTTGGAGGTAAGTTTGTTTTGGGGGAAGGGGTAGGGGAATAATGGGAGGAGGAGGAGGAGTCACCCGAAGCTTAGGAGCATTTTCAAAAGTGGACAAGATGGCGTTCTGCTGTTATGTCTATGGCTGCAGCAGTTTCAGACCTGACCGGTGTTGGTGGACTGGTGCAATTTCCTCAGCTTGATTCCTCGGTTGAGCCAGATGATGGAGCAGAGGGAGAGCATTGGCAACATGCTCTTTCAAGCAGCGAAAACCTGCTGGCTTGGTGCTGTTGGAAGAGCCGGGAAAAAGACTTTGCTAGTTGAAGGCCCCGTGTTGCGGGGAAATCAAGCGGTCGGATTGGGAGACGAGCAGCAGAGTGGGATGGTCTTTAATCCTCTTCCGTTCTCTCTGGCTCCCACATGTTCTGGACGGGGTTTCGACCGACCTGCACAACATAAAAACACAAAAAATATTACAATTTAGTCTGGAAAAAAAAACAATAATAAAACCAAAACTGTGAAAAATTAGTGATTCGTCATAACAGGTAAATTCTCTTTGATAAATAGCCACAAGTAAAGCGCCCATATCTATGTGAAACAAAGCTCAAAGCCGTGCATGAAAATGGCGAACTGCAGCAGCTCCGTGCATTTGTGCAGTCTTCGGTTAGGACGGAGAGATCGGATGATGCTGCTGCGTCATAACCAACAGCACACTGGGTCCCTGGACAGGAGCCCCCATTCCCTCCATTCTACATTCACACCCTCAAAGCCTTAACTGATGCATCACAGGGAAGTTTTTCTTGTGAAATTGATGTCCCTTCAACTTATACAAAAACATTAACGATTAGCAGTACTGAAAGAATTTTAAGGATATATTTTCATGTGTGCATGCATAGGAAACTAAGACCTGCACCGCTGCTGTAGGGCAACCATAATTTACTCAAACCTTTTTTTTAAAAGTTCTCTCTGCATGAGAGAAAAAAAAGGCAGCTCTGTGTTGCCTCGAAAATATTTCGGGCTTCATTCTGTCAAAAACCTAAATCATAGTGTGCTAAGATTTTTCTGCATGAGAAAACCAAATGCACAGTCAACTGAAAAGAACAAAGACGAGCACAATATCATACAAACAACACTTGAATTTAAATAAAATAATACTCCTACTCAATCATATCATGGTGCTCGCATACAGCAAAAGGTCAATGGTGAGGAGTGACGGAACCGCATCAAATTTGATGAAGATGATAGGCCCAGTAAAAGGCGAAGCAAAAGTACGCAAATATGCCTGGATAACGGCAACATTACGATTCCAAAAGAATGAATTTTATCGCCGTGTAAAAATTCATCAGACACTCGATACAGAAATCACAAAAATCTAAATACCTAGATTATGATGTCCATGGTGAGATATGGAAAGTTTGTTAATCTGGTTTTCATCTGAGATTTAAGAAAGGAATATACAGGGCATAACTGGCACAAGAGACAGGGAGCGATCAAAGGAGAGATTAGGTTTTCCAGATTAAGTACGACATCTGTGGTCTGTGGCCCAAACCGAGGACAAGTGTAACGTTAACCTCTCTGGACGGGATCAAATTATGTCAGTGAGGGGACGAAGCAGGTAGATGGGGAGGCGAAGTTTTGCTTTTCTATGTCAGGAGTAAGAAGCTATTTGGGGCAATTTCCTAAAATGTCCAAATCCAAATAACCAAAGGCCTGGTTTGTGAGGCCTGATGTTGTGCAATCACTTCAAAAACATATCTGAATGCACAGTGCTTTCAGTGATGCATTGCAGATGCTTAAATAAAAACAGGTAAAAGCTGAAGCAAAATGAACATACACCTCCGTTTTGCATCTCTGAATACTTAAGTGCATGCTTTCGAAATCCAAGTCTAGATTATTCTCTCTCCGTCCACCACATTCAGAAAGCGAGCAAACATTCACTGCAGTCCTTCGTACGTAAGAATATCATCTTTTTACAAACAAAAAAAGATTTAAGAGTTATCATGACAACAGAATGCAGCAGAGTACAACACTCACCCCACTTTTGGTTTAGAGAGAAGCCCGACAGGCTAAGCCAGACGCTCAGTCCAACATCCTTCGAGTCGAGAAGCAAGAGGTGCCAGGCTAGACACGTGGCACTGGCATACCCAACCACAGCCCGCAATCCTCACACCACCATGCCCACCCCCCCCCAACCCTAAACCCCCCTCCTTCCTCTCTCCACCTGCCACCCCCCTCCAAAAAAACACACAGAGTCCTGCCTCCAACTGACAACCCCCCCCCATCCTCGGCAAGCAAAAAGGCTCAGTCCTTATTCTCCAGTTGCAATGTTTGATTTGTTTACAGTCAGAGCATCGGTGCAGAAAAGAAGCAAAAACAAGATGAAGACGATGTAGAACAAAAAACTGTGCGTGGGGAGTGCTCTTTTTCTGTAATCCTTCTTTATTATTTAGTACTAAAGCAGAAAAAGTCCTACGAGGTGAGTGTAGAGTCGTCTCTGTTATGGTCCTGGTCTGATAGTGCTGTGGTAGCTCACAGCTCAGAGAAGCAGCAGCTGGAAAGCTCAGCCTCAATGGATCCATCCCTTTTTTTTGAAAGATTTCTTTTTTTATTCTGTCAGAGCAGACAGCAACAGAAAGCAGTGAAAAATCAGTGAGACTGAGAGAGACAGAGCACTATCAGCAGAGTCCAAGCGGCTGAGTGAGACCACAGGAAAATAATTAATGAATAGGCAGCAAGCAACTCACTGTTGCTAGAGAGAGGGAAAGATGACTGTGCACTCTGATTGGCTGCTGCTCTGGCCATGTGCTCCTCAGTCACCACAGAAGCCGGGCAAATCAAGGAAATGTTCTAATATTAGAAAATGTATCTAGGCAGTGATCAAACATCTCCACCGTTTCCCACACACTTGACTTTTTTCATTTGTGTCACTTTGGTCATTCTTTATCACCTTTGATGAAATTGTGGGTTAAAGTAAATTAAACTAAAAGAGGACGATGATGATGATGAAAAACATGACATGTAAAAATGGAAGGCTGGAGCCAATCCCATGAGTCACGTAACACTCAGGCAGTGCAGTGGCATGACATGATGTATTTGGGGTTTTTTGTACAAAAAGAGAAAAATGTGTTGAATCTTTTTAAAAAAGAAATAGGAACATTATAAAAAAGTCAAAACTCTTTCTTGGGTAAATAACTATTATTTATTTATGGATTGATTTTAAAACATGAAGGTAGGTAGTTTTGGTGGTAAATGAAAATCGATTAATTGTTGTTGTTTTTTTTTTAAAAGGAAAAACAATGGTTCTCTATGACAATTTGCTGCATTTCTGTTTTATATAGAGTATTAAAAACACTAATGGTTTAGACTGTTGCTCCAACAGATGAAGGAACGGCAGGCTGACCTGCTGCATTATCAGACAATCATTTAACAAATTAATTAATAAAAAAAAATACATATTGTATTCAGTAAATGAACAGTATATAATGTATGTAACAATAGATATGAACAATAACCAGAAAATAAATTGATAAACTGCTGATAGATAAAAAACAAAACAAATACTAAATATTCTCTGTCCAAAGAATTTAAAATACTGAGCCTTTTGCAGACAAAGGTGCTTCATCTTCACTACATCTTATTCATGCAAATAGTACAGTAGTAGTAGATTAAAAAAAAAAAACTAAAACAGAAAATAGAGATATTTAGGTGACACCTACAATAGTATAAATTATATGTAATTGGAACCTGGAGTGCAGGGCTTTCACGTGTAAACGTCACATGAACGTGAATCATAGTAGTCCTAGGTGAATATCTCTATGTCATTATTATAACAGATGTTTAGATCTGGTGGCGACATGAATGTAGTTATTCAGAACCGGAGAAGGAAAAAAAAACCCATGATGCGCCTTTAACACATCTCAAAATCTAAGTGTTTTGAGTTGCTGCTCCATTGTAGAGACATGCAGAGTGCCTTTTGCCCTACAGCTCTCTTAATCACTTCAGTTTCAGTTCAAGTAGCTTCACTGACATTACCAAAAAATTATGTTGCAGCGGAATCACAATTTCATTTTACATTTCTCCAATTATACATTAGACTTTACATTAGCATGCGTATCTCTGCGTATTGGTCACTCTTGGTTTGCACATGACAGCGCATTGCATGTGTGTTTATTGTCCAATCACAACGATCAGAGCTTTATACAAGATCCGACTGTTGACCAAATAGTTGACGAGGGCTAAGCGATAGTGATGTCTTCTTTATTGGTTATGTAATGTTTGTACAGTAAAACATTCTAATGGAAACACCACACATATATTATACAGTATTCAATGGGAAATACAGAAGTGTCTATGTATATCATTCCCCAACAGGCTCACATTTGCCCCTGTCGCCTTTGAGGACCCTGCACCCTTCCCCCACCATAGACTCCATATGTGTAAGACAACCCATAAAACAACATCGACAACAACATTGCTTACAAATATCAAAAACTACCACAGGAAGATAAAGTACACCCAAGTGGCAACTGGTAGTTAAGAATCTGAACTACCTTTGATTTGATTTTAACTGTAAGATACCATGTAGAGCGTTATCGCTAACAATGGCTAGGCTTCCATGGCTGTGTTTCCACGGAGTGGTATGGTACAGTTCAGTACAGAACAGTACATATTTTTTGCATTGGCCATCAGACACAACGCACACCCCGCCTACCAAGTAAAAGCCACTGTTGTCAGTCAAAAAGCAAGCCTGACCCAGGACTTTACCATTCCAAACCGTACCACACTGTACCAAACCGAACATGACTCATGGTTTTTTACTGACTTCTCAACTGGAACGCAGTGGACTGGAGAGTGACATCGCACCCAGTTCTGAGTTCTAATGTAATTACGTTAAATTTTTTTACAGTGTATATGGTCTATAGGTACAACATATTCTGGTAGTGGCATGAACATTATATAAAATGACATTATTTTACAAACATATTTTGAACCTCTGCAGTCCCTTGGACAAAACTGTTCTTGCAACATTTTTTGGCACTATAGATCATTTAAAAAAAATAAAAAATAAATAAATAAATAAATAAAGGTCCAATAATATGAGATTCCACACAATACAACTGAACTTCAACCTTCATACTAGCAACATTTTGGAGGCTGCTTCTCTTCTCTGTAATATCCTAAAATCATTACATTATGTAAACCAGGAATTCAAATGCAGCGACTGAAAGCATTTACTGGGAGGAAAAAAAACAAAAACAATAGATGCATTTCTTGAGTCCAATACTGATATCTATAATTGATAATATGTCATATATCATATATCATATATCATATGTACATACACAAAACCTTAATACACATGTGCAACAATTTACTGTAAATCTATCGTCAGAAAACAAACACAAGTTTCTCTACAGACTCAGGCAGGTGTTAAACTTCAATTATGTTTGACCCCTACCATAGCATCAGTCACTGAGACTTTCTCAGAATTATCAGTATTATCAGTCACATTTATTTAGGTCAGTGTAAAATTTCTGCTAAATCATCAAAGGTCTGAAGAGAAACATGCCACGGCAAATCCAGGCCTCATATCAGCAGCGGTTCTCCCTACAGCTGTGTGTGATAATTTTTCAACAAGAGCTGAAGGGTTAATGTGTTTAAGCATGAAGTCTTAGCTTCGTACTTTTTTATAAAGGGATAAAAAATGCTGGGCTAAACACTGCTGTATGTCTCAGAGACTCAGTTTAGGGATTTGTGTGATCCAAAGTTTTATGTTGTCCTTAAATGACATTTACAGAGGCAAATAAAAGCACTGACCAAACTTCAGATGTTTACACTATGGTCACACTTATTTCTTTAAAGCTTTTCATATGTGTTGGCCCTTTACAGCCCTGCTGATGAGGAGTTGACTACAGAGCCACCACGCATGCAGCCTGGCCTCGGGCCATCTGTCCACATGGAACTGAAAAATCTACTGCGCCACAGACGGGAAGGACAGGCCAACAACATAGAAGCTTGCAAGGAGTTGTTTTTTTTCAGCCTCTAACTCAAGCGTCTGCATTTTATCATTTTAATTACGCTACCATGAATTCTGTCCATCCTTGGTCGCACTAAAAAGTTTGCTTTACTAAACAGAAACAGCTGCTCTGAAGATTATGCAGCACTAAGACGACACTGTTCTGAAAAAGTCAACTGTGTCACAAGGCTCAACAGTGAAAGATGACTTCAGTATTTATTAAACACCTCTGCAGGTTTAGAACACTAGTCTAAATCCATGTTAAGCCATTATGACTAAACACAAAGACAAATTTCATCGAATCTGACAAATCTCCAAACTCTGCACCAGCTGATAATACCAGAAGCCTTTTTTTGCTGCGTAGTTCACATAGCAAGACACAGATAGCATCTTTCAAATAGTTTAACTGGGTGAATCGTTAAAATTAAGTATTAAAGCAAATCAATTTTGTTTGTCAATGAATAGGGACAAGACTGTCAAAACGAATTACTTCTAAGGAGGATAAAAAATGGTCTACATACACCTGTTTCCGGTGTTTGATTGAGGGCAGCATAACCAACTAAAAAGTTAAAGGTGATTTTTGATTAAATTGGTGGGTCAGATAAGGACAACACAAATCTTAACGGAATTTTTTAAAATTCAATAAAGACAATGTGCATTTCCAACTAAATGCAACTAATAAAGAGCACCGAGCGAGATCAAAAGAGTGAGGAAAGGACGTTTTGTTGCTGCTCCCCATCACCGATTGTGGGATTGATGGAAACCGACTGCTGTGAGAATCATAGTGGCCTTGGCAAAGGTTGTGAGTGCTTTCTCTAGTTTGTAATGATATTATTTAAGATTCTTGTTTTCCATTTTTACGTTTACTAATAAAAATGCAGATTTCAGTGTGTTGCAGCCATTATTAGTAGTCTTTATTTTTAGTCAGGATAATTATGACAGGCTAAAAGCTCATATCATCCCAAATCGAATGTTGCATCACCCTAAATTCAGTACTAAAAAGAGAGAGGGGGGGGGGGGGGGTCTCCACATTGTTGAGTTGTTTGTCTAATTATGCATTTCCACTAACTGTTTGGTGCATGTATGCATAACACTCAACACACACCTAACATGTCAGGCCTTCAGCAATGTTGGGCCTTCACACACTACATGTCAGCAGTCAATGTAGTGTAACACAAACTAGCAGTGTTGTGCACAGGCATAAGCCAGAGACTGCTTTATGACTCTTGCAGTACACGTTCCCTCGTCTAAAGCAAACATAACAACAAAAACAACTCTTAAATATGTAGTCTTCATTTAAAAAACCTTGGAAACTAAGTCTACAACTTTATTTCAAGTCCCATGTGTCATATATGTCAATATTGAAAAGTATTATTCTTAATAAAAATAATAAAAAGTACACTTTGAGACTAACGTGGTCTTTTCAGTCACTTAACGGGAGACACAAGTCAACTGTCGACGAGCGCTGAGCAACATGCAGCTAAGAATACAAACTACACGTTAGCGTAATGTGTTTAATGGAGCAAATAAAGCGAACAAAACGGGACACAAACTTGAGTCTAAAAGTTAAAACCAAGGGCGAGTGGACAGCGTGGAGCTGCGTGCGGAGAGCACACTTGCGGCGCTTCCACCATTTTCCAGTACAGTGGCCGTCGCTGCCTCGCTGTACTGGAAATAATGTGCAGTAAGTTGGAAAAACTCACCCGCGGATATTTTCTTGACTCCTCGCACTTTTTCGGCTGCGGCGCTTTAACGTTTCCAGGTGGCAGATGAGCGTCCGTGTGTGCGGCTTGACTGGGGACCGTAGCTCCTCGGTGTGCACTGAACTTCCAGTAAACGGTCCACGGTCCACTTCTTATGTCGCTTCCCTTCTCGCTCTTTCTTTCTTCCCCCTTTTTTTCCCCGTTCTCCAGCTCCACTACACAGCCATTTTCCAGCTCAGCACGGCGCAGGGAAGGAGGGTGCGTGGGAACTAATATGAAGAGGGCGGACAGAGCCGAAGTCTGCCGGTGAAGCCCGAACGATCATTGGGGGAGGAGGGAGGGAGGGACATTTGACATAAACATTTGCTTTTCCATCACATTTCATTTACTTTTGACTGATTTCAGCATTAGTTTCAGCAACAATAACCTTTCAATTTCAATAACCATTCATAATCTGTCCAAATGCCAGTCTTGTACCTAAAAGGGATACTTGTATCTTACCAGAAAATGACTTTTGTAGAAGTCACTTTTTATAATATTACTTAAGTAAAAAGTCTGAAGGTATATGACATTTTCTGTACTTAAGTATCAAAAGTCATTTTCTAATATAAAAAGTAAAAGTATTACTAGTAAGAGTTAGTTGTCAACTGTCACTTTCAACGGAAAGGTTGTGGGTTCAATTCCTGACTCTGCTAGTCTATATGTGTCCTTGAGCAAGACACTTAACCCCATGTTGCAGTGTGTGAATGGCTATGAGAGATCGTCAAGACTAGAAAAGTGCTATATAAATACAGGTAAAAAAAATGTATTTGGTAGTAATGAGTAACAACGATAAAGTAGTAAAAGTATAACATTTATTTATTCACTGTCCAGCTACATCCCCTCCACAGAGCTGGCCTTCTTCACCAGCTTGTTGGTGTCGCAAGACGATCACACTGACACCACCTCAGGTTGGTAAAACATGTGTAGCATGTGGAGCCTCCTCATAAAGAACAACCTGCTCTGTCTCCTCCTGTAGAGGGCCTCAGTGTTATTTGACCAGTCAAGTTTATTGTTGAGATGCAAGCCCAGGAACTTGTAACTGTCCACCATTTCTTTGTTTGACTCTTTTATTCATTATTTGTGTTTCTGTAAAACACGTTGTAATGGCTTTGAAATGTGCTGTGGGAGGAAACTGGAGAACCCGGAGAAAACCCACGCATACACAGGGAGAACATGTAAACTCTATGCAGAAGGACCCTTATTCCAACCAGGTTGCAAAGCCGGGTCAGGCAAAATAACCTTATATATAAAAATATGTATATGTATATAATAAAATTGGAAGATCAATGGCCATTTTTCAACTGCATGTCACCTGCAAAGGGATGGCAGACATAACTCTGCATATTTACATATGTATTTTATACTGATATTCAATAATATGGTCTGTGCCTTTTAAATAAACATGACATAAATAAAATATATTATCACTATGGTAGAACATATGTTAACGAGTTAACAAAAGGAAAACACACAACTTGCAATACATATAAGGATTGTGATTGCTGTGTGAGATGACACAAATGACACAAACACGTTGTCATCCTGGATGTTTGAGTCCTCTGCAATTCATTTATTTCAAGCACTGTGAAGACAATACAAAAACAGACAATCTTGTACTGGTCGGAACCAGATACCCACATGGTAAGAATTTCACGGGTTAAGAAAGGAGCCACAACTTCAACACACAACTATGCTAAAAACAAGTGTGGCAAATGTTGAGAATGACATGAACTATGTGACACTCACTCACTCAAACACACACACACACACACACACAAACAGGCAAAATACGTTTCCTGTGATGCTTCGGTTCGATGTGTGATTAACGCTAGTATGAGATGATGGTGCTGCAAGAGATACGTTTTGGTGTTGATGCAGAACAAACATTAAAACATTAAATTCGTTGTACATATATGGAGTATATTGCAGAAATTCAATGAAAAATACCAGGGAGACCTGTTTTTCTTTTTACCCAAAATACAGTGAACTAATGTCCATTTACTGTACTAATGTGAACAGTAACCATTATCATAATCCTAGAAATCCCTGTACTCAAGTTTCCTCTGCATTACACAAAGATGTGTGCCATCATTAAACCTCAAACATGACACCTTACTTTTGTGTCACAAATGACTATGAAATAAGACTGTGAGCATCTTGTTGTTGCCGATTCAGTCAGTTCTTGAATGAATGTTTTTTTGTTTTTTTTAAAAAGGAACAAAAAATAAAAAGTGGAAACCCAAATCCCTTATGTTGATATCTCCTTCCTCACTTACAAGAACAAGACTGATCAGATGAGGC
Source organism: Solea solea (assembly GCF_958295425.1). Lineage (NCBI taxonomy): Eukaryota > Metazoa > Chordata > Actinopteri > Pleuronectiformes > Soleidae > Solea > Solea solea. The sequence goes on along the minus strand of NC_081134.1, from coordinate 9,042,787 downwards.
TAATAACATCAATCTCAAAAAATAAATTCCCTAAAATGTGCAATAAAATTGTGGGGGAAATTATACTAGAAGTTGAATCATGCACATCAAGGTTGATACAAACAAGAGATTAAGACCATGCCACTTCAGTGGCATTGCACATTATTACAGTCATCTATCCCTACAAGGTCACTTTCAAAACACCACCACCTACAGCTGCTATAAGGTCCACCGTTGTTTATACAATATACATCAACAGCATAGGTTATTAGTACTGCAACAAGACTGTTTCCATATCAAAATATACAAAAAAAAGGAGATTATCACCTGGACTCATTCCTACATCCATTGAGGGCTTCTGAATGAATTCACTTGTTATGTTTTTCATTATAATTTAACAAAAAAAACATGACAAGTCCACACAAATATTGTTGCTAAATCGTAAACATTCATTCTTAATACACATTTAAAAAAAAACTAAAAAAAACAGCCTAGAGAGCCATTTTGTTTGTTGAAACCACTGTTCTCTCCGACCCCTTTCTGTCCCCCATTTTTCCTTTCACCCCAACCGGTCGAGGCAGATGGCTGCACATCTTTGAGTCTGGGTCTGTCAGATGTTTCTTCCTGTTAAGAATATTTTCTCTCCACTGTTGTCTAGCACTTGCTCATTGTGTCAACTGTTGGCTTTCATTTCTCTCTGAGATATTGTAAAGGTTTCTGCCTTATTATGTACAGTGCCTTGAGATAACGTATGAAGTAAAATTGAAGTGTACAGTATTTGGATGCCACAGGGTAAGAGATCATCTGTTTTACGGTTACTGGACGGAGGCTTCATTCAACATGGTATTCAACGTCAAAGGCAACAGGCCTTGTGTGTTGGTTAGGTTATGCAAGAGGAGAGTCAATCATGATGCATTTTCTCCCAAACAGGATAGACAGCAAGTAGCAGTTAAGTCCATACATGCATTAAGTTTATTTATGTACCACTACAGTATCTCTTTTAAATGGATCCAATGTCTGCTTTGGCACCAATTGCTAAATATTATGATGTTCATATCTTGTTCTTTTAAATATTTATGTCAAGTTTGTTTTCAAGATCCATGAGTACAAATGTTTACCACCACAGAATGGATGTCATTTTTTTTTTTAAATACTACAATACAGTATGCTGGAGGACTTTCAAAGACTCAGTGTGAACACCTGCTTTCCAGAGAGGCAGTGTGGTAAAGAATAACGACATATTGACTGATGTAAACTTCTCTTTGATGCACCATGTATGAAATCCCACTGAGAAGTTGTTGCGTGGCTTTTTCGTTTGTGCAAACTCCTGAAATAAGAACAGATCAGAAACATCCAAAGGCATTTTCAACAACTGAAAAAACATAGTGAGCATAAAAAAAATCATAAATAAGTTTCTTCAATTGAAACAAAAACTATTTACATAATTCATCAGTTACTGGTGCCACAGTGATTTGAGAATCAAAAGAGAAAACAAGCAACTAGGAAGTAAACACAGTTTGGCAGTCATTGTTCTGTTAACAGTGTTGCAGGATGCATACATTTACTGAGAACCAGCAACAAAAAAAAACTAACTTTGATTTGAATTTGTTCTTCTGTCTTCAAGCAGTTGCTTCTGATGTTTATAATCACAGTTTTCTGGACACAAGGTTTTCAGACTTAGGTACAGTAGTAGGTCATAGACATGGCCCACCATCTCTGGCAAAGTGAAAAACTAAAACCCCTTGTCTTTTGGCTTGGCTTTCTGTTGTGCTGTTGTACCCTGTGATCGTCTTCCTTCCAGCTTCTCACCGGATTCAGCCGGGGCCGAATTGATCCAGGAAGCCTTGAATGCTTTCGGCAGTGTGACAGGAAACGCTGCGCTTGGTGTCACCTCCGTCTCCTCCAAGTCGTCAAAATTCACTTCCTGCACAGCCTCCTGTTTCTTGAAAGAGTCCCTGCGCTCGGACAGAGCCAGCTTCCTCATCACCACCACTTCCTTGGAGTGATGGCTGCCTCCACGATGTTGTGGCGAGGCAGTAGAACGATGATGCTCGCCGCCTCCACTCGCTGTGTCTTGGTGGCCTCTCTGTCCTCCAATGTAAAGCCCCTGACGACCGTGCTCACCAACACAGACAAACCCTGTGGCGGTGTCTCCCTCCAAGTCTTCCAGCCCCTCCCTCTCAGACAATGGCACCTCCATGGTGTGGCGGCGAGTGCTGTAGGCCTTCCTTTCTGCGTGGTACCCTCCAGTCATCTTGTCTCCCGTCAGCTTCTCTGCTGACTGTACCCTTTTGAGGAGGGGTGACCGTGGTGGTTCTGCACTTCGGGGACGCACCGAGTGGCGTGCAATCGTGGGAGGGGATAATGTTTTGCCATGGAAACCCTGAAGGGACTTGGGGTGACTGGGGAGGCAGGATGGAGAACACTGGGGGGAGAGAGGCTGGGGAGGTGGGATGCAGGCCAGCGGTGAAGGAGGAATACTGCTAGTGGACTTGCAGCGGCCAGCTTTGCTGTAGCGACCCAGAACGTGTAGGGAACTGGGGCGGGGCTGTGGTACAGGTGAGTTGGGGGAACTGGAGCAAGGAGAAGAGCTTGAATCTGACAGAGAAAGAAAAGCAAAACTGTTCATCAGTATGTTTTGAGTTTGAGGTTTTTATTGGTGCTGGCTTCCAACAGCACCTTGCTTTTTTAAAACAGGAGATCATTCAATATTTTTTATTTCATCATCTGAACAATTGATTCAATGAGGAAACCAAAGTAAAAGATTCAAATTAGAAACCACCATGAGATTATAACTGAGATCTATGGTGTTTCTTCTCCCTAATGGTTTTGTTTCCAGTTTGTTTACACCAGGGGGCAGACCAACCACTGGCAATGGAAATGTTGTCTTTTTTTGCAGTTTTTCCCAGTTTCAAGAAACAGGTGTGTGAGAAAGAGGTTTTAGTAAACAAAATAATTCATCTTCACCCACCTCCAGAATGGTCAGGAGCAGGAGAGCGGCAAGGTGTGGAAGGACCAGGAGAGAGACTCTGTGTGGGGGAACCAGAGAGGCTATCACTAGATGACTGGTGGAACCCTGAAGAGAAGCTACGACTGCTCTGCATGGGTGGAGGCTTGGACAGCTTCTTCAAGATGCTACGTCGCCTGCTGAAAAAGACAAAAACGGAGGTAAGACCTGTGTTCAGTCTATTTCTTTCCTCTGAACTGTATTCATGCCAACACAAAAATACAAGGACACATTGAGCAAAGATTTCTAACTACTGGAATTGTGTCTGAAACATGCTTGTCTCATAAAAATGAAAATAGGATTGTTGTCTGGCAAAGTGAAGTTTAACTGAAATCTAATGGAAATGTCAGACGGGAGCTGCAAATGTCAAACTGTAAAGTGGTGGGTAAGACTTCATTCTTCATGTACCTGTCCTGTCCATCCTTCCTTTTACTCTTCTTGCTGCGTCGGGCCATTTTGGCCTTGTAGCTCGCCTTTCTCGCAGGGCCCACCTTGATAGAAGTGTTCTCCAGTGGAGTCGTCTGTAAGGTCACCCTATTGCCACTCTGTTCACAACAGATCGTTACATAAATAACTATTTACAAGGCAGAAAAAGAGCCACAAATTACATGTTGTTACTGTTTCTTTAGATCAGCATAGGATATAATTTAGAGCCTTATGTAATAAAAAGACATTTTGGATATTTTCTGTTCAGCTACATAGCAATACACAAAATATGAATAAAAACAGAAACAAACAACAACAAAATAAATTCAAACTCTCTTACCTTGAGCAGGAGCTCCACCACCTCAGTGTGGACGAGTCCCTGGACAGATTCCCCGTTGACGTGAGTGATGAGGTCACCCGCCCTCAATCCTGCCTCCTGTGCCGGACTGCCCTCCTCAACACACTGTGGACACAAAGCAGATTTAAAATGACTGGTTCAGCAACCATCTACTCTGCTATTAGTGTTACAGACAAGTGCCATTAGCCAGTATTTTAGTTTCAAAGACACACAAAATTTAAAATACTAATGGATTCACAGAATCACAACAGAATGCCGGTCACGATAGCTGTACATGTAGGTTGTTTTAAAGAGACAGAGAGTTGAATGTTGAATGTTGAGGAACTAAACCTGAGATGAGGAGCACACGTACCCAGACCATATGGTGGACCGTGTAGACATCGCTGTCTCCCATGTAGACCCTGATTGCTCGCAGAGCAAAGCCAAACCTCTTCCCAGAGCTGAGGATGACCACAGGAGGCCTGAGGCAGCTGACGCTGACACTCAGGTCCCGGCTCGGTGACGAGTCTCTGGATGACGGGTTTGACGACAGGGACAAAGAAGATTTGGGACTTGTGGGAGGACCTGCCGAGTCATCTGGATGAGGGAAGGCTGCTAATCAGTAAGGTCATCAGTTAAATGTTTATGGATAGTGAGTGCTACATCAGTATGCACCAATACTTTTGGAAATTAGCATTGATAAACTATGTCTAACAAACTATAATAATAAAAATACTAAAAACTGTATAAACTTTATGTATAAAGTTGTCTTTTTGTTTGTATAATTCTTGTGTAAATTACACAGAATTGGGCTGTAGAGGGCACTATAAACACATGATACGTTTAAGCAAACAGTCAGTTTATACTCTTCCAAAAGATTAATCAAAGGTATTTTGGGCTGGAACTTGAGTAATCAAATCAATGTTGAAGTTTCAATGGGAACAAGAATGTGGAATAAAAAGAGAAGAAGTTGTACTTTGTTTCCATGTGCAAATGATTATCTACCTGGAGTGATGATGAGAGAAAGGCCAGAAACAGAGGCAGATTTGGGAACTTTGCCAGCTTGGGATTTGGGTTTCTCTGGAGTCTCCAGCTGGTGAGCAATTCGTCGGGATGCCCCTCTCCTGAATGAAGGCCTGGTCCCTGTGCTGTTGCTCCGGAGACGAATACGCCGCAGGTTGGAAACCATCCCATCTGTGATCATAAAACATGAAGAGTTTAACAACTGCAAACCAGCAGGAGATATTAATAAACCTAATACACAAGTGCCTGTGTTTATTGTTCTTACCCTCTTCTTCTGCAGAGATGGCAAAGCGAGGCATGATGTCGAGGCTTTGGGTGCTGTTCATCACCAGAGGGCTGGCACTGCGCTCTGACTGAGAGGAGCTGGATGAGGCACGAGGACGCAGACTGTAAACAGCAATACAAATATATTTTTTTATCAAGAATTACAAGTAAACAGCTGTGCTTTCCCGGTCAACTGCAGAAAAATAAATAAGCAGAGCTCTGTTGCATTAGAGAAAATGTTAAAATGGAGGACAGTCATTTTTCTTCTCATAATAGGACGACATTCTCTGAGGTTTCATGCTCTCACCTCCCCCTGTGCCCATCTGCCCTCCTGTCTCCAGCCAAGTGTTTGTGCCCATCGCCAGGAGAGAGGATTCCCCTGCCTTCCCAGCGCTCCTCCTTCTCCTCGCTGTGACTTCGCTCCGACGACGAAAGGCTCTGATTGGATGGCGTGGAGGTGGACAGGTGCTCTGTGCTGCTGTACACCTAGAGTTTTAACAGAAACTGTGGTGAATCTTTGCTCTCCGTAAAAACATTTCTCCTAGATCTCTGTAGTGTCATGGAGAATTACACTGCATTTGCATGTGTGTAACATTGAGTTGTGTGAGGATAAGTAAACAGACCCAAAACAAATACCTTGCTGAAGCGGTGTGCCACAGAGGAAAACTGTCGGAGCTCCAGTGATGATTCATCATCGTTGGTTTCATCATCCTCATCTGAGCCCGTGTGACAATAGCGCTCTGATCGAGCTGTAAGAATAAAAAGAATTAAGAATAAAAGACTTGATCCTACTTGAAATTATTATGATGCATCACCGTGCACAGATGGAGATTCATTTTTCCACGTAGTTTGGCAAGTTCATGCTAAATCACATTTGACCCTTTAGATTTGTGTAATCCACGTACTGTCAAAATAACTGGTGTCATCTTCGGTCTCGAGCTGGGGGATGAATTCAGCTTTCTGCCTTAGGAGCCCGTTCCAGTCCAGACCCATGAAGAACGTGTGCATCTTCACCTCAGCAGTTCCACCTGGAGAAGACACAAGACAAAATTTGTGGGGTACGGCCTGGTTTACAGTCACTCATCTGCCAACATGAGGAGTACCACCTCTGGTATTACCCCTATTTATATTCTGAGTGCTGAATGTATTGATTAGAATGTTTGCCCCTTGAGCTGCAACTAAGAATGACTGTAAAAACAATCTTGATTAAGGGTGTATTATTTACAATGTGGTTAAACGGTAAATAAAACGAACCATCACAGTATCCTTTTGCAGAAGCTGCTGCTTGTGCTGATCCAAAGTCCAAAATATTAAATTACCTAATCTCAAAGACCAGAAATCTGGGACCATTAACATTCATAATACTTGCTTAAGAAATGACTTGAACTATTAATCAATCTGTAAATATGGTCACTGTCACAATTACAGTTTTGATGTGAACCTAAAACAGCATAATTTTGATTAAATGTATCAACAAAAATGACTGTCTGCACCAGAGAGAAGAAGAGAAGTAATTAACTCTGGTACGTTTTCAGTGCCAGTGTCTGTCTGTCTTTTTACAAAGTTGTGTATAGCAGTGGACAGTGATCAGTTTAAGGCGGATACAGCATTTTTTTCTTCTTCTTTTACAGGAAGTGCACTTTTTTTTTTTTAGAATTTACAAATGTATGTGCAAATGTATTCAAAACTATATAACTCTACACACCTGACTAATAACCCCTTTGTCTAGTTCAATGCCATAACAAGCCTCATCATTGTGAACATAGAACAGGATACAGTGACAAGTGTATTTGTGCCTCTTCCTGGCCAGCAGAATGTCACACTGCTGTGCAACCTGGGACCCAGCAGGCTTCATCCAGACACCATTATCCAATAACCAATCATGAATCACACTGCCACCAACCTGTTCCTACTCGTTCCAGTGGACTCTGTCGCAACAGTCGGGTGATAAGGTCCTGGGCATCAGCTGGCAGAGCGTCTTCCCCATCTGGCCAGATGATATCATCTGGACACAGAAGCACATAATAGTATTTTCAATTTAAATGTGTCCAGGGATCAAAACAAAAAATGAACTGCAAAGAAAAATGAACAATACGAATGCATCAAATGTGCTTGGCACGTACCATTAACCACCTGACCAAAAAGCTGCTCTGGTGTGTCTCCAAAGAAAGGCACACAGCCCACCAGGAACTCATACAGGATTATGCCCATGGCCCACCAGTCCACAGGCTTTCCATAGCCTTGCCTCAGGATCACTTCTGGAGCAATGTATTCTGGAGTCCCACACACCTGTGGAGAGGAAAAACATGAGAACGTCCATGTTACGTAAAGTCATAGACACGACCACGGAAACTGAGACAAAATGTAACGGAAAATAGACAAACCTGTTTGTCAATAAACTCTCTGGTATCTTTCTCAATGTGTCCTTCATATAAGTTGGTGGTCATATTCATGAGACCAATCTTTGACAATCCAAAGTCTGTCAGCTTAATGTGGCCCATAGAGGTGATTAACAAACTACAAAAGAAGGAAGGAAACACAAAACGGTTAAATGGTACATCAAACACTATCTCAGATTCAGTGTAACAAACAAAAGGCAGAATATTTCAGTTAACTCAGCTTCAAGTTCATAGAAACCATTCTGATCTGATAGCAAGTCTAACAATAATGACATTTTGAAAGAAGTGAGGTGCTCCCTAAAAGCAAAGATAGAAAAAAATAAAAATGTTCCATCTGTGGGTTTGAAGACTCACTTGTCTGGTTTGAGGTCTCTGTGTACGATGCCGTAGTTGTGAAGGTACTCCAATGCCAGGACAGTCTCTGCAAAGTACATGCGCGTCATGTCCACAGGCAGAGGACCAATGTTCTTCAAGAGGTTTGCACAATCCCCACCTTGAAGGACAAACAAGAACAACATGACGGACACTGTGAGATCAGTTTTCATGAGTGACAGGGAAAGGAGAACAAGATTAAAAGTAGTTCATTAATTAGTTACAGAACAGCCATTCACTGGCAAGTAAACATTGGAAGGACAAAACGATTCAATGTGGAAACATCTGACCAAGCCTACCTTCCACATACTCCATGACCATGCACAGGTGCCTCCGTGTCTCAAAAGAGCAGAACATAGAAACCACAAATGGGTTTTCAGCAAAAGTGAGGATGTCCCGCTCCACAAACACTTGCTGGATCTGGTTCCTAAGAATCAGGTTCTGCCGGTTTATCTTCTTCATGGCAAAGCGTTGCCGAGTGTCCTTGTGGCGCACCAGGAACACAGCACTGAGGTCACAAGGGGTGAAGAGACATGTGTGAAAGCACAGAACAAATAAAAGGTCGTAAGGAAATGACAGATGTGAGGAGATGCACTGAAAGATTATATTGGGGGGGGGGGGGGGGGGGGAGATGAGGTTTATTTACTGGTAAGAAAATGTTTTGGTTAAATGAAAATGTATTTATTGTCAAATGAGTCAGCCAATCACAAACAAAGAAGTCTGTCTTACCCATAGGCACCGTTGCTGATGAGTTTGATGGTCTCAAAGTCACTCTCCAGTGGTTTCCTGCGAGGAGGGGTGCATGCTGCTCGGCTCTGAATCACACACATCCAAAAATAACAGGACATTACCTAGTTACTTCTAATTACTTCTGAGGAGCATGAAGCCATGATTTCGCAGAGATCATTTCAAGAAGAACAAATGCTCCATTCATCAATTAAACTTAATCTAATCAACACTTTTCTTGTTGTTTAATTCCATTTTGTGTTTTATATTTATTCAGTACACCTTCCACTGCCTTTAAGATTAATTAACCCACCAATGTTTATTAGTTTAAACCCATTTCAATACAATTAATTAGGTCTCAACGCCATAAGGTAAGTTTATACCTGTGTGGGTGTTGTCTCTCCGGTGTCATCAGAATCTCTACTGGCCGACCTGTGACTTGGGCTCGTCTGCTCCAGATGGACCATCTCTGTAAAAGCAACAATGCAAATTAAACTCCATTTATCTTTAATCAGCTCAAATGAGGAAAGCTAATGTTAACTCAAATGTCTCCCCGAACTAATGATGCTCAATAAAACAATAATCAGATAATTGATAGCATTATTATTTCATAATGTAATTTGTGCTGACTTACAGCAGTGGAGAAGATTTAATGAAACAGAGCAAAGACACAACTTGTGAGTCTAAAAAAAGCAGGGATTTAGATTGGGGAAAATCAGGGGGATTTCTGAACATGGTTTTACAGATATCTTTATATTGTCTTTTAGTTGTTCTTTATGTGATCAGTTATAATAGTACAAATGTGTTTTACTCAATAGAATACACAGCAGATTGAACTGATGAAATCAGGAACACAAAAAAAAAAAAGACTGTCAAACGTATCTAGCACAGAAACCCAGTCCAGTGTACAACTTTTGGGGATTTCGGTTGTTGGTGATGTTATTATTTAGGCTCTGTTTGGTCTTTATTATTTTTATGCTGCATCCTTCATCTGAAAAATGTCAGGCAATGCTATCAGAGGGGAACATTTGTGTGTATACAGTGGCAGTGCAGGAGCATTGGCACTCTTTGGAGGCAAGCAGCGATAATCAAAAGCAATAGAATTCCCTTCTGAAACTTTTTGGGGAGGCTTCTTTGTATTTGCATTTAGATTTATCTAGTCAAACTCCAACCAGTCGTTTCAATTTACTACCTCAATGTTGCTGTGCCTCTGTTTTGATATAAAACAAATCACTATCTGTGTGCAGCACGAAAATGTTACCATGTGACACAAGAACAAAATAATAATATACTGAGAAACACAGAGAGTCGTGTGGAGTGAAAAGGCCTAATTAGCGGTGAGTGAATTTATCTGAAGGTGATAGACAATTGCTTAATTTAAAAGTTAGGCACAATAGTTTTAAACTTTAAGAAAATATTGATATAGAAACAGACAATGTAATGTGGATGACAAAACCAAAGAAATGAGTCGGTAGTGCACCTTCCAAGGGATCCCTGTTGAGGCCGAGCTGGCTGATGATGTATTTGGGGATATCAGGCTTAATGACGTGGCCCACCTTGGCTTGACCTTCTGCAACTTCTAAACGTTGGTAAAACTCTTCCGGATCAAACTCCTAGTGAAGAGGAACAAATACACAAACAACCAAAAATCCATTTAGTGTTTGATCAATCATAATCTTCACTTATCCAACAAATCAAATTCGATTATTTGTTAAATCCAACAACAACTGTGTTATTATCACTGCAAAAAAACAACAACTGTAATGTTTACTATTATTGCTATTACTGTTATTATAAGTTGGTGAACATTAACACTGACATTGCGTCACATATAATCACTACTTAGTTTGCAAATGATTCTTACCAGACACTCCAGGAGCCTGGCAGGCCTGGAAATGATGATGAGGATCTTCTTGACCAGTTTGGTGATGATGGGGACCTCCTCGCTCTCTGAACGCTCATAAGCCTGACCAGGAAATTACAAATGATGACGGATTACTACTGGGCCGTTATCAAATTGGCAGCAGCCATAAGGCAGCACGGCTCCTGCACAGAGGCCGCCTGTAATCTTACAGTCGCTCACATTTGTTCAGCATCCATTTAATCTTCTAACATTATCTGTTGTTGATTCAGAGGATCGTGGCTGACATTTATACACAATGGATCTATGTTCATTTATGCTGCCTTGCCTTTCCAGATTAATAAATAACAGAAAATACTTTGTCAGTGTCATTTTCTGCATATCTTAGTCTAACATTGACTTGCCTTGATTAAACAATATATTTGTCGACTGTGTTGCAGAGGTGTCAGTGAGAGTTCAAAGTCAGGGCTATAGGATGTTTTTTTAACAAGCTGTTTGTGAAAGAGCAACTACTGCATAAATCCAAAGGAAAAACTAGGAACCACATGTTTAAATTAAAACATTGCATGAGCATATGGGAACATTTGCTTAAAATAACTAAGATGAGAAATTATTTTCAATACCAAGATGAAAATATAATTACAGAAATGTGGTTTAGCTGAAATTATAGATAAATAAAGCTGCTCACATACTGGAAGAACACAAAAATAACTGAAATGACCCATTAAAAATGAAGTCATGGCTAAATTATTATTCATTTTATCCACATTTTAGGAGTTAAAAAAAGAAATCCTGAAACTGAGACTGGAGCAGAGGCTGTAATCTATTTTGCAGGAGGCAGCATTTGCTGCAATAGAACTGTTGGTGGAAAGGTTACGTAATACATGATTATATAATAAAGCACTATAAAAATCTATGTCATAATGGAAAATGACAATACATCAGCACCAATGGAATTCCATTCAGCATTCACAGTATGGCTACAAATAAATAATAATAATAATAAACAAGCAAAACTGAATATCACAATATTCTGTTGGGCCTGTATTAGATTTATTATGTCATTTGATGCATATTTATCAGCCACTGCACTGTTTTGATAAGCTTATGCAACATTACATTTTATTTTATTATTTTTTCAAACCACAGATGCATTGATTTTTTTTTTTTAATGTATGAGGTGTGAGTTGGACCTCTGTCTCTGGATTTTCTCCAACACATCCCAAAGATTCTCAATGGGGATGAGGTCTGGACTTTGTGGTGGCCAAGCCATGTGTGAAAATTATGACTCATACCCTTTCATTTGTGCCAGATAAATCCTGGCACTGTCATCTTGAAATGTGCCCCCCAAAAACCTGGTCATTCGGTATATTTACATAATCAACCAACCTTTTTGGGTACAAAAATATTGCTAAAACTAGACCTGACCAACTGAAGCAACGCTTGACCATAATACTTGCCCCATCAGGTTTGTACGGTAGGCATGAAATTAAATATTAGGGGCCAGTACACTATGCAATATTCCAGTGGAGATTTCTTTAAGTCCAATTTTTTTTTAAACTCACCTCATGCAGCAACTTCTCCAGCTTCTCCTGCAGCTCCACAAAGTACATGGAGGTGACCAGGCCATTCTGGGACTTGTCCAGACAGTCTCTGGCAAGCTCCAGCAGCTGGTGCTGAATAAATCCAAGCACCCCATCAGCTAGGGGCAGAGCAGTGCCTGGAGAACACTCAGCAATGATGTCGAGCAGCCGACCCTCCATCTGGGCTGTCGCCTAGAAAACGACCAAGATGGAAGACTTCATTCAAAATGGTGTCAGAATGGTGTCATTGTGTTGACTCTTATAAGTCCCTTTGGTGAGTGACCAAAAGATTTTGACTTTGCCGGGAGCTTTAAAATATCCTGTCCTGATTTCCGGGTGTGTAAAAGCTCAGGCAGACATTTGTGGATTGTCCTTTTGCATGCAGATACTTTAGCAGTACTGAGGATATTTATTGAATGCAGAAAGAGAGAAGGCAAAAGAGTACCAACTGTACCTTAGGAAAGCGTTCTTTGTAAACATGGTTCATCATGACAATCTCATTGTCAAAGGTTCCACAGGTCCGTCCAGGGCTGGAAAAGAACCAGACAAAAGAAAATTGATCAGAAAGGCAGAAGGAAAACAATTATGAGATACTTCATTAAATAGCTTGTACATTTGGATACCTTTAAAAAGAACAAGCTTTAAGTTAGGTATTTGGTCAAGCAACAATGAATCAATAAATAATGGTAAACTGATGCAGTGAAATAACAACAGTGACAATACTGTCCTTAAAGCAACACAAAATTGTTTTATTGTTTCTCTATGAGTAAATCACAACTGAGAGTGTTTACTGATGCCCCTAGTCATAAAACGCAGCATGTTTGAAAATGACCCTGATGTGATTCAGACCATCTGCAGTGTCAGTGACCACATGTGTTACGTGCTCAGGGCTTCGGTTACGAGGGGGGGGCGACTGCCCGAACACGATACAAATCAATGAACTGTCACCACGTGTTAAATATAGAAGGTCTGGGTGACCCCTTTACAGCATACACTACAAATAACAATATCAACATGTGCAGTAGCTCAGTGGTAGAGTGAATTGTCTTTCAAGTGGACGGCTGTGGGTTCGGCTCAACTAGTTTACATGCCGATGTGTCTCCTTGGGCAAGACAACTAACCCTGCATTTCTCCTCATGGCTGTGCCGGCAGCGTGTGAGTGTGGATGAAAGATGTGCGATGGAAAATGCGCTGCATGAAAGTGTGAGTGAATGTGGGTGAATGTGGGTGAATGGCAAAAGCTGTGGCAGCTTTCAGTGGTCATTAGGACTAGAACAGCATTGTATAAATACAGATCATTTACTATGTCTATTTCTGGCTAACCAAAACAGTTGCACATGCAATGTCACTTTATCTGAGCGCAAGTGCAACCTTTAGCCCCATGAAAACTATTCCGGGGCAATAAGAAATGATTTACACACCCACTAGAGCTATTTGAGTAACAGTCATTCATCTATTTTCAGAGTCTGTGCAGTAATTTAGATAGTGTTTAAAAGCACTGCAAATATCAATTACAATATTTTAATATGCCACACAGTCAAATTTTACTGGTGTAGTTTTCTCTGTGATGTAACTGTTTAAGTGTTTTCTGGTCTCTCATGTTTCCTCTGTGAACAGCTGATCATGCGGGTGGTCAACTAAACAAACCTGAGAAACAATGTTTATACACTGGATATACACCTACATTTTTTTTCTACATTTGAAGAGCTGCCAAGCCTACATTATTATTAAATCAACTTCAAATTAGAAACCAATAAGTTAAGATGTTTGCTCAAAGACTGAAGATAAAGCCCTCTTGTAAACACATCCTGCGTGTAACCTATTACCTTCGTGTAGACAACAATCCCTTCTATAAACATGGAGCAGTAAACAGACGTTGCTTACGTGGCACAGGCGGGAGCAGGTGACAGGGAAAAACATCAAGATGTGTCCACACCCTCCACAACCCATCAAAAGTCTAGTGCAACCTCGAAATAGATATTTAGACGGATTGTTTGATGAGAAATTCTAATAATTTGGAATTTTAATCCAGGGGATTATCAGTAACCAATACAGAGGGCTTTGTTTTCCACAACCACATAAAATAATGATTCTACCATATTCAAATCTGCTGAGCAAGTATTTCCTTTAAAAAAAAATAAAAATCTATTAAAGAGGCTACGGAACATTAGGTCTAATTTGTTCATTTCCTGGTAGAGAAAAACTATTTTACCAAATGTGAAATTGCTTGATTGCCGTGCAACTTTAAAAAGTATGTTCCAAGCTCAGTGGAACAACAGCAACGCAGCATCATAAGCATTTAGCTGAGCTGGGCCTGAGGAATAACAAGTAAGTAGCTATGTTTAAAGGTGCACATTTCTGATTAAAATCATTCTCATTAGAAATTACAACCTCCATGGCTGACATCTCTGTGCACTCGTCTAACGACTATTTTAGGTTAGTTGGAGGTCACAGAATAAGATTTTAAATTGTACTGGGTGTTACTGTCTAGAGTACACATGACAGTAAAGTTGATGTTGAAGTTCCCCGTTTACATGGGAAATAAAAATAAGTAATCCAACGTTGACGTGCATCAAGTGCCTAATCAGAATAACCAACTTTGAGATGCACAGAAATGGAAAAAGAAGCTACACTGCCTGTAGCCTGTATTGTAAACAAACTCACCTTCCTCTCTCATGTCTGTTAATGTCATATATCTATATTAGTATAATTTAAAACAATATATATATTTTTCTATTCTTCTTCTACACACTCAGCAGTTCAAGTTCATATTGCTCCCTTCTGAGTTCCTATTAAAGTCTCCAGACCATTTTTGCTCCTGCACCCTCCAGGTTTCTGCGCATGTCCAGCAATATCAAAAGCAGAAATAAGCCACTTTTACTTAAGGCAGTCATGCCATGACCCATGACCCTGGGTGTATTATATTATTCACACTCCGTGAATTGCTGATCAGGGGCTTGGCTAAGTAGGGACTAGTTTGAGAGTGGGGTTTGAAGTCAGCAGATCACAAGGACACAAGGGATAAGGCAAGATGGAGGCAGATGAACTGCTGTGGCGACCCCTAAAGGGAGAAGCCAAAAGAAGAAAAAGAAGCTCCTCCACTCTATTGCACACTGCAACACTAATAAAATACGACAGTTTTACCAGTTGCCAGTAGCATATGGCAGTGTCACCCAAATTCTGTTATTCGTAGTTATACTATACAAAATAATTATTTGTTAAGAGTTGTGCTGCATCAAATCTAACTACTCTTATGAGATGACCACCTCTTGCAGTGACGTGTTGTGGAAACGTTAGTGTAACAAAAGCAAAGCGTCCATACACCTGGACGGTATAGCTACCTGAGACTGCGTGAGCGGACTCGGACAGGGTGTGGGGAGTGTGCTCCTTCCTCGTCTGCCACACTCTCCGTACTCCGGAAATGTTTGAACAGGAAGTGGAGATCATCTTGTGTGGGTTGGAAGGGCAACTGGTGCAATAATTCCTGGGAAGAAGAAGACTGGGAAGGAAAAAATCACACAGGGGATAAAGAGAGAGGGGATTTACAAAGAGATGGGGAAAAGGGCGAAGAAGAACTGACATTAATTTTAAATTCTAAAACAGTCAGCTAATTAGTTGTGTACTGCCTTACTTGAATTACTAACTTTTTGTCTAGTTTTATTCACTCATTTGTTTGAATATATTAAATGCTTTTGTGTTCCGCCATAGATTTACATTTCAAAGCAATCCTTAAAAAGGTGGATTTTGAGAGAGGCAGCACTGACTTAAACATTTCACAAATCTCCTTTTTCACTTTTAAAAAAGAGACTATGTGAGATTTAGTGTTCCATGTCCCTGAAGGAGGTCTTTTCCTCTCCCGTCGCAGTGTGGCCAGAGGAAGGCTGCAGCAGCTGTTGTGTTGGCTGTGCATGCATTTGTTTTCTCTTTCTAAGCCAAAATGTGTGACACGCAGGAATTTATGAGAACTCCCATCTGGCTGGGATCTTGTGTTTCACTGAAAGAAGAGCGAAAGGAAGAGCGGCTTGTTTGGCTGGGGAAAAGAGAAAAGCCCAAAAGAGAGGAAAAGGAAAACTGACAGGAAAAAGAAACAGAAATACTGAAAAATTAAGAAGAAGAAAAAAGGGACGTAAATAAGTGTTAAAAACATGTGGAGCAAGACTCCCTGAGGAGGAAACCAGAGACATGTCAGAATCGAGTGAGGGCAGTATAAAGACCTCACTGAAAGTGAGCCTGAAAGGGGCATTGTGTGAGGAAGGCTGACCTCACTGACTCCAAGCCATGTGGTTGGCCATACAAAATTACAGCCGTGACAGAGGAGCTGGGTATTGTTTTTCTACAACCAACTGCAGTTTCAGTAATGACTCCAAAGACAAAGTCTCAAGATAATCACCACAGAAACCTTCAACAAATAACTGATGGGTGTAGCTGGGCAACTCAACGCCCTCCCTTCCTCTGATTTTTTTTCCCAAAAGGAAAAGCGGAGGGGGAACACAAGAAAAGCAGTTAAGTCCCCTCTTCTCATTTGTGACATCATGCAGGAAAGAGTGAGCATGAATTTCAACAAGACCTGTGTTATTTTAGTGATTAGACGTGTCATTCCTGTACTTTCCCTTAGATGTGAAGGGGCTTTCAAATAACAGCTTGAATCGTTTCACCAAGTAATTTATTTCTTCAACATGGTCACACCCTAACCCACTCTAATCTCTTTAATATCACAACTTTTTCTGTTAAAATTAGCCATACAAATACTTCTTATTGTTAAAGCTATGCACTTTAATTGTCATAAAATATAAAACTCACAATAGTTGCAAGTTTCCAGTAAACTATTCCCAGAAAACTCTGGGAAAGGCATCTGAGGAATAATTCTTATTTCCTCTTCGTGGCGGAAAGTTGGATAAATAGCAGGGGGATGGGAGGATGCATCATCACTGGATATATCCCATTATAGTTGAGTCACATTACATCCATTTTGAGTCAGCTGTTTAGTATGAGTCAGCTGCTGCTGAACGTACCATCATGTAAGTGTTTTCTGTCTGCTTCTGAGAATGCACTCAGTGGGTAAGTGAAACTCTACAGTTGCTACAAGGTCCATCTTAAGAAATAACCACTGAAAATGTTTTCTAAATAAAACCATCACCACCCATAAACATTAACATTTGTTTCTTTAGAGCAGAGGCTGAAACGTATCAACATCAGATACACACGAGTCCAACAGGAACTTATGTTTTTAGGTATGAAAGCATTTTTCAAACTGTTCTCGCAACAAAATACACTTTTCTCTTGTTCACTGTAAATTATTGAGATAAGTTTCATAAATATTTAGGTGCAAAATCTATACTCTTATCTATTTCTGATAATGGAACCCAACAAAATTTAGTTAAAGACACAAATTCTTATAAACAGAGCCAGATCGTGTGATATTCTAACTAACATTGAAAAGACATTGTATTATGAAAGTTTAAACTTACTCAATAAATCAAATTTCTGAAGCTATTTTATTAGCTTTTTTCAAATGTTTTGAACAAATAATGAGATATTGTGGGGGGTTGTGTGCTGAATCTAGACATTTGCTTCCCTTTGATCAAATTTGCCCTTCTAATCAATCAGTGAAGATCAAAGTGAGCGCTGGAAGTTCACAGCTCTCCATCATCATGTGACAATGATTCTGTTCTACTCTAAACAACAACTAAATCTTAATTAAATCTAGTTAACTATAGACAGATTTATTGAATGGTAAAACGACAGTAAGTATAAATAAGCGTAACAGAAAGCTAAATGCTCCCATGAAAGGAGGTGAAGAGATGTTGACAAACCGTCAAAGCAAAGATAGAGTGACAGAGTAAGGACAAAAGAAGAGGATTACACAGAGACACAGACAGCTTACAGATACTGATGAACTGGGTGCATTAGTGCAGTATCCAGATGAGGGAACTGATGCCACAGACCACCTTCGTCCATCCGTTCTGCAAAAAACAAACAAGTTAAACACTGTTCACTAGTCACTAGATATTACATCAAATCTAATTCACTTTAAACTTATTTTTTTCTTTTAAAAAAAAAAAAAAAAAAAAGCTAGGCCCTACAAAAAACACTTAGAATCTTCCCTTTCATCCTTTTATACCCATTTTTAATTAAACTAAAAATACAGACACATTCTCATCCATTATCTTACCTTTCAGTACGGGCCAGTTGGCTGCAAAGATGCAAAAGAGGCAGACATAAATGGGGAAGGAGGGAGATGGGGAAAAGAGCAGGGTGACACACAAAGTGAGAGAGAAAACAAAAGTGTTTTTAATGGGGAGTCTGGCCGACACAGTCATCGTCCCGTTTGACTGTCACAGCTCACAGCTTGTGACAATCTGCTGCTGCCAGTGCTGCTGTGGGTAAATGCCTGCCAAGGTGCTATCATACTGCACCACAGACATAAATCTTGTGACTCATTATAGACACATCCAAAATACACTCATAATAATAATAATAACACTATCTTTATTAGCATAGCACCTTTCTTAACAAATGTTACAAAGAGCATAGAGTTTACAGCATGACAAATCTAGACAGATCACAACTACACACAGAAAATTGCGACCTTGTGAAAATTCCACCCGTACAGTGACTCCATCACCACTGTCCCCTAACTTTCTATGTAGTGCGGCACGATGAAGGCATGGCCCAAATTCTTTCCCTGCTTAAATCTGCAATGTCAAATGTTTTTCTCGCAGATTCCAGTTCCCGGCTAAATCAGAGGTGACACAATGACACAATTTGATTGTTCTGCTTGGAGTTCTGGGGATTAATGAGGTATAAAAGATGTGTGTTTTTGCACCTGGTTCATATGCAATGTGTGTGCTAATACTATTCATTTAACACTTCATTTACTACGGATACTAGATTGTTGAAAGGTCCTTTACAGCTTAAGGGGATAAAAGACGTGTTTAAAACCTGGATTTAAATTGAGGTTAGAATCACTGCCTTCAGGTGTAAAAGGAAAAACACTTCTTTGGAGTCAGCTTCTTGGCCGTCGTCACACCCCAAGGTTAAAAAAAGCTTTTTAATGGTGAGGAGGGAGTTGCAGCTAAACGATTATACCTCACCCTTGGGATGCTTGTGTGCCATGTTTTTACTTCATTTGCATTTAAAGGACTTTTTTTTTTTTAATTACTTGCGTGAACAAAGCTATTCCGTGTATGGCTTTTCCATGTTTACAGGAAAAAATAATTGCACAAACAGCATAGCTATACAGCTTGTATGAACATCAAATAAACCCAGTGGAGTTCTCAAAAGTGCAGTCACAGCATCTGTCTCCACACTGGCAGCTTCAAAAAGTCTCAATAAATTTAGATGAGTCATGCAGGCTCATGCAGAGCAACTCTACCGAGAGGAGACCCCTCTCCATCCCTGAGCTTATGGTGCAATATGCTATACTGCGCACTGCAATATTAATGCTAATTCATTACTCGTGATAATTTAGATAAGCAGCATTAAAGTTATTTTTGTAACCACCTCCTTTGGAATGAGCTGTGGTGCTGTTTTTATGCCACAGCCTCATTACTAACAAGTAAACAACATACAATTCCCTTCTCCTGGATCAGTGGTATGCACTGTTCTTTTAAATTCTAGCGAGACTATGAACAGCATGAAGCATGATTACAGGGCAAGCTCTGACACTTTTACCCATAAACACACGAGTTCTGGGTAAATAGTGTGTGTTTGTACACTGATTGCTGCCCTAATTGGCTTTAGAATTGCCTAGATCCATGTCCAGCAATTGGCCCATGGGCATTTCAGCTCTTATTTCTACTAGAGGGGCAAAAGAGAACAAGCCAGGACATGCTCATAATCCATGATATTCAGTTGCCCTCAGACACCCCCACAAGTCTTATTTTTGTATATTTATTCAAAAGGCTATAGAGCCAAGGAGAAACAGACTGGATGCTCTATTTAAGTTGTTGAGGGATGGTTTTAACTTGGAGGAGTTTTACTCCTCCTGGTCAAAAATAAAACAGTTACCTGTGACTCACTGACATTTATTTATTTATTCAGTCTAAACTTCAGCTGTAGTGAATTTCACAACGTCAACACCATGTTCTAGTCAGGGAAGGTGATCAGATAAAGATGTAATATGACCGTGTCATTTAATTACCTTCAAACTTGGTTTCTCCAAATAACATAGATTTACTTTTTAAAAACCCAAACAATGATTTTCTACTTGATGGCTCTGCTGACTGGCCAATTTAAATCACATATCTGACTATGCACAGTGAGATATTTCCGAGAACTTGTCTGCCATGGCTGACAAAACTGAAGGTGCTACAACAAACCTGTCAACCTGTAGTGCTGCACGAATATAAATTACAGGAGCCTCACAATTACATTAACAAAAAAAATCATCCTAATTCATCCATTTGTTTGAATTAATTCATTAAATTGATTCATCTTCCAGCCCCACCAAGTAGGTCATTGTATATTGTAAACTGGTCTGTGTCTTCAATGCAATATGTTTTAACTGATTCAAAGCGACACTACTTTGGACTAAATCCATAATAAAAAGGTCATTCTTACCTGCGGGCAAACTGGAAGTTGGCAGAGGTGCTGGCAGAGACATTTCTAGGGCTTTCTGAGGGGCTGCTGCCAGCTGAAGAAACAAAAACACAATATCATAAGCTGTAAGATGCATGACTGGTGTGCTGAATCAGTTCACTGGCTCACTCCTCCTTTTACATTCACTTTGGAATATGTTCACTGATCCTAATCGTGAATTCTACAGTTGTTTTTCATTTTATGTTTCGAGCTGAAGCTGTTTAACTTGACTACAGCAATACAGTCAGGGGTTAACAAGGCCCCTCTCTTGCTTAATCAAAGAACCTTAGTTTTAGAAGACATCAATAGTCCTGTTGTTGATCACATTACATCGTAAACTCGTTTTTTCACACCAGTCTCCAAGATCAAAATCACATTAAAAAAAATTGATGAATAATATAAAACATAGAATGAATGACTCTCGGTAGGATCCAGCAATGAGTAGCTAGAAGGAAGGGACATTAAAAAAAAATCAAAAAAAATCAAACAGCATTTAAAGGTGGATGGTGACCAGAAGGAAACCAGCACTAACCATGTGACATGCAGCATCAAGCAAACACAACGCTAAAGGCAAATACAGTACACAAGACAAAAATCCAATACAGTGGTTTCCTGTCAGCTCATCTCAGTCACTTATCCGCTTTTCATGTGATCTAATCTACATGCAGTGAACCCTGTGAACCTTAACTCTAATTGTGAAAACAACATCACACAATGAGCCGAGCAGACACAGGAGTAAAAACAACACAAGTACCTGTAGCGAGTGGGAGAGGTGAGAGCGGTCGTGAGAGCGTGGGCGACGTGGTCCCGACCGCCAAACTCCTTCTCTTGTTGTTACGGGAACTGTGAGAGAAGGTAAACAAACAGAGGAGATAAAACATTTGCCTATTCAGTCACAAACACAATGAGCTGCAGGCAAAGGGTTATTATCAGTCCACTATCAGTGCAGTAAACAGTTAAAATAAAACATGGTCAACCCATCAACTGTGGCTGCTGGCAGTTAAAAAAGGTAAACACTGGTGACAGCTGTGTTGGCACTAGCAATGGTGTGTCCATACATACTGTATCTAGCTACAAACATGTTTATATTACAAACATACAATCACATAACATACAGCAGAGTATCATTTGTACCTGTTTCTGTGGCTTTTCTACTGGGTCTTACTATAAAGGCGATTCAGACAATGAAAATACCAAAAATAAATGCTCTATTCCATAAACACCGATATGAGCAATGTGCTGTATTATTTCAACAAAGAATCAGTGTAGAGCCTAACATGTTTGAGGTGTCTGCAGGAATTTCCTTCCACATTTCCATCTTATCTCGTATATCACCTGTTCATTATTTTCTTTCTGCTGCTATAAGATAAGTAATGTCCCCCTTGGGGTATTAATAAAGTGATATTCTATTCTAGATTATGGCAGGCATCTGTGTGTACTGTTGACAGCATCTTCTTCGATGAAACAACCTTGGCTTTTTAAATACAATGATGCAGAGAGATTATTTTCAAGGTCATCACATATGAATGTTCTTTTACAGACATCGCCATTGATTTACACAATATTTTTATCCCTACATTAACAGATCCATTGGCAAACTAATCAATGATCTCATTGGTCAAAGAGTCATAGCTAATGCAGCTTTAATCAGTGGCTTTTTATAAACATGTCAACATTTAAAAGCTTACAATTTACAAATTTCAATGACACAGTGTCAAAAGATGAGTTACTTCTGTAATGTATTGTAATAACTGAACTGTAGATTTGTTACTGGTATGTTGCTGTGATGACCAGCAGTCATCTTTGTTACCGTTTAGCGTTTCAATGCAAAATCAAGTGGTAATTTTATTCTTCCTCAATCCTGCTGAGCAGCTTTTCTCGGACTGTGACTTGCCCTCATAGATGTCTGTGTAGTTACTGTGTGATGCAGTTACTTTAAAGATCAAATTTCATTTTAACTCTCTGTATGATTTTATATGCATGGGTTCTACACACATCAGTGCACCCTCTGGGAGCTAACACTCTTTTTTTTTTCTTATCACCAAACAAACAACCGACCTTTTGACACCATAGAGTCTAAACAGAGAAGGCATGAAAGCATCACTGTATTACAACATGACCATGTGAGCCTAATCAACAGTTACCAGTGATTAAGCTACTCATATTTGACAAAAACAATAGTGGCTTGTTGTGTGTGGTGTGTTGCAGGCAGTGTGGCATGTTGAAATTAGGTCATTAAGATAAAGGCAAGTTTGACTTGTCTGCTCATGGTGAACTGTCTGCATTTATTCACCGAGATCCAGCCAAAGTAATGCTGTGCAATGTACACTTTGTATAAACTGCAGGGCATTCATTAGTAAATGAAAGCTCAATAGATTAATTGTATAATCTATCCATCTATCTAGTCGCTCACTTAATGCACTTACAGAAGAAGTAACATTTTCCTCCTCCACTTCATGAAGGCAGATGATACATCCTAAATGAAAGCACATTACTGTACCGCTAACCATATCAGTGAATCGATTGGCACAGACACTTTTTGTGTCGTTTTATGCGACAGCGAGGGCAGACAATGCAGTCTGTGCACACACACACACACACACACAGACAGAACACTACAATGGCCACGTTTCTCGGTCGAAAACCAAAACTAGGGCGGATATACCAGACACATAGGGTGCACTATCAATCTGAGCTGATACTAACACCCAGCACAGCGGGGTGTTGCGTTTACGTGCTGAGAATCAAATGATCTCCACACACACGTTCGACAAATTGCAGTGTTTGCCTCCCTGTGGGTGGCAACAGCTCTGCTGTGAACCGATGACAAGTGCGGACAAAGGACACTTTCCAGACATATCGAGGTAGTCTCCGTTATTGAGGGGAAAAATACATACACACACACACACACACATAAAGGTATAGAAACAAGACGTGTTGTGTTCACCCTTTGGATCTTTTCATCATGGCCCCAGTCACAAAACTAGACTTGTAACTCGGCAACACGGTCCAGTAGTAGCTTTGGTCAGACATGGTGGTGGTGACTGATTAAAGCCAGTCCGGAGAATTAAAAAATAATGTGTCGTTACAACGGGAGCATCGTGTGGCAGTCTCTCCGGGAGAGGAGTTGTTGTTAGTGCTAGGTGCTAGCTAGGCCAGTACGAGGTGTCCAACAGCAGAAACTCCATTCAGCTTCGGTACAAACGGACCCCACAGCATGGGAGCTATCTCTGTGGTAGTGCGCGAGTGGAAGTGCCATGGCCGCTCCGCTCCACTGCCATGCTATCGGCCGCGTATTTCCCCAAGCACGGTCAGTCCTGAGCGGCACACCGCAATGTCGGGGAGAATTTGCTTCAGGACACCATCAAATGATACAAACTTTCCGTAGACAGCAACCCTAAGTGCTGCACTGCGCAGACGCGTCAGCGCGAGCCGGAGGGCGGAGATACTAATGATGCCTTCATGCGCTATGGGAATTATTGGGACAGCCACGACAACACGTATGAGCCAACCATATGCACAGATTACAATCCTTGAAGACTAAGAGTTGTGTGTTTCTGATGTTTGTGTAAAAACAACAACAAAAACTAACGGCAGGCATGGTTCTAATTCTATTTACCATAAAACAAAACAATACATGTAAGGGTAAAATGCACACAGCAAGTTTTGCCAGTTTAACAGCTGTCAATTTCGAGTGGTGTTGAAAGTTTCATTCTTGTCGCCAGGTCAGATTGTTTTTTTCCAAGTGCAGAGCACGTTCTTACTGTATGTGACACCTTTTATCAACCAAATATGACAGTCTGAAATGCAGGGCGATCTATACATGAGATGTTTCATATTCAGCAATAACAGATCATAATTTCAGGCCACATTGCTGAATTACCAAACTGGCTTGGGACATTTCAGTGATTAGTTTACATATTGACAACAACAATCTGACTACTGACTTTTTGAATGAAACCTGATTCTGAATTTGATGTTTGCATGGGCTGCTAATAAAACATTACATTCAGAATCACACATTGGTTACAGCTGTCAGTTTTGAGCAACCTTAAACGTTATATTTTTGGGTAGAATTGAGATCATCCTATGAGTTTCACTTGACAACACAAGTTCCTATATACAGTAGTTATAAGGTTTCTTCCAATTTACAACCCAGATAAGTTTGTTTCAAATGCAAGGCTATTTTACATGATGATTTAAACTTAACATTTTATAATTCAGCAATAACACATCATCATCCATGTCTACAGTGCTAAATTAGTGTTAAATTCGATCAACTGTCCTGCGGCATGTCAATAATTACTTTCTATCGACACCAATGATCTGACTACCCGCTTTACTCTGAATAAGATATTCTAATTATATTCTATTCAGAATCAGAATTACTTTGTTGATCCATTCATATAAGGTTTTCATCTCATATACTGGATATATCATGATCATTTCCTTGTCTCAAATATCTTAGAGGAAGGAAAAAGATGTTACTGGGTTTTTTTGTTTTTTTTTTACTATTAAACCAGGACAAGGGAAAGTCCCTGAACAGACTGATGTCATCCTGAAAGAGACACCTCCCCCAAGAATATAATAATCTGTATACTACAGTGTACAATCCAGGTTGATCACCAGCTGAATACTTCTGAATTCTGAGCAGGAAACGATGGAGGAAACAACAACACTCGGCATTTAACCATGAGAGCCGGCTCAGCTTGCTTGCTCACTTGAAATATTCAAATACATTACCATCACATGATTATCAGCCGTTGCAGCCAAAGGGAAAACTGGTTCGGGTATCACAATAGGCATGGATTTTAAGCAGTGAGGTATGAGGTTCCGTTTGTTAAGTGGCTCACACTGAACCTAACATTTTGAATAACATTTAAATTCAAACCGTGTTTAAAACAGTGTTTTTAATGTCACCTTTTACCACATTTACAGCAAACGTTTGGTAACTTATATGTATACATATATTAAATATTAAATGTTACACCAAAATGTTAAATCTAAATGTTAACATAAAATAACAATAAAATTCTAATTGAGTTTTTAGTGTCCCCTCTATGGGTACACTTCAAATAAAATGTAAATTATTGTAAATATTTTCTACAGTATAGCTTTTACCTCAGTTATACAGAAACATTAGAACCTTCTGCACCTTCCTGTCTTCCTCTGATCTCCATTTAGGTAAAACCTGTCTGAACAGTGAGACTGGTAAACTAAGACTTGCATGCACAACAAAGCTGACAAGTGACTGACACCAGGCTGATCTGACTGGAAGAGGAGGGAGGGGGACAAAAGGAGACACGTAAGAGACACATAATAAGTCAGTTGATACTTACACATTTCCCCTGCGAGGAAGACTGAGTTCTTTCTGGAATAGAAGAGATGTGAAAGTAAACTTTTATTTTTTTCTATTTCTAAGATATCACTTATTCCTATAAGTATGTAAGTGTTTATTGTTTGGAGATGACTGACAGGATATAGTAAATAGTAGGGATGGGAATTGTATCGGTCAATATCGGTATCGTTTAGATACTGGATCAGATATCAGACAGATAAATATGTAAAAATCTGATACAATCCAAAAATCCTTCATATCACATGCTTCACTATGCACAGACTGTAAGGCAGTTTATTAATTCTTTTTGTGAGAACAATATTTGTTACACAGTTGGAGAATGATGAGTTTGAAATAACTCGTTTGCGATATCTGTATCCGTACCGGACACAAAAAAGTGGCACCGTCCCATCCCTAGTAAAACGTCAATATTTGTGTATTTTCCTTTAACTTTCTGTTTTTATAAGAGCACACATTGTTTCCTTAGGGTAAAACAAACAAGGAATATGGTGTTTTGACTGAGGGCATTGAACTTAAGTTTCCTTCGGTCAGACACAAAAATAAGGTTTTTTGACTCTCTGACTGAACGAAACTTAAACTCAACGATATAACCAAGTAGACAGGATGAACCTTTTTGGACTGATAAAAGTAGGGCCGGTGATATGGTGCAATTAACATTTAAAAACCAGTTGATATTGACAATTATCACGTTCATTGTCAGCTGATTAAAGATTGATTTTTACTTGAGAGTAAACGTTTGAGTGTGGTTTTAAACCATTTTATTGAATGAAAACAAAAAACACTAGTTAAACATAGACACATTTCACACATCAGGTAAATTGAGTTCCTGTCTTATACCGCTGTGTTTGTGCAATATAACGTTATATCCGTATATATTGAATCTTTGTCACATTTCCACTGACAACATCATATTGCATTATATTGTTGTTGAACTACTGTATTGTCCAGCAGGAAGCTACACCCTATTGCCAGACGACGTTCCCTGAATGCTTCCTTCATCAATTCCACTTATCCTCATTTCAGTGCAGCGTAAATGTCATGAGATTCAGCACGGCCTAGTTTCTTGCATAACTCTTGTCATATAAGAGCAATGATGTAGAAATCCACACATGCATTTGAGCTCAGGGAACTAAAAAACAAACTGTCATTGTCAATCATGATTTGAAGGCTAGTCAATGCTGGCACTCAGATGAAAAAGAAGTATTTTTGCGGCACAAATTTCATCCTCTTTCATGTGGAAATCACCCATATCTCCTAATGACGCTGCCTCTCCGACAGTGAATGCACACAGTCACATGGAAAAACAAGGCACCGTGCCTAAAATGATGTGTAATCACTAATGAGACCACATCAATTCACCTTTTACACTTAACACTTAAGGCTGTGTTGTGTCTATTTCACATCATAAGGATTTACAGGACTCATCATGTACATTATTAGTAAAGCTCTGCTCTTATGCATTGCAAATGAATGTTGTTGAAAAGGAAAGTAATTAGTGTAAATGAATGGACGGACAGACTCACCAACACAACACATCACCTCCTCCATAAGATAATGAGGTATTTCACTTCTTCATTTATGCGTGAAATAACGGTGGGACTTGATTATTCCCACACATGGATCTATCTGTGAGATAAAGACGGTGCCATGGAGAAGATTAAAGGGATGTCAAGGAACCCTGTCTTTTTGTGCTCTTATCACCAAGGCAACCAGATCCACCAAAGCACCAATGAGGAGCCCCCAAAATGAAAAGTAAAGCTCTGCTGCCACTGAAAATATAATTTATACTTGGCATCATCATCCATTTCACACAGTCCTTGTGTTTGTTGTCAGGAGTGGTCTCCATGTAACAGAACAATCATAACAGTCCAGCCGACACCGTTGTCATGAGGAGAGGAAAGGGTTAATGCTATGTATTTTCATGAAAATATCAGCTCCTACATTTCTCACTCCAATCCGAAGCAACACAATCGCACAGACTCATCATCCACCACATCAACATCATCCCATTCGCCCAGAAATGAACGAGCACAAGTGTTACTTTACCTGTAGACCGCGGCGTCTCAGGATATTCGGCTCATCCATCGCTGAAGACAATTGAAAAACAGATCCCGGATCAGTCAGTCAGTCAGTCAGTCAGCCCATGCTGCGCGCCGCGATCTCCTCTCACCGGGGAGCAATGCTTCATCGCCACCTCCTCCTCTTCCTCTTCTCCCTCCACCCCACCCTGTGTGTGTGTGTGTGTGTGTGCACCCAAGCTGGTCGACCTGCCCACAGAAGGTGGTCAGGCACTCCAGCCTAGCTGATCACCTGATGGGGAGGACAAGGAGCAGGAGGAGCAGGAACAGGAGCAGGAGGAGCACGGGGCGGAGGAGGGTCGGTCTCTGTACATTAGATCTTGAGGCAAGCTGTTGACAACAGACACAATCCTGGTTTCACTGTTGATGCGTGTGCGTGTGCGCGCGCGTACTTGTGTGTGTGTGTGTGTGTGTGTGCATCCGGTATTGCTTATGTTGTGGGGATCTGAATTTGTTTACACACAGTCCCTATAATGTGACTTTTAATGTGACCGTAAATTACCATTTCTCATTTTTAGGAGAAGGCATGTTTTAAAGTCAGGCCGAGGTCAGGGTTAAATTAAGGTTAAGGTCAAGGTCAGGGTTTAGGATTAGGCCAGTAGCAATTATAGAGTGAGTCTCAAGGAAATGAATGTAATGTCCTCTGAAGTCATGAAAACCAGTGTGAGTGTGTACTGGCACAAGCACAGGACCAGTAGTCCTCCTGGAGACCAAAACCTGGTCCTAATGAGGCAGAACCTAACTATTTAGGTTAAGGTTAGGGTTAGGCATGAACTGGTTATGGATTAGTTTGGGATATTGTACGATACAGTGTCCCAATAAGAATGGCTGTGCACGTAAATAAGATAATAACACATGTATTCACTGAGTGAGTTAGTGAGTGAGCGAGTGTTCAGATGAATTCAAATGCCAGCGTCTGTCTGGAGGAGTGAAGCCTTCAGAACAATTGTTCTCTAAAGCTGAGCTGAATAGCAGTGATTGATCTGTGCCTGGTGCCTGGCAGTATCGTGATAACAATGGGGTGTCTCTTGTCCTGTGCTGTCCCATGTCGCTTTATGTAAGCCAGGCGGACATGAATCCTCTCTTGTTCTCCTTTGAAGTTCACAAACAGTTTGAAATTAAATGTCTTGGAAATGAAGCATTTTCAGAAGACAAGACGTGTGTCTGACTGCAACTGTTTTGTTTTGACTGCTCTGTATTTGTTACCAAACAATAGTTTCAGATCTGAATATGAGACGTAGTATTTGTGACCAAATCTCGAGTAGAAAACAATAATGATAAAGCATTATTATTATTATTATTATTATTATTATTATTACTAATAATAATAATAATAATAATAATGATAATAACAATCATAATAATGATAATGATGATGATGATGATGATGATGAACAGTGACATTTTCTTTTCCTAAGTTGCTCTCTCTTAAGTGTGTCCTGTGTGCAGCCATATTGAACGGTATCTTTTCCTGTCCATGAATATTTACATATAAATATAAAAATAATATAAGTAATAAAAGTAATAAAATATTACAATAATAACAATATTACTTGACCTTGTTTTTCATCAAATTCATTTAACGTCCGTGTGATCCAGCATAGGTCATCTTCTACTGCCGCAGCTTCATTAATGGAACAAACCAGACATGGAAGTCATCTTTCTCTTTCTACAACATTTGGAGATTAAATAACACATAGAATAGAATAGAACAAAATGAAACCTTGAGGTTCACAATACTTGTTAAACTAATTGTAAACTAACTGTCATCTTGACTCCAATATAAAGTCCTTATATTGAAGTCTTCCAGGCTCACTGTGACTCCATTTCTGTACTGGAGCTCTAGGGCCACTAGAGGGCACAATCCAACTATGTGTTATACATGTTCTATGTGTTTTTGCAAGTCCAAAATCCTAGTATGGTCAAACAGGAGAGGAATGAAAAATTGTTTGACATAACCAATGAACAGAGAACAAATAATTGGATGGTGGGGAAAGAAAAAAATACTTATATCTGCATTTACCACAGACACTTTAATCAACAGCGCGAAAGCCCTCTGTTAAAGTTTTTTTTTTTAAGTGCACAGTCTGACATAAGAGACAGAAGCTGCTGAGAAATACACCACAGAAGAACTGAGGCAACTTCTCCTCAAGTTCCCCAAACTAATCACATTAAAGCTGTGGTAGGCAACACATATTTGGCGTTATAAAGCAGTAATTCCACAAGGACCATTCAGTGTAATGCATCATAGTCAAGTGATCTGAGAGTAAACTACATGTCTTTTGCCTTAGGGAAGTCTAACATGCGTTCCTTCAGTGGTCAGGTCACCATTCACCATTCCGTTACCTGAATCACACGTCTTTATCTGTGCTCATCTGCTGGGGGTTGACACTCAACCATGATGTGATACTGCCAGCTACAGTGCCAAGCAACAAATAAACATCTAAAACATAATTCAAACTTTTGATAAATACGATTGACGTTTAATGTATGCGTTCAGACTTATCTCACATCCTCTTGTAGCAGCTTGTCCAACCCTCAGACAGAACATCACTGCAGTGCAACTGCCACACTGATGCAATGTGCTGTCATCCTCTTCTTGGTCTATTTTTAAAGCAACAGTATGCTTTTTTTTTTTGAACTTATAATAACAGTTTCAGAATCCCTCTGATGGGCCACTGACCCATCGTGATAAAGAGAATGGAGCCACCTTCGTTCGTGACAAGCATGCGTTCATGGACAGAAACGATGAAACATTAAAGGAATACTTTCACAGATCTTTGAAAGATTGTGCTTCCAAACCTCAGTTTCCTCTGAGTTGAGAAAAATCTTCATCACCAGTGACACTTGGTCCTGTTAGTGTAACTGTTAGCAAAAATGGCGGACACTGTTTACATTCTGGGAATGAGGTCCCGTCCCCCTACGAGTGGGTCTAAAAGGTGCGGAATTAGCATTGCAGGACCATCACTGCATTGCAGGACACCAGTCAGCTTCTTTTTTCTTTTTCTTTTTTTAAATTCACTACTGTTTCTCCACTCTCCCTGCAAGTGCACTTTGTGGTTTTTCCCCTATTTGTTTCTTTCGAGTGATGAAAGAGCGACGAGCCGGTGGAATGAAAATGAGTCTTACATGAGAGTCGAAACAACAATGCCAGTTTGCATGAGTCACTCTGAACCTTTCACACACTTCCAACGTGCAAGGTAGGCTCACCCGGCAGGGCACATGATTGTTTCATCACCTCGGTGACTCACCGCGGAGAATTTCACACACGCAGTGTCACACTGTCACTGAAAAGTTACGTATCAGTTTCTCAGATTGTTCGACTTTTAATGTGCACCAAACGGTTAAAAGTTGATTATTTGAAAATAAGAAAAGAAACATTTTAATTACATTCTGTCTCGGGTAAGTTAAGGTTTTTGTCTCCTCTGTCGAGCGTTGTCTAAAAAGTAAACCATTCGTCATGAAAATAATAACAATAATACATTTATGTTTTGGTTTTGTTGACAGTTTCATGACCTCTTATTTCTCCTTTGTTTTCAATGATAACATTTAATGACCAGCCTGCACTTATTCTTAGGTTTGTGCGTCATTTTTATCTTGCTTCATTATTTAATATCACATTGCAGTTGCATACCGAGTGATAATGTAAAGTGTTTGTTTTCACCTTCGATAACCCCCCATCAGTATCATGTTACAAAGATATATTGTCTCTCAGAATGTCACAATACTCTATTGTTTCGTTATTTCCCACTCCAGAAAAAAAGTTTTATTAGTCAGCAGCTGCTGTGAATGAGACTTTAATTCAATGTAAAAAAAAGAAAGAAAAAAGAATAGGGTCAGTGCCACAGACGAACACGTAACAGTGAGAGGAAACTGCTTTGTAATCGCACAGTGCACTGATAGTCGTTCAGATTTTCACATAATAGGCTGATAACTCAATTGTGCAGAGGCAGTTGTCACCTGAGGTTTTTGCTCTTTGGTCTCTTTGGTTGTTCTGACGCAGCCGCACTTTCATAAAGATGACAGTGCGATTTGCACTGTTGCATGCATTTTCAGTGTATTTTAATCTTTTTTTTTTTTTTTAAAGAAAAAAAAGAGCGCTGCGTTTGATCTCTAACAAGCTCCTCACATCAGTTGTGTGATGATGCGATTACAATGAAAATAGTGACAGATGCATCTATCAGGCTGTCAGCATAGCTCAATCCTCTCTGGACTGGCTTTGGAAGACAGTGACATTTTATCAGTTGTTCTTTCCCGTGTGTGTTAAATGTAGGTCTGAAAGATGGGGGACTCCCAGGTTTTGTCAACTTTCTGACACATGAACAAACTCTGAGCGGACTGAACAGTGTTACAATAGGACAGAAACACAGCTGTAGGATGAACAAGCGCATTATCATAACCGAATAGCCCTGAAAAAAAGCTAATGTATACCTGTAATTACCCATTGTCTCTTTCCCGGGAACTGGTCCATGTAAAACACATGGTAATTTATTTGATGAAGTGACACGCGTGCTGAGGTGATATCACTAAATCTCATCCAGAGACATTTTATCATCCATGTATATAATGTCCATAACTTTCTATTGTACATAATGCACATAACCTACAGTCCTTTTTTCTCTTTTCCCTTTCCTTAATCCCTTGCTTGTTTTGTGTCGTCTCATTTTGCTGCTGTAACAAGTGAATTTCACCAATGAGGATAAATAAAGTTTACAATATCTTATCTTATGTCTCTTCCACTTGTCTTTTCTGTTCCCCCGGTGCACCATGACTTAAAAGGAGCTGATCATTCTACATTAAGGTCACATATTTCAAATTCTACAGTCTTTGGAAGAAGCTGTGACATTTTAATCATTCTTGATTTGCCATTAGTTGTTCGTTCCCGTGTGTGTTAAATAGGTTTGAAACATGGGGGACTCCCAGGTTTTGTCAACTTTCTGGCACATGAACAAACTCTGAGCGGACTGAACAGTGTTACAACGGAACAGCGGACAGAAACACAGCTGTAGGATGAACAACCGCATCATCATAACCGAATAGCCCTGAAAAAAAGCTAATGTACATGTAATTACCCATTGTCCCTTTCCCGGGAACTGGTCCATGTGAAACATATAGTAAATAATTTGATGAATAAATGAAGTGACACGCGTGCTGTGGTGAAATCACACCCTCTTCCATTTGTCATTTCTGTTCCCACAGTGCACTGATAAAAGTAGCCCATAATTCTACATTCAGGTCACATATTTCAAATTCTATAGTCCTTATTTATTGACACTTAACACACTGCAGCTAAAAATTGCCACATGACATACAGCATGGCCCTGGCTGAGCCCATCACAGGCTTACCTGACTCACCTGACTGAAGAGGGGTGTGGCAACACAAAGGCTCTATAAATAAAAGCAAGTAGGGAATTTCATTCATAACTTGGACCAACCCAATTCACTGCGCTGCAGCGCTCTCCAACGTAATCCACCTGACAGGCTCACCATGTTCTCCATCCATCCGCTCATCTCCTGCGTGCTGTTGCTCGTCGTCTGCCTCTCCAGCTCAGGGGAGAGTTGGCCTCATGTAGCCCACAGAAGCACACCTCCTGCTGGGGACAGGGCGGACAACCAGAAGGCCCAGCTTTTGGAGGCAGTGAAGATGGGGATCCTCAGCTCATTGGGTACGGACAGGGAGCCCAAGATCAAACAAAAGGCCACTGACCAGGAGCTGAGGAAGATGTATCAGCTCTACAGGGAAAAACTAAGAGAGAAGAGAAGAAATTCCAGCCTGCTGATGAGTGAAACCAGGCAATCCACAGTTTCTACACTTCTCTTTCCAGCCACAGGTGAGATATTTGTTTAAGAAAGGGGAAGCTGAAAACATCGCGCCTATAATTTAACCACTGCCACACTTGAATGTCGGATGTGGAGTTTGATAAGTCTCAGTGGGGGGTAGGAGGGAACATGACGAGTTATTCTTGCACAAGCACAGACAGAGGCTATTGTACCGGTGTATACATAACTTGTGTAACTATATACAGGAGTTGCTCCAGGTAAAGATCTCAGACTTCATGGAATTTACCTCCAGAGGTTTTACATATGCGATTGTTAGAAAATAGACACAGTCAAAGCAAAACACATTCCTACAATCTTTCAGAAGCCGTCAGCGTGACAGGCACACCTGTCACACCGCGTTACTCTTTGAACACATTTTGTTATTAATGTCTAAGATAGGAAGTCCACAAATGACATGAAGGTATGTTTCCACTGGTTCTCTGCTCTTATAGCTGTTCCACGCCCGGTCATTTCCTAAATAGTGAAATCATTACAGAACATAATTAGTTTGTGTCTAATGATGTGTGTGTGTGTGTTTTTTTTTAATGTGTGTGTTTTAGTGGAGGCGGCAAAAGTGCCTTGGAGGGGAGAACGCCCACAACCTGCTCGACAGTGGTACAGAGCTGTTTTCCATAAAAACTCACACATCCACGCTCAAATGACACTAGTTTCAGCAGAACTGAAAATCACCAGGCTGAACCTGAATCAACCCACAACAGTTCAGCCTGAGGTAAATCGAGACATTAGAGTTAAAGCGACTGGCATGAGGTCGACGAACTTGGCTGTTTGGACACATGCAGACTCTGTGGTGCATGTAAATGTCTCTGGAGATTCTGGAGACGTGGTGTTGGACCTCAGCCCTGAGGTGGAGGAGTGGATGAGAGGCGATGATGGTCAGCGGCTGGTTGTGGATGTGGGTGTGGCTGTAGTTGACAGCGACGCCCTCAAAGCAGACCCCATCATTTCTCTGGCCTTAGGCCTCATGCAGCCCAAAGCAGCACAGAGGATGCGACGCTCCAACAAAGAGGATGACTGTGATGAGCAGGGGTGGTGCTGCAGGAAGTCAGTCACAGTGTCCTTCAAAGAAATCGGCTGGACAGACTGGGTCGTGGCCCCAACCGAGTACACGATGCATTTCTGCGACGGCACATGCCCCCACAACTACAAACCAGCCAGCATGCACACGCAGGTGAAGTCACGGCTGCACCAGATCACCCAAGGAGGGACACCTCGGCCCTGCTGTGTGCCGGCGGCCTACGAGCCCATGGTTCTCATGCACTACGACAGCAAGGGAAAGTTAAAACTGACACCCTTTGATGACTTTATTGTCAGTAAATGTCACTGCGCTTGAGGGAAGGAAGGTTATCCATGCTACTTCCTGTAGGCCTTAATCTTTGGGGTGGTTTTTGTTTTTCCATTGGGGGAAGAAAATGTTACGTGGTGAAAGGAAAGGTGA
Source organism: Solea solea (assembly GCF_958295425.1). Classification (NCBI taxonomy): domain Eukaryota; kingdom Metazoa; phylum Chordata; class Actinopteri; order Pleuronectiformes; family Soleidae; genus Solea; species Solea solea. The sequence goes on along the minus strand of NC_081134.1, from coordinate 9,007,517 downwards.
CAGTGTTTTTGAACAGAAGCATTTTTTTATTATTAAGTTTTTTTATTGTTAAGTTTCTTTTCTCTTTTGAAGATGAAACCATGTTACTGCTGAGTCACTGTTTTGTTTGGCATTATTTATTTTAAGTTATATTTATAGTCCTATTTGTGTCATTTTGGTTTTTACAGTTACCATATATTATATACGTTACTATTTCATTCTAATGTCGTTTTTTAAAGTATTATATTGTCTTATGAGAAGAGCTGGCCCTACGCATACACTTGTTACTCTATGTCTCACAAGAGAGCATTATCATACTTGAAAACCAACGCTGGTCGCGGCCTTCATACAGTGATTGATTGATCAGTTATTGACAATAGTCGATTGTTTTTGGTGGTGGGAAGGAGAATCAAATCAAATTCTGCTTAGGGTCCAATAAATGCTCGGTCCAGCTCTGTTTACAAGGCACGTGGTTCAGATTAAGATTTGTCGTCTTCAACATTTCACTCAACAAAATGTCCAAATAGATGCTCCGATTGATGCTGACGGAAGTGTTGCACTTGAATGTATCCACATGTACATTTCATAATAAATACACTCACATGACCTTTTCTCACGCTTGTCCTTTTCTTGACGGAAACACATTCATCCACCTTAGATTACAAGAAGGTCAGGGTGTGTTTGAGAAATCAGCATGTAGAGATATGATCAAATTAATTTTCAAAGCAGGTCATCATGTGTCTGTTTAGTGACAGGAGCTCAAGGATGGGACTGAAAGAGCTGAGAAAGAGGGAGTTTTTGCATCTTAAAAGTCTTAAAACTGAATAAATAGGCAGATAAATTAAAGGGCAATTAACCCTGCATGAGCATCCATCGTAAATTGCCATGGGAATAATACACAACTCCTTGTATTGACATCCTGGGGGGGGTGTTTATAGGTCGAATATTCAGGCTTTAAAAAATGTCTATGTCTTTTTTTGTCATCTTATTTGTTAAGTCAAAGTTATGATTCATATTATGTCACATTTTTAGTAGTGATATAAAGTAGCAATAATAGACTGTTTTTCTTTTCTTTTTGTTCATAAAAACGAGCCAAGTGAACTTTGAACCGTGACATGTTTCCACATTCCACAAATTCAATCCAATTTTTAACATTATTTCCTAAATTGAAAAGTCCTTTTTGCGCAGGTGTGTTTATATAGTTGGTGAAAATGACTTTTTTTCTCATCAGATTGCCTAGGTGTCCTGAAAAAAAGGATATAAAACACTCTGTATATACTGTAAGGTTAAACATAGTAATGGAAAGTTCCAAGGGTTAATCACAGCTGCAAACACACCTGCTGTTATTGAACAATATTTATCAAACTCTTCTGTGTGTAATCTAAGAACTCTCTGGCCTGCTGTATTTGGCTTCTTCCAGGTTTTAATCTTCACGCTTAGAACTGTTCATCAAATTCCCACTAACAGGAACAGAAAATGGTCGGTGTGTGGTTCCCGTCCAATGATCTGACAGTTTCTTCTGCGCCATAAGACAAAGTTTTTGTTCTGCAACATGATCATGAAAACTTTCACATCCTCTCTGCACAGTATGTTGTCTCTGATAAGCCACAAAAAAAAAAATTATCTGCTTCAGTTGTTTTGTGTTGTTATTATATAAACTTATTGCCTATTTTGCATTACATATTCCCTTGATTTGTGGAATTTAACAGAAAAATTATATTCTGGACAGAAATTGTGGCAAAGTATAATTATTACAATTAAATAATTATTTTACATTTTTAACAGATTCATGTGTTTATATTTGTGACTGGCAATAAACTAATAATAATAACAATAATAATAATAATAATAATAATAACAACAATAATAATAACAATAATAATAATAATAATAAAAATGTTATCCAAAACATCAGATATGCAAATTATAGTAACCTATATCAGTTAAGTTCAGGGTTTTATTCAAATTCTCCAATGTCAAAGTGTCACTGATCACATATATTAATAATCATTAATGAGTAAGTTGTAGTTTGGTAATGCTATGTTTTCTACAACAAACGATACTTTAAACCCTCCCATGTATATACAGTAAATTCACACATATCTATGTACTGACTAAGCATGTGCATCATTATGTAACATGCAACATACAAGATTAACAAGTGATGATATTACATAATTAAGGGAAATAAAGGAGATTAAAAGAGATGTGCTGCCATCAGAAGGGAGAGCAGAACATAATACATGTCTAAAATGTCTACATTTACTTTAAAGATCAACATAAAATTCAGACGTACAAAGAGAAAGCAATCAGATCAAATCTGCAAACATATTACCCTGGGTCTTTGTCAAAATGTGTTCAACATGGTCATAATCTGATCTGTGCACAACTTGCACACATAATTTTATCCCTAATGTAAGTGATAATCCACAATAACAATACATGTACAAGTAAAATATGATGTGTACGTTTGTACCTTAAAAAGCAACAGCAACATGTTTTTTTAACTTGTAACAATGAAGATTTGTAGCACAGACTTGGTTGATGGTTTACAACGACTGAAGTATTCCAACATACAGAAACCATCCATTCATCCATCTTCTACTGATTTATCCTCCACATCAGGGTCGCGGGGGTCGCTGGTGCCAATCACAGCTGACACAAGGTGAAAGACGGGCTCACACCCTGGACAGGTCACTGGTCCATCACAGGGGACATATAGAGACAAATAACCATTCACACTCTCGCACTAACTGTCAATTTAGAGTGTCCAATTTCCTTAATCCCCATATTGCATGTCTTTGGACTGTGGGAGGAAACTGGCGAACCCGGAGAAAACCCACGCACACACGGGGAGAACATGCAAACTCACATACAGACTCTTACACGTACGTATTTTTCCGATCATGAATCTGGAATAATGTACACATCCTCTTCTTTGGAGTTTTGGAGGATGACGAGGTTGCACTGCGGGTCATTGCTGTATATGGCATCATTTGGTATGTCACACTGCAAGTACAAATCCTCTTCAGGGTCACTGGGCAACCTACGGGAGATCAGTGAGTTCAGTGGATGGTGTTCAAATCATAAAAGTGCTTCTCTGTTGAAAATGACACTGGACATGTAAGTGTGTGGACTCCCACTGCCCAGTTTCCATTCCTTCTCAGAGGAAAAACTTCAGCACTGATTTATGAGCTGAATGGACTTTAAAGCTTATTAAACAACGGAAATCCCCAGCTGATGTCAGCCAAGTCGTGGGAATAAACACAGTATATTACAACATGCTTGAGCAAAGCGGGGTTCATTTTTACTTCATGCACATTGTTTCCTCATTTGTTCTCTTTTTGGACAGATGTACTGACACAAAAGGACATTTCAGAATGAACGTTTCCTCTCTGCTAAATACACACTTTCCTGCCACTTCATTAGGTACACATGTTCAACGGCTTTCATTCACAGAAATAGAAATATAATGCATTTAAGTGCGTAGTCATAGTCAAGATGACTAAGCATCAGAATGGGGAAGCAAGATGAATTAAATGACTTTGAACTTGGCATGTTTTTTTAAGAGACCGGTGATTTACTGTCATTTTCACTCACCACCATAGTTGGTCTGAAAAAGAGAAAATATCCATTGAGATGCAGATTCTCTGGGTGAAAATGGCAGCAATAACTTAAATAAATAACCACCTTTAATTACAATCAATTTGCAGATGACCATCTCTCAACACGACTGAATGCTACGACTGATAGTTTATCAGATGTACAGTGTACCTAATAAAGTGGCTGTCTCTAGGCTGTGAGTCCTGACACAGAATCTTACCTGCTGTGGGTTTGTGGCTCCCTGCTGTAGCCGGGCTTTTGAGAAGTCACGTTTTCATAGATGGGGATGTGCAGTGCTGAGTGTTCTGAGGCCACACTGGTAGAGTGATGGGAATCATCCTTCTTTTTCTGGCGTTTACTTCGTGCAGACTCCATCACATTCCTCACTTTATCCTGGTACTTGTACAAAATGACGCCAGCCACTAACACGAATATGAAAAAGAAGAGTGGGAGACCTATATTCAGAGCTAAAGAGCCCGCAAGGTCCTCATTGTTACCATTCTCCTGGGTGCCATTGACATTCATGATCTGTAAAATAAAGTAAAAATTAAACTGTGTAACAATTTACATTAAAACATGTCTAGCAACTAATAACTCAAAAAGGGCCTGGACATTTTTACAATATCTGAAATGTTTGAACAATTGTCTGATATTACTATATTACAATAATAGTTTCATTTCCATTGAAAAGCACTGATCTTACCAAACAAGGTTCCAACGTTGTGGTTGAAGGTCTGAGCTGTGAGTGAAGTCAGGAAGTTTCTCTTCAACTCCTCACTTTTGCAAAGTTCCCCTTTTTCTTTAAATAATGCAAGTGAGAAATGAAAGTATAGAATATCCTGAACAAGCTCTAAAAAAAAAGAAAGACTATTTTGTTTCCCCTATATTAAACTTTGTGACTCAAGAGATAAGTTTCCAACCGTGGGCACTGAAATAGGATAAGATTATATGAAATAGGATTATCATGATCATGATAAGACGGTTGATTCCAAACAGAAGGAAGTGTGTTTTGTGGGTTGTAAAATGTAAACTCTTTCAAATACATACATTATGTTACTTTCTTAAATCCTCCTGCACGTCCTAAAACCAGACCTTTACCTCCCCCTGCAGTCGGTTTCACTTCCCATAAAAGAGAAAGAGAGAGAGACCATAGCCAGTACAGGTAGGGGTTAACAACATAATACAATACAATGACAGTAACAACGCTGACATTAATACGAAACAATAAACGCTAATTACAACAACGATAATTATTATTAACAACCACATAAAGAAAGGTTAACTGCAGCTACAACGGCTGTAGCAATTTGAATTTGATTACGGAGCAGAATGAGTGTTTGTGTGTGATCGTGTGCGTCAGTATGTGTGTGTGTATGGGAATTGTCATTGGATGTGGTTGGGAATCAGAGCGGGGGATATTACGACAGTGTAGGGTCAGCTCACAGGGTCACGAGTCTCACAGGGCAGGGGAGGCCAGCAATCCTAGATACAGCCATGCATCTGTCCCTTCAGAAGACCAGGAAGAGGGGTGCCCGCCCAGGATCAGCCACCAGGAAGGAGAAATAGAACCAGAGTTCCCAGGAGGAGTCCGGAGGCCCAGGAACCAACCAAGTCCCCAGCATGGTGCCTGCTGCTCCCCGGCGAGAGAGGAGCCCCCGTTTCCAAGACAGTACCTCTCAATCTAGCACCAATCTAGACTACACATAACCTAACTTTCCTGTATTCTTTATTTGACCAGAATAGAATTATTATATTGCTTTAGTGTGTTATATTACTTCATTGTTGGACTTGCCAGTGTAAACAATGTACTTAATGTTGATAGCTGCCACCCATGGCCAAGTGGAAAGGGAACTTGGCTTGTAACCGGAGGGTTGCCGGATGAGGTTAAATGCAGAGAAGGAATTTCCCCTGCAGGACTGATAAAGGACTCATTTTAAAATCAAGAGCGGAACATGAATTGTGGGTTTTCAACATGTAAAAATGATGTATAATATCAACATCCAACCACTGGTGTTTCAAGGGACTCTGGGAGCCCCAGGCAAAAGGGACCAGGGTGTCAATGCAGCCTCTACATAACCACTTGTAGTATTTAAGGGGGTTCTCAAAAATTTTTTGTTGCTATGGACAAATGTAATCAGCTGTTCTCAGGGGCCCCTCCTCAGCTTAAGGGCCCCAGGTAGTTTGCCTTTGTTGCTGGAAAGCTCCAATATTATGGTTTCCTTGCTGATTGCAGGCATTGAGAACAGACTTCATATACATTTACTTCACAACACAAATAGTACTGCGGTGTGCCAAAGTGGCTGAAAATTGTGGTTTGTGGTGTAAAGATAAAACAAAACGTCAGCGTCCTGGTATGAGTTTGACTGAAAAAGTGAAGTGAAAGGTGTTGCTATTTGCTATGCGGGAAAGGTCCCTGCAGGGTGTCTGCACAAGATTCTTTAATTCATTTATTTATTCAGTGTCTGGTGATTTATCCTCCACATGAGGGTCATGGGGCCACTGGTGCCAATCCCAGCTGACATAGGGGGAAAGGCAGGGTTCACCCTGGACAGGTAACCAGTCCATCACAGGGCCACATACAACCATCTGTGTAAGATAAAGATTATTAAGCCTTTAAAGTGCAATTTGTATTACTGCAATTACGTATTAATTACGTACATTAAGTATTGTTGGAGGACGCCGGAGAATCAGCGTCTTTGTCACCAGAGAGGAGAGATTGAAAAAAAAAAATGGCCTGTACATAAGTTTCCATTTTTTGGCCTGTTTTTTGGACATTTAGACCAATCTCAATCAAATGTTATTTGTACAAATAAATATGTGTTATACTGTTCAAATTTCAAATTGAACACGCACAATCTGGTGTTCGTGTATAACAAGTGTAGAAACTCACTGGCCTTTCAGTTCTACAGTGTGCAGCTGGTTTCCTGGCTGTGAAAAACACCACCGCCTGCTTTCAGGAAACAAGAGTGAACATGCAGATAAACTTCTTGTTCTTGAATGTGATGCATTTATCACATCATTCACTGGGAGGAAAGGCGAGAATAACAAGCAACCCCCCCCCCCCCTTCTCTTTTTTTTAACTCTCCACTGAAAGCTCATTTGTCCGTGCATTAATGAAGTGCAGTCCATTCACGCTGTGTGGGCATTCTGCTGCAAAGCAGGAGGAGAGACTGTGTTGTGACACCATTTATCATCGGTCAGCATGTGTGCACTCGCAACCCCAGAGGAAGCAGACTCTGATGCTACCTGGACCATTTTCATGTCAGGAGAATTTAGACCAAGTCAGAGCAGGAAGGTGAATTCAGTCCACAGAGGAAAAGGCCAGTGAGCTAAAGTCTACCCCACACGAGACGATAATTGGCCAGATTTCGGTCGCAATCTGGTCCTTCAGACAATCGTGGGTGCCTTCTGCTTTTAGGCTGACGTGAACAGATTAGCAGAGTGTCCTGTAGTGTGAGGGATTAACAAACGTGATTTTAACGTCATTGGACGCATCAGAGTCTTCCTGATTTCAAATCATGAGCATTAAACTGAACCCGGGATTGGGGCGTGAACAGAACATCACAATAATCAAGTTGACCGGGCTGCCCACAATGTGGAGAGGATGAATGTGAACACCATCACCACAAACCTCGAAAAGAGGTCAAACTTGTGGATTTATAGCAACAGTATGGTTGTTTAATTTGTCCTTGGAGACATATCACAACTGAACGGAGACATGTCTGTTTACATTCTGCAGTCACGTTACATCACACGAGTTTCTGTGAGATCCCAAATCCCTGGAATCTCCTCTCTGAAGTCATTTGATTAAACACCAAGGGTGTGGTCCTGTGCCTTTGCTGGATCGTCTAGATCTTCTAAGCATTTCAAAGCTCGTTGTGTCTGTGGTTTCCCACGTTTTTAAAATCATGTCAGATTTTGAAAACTGGTTCTTCTCAAAAAAACATGGAGGCAGGTGCGAGCAATCAGCTGGAAACAGTTTTTAATTGATAAACAAAGCAAACCAGGATATACCCGGATGTAAACACACACGTTGTAGCCTTATGTACTGTATGCTGTGTGTCTTGTGTCCTATCAGACCTGACTGACCTGCCGGTGAGGAGCATTTATCAGTTGTCAAACTGCTGAACGACTTCACTTTTGAAACTTCAAGTCGGCCCTTCTTTGTGTTTTCCGTCACACTCCAACCTGTTTAGACATCTCTCTCTACTCTGTTTTTATAAGTAAAGATATAAACACTGCTATACTGGGAGTGCCTTGGAGCTGACAGGCATAACATTTGTTCATATTCAGCTTTAAATACAGATCAATTTCACGCTGGGTTCTTACCGGCAATGACATTGGACAACTTGCTTTTTGTTGTTTTGTGATCCAGTTTGGTCAATGTGGGACTTTTTCCTGTGTGTTGTTTCCACTGTGTGTAAGCTTTGTTCTGTATCATCAGTGTTTGTTCCTGTTTTTATATGTTACGTTAGTGTCTTTTTTCTATGTGACATGTCTGGATGCTTCCAGTGGCCCTTCCCAATTTAAATAAATGAATAAAGGATGAATAAACATTGTCTCGTCATCATTTACGATCCATCATGTGACGTCACTGACTGTCATATTCCACAGCATCACTTCAACGTCTAAGAAAGGTCACATATGAAATAACAACAAACACAGTTATAACAACAACTTGAGGTCTATGTGAATATTCTGCTAAAAATGTAGCTGATTTTGCGGTTGTTCCGCAGTCCAGTTGTGCGGTGCGCCTCCGTGCAGCGACGTGTCAACACGCACCGGAGACACAACGGTTTGGGCTTCAAAATAAAAGCACAAACGTATCTTCCGCAACTGGCACAGTTGATTTTGAGAAGGAGAAAAAAAAAGCCATGGGCAATAAATAAATATTAAAGTTGAATATCATTAATATGATTTTAAAATAAATATATACTATGATACTGATAAGATAAATATTAAATATTAAAACATATTCAGTGTTTAATTTATCTATATTATATAATAATGAATAATATCTATATTCAACTGCAGTGACTGCAGGTCAGATTAAATTAGTTTAAACTGCTCTGATAGGCTTTCATCACAGTGTGATTACCCTTTAACCAATTCAATAAAACAAATTAAAAACAAAGTACGATTTCATTATGACTTATTAAAGTAGGATGACTTTTATTTATTATTAATCCATGAGTTCATTCTTTTGTGAGAATCTTCTTCTTTGGCTGTTCTTCTTCTTTGTTTGCCAGATCATGTATGTATGTATCATGGACCTGCTGACCTCAGACTGGGTGTGAAGCTGTAGCAGGTCAGAGATGCATGGAGGAGTTCGACCATGCAACGCTCTAAAAGTTAGGGTCAAGATTTTAAAATGGTTTGTAAAATTCACTGGTGGCCAGTGACGGGAGGCTAAAACAGGCATGATATGAGCCCTTTTGTGTTAAAAGCCAGTTAAAAGCCTTGCAGTTCTGAGTTCTGGACGACCTGAATGTGGTCAAGTGCCTTCTTATTTAAACAGGTATAAAGACTATTACAATAGTTTAAGAAATACTGTAAATTGCTTAAATGTTCAGCTCTAGTGGTGGCCCACATCCAATTGATTGGAGGGCCACATGTGGCCCGCGGGCCACGAGTTTGACACCTCTGCTTTTACATCAACAAGCACTCTGAACTATCCCTTTAAATGGTGGTTCGCTGAGCGTCTCTAACCGGAAGTGGAGGTTCCCTCACTGCGGTTACCTTGACACTGGCCAGTGAGAGAGAGCGGAGCACAAGAGCGAAACATGGCGACTGCGAACAATCCGCGGAAATTCAGCGAGAAGATCGCGCTGCACACCCAGAAGCAGGCGGAGGAGACGGCGGCCTTCGAGGAGGTGATGAAGGAGCTCAGCATTACGCGGGCAGCGAGGGTAAGTTACGCCGCTCCTCCTGTGATTAACCCCGTCCTCCTCCTTCTCCTCCCCCACCTCCTCTTCTCCGTTTGTTTTTAGCGAGCTGTCAGATATGCGTTTGTAGCACGCAGCCAGGGCAGAGGAGGTAAACAATAACAAACGACGCCTCCTGCTGCCAGCTGTTACCCCCTCCTCCTCCTTCTCCTCCTCCTCTGCGGGGACAGAGGGACGGAGCTGGCAGGAGGAGACGCTGCTGTCATGTCCAAATGGACCCTCGTCTGAAAAAGTTGTTGCTGTATTTTTTTTTTTTCCTTGTCCCACGCTAAAGGGGCGTGCGCGCGTATTTGACAGCGCGCGTTCACCTGCATCTCTGACTGTCTCCTCGTCGCGCGCACAAAACCAAGCATCATGCGTGTAGTATTATTATTATTTAAAGAAAAAAATGTTATTATTTAAATGTTTGCATGTGAATGTGTGTCTGGTCCTCTGTGCACTGTGGTTTGGTACAAACTTGTGTGACAGTTTCCTGTGTGCTCCGCGCTCACTGCAGCATGGGTGACATTTACACCAAAGATGAAGGCCCAGATTATGAGGACTATAAGCCACATGCAGCACAGGCCTCCAAAATAAATCCGACATGGAGGCAGACAGGGCTGTGGCAGCTGCTGCAGCTGATGGGCAGATGCTCTGTGGACACGGAGCTACTGCAGTGCTGCTGCTCATACTCTTATATTATGGTGTGCTGATAGAGTGGAAGTGGAATGTGCATGTGAAAAAAGAGGGTTTGTTCCTGCCGCTCCTATTAGGGGTGGGAATCACAGGGTACCCCGCTGTACGCGGTCCACGATACCGATAATATCACGATACAGCGATTCCGCGATGATCAATATACCGCACGGCAATCATGTAGCGATACATCACGATATCTGTCTAACGGAAGAAAACTAAAAAAAGTCAACGTGAAAAGTTAAAAGTGCAGGATTGCATTAAGTATGTATTGAACGTGGATGGAGCGTTTCTTAACGTAGCTTTCTCCATCATTATCCCGCTGTGAACTCACTCTTCTATACATTGTTATGTAAACAAAATATGGCCTTTTTTAAAGTTTTTCGTGGCAGAAATTGAATAGAATTAAATAGTTATTAAATTGAATTTAATAACTGCTTTCCAAAAAAATGTTTTGGTTTCTGTAGCCCTTTTCAGAGCTCAGCATGTTTCTACGGCAGCTCAAATGGACATTCTACATGGCACATGAAGGCCACCGTAGTTCCCTGACACCCCAGGGAGGAGTGAACAGAGGAGTTCTCTGTCTGTTACAATCTGCAGTCTCACCACCAGATGGCACTAATTCTTACACACTGGACCTTTAAAAATAATAGTAAACATTGCTGTGACAGGGCAAAAATCTGTGAAGCGAAAAGCGTAAACCGAAATAACCAAATTCCGATTTTTACTCCGATTCCAGCTTCTTAAATATGATTATTTTCTATACAAGACATTTGTGGATGTCTTCTTTTGGATGAAATCCAAGTTTTCCACCATTTTCTGACACTGAATCGACCAGACAAGTATAGTTTAAGTTTCACATCAACTAATGGATGAGCCAGTTGCTATAGCACATGTACACCGTAGAATAGGAGTTTCCTCCTCTTAATGGCTTCAGTCCTATCGTTTTTCTTAACGAATACACAAATATAGGAGGCTCTTGTGTGAGCCAAATTTAGACGAGTGAGTAGTGGTCGTTGGGTGTCGAGTTTCAGCCGGCTCCGTTGACTCCGTCAGCCCTTCAGCATTTGTCTCTCTGCTCTCTGTACCTGTCTTGCTGTTTACAAAGATTAGTCGTGGCCTCTTCCTGATCCTGGGATGTTACTGCAGGCAGCCTTTTGTCAACAGAGTAGGTTTACATGTATTTAAACAAACACAGTCTGAGGTCTGAGGCTTATCAAAATACACCGCCGATGCACCGCATAGTAATGGTTTTTATTAGATTTTCTACCTTGCCAACAGTGAGCAGAGGGTCTGCATGAGAGGATTTAATTGAACGATTACAGAGTTCTCTTTTAGGACATGGAACTGGAGTTTGTTTTGAAATTAAAGCCTTCACAAGGCTTTAGGGAGTTTAGACTCATTGAAAGTGCAAGTTCAGTCAATGCCAAATTCCCTCCGCAGTGCTTCAGTTCCATTTTTGCCTCACAGTGTTAGGCAGACTTTGTAACGTTTCTTTGTATCCAGTGTCAGTGCAGGTCTCGTTTTATTAGTGTACTGTTTCTGTTGTACCCGTCTCGCTCGACATGAAGAATGTCCTGTGAGTAAGTGCTTTTGGCCATTTTCCCCGAATAACTTCCTATCTCTGGCAGTTATTTACAATTTACTGCACGTTGAAATACTGTTTTAACAATTTAAAATAAAGAAAACCAAAAAGGTTTCCAGGTGTTTTTCCAACTCTCACCTCTCTGGCGACAAAGATGCGGATTCTCTGGCTTCCTGCAACAGCGCAAGTGAAATTACCGCAGTAACCACACACTGGCTTTGACGGGAAACTTCTCAGCTTTCAGAAACCACTGGAATTTTCCGATGCCACAAACCGTCGTGTAACTAGGGCGATGCAAAGTGCGCTTGTGCAAACGTGTCGTCAGCCATACACTCGGTTTTAAGGGCTAAAGCCAATATCTGCCAATACCGATATCCTGTCGATAGTATCGTGCAGCCCTAACAGGTTAGTATTAGCCAGAAAGTTTGCAAGAACGCATCTATTTTCAACTGGAGCTATATGAACGTGTCATTTCCTGTTATTTTGCCACCTCACACACTGTGCTAATAAAGACAACATGGGTCAGTATTGTGGTTTCAGTATTATACTGCAGGGTCACCGTCTGTAGTGTATAATCACACCGTTGCAATTGAGGTTTGATGAGTTTAAGAGTGTAAGACGCTCGCAGTGGCTCTCACTGGTAATAACAACAATATCTTCTTTGCTGTTTTCCTGTAAACAGTTCACGTCACCAGAGCATGAATTTGCTGCGGCTGATTTATTTTTTTATTATTATTTTTTTTGTTGAGTTCACGTCATTTCATGGTGCCTCAGCTGCCGTTGTTGTGTTTCCAGTTACAGCTACAGTCGACCCAGTATCTGCAGCTGGGACAGAACAGAGGCCAGTACTACGGAGGGTCTTTGCCAAACGTCAATCAGATCGGAAACAGCACCGTTGATGGGCCTTTTCAGGTGAGCAGCGGGTATTTCTGGACTTTTATACGGAGTTTAGAAAACAGCTGAGGTGCACAACATTTCATTTGTGTTAGGTTTGGTTGTACAGGAGAGCAGATAATCCTCTTCTGTACATACTTAATCTTCTAAAGAGAAGATTAAGTTCAATATTTACTGCGTAATAGATGTAAAATGTGATGTCTTATTACCAGATGACAATATGATTTATTACTACAGTAATGCAAGGATGGAGCCTAAAGATACAAAAGCATTGGCATGTAACACAGAACAAGCTTTTCGTTGTTTCAAATTACGAATTTGATTTGACAGTAAACTGTTTGACCCTAATTATATCCCACAACCGAATGTTATGCATTGCAGACCGGCACTTAAATAAATCATTTGTTATACTTGCAGTCAAGTTACACCACAAGCTGTGTGTGTGGACATATACAGTATGTATGTATTTATTTATTTATTTATTTATTTATTTATTTATTATCTATTTATGTTCACGCAAAGTACATTGTAGACACCTGCTTGCTTTTGTTTTTAATATTTCAAAATAAAATATAGACTTTTTTGATTGGTGCCACAAACAATAACAATATAGCTGTATTATTTTATAATCAACCATAATTTATACAGTATATTATACATATCTCTGTGGACAACTTATCTTGTTATGACATATGTGCAAAAAGGGAAACAACCTTTTTCCTTTCTATGAGAAAGAATAAAAAATAATCAGATAAAGTTGAATAAAACCTTTTTTTTATAGACTGTGAGAGTTTTTTTCTTTCCCCAGAATAAGCTACAGCACGATGACCTTTGCCGATATTAAACAGAACTAATTGGGCACTTTACCAGATCCTTTTAGTTTACATTTTTACTTTTGCAAGCTTTCTGTTCTTGTTCTTTCCTTGACTCACATGAACATCTGACGTAAGATCTCACAAACGCAAGGTTAGTGCAACTTGGGACAAGGACGACTTTCAAGCTAACTAAAGTCTGGACTGAACAGAGAAACCGTCACAGACAGCAATGACGTATTGAACTGGCACATAATATTAAAATTGTTTTTTTGTCCTTGTCAGAAATCAGTGCTGGACACAAATAGATTGACGCGACATCATGGGTTAGTGGACAGAGTCTACCGGGATCGGAACCGCATGACGTCGCCCCACAGAAAACCCCCGTCTGTTGACAAACATGGACGTCAGATATCCTTCCATGTTGTCTGCCTCTTCATCTCATTTTAAAATCATGTTATGATGGTTTATAGTTTAGAGTAGTAGTTTATTATTGAGGAGACCAAACACATATTTGATAATTAAGCACTGCAAGCTCATGTTTAATGAAGTCACAGGAATGAATGTTCCAGCTGCCAGACCTCAGCGCCAGTATTTGTCTTAACCTGAGATCTCACATTGACAGCTGTCCATATGGATCACTGTATCTTTCACCACCACCTGATACCAGCTGGAGGAGGTAAGACAAGTCTCTAAGGATGAAACATAGTCTGTCTGTGTGTGTGTGTGTGTGTGTGTGTGTGTGTGTGTGTGTGCGTGCATGTTTGGATACTGGAAAAACTCAGAACACACTTCCTTACACAATCCAAAGTATATTTTTGGTAAATGAAAAGCTAAATTAAATGCTTAAATGTTGTTATTCTTTGGTGTTTTGGATGTTGTTATGAGTGCTGTTCTTGCTCACCAAGAGATTTCGCTTTAAATGCTTTGTATGCCACAGGAATAATACATTTGCGGTTCATTTGATTTTTGCACATATGAGTGCAGTATTTGGAAATGTCCTTAATTGGACTTCACGGTCCTCCGTGTGACTTCCTTGTGCTGCAGGACAAACTCTGACTCAGCTCTGCACCAGAGCACACTGACACCTGCTCAGCAGGCCGCTTTCACCGGAGGATCCCAGGAGCTGCTGCCAAAACGAGGTACACGTCAAAGAGAAACATAACATTTGAGACGTTGCTGTGGCCTCTGCATTTAACCCATCCTATTTTATGCACCAGAAGTGAACACACACACACACACACACACACAAACCGGGCACAGGAGCAGTGGGCAGCGCTTATCTGTGCCCGGGGAGGAATGGAGGTAGGGATGGGAATCGGTATTGGTCCGATACTGGTCAAAATCACTGGATCGGATATTGTACAGATAAAAAAGCAAAAAGCATTTTAGTCATGTTTGGGCTGTTAATTTCTTCTTTTTGGGAGAGCAATATGTGTTAAACAGTTGGACAATTATGTCTTTGAAATGACTCAGCACAAAATGTGCTGTTTGGTGAAGGTTTACGCTCAGATAAGGGAAAATGTCCGATTGAGCAGGGCGAATCTAAGTGTTTGATGATCTTCTTTGTTTATGGCGGTGTGAGACATATGGTTTAGTTTCTGAAGCACTTTGGTTATATTTTCATAAATCTCAAAGTGGAGACACTGCACTCACTGCATTGTCTTTGAATGTCCGTCCACAAATAAATGAGGACACGTGGGCTGGGCTTATTATAAGCTCATACATGCTGGACATCTGTAAACCCAAGAGACTAAGGAGATTTTACTTTCTTTCTTTCTTTCTTTCTTTCTTTCTTTCTTTCTCTGTCTTTAAATCCCCAGTTCTCCTGCTCACTGTACCAGGCTCCGAAGCAATTAAACAAGAGGCTGATGAAGATGGACAGGAAGAGGAATGGGACTGTAAAAAGGTGAACCATCCTTACACCACAAATAATTGTTTTCTTTTCTGGCAGTTTTTTTCCTCCACAAGACTGTAGCTGTAGTTTTTCTCCCACCCCTCCCCTTTAGAACATTTTAAGGTCCAAGCCCTGCAAAGTTCCCGGAATCAAGTGAGTGTTTTTTTTTATCTTCTAATTTAAGTCATCCTGTGGATATGTACTCAAAAGCCTTATTAATGCAGTGAAGTGATGTTGTAGCTGTAGCTGCACATGATCAGCTTCAAATTAAGTGTGTATTTACATAAATTTAAATAAGCATGAATAAATATGGCTTTGAACTGAAGCCAACCTTCTTTAATTTGAGTGTATTTTCAAGTAATTTTTAGTATTCTGCACAGGCAGCGCAGTGTTTCTGTGCTTTTATTTCATTACTGACAAAAACAAGGTGAATACATTTCTCTCGTGTTCACTGCATCCTTCCTGTGCTCTGCAGCATATTTCCATCTCCAGACCAACAGCTGACCACTACACTCAAACCTGCAGCCCTCAACACTGGCGGTTCTCTGCCTGACCTGACCAACATCCAATTCCCTCCTCCGCTGCCCACCCCGCTCGACACGGACGACACGGCAGCTGCCTCGTTCGGCTCCTCCAGCAGCATACAGATCCTGGCAAACACACAAGGTTGGACAATGTGGGATTCCCCTGTAATTAAATGCAGCATATCAGACGAGTTGCTGTTAAAGATGATTTTCTTTTTTTTTCTTTTTTTGTTTGTTTGTGTGCTGGGTAGGAGGGAACGCCTCTCAGTCCCCAGTAACCATGGAAATGGAGCCTGGGCAGGACAACATGGTTCCTCTCATTGTGAATACAGGAGACTCCCACCAGCAACAGAACCTCACACTCTCCCCTTCTTCTCCACCTCTCAGTCTCTCTCAGGTACGGGCCTGCTCTCCACCCTGAATGAAATGAACCACGCAAGCTTAAAGAAATGTGTTGTACTGTATTAAGTCACAGATTGACCTTGATGTGTCATCGGAGATTAAGGAAACGTTGAATCGAAGTACTGGCTTCACTGTTTATTGACCGTTTCATTTGTGAGCAGCAAACTCTGTTTCTGCTTTGGTGTGGTGTGCCACCCACAGCCACCAACCCAATAAAATGCACCTCGTATCATTTCAACAGCAGACTTAGTTAAACAGTGACCTGTAGCAAAGTGATAAAAACTAGAGGAGAAGAGAACCAAGCGTCTGCAGTAGAGAGGAGTTAAAGTGTAGATGGCTACAAGTGGAAGTTGAAGATATGCTGTTTTTTTAATATATATATTTAATATATAATGTTTTACAGACGGTTATTATTGTCTCCTCTCATAATGTCACTGTCAATCTTTTCCTGTTGCTGATGTGAAAATGAAGTAAAGTTGTATTTTTTTTTTTATTTCATTCTAATTCACTGTCCACAAAAATAAACCAGACAGTGAGAATGTCGTGTACGTGTACGTGTACCGTACGTGTTTGCAGGGTTGAAATACCTCAGTGGTTTTCACCGTGTTTGAGAACTTCATCCCTCTTTCTGTCACGTTGTTCCTTTCAGGCAGCGATCAACGCGATGAACCTTGAGCAGCAGCTGTCGCAGTATGCCTTCTTTAGCCAGCAGCCGGTGTCCCAGACGCACCAGAACCAGCAAGTAAGTAACACTTCAACTGCTGACATATGTATGTAGACTTATTGTGATTTAAGAAGGAATTGTTATTATGATTATTTATATTATATCAAGATTAGTCCAGTAAGCAAAACAATCACATTTTTCTGGTTCTGCCAAAATCGAAACATGATTGGTATATGCATGATAGGATGCAACCTCCTAAAGAAGCACGAGCAGCTATATATTGCTAAGCAATAAGACGACAAATGAAAGATTTAGAACTAACCCTTTGATGTGTGAGTCAAATATGTTAAAATTAGGCCTTGTATAACCTTGTTTGGCTTTGTCTGAAGGCCAACGGTAAATGGCCGGAGGAAATTTGTGGCTGGTCAGCATACTGCATAAGAGCAGAGAGTGATGGACTGTATTTGTGATAAGCTCATATTAAAACTATATAAAATGACTGTATATCATTAATATCTATTGTCCTTTTTTCTTTTCAGCAGACAAGTCCGGTCCAGCTCCAGTCGACCGTGAACTCTTGCTCCACGATAGACGACCACACGTCCTCGCAAACAAACATGATCATGGACATGAGCACGGTGAGCAGCGCACACACCTGTCTGCACCACACGTGATTCTGCCTGCTGGCATTACACACACACACACACACACACACACACACACACACACACACTACACGCTGCTTTACTGAAGGACACGCCACAGTTCAATGTTATTAATCGAGCACAGTAGTGGTTTAGTCTGCTTCAGTAACAGGTTAAAAACATCCCATCTGTGGGTCAAAACTTATATTTCATACTTATTCTGGACAGTACTAAAATCACTTAAAATAAGGATGAATAAGAGCAATAAGTGAGTGGTTTCTCTCTTATTTCAAATGTATGTTTAAACATGATTTGTCTTACTTTGCATGCTTAGTGCAGATCTAAAAAACCCTGGATTAATGCAAAAACATAAAGGAATGTAAATGCTTTTGCAAGGCACTGTGCGTCGTTCAGATCTTGGCTCTCACTGCTCTACTTGTGTTGCAGTAGAAATGTGTTTGGATTACTGCACAAATGAAGTGCCCTACTTTTTCCCTCATCCCAGTTCCACTGCAGTGGAGACCTATCATTGTGTTAATAAACCCTGAATAAGCATCTCATCTACAATCATCGAGCTTCTGTTCTTTTCTGCTTTGTTTCCAGAAGTGGTTTAAAAACATGTTCCCTCCCTTTTTAGCCCCGTGAATCTTAGCTGTTCAGTTATAACACGCTGATGGACAATATCATTGTTTCTTTCAGTTTCTTGAGAGTTCAGAGCTACTGCAGTGATTATAATTGCACTAGTTTTTATCTTTATCCAGAAACCTTGAACTGCTTCATCACTTCTACATCCCGCGCTACCACTAACATATCTATGCACATATTAGGGCTGTGGTGAATCGAACCCCTGTTAGATATCGAGTGATAAGAGGTATTTTTTCATTTGATACGCCTCAAACTCTGAATTACATGATAATAAATCTGTATTTCGCTGTTGTTTGTTGGGTCATTTAAGTTTGATTTAATTATCAGGATAGAAATTCCATTTTGTTTTATCTTTGAATTTATTTTTACTTTCTTGTCCTGTTGATTTTTGAACTAACAGAAAACCAGATCTCCTTAGACCCTTTTAGTGTTAGTGATTCACATTATTTTCCCTAACTCGCGCAACTGTGTGGGGTTGTAAGATTAAATGTAGTGACTCAGTGATTCCTGCAATTAGGGTTCCTGCTGCTCGAACTGATGCTGGAAGAACACAAGTGTTTCTCAGTCCTCGAGACCCACTGCCTGATTGAAATAAATGGGTCGCTACCAGGCTTTTGCAGAGGGCAGTGGGTCTCGTGGACCAGAATTTGCAAACACTGGTATAGAAATCAACCAATTAATAGTTTTAGTTGATTAACTGACTCAGATAAGTCATTTTACACCCCTATTGGAATTGACGGTCACTGGCTCAGCTGCCATGTGGCGATGCATATCACTGCTCTGAATGGAGGCTACACAATCTGCTGACTAGTAGCACAAACTATGCTGTGGGATATTTCTCTTCTGAAGAATCATAAAAACAACAGACTCTATGAAACGAAACAGTGCAGACTGAATCAATTTGCGCATTAGAGCTAGAGTGAGTAATGTTTAGTCTGCCACATGGTGAGCTTCGAGGTGCATTCAGCGAACCTTGTTCATTTCATAGAGTTAACTTACTAAATGCCTTTTGCTGATGCCTTTAAGGAACCAAATACTTGCCGCTGCTGCCCCCATGTAGTAATAAATACACAAATAATTCTCTGTTGGGTCTAATTCTTCAAACTGAAAAAATCCACTATTGGTCAAACTCCTATCTAAATCTATTTAATTCTAATATGAGCACATTAGCACACGCAGACGCCAACACACATCCTCAGTTCCTCTGTCGACTATAACTCAAACATATCCTCTTGTATCAGACCTCCTCCCTCCAACAGTACCGCAATAGGGTCGGATCGTCTGCCAATCAGTCGCCAACCTCCCCTGTCTCCAATCAAGGATTCTCACCTGGAGGCTCACCTCAAGTAAGGGCGTGTGAACTAACAACTCGCTCCGTATAAACGTCACCGTCCCCTGCATCGCAGTTCTATGGTTGCCTAGTCGGACTCTGTTGACCCCTGCAGCTGCTTTTATTGTGTCCACACAAGTAGATCTGGGCAAAAACGTAAAGCATGTCAATTTATTTCATGCACTTGTGCAAGATGTTTCAAATCATATTGATAAGCTATTTAAAAAAAAAAATATTGATAATATATGATAATATTAAGATAATCTGATATGACTGTGTACCATAGACTGTATATAAGACATAGGTATATAAGTGAAACTTAGGAAGTAGGATAGCAATAGCAGGTTAGCCACCAGGGGGCGACTCCGCTGGTTGCAAGAAGAACATTTGAATATCATGCCGATTTTCCACCACATGGTCCCGGCACAACTCGCCTCTGTGCGGCATGGCACGTTTTTCTTTTGCTTTTCCATTAGCGATAGTACCTGGTATTTTTGGCGAGGTTCCAAGTGACAAACAAACCCTGCCGTGCTGGGATGACCCCGCCCACATTGAGGAGGTACTATATTGCAATGAAAAAACAACCAAACCGTGTAGAGTTGAGCCGCGCCGAGGCGTGTCAAATCGTGCCGGGACCATGTCGTGGGAAAAGTGGGATTAGTCTCTGAGATAATACGTCTCAATTGATTTCTAACAGTCAGCTTACATTTTCTAAGGAGTTAGAGGAAACTGTATGATGAAGCATGGCACAAATGAGTGGATACCAGAGTGACTGACAACTGCTATCATTCAATAGGTGCCTGGTTGCAGGTCACATCTGTGAATTTCTGGTGTCAAATACTGACATTACCGCTTAAATCACAAATCTGTACAGCCTTACGATAGGATTATACAGTGATGGTTTTAATGTTAAATACTGACACAGTGGGAATCCCGTAGTTCCTCTTTTGCCCAGATCTGACTGCCAGTCCCTTCAAATACACACAGTGTCACTGATGTGTTGTGATGTAGCTGTGTCCCTAACCTCCCTCCTGCTGCTTCTGTGGTATGTGCGTTGCGTCTCCAATGTCTCCTCTGCAGTCCTGCTGTATTAGACTGTGTGCTCCACTTTGAATGTGAATAAGACATTTGTGTTCGTTGTGGGGTTTTGTATCAGCGTCGAAGGGGAGATTTCGGGGAGAAGCTGCAGAGAATTTCTGTGGCTGAACAAAAAAAACAACACACTGGCTGGGTGGTGCTTTTAGATAAACTGAACACACCCAAAGTAAACATGGTAACTGGCAATCTCTGTCTGATTCAGTAAATCACCCACTCCTTGTACTTTTAAGTCAATAAAACGGTGACTTACAGGTTAAAAAATGTGGTGTGTAACCATTAACTATAAACAAATTACATTCAAAGATACTGTGTCACTCATTGATACTCCATCGCTGCACACAGGAAGACATTTGTTTTATTTTCGAGGCAACATTGTGTTAGTGAATGAGACAGCTGCAGTCATGCTTGTGTATGACTGAAAAGACAAAGAAGCCCCCGTTAAAATGTTCAGAAGTACATTCTACTGCTCAAAAAACACCAGTTGTCCAGCAGTTTGATGAGATAAATATGCGCTGCTGCTGTATACACACAAATGCTCCCTCAGTCACGTCTGATAGTATTGTTTGACAGCGCCTGTTTTCAGATGAAGGACGCAGCAAACGGTTTATTTTATGGGTTTTCTTAACAGGGACAGTGAACATTGTAATCGTGCCAGAATAGCTAATAGGCTTTTTTTCCATCTGTAGTCTCTGGGCAGATGTCAAAAAGTCATTCTCCGAACAGAAAAATACAAATAATGTTAAATTTTTTCCTCTTCACAGAGGCAAATTCAGGCTCTACAGTTTGAAGATGTATGTTAAATTTAGTTTTTTACAAACAAATAGACAACATAATAATCATCTAGCATTTTTATGCTTAATTTAATGTGCTTCTGTGGACACACAGTGGAGTTGTTCTCCTCGTGTGCACGTGGGTGCACTTGTCCAGTTACGCCAGTTTCCTCCCACAGTCCAAAAACATGCAGATTACATTAAATGGACACTGTAAATTGACTGTAGGTGTAAATATGAGAGTAAATGGCTGTTTGTCTCTATGTGTTGGCCCCACCTTTTGCCCTGCGTCAACTGGGATTGGCCCCAGTGGCCCCCGTGACCCTCATGTGGAGGATAAAGCGGTAGACGATGAGTGAATGAATTTGCTTGTGTGATTTTGAATGTTTGAGACGTTGTCAACCAAAAAGGAACATGGTGAGTGAAAGTGACGTTTTGCTGTATGTTTGTGTTCATTTGTATGCGTCTGTCCTGCTGTTTGCTCAGCCAACTCAATTCCTTTGCTGAGCTGAAGTGGCTCACTCGTAGTCCTGAGATTATTCACTGGCTGAACCACAGCTGACAGGCTGTGTGCTCCATTATCCTGCTCTGCCCTGTGGGGACATCTGCGGCACACACAGATAATTTGGTTTTGAACGAGGAGGAGCATGGCTTCGGAATATGATCCAATTACTTATACATTAAGAGGCCACAGTGAAACAGGAGAGTTTCTGATGCTGGTTCTCTCGCAGGGAACTCAAACGAGAAACTTCAAGAGAATCGGCTTGCACTGCGTTGAGTCAGTGGAGGAGAATACAGTCACAGAGGGAATATATTCTCAACCATTCACTTTATTCTTTGGTTTTAATTTCATGTGGTTCATGTTGATCAAAGCACCAGAGGAAGCTCATGAGGAGATAGTGAAACGACCCCATCCTCATTAACAGCTTATTGGCATGTGAATAGTTTTCAACAAACTGATTTTTTAATCTACGTATTTACTTATTTATTGCTTATGTAAAAAGTCATTTGGGTATCTTATAAGTAACTCACTGAAATATTTATAATATGGTTATGCAAATACTGCATTATTAAAAACAGCAGGCTCCAAATTCTCGTGTGGACTGTTGAATGTTTGTGAAACATCCTGCAACAATGTAAATGTTTCTCTCCTGTGTACATTTCATCCTCTTACGTCAGTACAGTCAGTTGTAGCCGTGTGTCACGTCTGAGCCCAGTTAGTCTCAAATGTTTAGTTTAAACTCAAGTTTTAAAAAGAAAATATCCATCCACAGTTCCAGATGTGTTGAGGTGATTTTCAGCAGTTTGTTGTTTCCGTGTTGTGACTGCTTTGACTGTGTCCTTTCAATAATCCAAGTGTTCTGTTCTGCAGTTGCGTGCAAGTGTTTGCATATTTTTTATTTATTTTTTAATGAAAAGAACAAAGAACAATGACTGTGAAAACAGACATTTAAAATGTTATCGCATGACTACTTGTTTCACAAATTGAAGCCTAGTAAACAGTAATTTTTCTAAAAAAAGAAATTGATACAGTTGAATCTGAAGAGAGGCAAGATATTCGTTTGTCATCTACATTCGTAGTCGTTAGTGCCTGCAGTTTAATAAACAGGTTTTGTCTGTTGTCGTCTTGCAGCATAACTCCATACTGGGCAGCGTGTTCGCTGACTTCTATGACCAGCAGCTCCCGTCCATTCAGGCCAGTGCGC
The DNA here is from genome assembly GCF_958295425.1 of Solea solea. Classification (NCBI taxonomy): domain Eukaryota; kingdom Metazoa; phylum Chordata; class Actinopteri; order Pleuronectiformes; family Soleidae; genus Solea; species Solea solea. Next base: position 8,984,347 of record NC_081134.1, on the reverse strand, counting down.
TCTCACAACAGGTACGGTCAAGGGTCTGTGTTTACTTCTGCGTTCTCCCTGCGCTCGCATGTGATGGTGCAGTCGCGGCGGAACCTGTACTCACACTTCTTTCTGCTGTGAGTACCAGTTGGAGCAGTTCAACATGTTTGAAACACCCATCGGCTCTGACCAGACCTCCACCCTCAACTACTCCCAGGCACTTATGATGGGTTTGAGTGGTGGCCACTGCAACCTTCAAGATGCACAGCACCTGGGCTACAGTAGCCATGGCAACATCCCCAATATCATCCTCACAGGTGCTACTTCAACTCATTATGTGGCTTCTTGAGTCTATATCACAAGTGGCCTATTACAGCAAAGAGATCTAAAGTGTGGATGTGTAAAGCCCCAGAGTAAACGGAAGTGTGTTTGCATGTCCCTTTTTAATCTAGGGCTGCAACTCGTGCTTTTTTTTTGTTTGTTTTTTTAATTATTGACTGTTGTTTGGTCCACTTAATGCCAAAAATATAGAAGAATACAATATTAATGTTTCTGAAACCACAAAATAGCCATGTTCTCAAATGTCTTTGTGTTTGTCGTCAGAGAGGAGCAGAGAAACAGCGATGTAGGATCTCCACCTTCAAATAATGTATAAAATGCATAGGCTGGTCTGAACCGCTTCAGCGGTGTCGTTGTCTTGTCAACGAATGCACATGCATGCACGTGTATTTTTCCCGCAGGTGTAACAAACAACACCGTTTACCAAATGTGGGTGGAACCCGAGAGCAAGATTGTGCTACTTTAAAGGTCAGGTGTCTTAAGAATTTGCATCAAATAGTGACATCTAGTGGTGAGATTGAAGAGCACAAAACAAAAGAAAGGACTTGGCTCACCATCTCTCTCTCTTTCCACTCTCCCACTTGCTCTGTTGTGAAGGCAGAAATAGTTTTCGTTTGTATAGTCAGCCACTTCCCAATGTGAAATGCACGTCCATTTTGGGCTCCTGTAGAACCGTGGAGGCACAGGATGGTGGCCTTCATAAAGCGAGGCTCTTTGCTGAAGTACATATAAAAAAAAGACGTAGTCTATTTCAACTTCTGTCAATAAACCCGCCTGAATGTTACACACTGCACCTTCAAGATCAGAGAATTAGTTTCCATTCAAAAGAATTGACAGCTAATGTAGTTGCTGATAACCGTTTGATTGAATCCATTTAAAATGACGACAAATGTTTGTTACATTCAAACCGTTGTCCACACAACTCGTTTTATTTGAAAGCACAAAGAAATGCCCATGAAAACAGGTTGTTTAGCAGTGACGTTGTTTCAGAGGCGGAATATTAACATCCTCCACAAAACAAGAATCCACAGAGCTGCAGCTCGAACGTAATCATCATCAATCGTTTATCAATCAAGTGATGGTTGCAGCCCTAATATAGTCACAGTTTGTTGAAGAAAATCTAAAACCAATGAAAAAAAACATTCATTGCTTTATTTTTCCACATGTCTTTGTTCAGTGAGTGGAGAGTCTCCACCCAGCCTGCCTAAGGACCTAACCGGCTGCCTGTCCACAGATGTCAGCTTTGATATCGACTCCCAGTTCCCGCTGGACGACCTCAAAATCGACCCGCTGACGCTCGACGGACTGCACATGCTCAACGACCCAGACATGGTCCTCGCTGACCCCGCCACGGAGGACGCATTCCGCCTCGATCGACTCTAACCCCTTGACACAGTACGTTTATGCACAGGTGTGTGAAAGCTATTGCCCTGGGAGGGAGGGCGGGAGGGGTTGGTGGCGGTGGTGGTGTTGAAGGATTGTCATCTGAGATGATAAAACTAGACAGAGCACATTTGTGGAAACCGTTGGCAAAGTCTGTGCTTTAGCAGTGATTCCACACCAAGCAACCCAATCGAGCTCCACACGAGAGCTTTCCAAAAGAAAGACTTTTCTAAGAAAATGCATTGACATTGCTGCCAGCCTCTCCTCTGTTTAGGCATGAATTATGTTTGTGGTTCAGCCGTCGAATTTTGATTGATTTCACTTACTAAAGGGAGTCTAAAAAGCAGCCTGCATCTCTTTTCATGACTGACCATAGAGCAAAAACCTTAACAAAGAATCTCAGCAGCTCAATCACTCAGAGGAAGCACCTGCTCATTTTAACCTTGCTCTGTGCCATGCTGGTCATTCACAGTAGTCCACTCAGCACAGATATTAGTTCTGGTCCCTTTCTGGTCCCGTTTGATTTGAGCGAAGCTGTAAAGACTCGAGTGATGACGCCGACGATGATAATGATGATGATGACGAGTCATTGTTTTAAGTTATTTTTAGGTGATACAGAATTTAGATTTTTTTTTTTTCGACGTGGTAAAAAAGCATTCATCAGTTATGCATTAGATCACAATCACTGTGCATACTTGTTTTGCCTTAAGAGCTTGACGTTTTGGTTTCGATGCAAAGTTGATTCATACGTATGTGAGGGAGAAAAAAAGAGGTCTGTCCTGTGTCACAGGTGCTTTGGTCAACAGTTCACATTACTGTTGTCAGACTTTGAGGCGTGCTCATCTTTATCCATCCGTTCATCCGCGGTCACTACCATATCAATTCTCATTCATTTATAAGTGGATAAATGATTTCTTTGTTAAGAAGGAGATGTTTACAGTTTTTTTTGTTTTTTTACATTTTACATGTATAGACTGTGATCGGAGTTTGCTTAACAGAATCTATGCATAACGACGGTGATTGATTTCGGACTGAACCCGTGTGCAGGATGCCTACTAAACTAAATGAGTGGTGATGGTGCCATGTAACCAGGGCCCGAGCCCTGACTGGTGCGACGGCCCTGCTGTATCCGCTCTGATCATTCTTTTTTCATTCTCACCATCGTCATCTTTGTCTTTCCCTTTACTATGTGAGTGCACTTTTGAGGAACTCACCAAACACATGGCGCGTGCACTCCGGGTCCTGCAAAAACTGCGACGTGACCGCGCTTCAGGGTGATCTGATGATTCTAGCAGGAATTGTAGTACAAAAAACAAACAAACACATTTTCACGCCCCCCCCCCCCCCCCCCCCACTAGCCATGCAGCAGGTTTCCGCCCAGACAGATGCTGCCCTTACCTCCCCGTGATCTGTATGCGAGTTACCACGGCAACCACGGTAGTGGCCAAAAGTATGTTTGCCGGAATAGCCTGCAGCAGGCTTCTGCCCCTCTGTCTTTTTCATCTTCATTGTAGGGCTGCTAAGCCAGTTATTGCGCCACCTACTGGCAACAGGGCGTATGCCATGAATAGGAAACACCGTTAGATTGACATGAAGCTTTCGGGGTGTGGTCTACATTTACTGGTGTTTTAGAATTATGCGAGGGCTCATTCAGTGCTGCTTGCAGCCCTAGTATTGAATTTGAAATGTGTAGAGAAAAGCGCGGCGTACAGCAACAGCCAGGGCTTTGTTGACGCAACAAGAATGTATTCAGGTCACATCATATATATATATATATATACGACTTTCTTTGTTTCCCTGGCACTACAGTGACACTGAATATCATGAGTATCAGCTTCTTTGTCATGCTTGTGTTTGCGCATGCTGTCGTTGAGTTCATGTTGCCACAGTCTTTTGGTTTTGCATTAAAGTTGACTTCACGCATTTGTTCATTACAAAAACAAAGATCCTCTATGACGTCAGTGTCCCATACATTAATATTGCACTTTATGCGATTATTTAACACAGAGTTGTGAGAGTTTATTATATAACCCCCCCCACCAACCCACCCACTCGCGACTGTTGGGTACGCTGGACCTGTTTGCCCCGTCTTTGATTAAAATTGCCTTCTTGTAAAAAAAAAAAAAAAAAAAGAGAAACTGAATTACAATTATTTTTTTGAAAAGTCAGATGGTCTATTTAAAAGAACCGTGTTTACCTAATCAGTGAGTATTTTGTTAACTGTCTACTGTTACGCAGTTTTTCCTACATTTTGGAAAAGGTTTGTATTTTGAGAGCGTCGTGTTCCGGTTCCTCAGCTCTTTCTGCTGTAGCTGGTTGGACTAAATATAAATAGATGATCCGTGTATAAGTAATCACAGAGTAGCAAATTAAAAGAGTATCAGAATAATTACAGTAAAAGTGTAATTTCTCAAATGATATATGTGTACAGTTATTCTCATAAGATTAAACTATCATTTCTTTTTACTCATTTACCATCAATATTGGATTGTATGAAAAGGCTGTTGATATGTGTCAAGGTGCGTCTTACACGGTGGGAATCAGAACTACTTGGAAATGCGATGAAATCAGTTGAATTTGTTTGTCACGTCACATATTCTAATGGTTTTGACGCATCTTGTTAACTTGATGCACTTGTTTTGTCTTGTTTTCTTTTGTATTTTATACGTGTTGTGACCGCATGACTGGACATGGATTGGAGTTGTTTCCGTTAAAGTTCAGCTTTGTTTGTCAAAGCGTGTTTTGGTTTTTTTCTCCTTGTGTTGTGAAGTTGTCTTTTTGTCTCTTTTTAATACACTGTTATGGCTAAAGAGTGAAGCCTAAAAAACAACAGACAGTACACTAATCAGCCTTTGATGCACATGTAGAAGCTGTTGTTCGGTACTACTAAATATTATTTTACACTGCAGTTGACAGTATGTGCTTGTTTTCTGTTCAGTTCCCGTTGGGATTTGTTATGTCATGGCATAGACTAGCTTTGTATATTGCTATTACAGGAACAATGGGTTTTTTTTGTGCTTTATGATGTCTAAGTGAGAAAATGCACTGAGAAATACTGTGCTGCAACGAAACCATTGTGGCTCTAATGTATATTCTCTCCTAGACCTCAGACTTCACTGTCGGGATATTTTCCGTGGTCATGTAGATACAGCAGCTCTGACTGACGTGTCGCCTGTTACTGCCATCCACTTATGCATCGACATTCAGGTATCCATTGGTGTGACACCAGTGTTTACAGAGACAAGAGTTTACAACAGAGCCATGTTTGATGTTCTCTTCGTGAAATATTTGACCTTAGTGTCTAGTACAAGATATTACATCTTTGCGAGCCACGTACGGTGAAGAGTAACAATGAATCAGTAATGTCATTTCAATAGATTGACCGCGACGGTGTATTCAGTTTCATGAGGGTTTTAAAGTTCTTTAAAATGCATAACATTTACCTCATCTGGATGCATTTGAGGCCCTTCTATAGCACTTTTATTCCGCAGACATGTCTCTCGTGTGTATTTTCCATCAGTCACTACATGCCATCAACAGATTATATACAGTTTTATGATAAAACTGTCATCAGCACTGTATTTTCATTGTCTTATTTATTAAATCAACAGTTACTTTTGAAAAAAAAGAAAAGAAAAGAAAAGCCAAAGGTCAAAGCAGCCATAAATAAGAGAACGGAGACGTTTCATTCTCCTAACTTTTGAAACTCATCATTTCCCTTGTTGCTGAATTTCAACTAAAGGACGGTTTATGTCACAGATCCACTACAAACGTATCAATAGCGCTGTTTACTTTGTACATAATGAGTAAAAATGTTGCCGCATAATATGGAGACATGTGACTGATATATCACGTCCACTACCTTGAAATCTCTTTCGTGCATGATACTGAAGTTTAAAATATGTCAGAAGAGACTTTCAGATGTTGTATTTTACTATTTACTTTTACGTTTGTTTTATAAAACTGCTGTTAAACTGAAAATAACTATATACATATTGTCTGAGGAATTACATAGACATACAGTAAGAGATAAGATTTTAAAAATAAATATACATATACATATATACATACATATATATATATACAGTATATAAAATAGCAGACACTGAAAAGTCAGGCTCCATATGTCCTCTACGTACATGTTCAAACACAAACTGAATCAGGAAGATGACGTGAAGTCACAGTCATGTACTGTATACAGTCACTCAGTGGGTTACATCTATAAATGCTTCTTTGTGTTGATTTTGAGGACAGCCCATTGCTGGTTGGAGCCTCGTACAATGGCAGCTAAATTGTACATTACATAATGTATTTAGTTTTTTTCGTGACACTACTACAAACACTGCACATGCATTTACTGCCATGGCGGAGTGCGCGGCGCTCCTCTCATGCACTCACAGCAAACGGGAAACATTATCTTTCATAGAATATGCAAAATCCTAGCATTCTGCAGCACAGCTTGGCAAAGTGGTACCTTTTTTTTTGAGCAAACCCTTTAAAAAAAAGAAAAGAAATGTACTGGCTCAAATATTGTTCTTCAAATTGTGTGTTTTTTAATCTTTCTGTCAAGTCGGACCAAAAGAAACAAAAGTTGGCTGTAAATGGTTGCTAATACTCGAGATGAAATATGCTTCTGTTTGAACTGTACCTGATGTATTTTTCTTGTGTGAAGGCTTATGTCTTTGTATCTTTGCATTATTATTTGTAAATGAAATGAGAATAAATATATCTTAATAATCAGAGTCGTTCAAGCTTATTCTGTGTCCAGTTGGATGAACTACATTGTGATGAATGCTTCCACAGTTGACTTTACTTATGCACACTTTAATGTCCAGCACCTTCCCTGACTCTCCCTCACACTAACTTTTACCAAAAATTCCTGCGTGTGCACACAGAGAGAACGAGAGAGAAAAGACTGGTGGTAAGTTTTTTTTCCTTTTCAAACTATATAAGGGTCATTATTGCATAAGTCAGGGTTTTTTGTTTCCTGACTTTAACTGTTGTGGGCATGTAAAGGCTAAACTGAGACATTATAATTTATTTGAACAGGATAAGCGAGAGCATATTCATACATCAGGTGTTGTATAGATTGATTGCATATATTGTATGTTAACAACAATATTTATACTTGAATGTGAGATAAATCAATTTCCAGGTTTTGTTTATTTTTACCTCTTCTGATACCAACAGCATGAGTGAGTGATGTATGTGCCCTCAAGTAAGTAATCCATGTTTTTTCCCTTCACGAATTCAGGTTCATCCATTTTGACTGGATCCATTCTGTGGAACCTTCCTGCTTGTGTCTAATGGGAAAGAAACTGCAGGGACTCCATCTGCTGGTTGAATGTTGTATGCTGTTTGGTTCGGTTATGGTTAGGGTGAGGATTAAGCCATCTTGACCAAGGGGTGTTAAGTAGTGGTTTAGGGTTCCTCCTGTCTGCTTTCAGGGCTCGCCATTCCATGGAAACAGCTCTTAGGATTGTGGAAAATGTCTTTCTCCTTGACATTGATGCTAATTCCACATGGGTAGCTGCTCTTGCTTTTGGATCTTCAGCAATTTGACATTATTGATCGCAATATTCTTTTTTGACTGCCTTGAAAATAGTTTTGGCATCTCTTGGTTAAAGTCATATCTGTCCAGTTACAGTAACAATACATCAATGTACACTAAAGTAAAGTATGGAGTGCCTCAGGGACCTGTCTTCTCATCTCACATCCGAGCTGTATCATTCAGACGTACATATGTACAATTAACTTGTCTCTGTGTGGCCCTGTGATGGACTGTGACCTGTCCAGGGTGTACCCTGCATTTAACCACTGCTTTGTGCAATAAAACTAAATTTTTTCAATGAAAGGTTTATTTGAGAGCATTAAGTTATTTTTTTTTTGGTTATCCGTTTCATTTAATGTTAAGTTAATATATCATTTCTATTTGGAAATATTTAATTGTGACTGACCATAAGTGTGGTTTAATAAATCTTTAAGACAAACCATTTTATATTGTTGTTACTGTCTAATTATTTGTATTTGAATGCAGAATCAGCATTCTGCAATATTGTGTTCTTTATCATCATATTACCATCCTCCACATTTCAATAACTCATGTAGCATAATGTCATACTCTGAAATATTACACTTTGCTGCCATGTTTTTCCCGTTCTGCCTTTGATCTGTGTCGCACACAGCTCACAATGATGAAACTATTACATTAGCAATGACTGTCTCTTGTGTACAAAACAAAACCCTACTTTCACATAGCATACATAAATAAGATGCAGTAAATACGTTGTGCTCCATTCATACAAAACAATTGCTAGATTTGGGAGCAAGACAATTATGACTACATGTAAAAAGTAAAATCTAAGTGTATTATAATAATCATATTGTTTGTCTCACATTTCACAAGTACTTTATAATCCTCTTTCTGTTTGAAATTACTCTATATTGTACAACTTAAATATGTATTATATTATTTATTTTATTATTAATCCAGGCTCAAATTCCCATCTAGCTGACAAGAATGTCTAATTTTTAAGTGTTTTTAAACCATGAATTTCCTTGTGTTGTACTAAGTACTGCTTGTACTACTTACACAAATAGTATGAAGTACTTGTACTGTGTATTTCTGAGGTAATACAGAGTTTAAATTACCTCTAGTTAACAAAAAATATTAGTTGTCTATCTCTAGTATTATTAAATCCACAGTTTTATTAATACATTTTATTTTCATTATTATTGGATTTCACACATCTCGTAATACTTGTATAAATGTGTATATTTTAAGTATTGCATAGTTAAAGTTCCCTCAAGCAAACAAAAATTGATTATTTGTCCAACTCTGAAGTGGGATTAAAACCACAATGTGTATGAGTAGTTTGTGATTTCCATGTTATAGTATGTCATACTTGCACAAACAGTATTATGACATGTGTATTTTTGCAGTAATCAGGGTCAAATTCACTACACTATAAATGCAAAAACATAAGCGCAGACCACATTGAGGGATGTCTGATTTGACCACAGAAAGACGAATGACGGCTAATTTGTGGCTTAGATGTCCTTTGATGCAAGTCTTACTCACACACACACGACCTCATCCTGATGACGGAACACATGTGAATCTCAGCAACACATGTACAACTTTGCTAATGTCCAGTCCAAATCAGAACCAACTCAAACCAGACAGCACTGCACGGATGTTTGCTTAGCTACGTGCCGACGTCAAAAGCGCAGACACCGTATCCCAGCATGCAGCGGGAGGCCGTCGAGACTCGAGAGATCCAGCAGCTGGTCGTGAGTTGCTAGAGCGCCGAGCAGGCAGCAGCTAACGGCTAGTCACAGCACACACATTTCCCTCTTCCATGTGAGACAAACGGCGCCGTCTACCTCCCAGGCGAAAGAAAAATATGCTTTTCGGACGCCTGGCGTGTCAGCGCAGCGGCGTTTGAGGCACCACTGTCACCCGGCTCTCATTTTGGAGGATTCCTCCCTCCATCCTCCGGATCGCACCAGACAGGCAATGACAACGGTCTCGGCAACCCCGCAGCAGATGAGGGACCGGCTGCTGCAGGCCATCGACAGTCAAAGCAATGTGAGTGACGCTGACGCTAGCAGGCTAACTAGCGCACATTAGCTTGTTTACCTGCTGCTCAGCACACACACAAGACAGTTGGTTGTTGTGTTGTTGTTTTTTTACATACGTGTTTTGTGTGGTGGATGAGTTTCGAATTGATAACACATCGCGACGACATGTTCCTTTCATCAGCTGACAGTACACTCAGCACCAGAGTTCCCTTGGATAGACAGCTCTGGCATTAGCTGTGTTATAGCATGCTAGGTGCTAGCATTACCCAAACGCCGAAGCGATTATTGGGAATATTTCGCGGCTAACGAAGAAGCTATATGTTTGCTCACTTGGACGTGAGTTTGTTCGCATATTATTTTATGCCTAACATCCAATGTCGAGGATAGCCGCCACACGGCTACAGCTATAGCTACGTTGTAGGAAATAGTCTGGTCCTTCCCTCTTAAGTTGGTGGAAAGCTAGCGGTAGCTAATTCGGCTAACACATACAAGCTTTAAACGCTGATTGACTTTCGCTACAGGATAAGAAACTCGCCCTCGAGTAGAGGTTATGGTATTTTTTTCATCGTCAAGTGTTTAATTTGATGATACTCCTACGTTTAAAGCATCGCAGTGTAAAGGGTTTGTTCACCTGTCACGTTGCCAGTGTTACTTCTTAGCCCAATGCTGTCGCTCTTCTAAGAGCAGACATTAAAGCTAAGCTTTCATGGGCTAACTTGTTCGCTAACTGCCCCCCATCCACCAATATACACGTTGCAGGCACGATTCAAGAGCTCTCACAATGTCCAAAGAATATTGCGTTTCACGTCGTCTGACAAAACGTGCTTAGTAACAACCACTACTACTTTTTAATAACTCAAGAGTGTGAATGATATCATATCATTTACATTAGTTTTTCCCCCTGACAATGAATTGCTGGAGGCTGGAACAATATATTTGTTTTGTTTTTGTTCTAAAATGTTATTTCCCCCATAGATATGCAATATGGTTGCTGTATTGGAGGTAATTACCTGTCTCGAAAAGTATCCCATCACCAAAGAAGCACTTGAGGTAAGACAATTATTGAACATAAACACTATTTTATGTGGACATTGTGTTCATTTATTTTTTGATTTAAGATTTCTAACTGCCATGCACATTATTTTGCTAGGAAACTCGGCTAGGGAAGTTGATCAATGACGTAAGGAAGAAGACCAAGGATGAAGACCTTGCAAAACGTGCTAAGAAACTCTTGAGAAACTGGCAAAAGCTTATTGAACCTGGGCCAGCCGTGGCCGCAAGTGCTCCTGGGTCTACAAATGGCAGTTCCCATCCCTGCAGAACAGACGCACCTCCCCCTGACATTTCAGTGTCAGGGAAGGGTGTCACCGAAGTCAAAATCAGAAATGATGTTCACAATACGTACTCGCCAAAAGCTGAAAAATCGAGCAGCCGCAAACGCCGGGCAGAGAACAGAGACAGTGGAGTGCACTTACCAGAAAAAATCTCCAAGATGTCTTCTTTCGATAACTCTGTGTCACCACTCCCCGTCAATGGAATTGCTGGCAGTCCAGATGTCCTGCCTGACCAGGAGGTTGTCCCATCTCCTGACAGATCTCGGACAGAGCACCTTGATAATGATAAAATCAACAGAATTCCAGTGAATGCTGTCAAGCCTCGCCCCAGCTCCCCTGGAGTGGCCAAACTACCTAGCACTTCATCATTGATCAAGGTAGCTGTAATGCAACAACAGGCCAGATTAGATGAAGGAGGAGGAGGGGGTTATTATCAAGCCAAAAGTCCTCGTGGCCTCACAACAAGTCCAAGGAGCATGAAGCATGACACGGTGACCAAGCGCTCCACAGTTTATGTACCAAAAGGGACACCAGTCCCAAGCCCTTCCTCTAGGAACTCTCCTTTGTCTTTGTCTCAGCCTATGTCCTCCCCAGCCCAAGCATCTTATGCTGACAAGCTGCCACATTCTTCTCATAGGTCCTCAATGCACTGGGCCAGTTTGTCAGATGTCCCCTCTCATTGCTCACCACAAGACGTCTCTGCAACACTGGAATCCCCATCAGCCTCCCCTTCAACCTCTCTCCCCCAACAGAACTCAGAACTACACAGACCGACACCTGAGGGAGCTGTGGCTTTGTCTGATGACACAGACGGGTCAACGCCCCCTAACTCAGAACATAAAAAGAGGAAGTACAGGTCAAGAGACTACGCTGTCAACTTGGATGGCCAGAAAACAGAAGATGTGACAAAACCTGTACGGTTAAAAGAACGCAGACTAACCTTTGACCCGGTCACTGGTCAGATCAAACCTCTGGTACATAAAGACCCTTCTCAAACAGAGGAAGCACCTACCCCTCCGCCTTTTGAGTCTAGGCAGAGAACTGAAAACACTGTCAAACAGCCCGCTGCACCTGCCCCTGCCCCTGCCCCTGTCCCTGCTCCTGCCCCAGCCCCAGTCCCAGCCCCAGGCTCTGGTTCAAACCCTTTCCATCAGACAAACTGGAAGGAGCTGTCTAGAAATGAAATAATCCAATCCTACTTGAACCTACAGAGCAATGTGCTCACCTCCTCTGGGGTCCAGGCCCCCAGTGCACACTTTTTCATGTCTGAGTATTTGAAAAGGGAAGAACAGCAGTCTAAGGAGTTGAGGAAGATGCATGTTTTGCAGGCAGATATCTCAGTAGGGGATTTACCAGGTGTGAGCCGGGAGTTGACGAATGATGACCTGAACAGGATACAAACACAGCACTGGCAAGGGGTGAATGGTTGTTATGATACCAATGGCACCTGGTTTGATTGGACGGAGTGCATATCATTGGACCCTCATGGGGATGAAAGCAAATTAAATATCCTGCCATACGTTTGCCTAGACTGAGAGGTTTTGGACAGTTGAGACTTTTTCCCACTCCTCTCAGTGTCTCTTTATGGAGGCAAGATACATTGTGATTTTGTTTGTCCACTGTGAGTTTGGCAAAAGCCAGGTCTGCTAAACTCCCCCCAAGCCTTTTCATCTTTCTGTGATGACGTGTTGAGATTTTGGTATAAAAGAGTAAGGATTTAAAGAATAGTTGAGTTTCTAAAACCAAGGGCTGTTTCTGTTTTTATTTTTTGAACTGAAAGCCACTGGAAGGTTGAGGCCCAAGCTTCAGAGTGCTGGTACTAACGCAGAAGGCTAAAAGGAAGGACAGATTTATTCCAGATGACAAGAAATGTCATAATGTACACTTCTGATGCTTCTGATAACACTGCCCTTCTAATGAGGCATTTCAATAACTTTGAGGGAAGGCTGGGGTTTAGCTGTCCGGTTCAGACTGCCAGAGAAGGTGTTGATAGAGTAAATTGAGCACAGGTAGAGCTGAACATGTCCAGAGTATGAAATACTGGAGCATATTTGGCAGTTACAAGAAGCTTTATGTAAGATGTAAAGAATAAATTATAAATACATGTATACATTTATTTATTTTTGACCTGTTCATCAAAATTTCAAAAACCCTTTTAGATTCCTTTTCCCTTCTGTCTGCATCCAAATGTTGTCAGCCTCACCCTCAATGTGAGCTAGGGTCTACAAATATTTTGCCCGGTATTTCTTTAAGACTGATCCATGCAACGTTCCACAATTCACCTGTTCATCCCGTTTCATCAGCCAGCTCTGATATCTCAACTGAAAAGAAATTTGTTCTGAAATACTGTTTAGTTTCGAATGGTTTCATTAAATTGTGGTTCAGTCAAAATTTCAACTTTACTACCATAAGAACTTTCCACCCACTGATTTTCACTTAAATCTACAATATTACAGAATGTCAAATCAGATGGTGCTGATCAAAACTTGCATCCAAGAGAAAAAAGTAAGGAAATTTCTGAATGCTGGAGCTCACTTTGTTTCCATTCCTTTAGATGCTGTTTGTCCTCTGAAATTCCCTCACAATATTTTTCTAAGTTAAACAGCCTTAGTGAATGTATGGGATTGAGACCTCTTATGCACTGCTACATAAGTTGACAACTTCCTCATTTCATCGCTGACACAACCACAAGTTACAGTTATGTTTCCATGGTTAATTAGACGCATCAAAGTTATTTCAACTGTTTTTCAAGAGTTTGGAAAACGTTAACGGTGTTAAAGCAGTTGTTTGAGGTAGCAGTTATTTTGCTTCCGTGCATTTAAAACGGATAAAGAGAGAAAGCCGTGTGCATCAGAAATTCTTGTCGTTATCCATGTGACAACTAATGCTTCATTTTGATTTCCCTTTATACTCATCAGTCACTACCACCTTTTCTCACATGATTTGAGTTATGATTGGCTTTTGTGCTGCCTCTCTTTTCATTCTTTCAGTCACTCATCCCCTACCAATGTGCCTTGGTAAATGGTTAATCTGGATTTGCTTCCGCAGTAAACACGCCTGTCTGTGGAGCTGGGTTTATGTGCGAGAACTCAAATCCCATGATCAGTATGATGCTGGTATATGCACCGTTTCTGTAAAATTTTTGTACACATTGGTCTAGCAAGGGTGACGCTGCAGACAATGAAAAACTGCACAACACAGCTGGCAATAAAGGAAAAGTGCTACAACTGGTTGACAAGAATCTGTTTTCTGGAGTTTCGACTGGGACATCTTTATTTGTTCAATGTTTAACATCTCTCAATTGTTTGAAAAATAAAATAACTTAAACCCAAAGTTCAGTCGACTGACTGGTGGGTCTTTTCAAGTGCAAGCGTTCCCAACGATCGACTTTATCCTTGAAAATGCCTTCAGGAAAACTAAATGATCAGTCTGTGAACCCTGTATACTTAGGCGCTTCACTGTAAACTTTAATTTGTTGTACTACTGCAGTTCATCCACGTGGGGGTGCACATATTCCACTTGTCTCCTCGAGCTGTGTCAGCGCAAGAGGTGGGGCCTGAGAAATTCCAGCTCACTGGGAATGACTGGATCAGGCCTGTCATGTTGGTTGTCCCAATAAAATAAAATATTCAGTAAAATAAAAATGTAGCTGCCACGCTGACCGGTGTACTGTTTGTGGAAGTCACTTTGGTAAATCAACAGCCTTTCATGCATTAAAACTGACACTAGCTCAGCAGATATTGTATGGATATGGTCTCTATAGGTTTTGGTAGACCATGATGTCATGGCAAAGTCTCTTGCCACGACTCACTGAGATTGGCTCATCTTATCGCAGTTAGATGAGTAACAGGCCTGCCTTTGTGTGCTTTTAAATCAGACTCTGAATCATCTCTGCACACCTGTATGACGTCAGTGCCAGCCTGTAAACACTGAAGAGTACAGCTGTTATTATGACCAGACGCATTGTCAGAGGCTGAAGAGAAACACCTGGGCTGACATCATTGCCGCCGGCACTAAGATTTTATCTCCCATGTTATCTGGTTGTAGTCAGGAGAAGTATCAGTAGGCAAGTATGTCTAATAAAGGGTTCCCACTGTATTTCATTGATATTTGCTGTTGACGTAGTAGCTGTTTTGCTCCAAAATAGCTGAAAATATGAATCAATTAAGTAATCACTTAATTTTCACTAAACAAATCGCTTCAAAATCTACCCATTTTAGCTTTAAAAAAGGGGGACATTCCTGTTGGTGTATAGGCCTGAAACACTTAATTTTCACTAAACAAATCGCTTCAAAATCTACCCATTTTAGCTTTAAAAAAGGGGGACATTCCTGTTGGTGTATAGGCCTGAAAACCTTTGAACATAATATGTTGTGGAGCTTTGCGTGCTTTTATCAGAAGGCATTCTTTCTATATTTATTTCTGGGGAGTCCATTTTCTATTTGATTTTCAGCAATTAACCTCTGAGGCTGAAGTTGACTGACCTCAAACAGGTTTTAGCTCATAATAACACTTCAATTCCAACAAAAATCTTCATTTTAGAATAGAATAAAAATAATATATTTAGTGTCACTGCATGAGTGCAGCTTCTGTAACCTGATGCTAAAAGATAATATAAAGAGAAAGCAAGCAATATGGATAAAAAAATAAAACAAGTTAATCAAGATTATACTTATTGCAGAGTGCAAACACTCGAACGTGTCAACCAGCAGCTACCGTGTGGTGTTAATTGCAGCTTACGGCATGTTATTATTGCCGTTTGTTTGTCTTCGAGGCACTGAATGTAGCAGTTGTACAGTTTGTGGTGAACCTGGTGAACTGGTTCAGAGCAGCTATGGCTCTGAGGGAAAAGCTGTTTTTTTTCAGTCTGGAAGAGCAGAACCACTACGATGGAACATGTTGCCATATTTGGATGATGTTGAAGAAACCACAGTAACCAGACTAACTGCAACAAGTGTCCACATTTGAGATAACTAGCTGTGTCTTTGTCTAGATTCATTGTCGTGAAAGCACAACAGCTCCCTTTACCGATAATGGACCATTATCTGTAACCAGATTATAGCTTCTCAGGAAAATCTGGGAATGTGTCACAGTGAGTGCAGCTTCCTGTTATAAAAAAAACATGTTGTCGTGTAGACGTTCGGGACTTCCTTTGATTATTTGGAAAATATACACAGCATTGTCATTTACTTGGCTATCACATATTACCACTGAAGTTACTTTTTACATCGAAGGCTAATTTCCCTGGCTCAGGACTCCCACATGTTAGTGTGAAATAGAGGCTACATTTAAAAGCATCACCATGTACTTTTTGCTGTCAACATTTTCACCCTTTTCAAGTTAGTGACCCTTGGTTTGTGGTTTTGAAGCTGGTATTTTGAGGTAAATAAATATTTGCCGTTGAACATCATAGTTTTTCATTCCCAGAAGAAGCAGCATGGTGTAAATTATACATTGGGCCATAATAAAATGTAAAAATGTTCCTTTAATTATGCCCACTCTTGTGGTTTAATAGTCAATTTCTGTAGATACAGGTCAAATGTGACCCACTAACAACTGCAGCCCTTTACTATTACAGTACATTACAAATTACTTTTTAAAAAAAAACTTTTGCTTTAACTGTCAAATGACAAAACTGGTTAAATATGGCCCAAGAAGTATATATGGTTTAACTTTTGTTCCTTTTAAAAAAAAGTTCTATCTGCTATCTACAACTGCACAGCAGCGACATTACGTCACCCCGGTAGCTCATTGTGCTCAGTTCAGTTTCACTAAACTATTTTCTTTAAACAGACTGTGAGTCAAAAAAAACGCGACAGTTCGCCTCGTCCACGGATCGGCTGGTATGCAGGGTGGGACCCGTGGATCACTCCCACTATTCAGGAATTTGGGAAGTTTCCTTCCATATATGGAGTTTTTGATATCAATCGCGACCTAAGGAAGAGCAGGGGAAAAGGTGGAGCCTGGGATCGATTAACGAAGTGTTCATCCAGAGAGTGTTTGGGAGGTGCAAGAGGAATCGGGTCCAAGCAGTTTCGCCTTTGCTGTAACTCAACAGAGGAATGAAAATGGACCCATGGGCAGCCCATGGCCAAGAGGAAAGGAATTGGGCTTGTAACTGAAAAGTTGCAGGTTCACTACTGGTGTGTAATAAAGATGGGTTAAATTCATAAATTCCCTGTCACTAGTTAGTGTGTGTGCTAACTTTACTGTGTAAAATGACTTACCTGTTCACATGCAGCCTTAATGCCATTAATGTCATCCATCCATTTCATTCATTCAACAGCCTAATCATGACCAGTTCATGTGTAACCCTGACCTTAACCTTACCACAATTCAAATCTTAGCTCAAAACTAAATCTCAGAAACAAGGTTCTGCCTCATTAGGACCAGGTTTTGGTCTCCATGAAGACTCCCAAAAAGGTCATTGTTTAAGCTAGAAAAGGTCCTAAAGAGTACAAACATGATGGTAGAGTGTATTATTTACACAATATTTGGGTACACAAGTGTGGTCAATAATCAGAGCCTATGTAATGTACTGGATTGGTACTGTTTTTTAGTCCACTAATGGTTTTTTTTGTCCCAAAAACTATAGGTTTTTCTTTTTTTTTTTTTGGTAACCAGTTCATGTATTTAAAATGTGGTTTACAGACAGAAAATAAATATTTTTATATCACATTATATTTATGATGTATCATTATATTATTATATTATTTAAATAAAGCAATGTTTGCATCATTCGGTAATATTGAAATAATATAAACTAACAACTAACATTTTATCCATAAATATTGGTTTCATATACAGTATCAGCCATAGAAAACCTGTATTGGTCGATGCACATGCACATAGACTGGTGTGACTGGGTAAATATTACAACAGCAATTAATACCATTTAAGTTAAGTCAGTGAATTCAGTGTGTGTAAGTCAGAGGCCTAAAACTTGCGGGCCACGGGGCCACATCCGGCCCCCCAGTTGGTATCCTGGGGCCCCTAGGCATACTTTAAAGTTAGAATGGAAATTCAACAACATTTTCATAATAATAATACATTAGGTTACATTTATCACATTATTAAATGTATTAAATTCAACATTTAGTAATATATAAGCTTGTCCAGTGGTAATTACAATTGAACTGATGTCTGTTTTGGTTATGTAGTTATTCATTTTTCACCATCATCATATTGCTTTTTTCTAAACAATATAACAAAACAAAACACTATTTTTTGACTCCCTGATTTAAGTCTTATTAATTTGATGTTAAAATAAAATAGGAAACCCTGCATTCGATAATCCTCCATATTCACTCAAAAACAACAACATATAACAACAAACAACATAAACATATATATGTATACATATATATACATAAATATATATATAAAATTGTAAAATAATATACTCGCCCTTTAATAACCATTAAAGCTAAAGGTGATCTAATACTACATCTAGTTGACGTATATATTGAATATTCATGAGGGAGACAGACTCCTTATTTGTTTCTCAGAGCCACACAACTATAAGAAGAACTCCGGTCCTGCGCGGACCAGCAGTGAACTATCTTGACTCCGCAGTGTCCTCTCTGTGATAGAAACCGTGGGAGCGATCTAATTGGCGGCCGTAAAAGAGAGAGGAAGTATTTAGTTCACGCCGACGTTTCATTGGAAGAGAAAGTAGAAGAAAACTTAGTGCAGAGTTTTATTTTTCAAGTCTCCACGTTAGAAGGAAATCACTACTCTATGACCATGGCGTCTTTCAACAAAGGCCCTGCATACGGATTATCTGCTGAAGTTAGAAACAAGGTAAGTGTCAATATTCTGTTTGTATTTTTTATTTAATTTTTTTACATGTCATATAAAGTAACTTTTGTATGAAGTTTTCCATGCCCTTCATTTGCCCGATGTGTTTCCCCGTGAACGCCAGTATCACTGCAGTTACCTGGCCGCCTCCATTTTGATAAGTGCGCAGCGCACAGGTTGGAAGGTGACGAAGAGACGGATGGAAATATTTTTGTCAATAAGTGCGAATAAAGTGTCGTTAAAGAGTTTAAACGACTTCGTGAACTCCACTTAACTTTGTTTGAGTGCTTTAGTTTAGCAAAGTCTTCTGTTTTCACATCGCGAGAAGTCGGATTCAGTTTTCCTTAAGTTCAAAAACAGACCATGGGCGTTGTCCCGCTTGGTTAAGAAGTGTGTCGTTGTGGCCAAAAATCATTATCCCTGTGTTTCCAGAGTTTTCTATGCCGCTGCAGCTGGGCAGACAACGCCATCCATCCCGTTATAACCACCATCTTCCTCTTCTTTCGCCTTGTGTGAATAGTTTTAAACTCGCCTCATTGTGTGTCCAGTGTCTGCTTCTTTAACAGTTATTCAAGGTCTTTGCTCTGATCAGTGCAGGAAGGATTGATCAGTCAAACTCAAAGGAGAGTAAATACTGTGTCACCTTCCCCCTGATGAGGAAAGTGCTCCTTGTTTGTTTTTTGACCTGCACACCACTTAAATTACCAGGGCTGATGCTTGAGATTACTGACTTTACTGAGACTTTGCTCTATGTACAATCTTGACAACTTCCCCCTTTTTAAATTGCTCTAAAGTGAAGCGACCAGAGTGCACAAACCTGCATGAAGGCCACTTCTTTTATTATAAATCACAACCAAAATCTCAGACCCATAACCTACATCCCCCGAAAATGTCATTCAAATCTGGCCTTGACTGCTTTCATCAATGGTGCCCACAGCCCATTGAGTCAACAAGGCAAGAATGTGGTGTGTGTGTGTGTGTGTGTGTGTGAGTAATACTTGAGTCTCAACAAAGACCTTGTGGTTTTTGGTCAGCTCCATCACTTCACATTATTTATCTCACCTTCATTTTTTTTTTTGTCCATCTGTCAGGTCAGCTTTGCCCTTGTATGGGAGAGAAAGCATAAGGTCCCCTCCCAAAATCTCTAGAACTTGTACCATAAAGACAACGCGTTAGTCTTCCTGTGTTTTACGGGATGGTGGGTGAGGGGAGGGGGGGTTCCAGAGATGTTGACTTGAGTGGTATTTCCTGCCATGGGTGACGTAGCTGCCTCCGTGAAATGTGAGGTATTTAAGGGTTCACACTTCTAGTGCCTAACCCCCCATTTCTTTAGCTTTGTAACTCAGAAAAACTACTAGTGAGAAAGTCTAGACTCCGAACTAAATTGCTTTATCTCATCTTTTATTTGATAATCCCTCACATTATGTGTTCATTCATTGGATCCACACGCACACAATCCTTCATTCTGCCGCTTTGTCTGAGCCCCGAGTGGAATACATTCCTTGTGTTCGGCTCGTCGATGTCAATTACATCTGCAGAATTCCTTGTGGCCAATTAAAGTGGCCACTGTTGTTTTTTTTTTAATATGGGAAAACTAAATGACAGGAAATGTATTTAAAAGACATTACAACCAGCTGTGAGGCCAATTTCTCATATACAAGGGCCAGCCCTGTGGCCCAGTTTCTCACTTCTCTGTAGGAACAGAGGGAGGTTGTGGGCCCATTTGACACCTTTTCCAGTATAAGAAAGAGGAAATGTGTTGTTTTTTTACCTCTTCACATTTCTGCTTTTCAGTGGATCACACAACAACCAATCATACAGTATTGCTCTTTTTAAATGAAAGTTTCTCACACTTATGTCATTCAGTAAAACCAGCTTATAAATCAAAGCAACAGTCGATCTATGTGCCGTCTTAAACCCAGATAAACTCACCCACCCTCGCTACCACAGCAACAGCCTTCCAGTGCAGAACTTATCAGTTTACCAAACAGGATATCCGTGTGTGTTGGGTCATGTCGGTGTCACCTTTTATTTATGAAGGCGTAATAAGACAAAACCCTCTCTGTAGACACAGCATACAACACTGTGGCAAAGAGAAACACAGGAGTGACCATGAAACATGATTTCATGCAGGCGTAACGCGCTTCAGAGTCAACATGTTGTGTGACATGTAATTATTCCTCATGAGTGGGAGACCAGTGTGGAAAGAAGTGTCAATAAAAAAGTGTCCATGACAAACTGTTAAGCATGTGTGCTATTGCAACTTGTTGTGGCACATGCATGATCTTTCACCTCTTTGTTTAACCAGATTGCACAGAAGTATGATCTTCAGAAAGAAGAGGAGCTGAGGATCTGGATTGAAGACCAAACCGGCGCCTCCATCGGCCCTGACTTTCAGAAAGGCCTGAAGGATGGAGTTATTCTGTGCGAGTAAGGAGAGATTATTGATTGTCCATTACACTGTAATAATGGGGGGGCCTTGATCTGTCAATATTTGGGGGCAATTTTTATTTTTGGAGAATGTTTGGAGAACTTAAACAATTTTTCTCCATTTCTCTCTGCTTCGCTGTTACAGACTTGTCAACAAACTAAATCCAGGCTCGGTGAGAAAGGTCAATAAGTCATCGCTGAACTGGCATCAGGTGAGTGAGTTAATAATTTGTGTGTGTGTCACACACATACGAGGTGTGGTGAAATCACGATTGTTTCCTAATGACATCACGCTGTGTTTTTTTTTTTTTTGGTACTACCGGTTCAATGACGCCAGTGAATTTTTGAGGCTTTAACACTGAGTCAACTAATGGCTACCTGTGATGGTGTACTGTAGATGAGTAATGGATGTGCTTGACTACTGGTAGTGTTGTAAGCATCTTAAACAAATGTGTCTTTACTGAGTAAATGTACTCCGATTTGAAAACTGAGTAAATAATCCCACATCTGTTTTAATTTTGCCATGTTTTTAGCTGGAAAACCTGACAAACTTCATTAAAGCCACCACAACTTATGGCCTGAAGCCACACGATATCTTCGAGGCTAATGACCTGTTTGAGAGCGGAAACATGACACAGGTCCAGACAACGCTGCTCGCACTTGCAGGCATGGTGAGTCTTCAAAATGAGACCCTGCTACAGGGAGTTATATTTTCTTATTGCCTCCCTGTGTGTGTGAGTGAATTGTTGGAAATCCACCTTAACAAAGCCCTGGCACTTCATTTTCTCTTCAGGCCAAGACCAAGGGCTGTAACTCCAGGGTGGACATCGGGGTGAAGTACGCCGACAAGCAAGAGAGGTCATTTGATGAGGAGAAGATGAAGGCTGGACAGTGTGTCATTGGCTTGCAGGTATGGGTTTTTGGGGACTTGATAACACTTTATTTTATTTTCTGATACAATACGAGCATCACAAACTTGAGTATTGACAGATATCTTGTATATTTAAACAACCAAGCTATTAACGACACATTTGAGCTGAAGCATTTACCACCTAGCCACAGTCGGCCACTTCTATTACAAAATATGCTGCTCTTCTAAAAAGAAGAAATAAGCAGCCCCACATGGTTCTTTGGATCCTATTGGATTTTACTTTTCGTCTTTTTCCAATATCTGATCCAAAAACATTTCCCTGATCTGTTTTGCATCAGTTAATTCATAATTATCATACAAGCAGAAACTGAATTGCAGGAATGTTCTAAATCTGCAGTATCACATGACCGTTTATGTTGGCATTGATCAAGCTTTTAAGGGAAAATAATATCATGTGACAGCACATATTCTTTCATGTCTGCCAGTAAAGAAAAAACTATGAAATATCTCTCCACAAAATCTTACTGATGTGTTTGTCTGGGCCTGACAGAGCTGAGGCAATAGGAATACTAGGAAGAATGAGCCGGTTGCTGCTACGTGTGACAAAACTGTTGTGAAACCAGACTGTGTCATGAGCTCATGTCAGACCTACGGTAGCATACTTCTCTGTAAGAGCTGCTCATTGTTCTTACTGCCTCTTAGGTGTTTGTATTTGTCCCTGTTGCCAAGAAAGCTGTCAGGCAGGGCCCCTTTTTATGATGGAACATTTACAATAGAGCTTACTGTTATGACACTGTTACAGGCAGTTGACACTCAAAGGCATGTGTTTATCAAAACCTCTGTCTGTTATTGTGCAAGTGCTGCATGTTGTTTTCAACCACAGTTCCTGCAAGTGTTTAATTGAAATTGTTTAAAAATAAATAAATACAAATTTCACCATAGTGGTTTTTTTTCTGTCTTTTTAGATGGGGACCAACAAGTGTGCCAGTCAGGCAGGTATGAATGCATATGGTACCAGGAGGCATTTATATGACCCAAAGGCTCACATCCAGACCCCCATGGACAACACAACAATCAGTCTGCAAATGGGTACCAACAAGGGGGCAAGCCAGGTACTGAAACCTATTCTCATAAATGCATTTTATTGGACTGCAGTGGAGAGAAGCCTCTGGGAATCTTTCATTTCCTGTTCTCTCACTGCTGTACACCTGTGTCATGTTCAGGCTTGTTGAATGCTGTAACCTTCAGGATTATCTAGACTAGGTCAACACGGGGTTCTCTGAAACCCTTACTGTTCTTTTTTCTTTTTCTTGAATACACAGTTGGGGTGGGCAATCCAAGCTTAACTTAATCTGTTGAATAAGTGCAAGTGCTCAACCAAATCTACTAATAAACCTTATTCAAGACAGACTTAAAATTACATTTCTACATCAAACATAATTTTATTGGAGGGAAATTCTCTCCAGGAAAACAAAGAGGACTAACTCCTGTGCACCAGAGCTTGTAAAATGAATGCAGGGTTCACAGTCGGTTTACACAGTTGAAACAAGCCAAGTCAGACTAAGACGGGCAACCTGACGGCTTGCCAAGTCTGAGTATACATGCGTAGGAGAAAATCGATTTTATTAGCCGTGTACATCTGACTCGTTTTATAGGTCTTCTACTTCTGGCTCGAATACCAAATACCGAAGATTTGGTGCATGCGCAGAATGCCATGTCTGACTCCAGTCTGATTAAGCACATACATGAAGGAGTAATCGGACTATCGCATGATCCATGTATGTTAGTCCGACTAGCTCGATTTTAGTCGGACTAACATGTTTACATGACATTAAGAAATAAGTCATAGTAAAAAAATAATAAAATAAAAACATTTGTATAATCAAAAATAGTTGCAATAACTGATCGACCTGTAATCAAACAATCTAAATGTGGTGCCCATCCTGACTACACAAGGACAGTTCTGTGTTAACACTTCAGACGTGTTTCTAATATAAATGTAATTGTTTTTGTCCTTTGTCTACCACAGGCTGGGATGACAGCTCCAGGTACAAGGCGTGCCATTTACAACCAGAAGCTGGAGACAAACAGCTGTGACAACAGCACCATGTCCCTGCAGATGGGCTACAACCAGGGAGCCAACCAGAGTGGGCAGAACTTCGGTTTGGGGCGACAGATCTATGATGCCAAGTACTGTCCCCAAGCTGGAGAGAATGGAGATGAAAATGGGGCGAGGGGCGTCCCCGCCTACATCCCAGATTTCCAAGACGAGGGTTACCAGGGTTACCAAGAAGAAGAGCAGGTGTACCAAGAAGAAGGGACAGATTATTGAGATGAGGGACAGGGAGCTGAGGAAGGGTAAAAGATTGTCAAGGAGGCATGCTCTCCAAGAAAACCTCAAGGCAGGTGGATTATTTTTATATCCATAGGATGTTGCACCTTTTGGGGTCATATCCTTTTTAGTGTTGTATTAAAATGTTTTCTCAGTCCAATTTGTGCAAGACCATTGTCACACATATCATGATGAAATGTATTTCTTCGTTGCTATATTTAAAGTGACCACACAAGCCAGTCATTTTGGCTTTGCTTGTTGTCTATCACAGGCATTTATTTTTTTGTTAATGTGCCAAAACTGTGCAAAACACCCACTAGTCCCCTTTTCAATGTTTTCTTTCCATTAGTTATATTAAGGGAGATCCTGTAAGGGCAATATGAAACTAAAAGTGTATTTTTTTTCTCCTTAAGACTATTGCCAGGAAACATACATGTGTCAGTATAGTATCAGTCTGTACAGTCCCATCATCTCTGTAAACATCAATTTACTTCTGTACCTTCCTGTAAATGAGAATGCACATTTGTTTGTGTTTTTTTACTTCTCTGTCCTCTTCATCATTTCAGTATTGGTCATTGACCTGTGTAGTAGTAATATTTTAGTAATACAAACAGACATGAGTGAATTTTTTTTCTTACAAGAAACCAGTTTATTCCATCTTTTCTCTCATTTAATTTCCCCCCTTTCTTTAATAGAAGAAATATTTCCTGTGTTTGCATAGGCAGTCAGGCTGCAGTTGAGCCTGTTTTCTTTGGATGACAGACAGCGTAGTGGGGAAGTAGATTAAATGATGCACAAGTGAAGTTTTGAACATTCCAAGCAAGAATGTTTTTAGTGAATCATTGTTAAATATTGGTTGATATGCAAACCAATCAGTCATGATAATATTTGATTATTATTTATGCTTATTTGTGTTTTTTTTTTTTTTCCTTTTTATGGGGCTGTTTTGTACCTTTTTACTCTGAATAACATTTTGTATTAGACTATACTTTTTTTTTTCTCTGGAATAATTTCTATGCCAATGGAAAAAAGTTTTAATTGAGAACTATGTTTTTGTGAATACAATGTAATAAAAGATGGATATCCATTATCTGGTGTTTCTGGTTTGCTTATAAAAAAGACTAATGCAAAGTAACACAAGAAGGATTGATCCCTGGTGATGTAAAATTAATGTTTAGCTGTATTTCTACACATGTCTAATTACTGCAGACCCTTCTTATGAAACAGAATTGGTGTTTTTGGAACATGTACTTACTCTCACGTGCAGTGAGTGTAGGTTACTTGAGCCTTTGAGATTTCCCCCTGTGCACCAACATAGTATTTTAGTCGTGATACTCAAGAGTGTGTGTTTATGTGCATTCATAAACTTCCAACATTGATATTTGTTTAACGATCAATGGAGTAAGACATGTGTACAGTATGTACTCCACCCAGCCGATATGAGTAAATCGGTAAAAGCCACATCCTGAATGCAGAGTATACATATTCTAACAATAAAAGAGTACAAAATAAAGGAAGACAGTTTAGAATCTCTGTGTGTTTTCCAGCAAAAGTGACTGTATAATACTAACTTGGGATTCATTAGCATATTATTAATATAATCTATGAATAAATAAACTAAGTTAACTGATTAGAGGAAATGGAAATACAATGTATTGGCATGTTTTGGGTTCTGGGGGTAAAATAATGATTGCTGCAGAGTTGAAATCAGATTCAGATACTATAAAATAAATAATATTGGAAACCATTTCAAACATTTACCTTTACAAAAATGTTCTCTCTAAAATAGAGAAAAAACAGAGGACCTCGGTCCCTGTATCATAGGTAGTACTCTTGGTTCACTCTGACATTTTTCAAGACCAGACTGCCAACCTTAATACAAATAATATGTACTCTAATACTATATACTCAGTCACTATGGTGATCAGCATTTACATCCATGATCCTTACTGCAGATAGACCATTATGTATACATACCCCATTACAGATCATATTACCTAATTTAAAATATGTACACAAACTAATCAGTGAAATTGTTGTGGTACAAATGTTGTACTTTCCACTTTATTTATCTGTTGTATTAGATATAATTGTGTGACCTCCTGGTCTGCAGAAATAAGACTACGTTAACTCGTGGTTTACAGAAACTAACATGAAAACAGGACACGTTGGTAGAAAATGTCTCGACAGTCGTCAGGTCAGAACCAAAAACAGACGGTTATAGTGCAATAGCACCACCTGCTGACCACAGATGAGCCTAATACCGGAAGACACCGCCGGATGTTTATCGCAAATCGCGCGATATCAGACCAAACGCGACTTCGGGCCGTTCTTTTCTACCGGAACAACAGGCAAGATGGTAGGTACTTTACCAATCGTGATGCTTGTCACAATGTAATCTTCATTCATCTTATCTTTATACCGAGTATTTAACATATATAACCATGTCACCCGATAGTTACACACGTGCACTGATCATATACCTGAAAATTGTGCCCTCATATGCTGGATAAATATTTGATTCTAGGCTCCGTGTTATTCCTAGCAGCAATGGCCGCCTGTGGCTAAGCTAACCCGCAGGTTCTATGTGAGCTGTACTAGAAATAAAGCATTACTTGGCTCCGCAATACTCCCGTAGTAGTCGAATTAGAGTTAATAAACTGCCTGTGGTGATTGTATAGACACTGTGCGGCGAAAAGTTTCTGTCGAGGCCGAAACGTTCGCTCCCGGATGTTGTGTGCTAACTGCTGGCTTAATTCTGACTGGGAACTATGTCTGTCTTTTCCAGGCGGATACCGAGATCAAGAAGAAGCGTACCTTCAGGAAGTTCACCTACAGAGGTGTGGACCTGGACCAGCTTCTGGACATGTCCAAGTAAGTGGCAGTGCAGATGCTGAAGATGCGGTGCTACAGTCTTACTGTCCATTAAATAAAAGCTTCTTGCACATACATTTGTATTAGGTTAGAGTAAATATGACTACATCTAGTTGTATAACGTATTTTCATAAATGTCAGTCCCTGTTCTTTTATCCTTTCTATATCTGTTTCCACAACCACATCTTTTAGATCTATTTTGTAGTAGGATATACTAATTGTGTCTGTTACTATATCAGCAGATGAAAATGGCATTGATTTTGCAGTATACCACCATCTGATGGTGGTTGTAGGGGTGTATTTTGAACAGGAACATTTTTGTTATAATTACCACCCCGACTGTACTGAATACACTATGGTCATATTTAATAAAGTGCTTTAATGTAACTAGGATGTCATTTTTGTAAGCCTATTACTGATGCACTAGGTTTGAGATATCCAGGTTTTATACGATTTACAGTGTTAGTTTTGTGAGTATTTAAAAAATCAAGCAAATTTTGTTTGGTATTAAAACTTCCCAATGAGTTGACAATTAATTCAGAAATCAGCTGTGATACTGAGCCTTGGAAATGCATACTCGTATTGAAAGAGGAGACTGCAACACCTGCCACAATCAGAGTATTATGGCAGAAATTAACAATAGAAACTGATCATATTTGCCTCAAATTTACAGCAGATGCAAATAAAAAAAACTAGAACAAATAATGAAGCTTTATTTGATAATTTGCATTTCACTGGATTTGTGACTGATCTGTGGGAATATTTGGTTTAACTGCTCAACTGTGTCTGAATTTTTGAATGAATTCCATTTGATTTATGGTGTTTTAGTTCATCGCTGTCATCTCATTCTGTGTAGTGAGCAGCTGATGCAGCTCTATTGCGCCCGCCAGAGGAGAAGGCTTAACCGTGGCCTGCGCCGCAAGCAGCAGTCCCTCCTGAAGCGCCTGCGCAAGGCAAAGAAGGAGGCTCCCCCCATGGAGAAACCAGAGGTGGTGAAGACCCATCTGAGGGACATGGTCATCCTGCCTGAGATGGTCGGGTCCATGGTTGGCGTGTACAATGGCAAAACTTTCAACCAGGTTGAAATTAAGGTGAGGCTTTGGTTTGGTGGGAGGTAGAGCTTATGTGTACATATCTCAAACATGGGTTTCATAGACGACTATATCCATTACTGTCAGTTTGTTGCTGTCAAACTAAAAAGAATTAAGCTGAGTTTGGTCCTGGTAATGTAGCTCTTTGTATATGATTCATTGTGCACAAAGGGCCGGGTTATATTTTCCACCCCAGTCTCATGTTCCCTTGCACTTGAATATCCATGATTCCATTCATACTAAATAAGGGTCTATGTCAGTTAAAGTGGAACTTTGCAAGTCTGGTTGGTTTTTTGCCCCTTTCTCTACAGTTTTGGTGTACATTTTTTTTTTTTTTATGATCCCACCATATTTATTTATCTATCCATTCATCCATTGTCTATTGCTTTATCCTCACTGTTGTAAAAACTCACTGCTTACTCTCTTCCCATCTCCTGGCCATGTGCATTTGTTTAACAAAGCTGACGAGCAGTGCCATGTTGATGTCGGTCAGCATCTATTTTGCATGCTTGTCTCCATTTGATAAAGGCCAGTCCGCTGTCATGTGGCCCCTCGCTCGGTCAGACGTTTCCCCTTCCCCGCTTCCTTCGACAAATGGTCTTCCGATTTTATTGACTCCGTCTCTGTCACGATGACTGTCAAAAATAGCACCATCACTACCTTGATCTTATAGCTGGTACCTGGCTGGGGGTGTGTAGTGCCGTGGAGCAGTTTGTTTCTTGGTTGAGACCTCCTGATTCTGAGGAATTGGGTAGGCAGTTCTGATCTTGCAAGGCTGGTTCCTGCTAACAGATGGTGGGGGGAGTGGAGGCAGCCCCCAATCTCCCCACAGCAAGCCATTTAACCATCTGTGACTCCAAGGCTCTTAAATTAGGGTAAAAATCCTGCATAGTTCTGCTTAAACCTGGGGACACACTACAATTTTTGTCCTGATTTTACCCACAGTTTACAGTTTGGCAGAGTGCACCAGTCAGAACTAGTTGGGGGCAGTCAGCATGGTTAGTTGGCACAGAAATCCTAATGTGTGAGGGTAACAGACCTCAGTCGCCACAAATTGTTTTTCATGTTTGTAGTGCGTACTGATTACCGACCCAAATGCATGTTGCCAATAGAAAGAGTAGGTGGGACACATGAAATGGTGTCAGAAGACACAAACAAATATTAAAACAACGATGGTGGTTTTGATACATGTTTACACTGTCACTTGGCTTCAGTTGGTTTGACAAATCATGTCTGATCCCTCGTCAGGTGCAGCTTGATGTGATCCCCATTCTTTCAGTGATGAAAAATGTGTAACGTGTCCACAGCTTAAGTGGGCATATGTACTCGGTTAGCAGGTGTTGATTTGTACATTTGTGGATATCAAACCTCCTGAAATAATCCTAAGAAAGCATCCATGGTTACTTTGTCTTCTTGGACCAAAGCAAGAGTGTGCTGCCAACAGGACTGGAAAGTCTTGTGCAGTCTGTGTGGACTACAAAAGACTGTCTGCATAGGGTCCATATGGGACATAGAAAAATGGCCAGATATTTTTGTCACTTGGACCTCTGTGTGACAGTATGACCCAAGCCCAAGTCGAGATGGAGTTCTTAGTTTGCAATCTGACTGGAAAATTTTAATATCAAACAGTAAGCATGGAGTTATATTTATCTTAGAGCATTAACAGTCATATTTTGAGTCATTACAGAACCATAGTAAGTGGGTGCTGCATATGACTAGGCATGTAAATCTCATTTTATACAAACTGCTGATTATAGTGTGCTTTGAACTGCAGAATAGTTTATAGGGATATGTGAGAATTGTGTTTTGAATTAAAAACTTTACCTACAGGATCACTTAGGCCAAGTAATCTACTTAAGACAAACACAGCACATGGATCCAAATTCTATCTGAATATTAGTTTTAGATGCACATCATTTTGATCCTAAAATATTCAGAAGTGATGTGAATCTTACAACTGACTGTAGTTTATTACTAGCAGCTACCAAGTTACTACATGCTGTTTTTAAGTGTCAGAAAGATCTTAAATGTCTTAACACCATGCCATGTTATTTATATCAGCTGTTTTGCCTTTCCACAGCCTGAGATGTGCGGTCACTACCTGGGCGAGTTTTCCATCACCTACAAACCAGTCAAGCACGGTCGCCCTGGTATTGGAGCCACACACTCTTCTCGTTTCATCCCCCTGAAATAGAATGACTGTATTCTTTGTATAAATAAAGATATTTGGGTGCTCCACGATGGGTCGGCTTCTCTTTCTTTAGCATAATGTTAAAAAAAATGAACTGCTAATATGAAGTCTTTTATTTATTATTTTAAACCTGTTTTTAAAGACAGCCAATTGCCTGAAAAGTAACAAAGGGAACACAATATGTGGTTTAATATGGTTGTGATGTGAAGTTGAAACTTACTTTTTTCCTACATGTCGCATTAAGATGAAAATCTAATACAAGTTGCATTCAGTGACGAAAACTTGGTCTCACTGTGAAACAAATTGTGTTTTTAAATATCTATATATTCAGCTGCAAGTTATAGGATTTAATACATATGTGGGTGGATAACATGGAACTATGCTAATTCTAGATAAACTAGTTAAATGCTCAGCCGTGAAAGGGGTTAAACGTTCCAGAGTCGGGTCAATCATTGGAACAACGCATGAAGCAGAGTCTTGAGTCATCCGCCCGTTCTGTCACTTACCGCGTAGTACTGACCCTCGTAGACTCCTCGTCAGGGTGGCGGTGCCGCACTAAAAACCTACCGGTGGGAACACTACCAGAGTTAATGTTCCTCATTCCAATCTGAACGGCAGCTACGTTCTGTGTGGCCACCCTGGGCCATGGATACAACCCTTAGCCGCTTCAAAATCTGCTTATTAACACCCAGCTAAATCGGTCTTGTACCTGGTTAAAGGAACAGTGGCCATATCGGTAAGTATTTTCCTTCTTTTCCCATTGTTTTACAGAGACGGTCTTTTAAGCGCCTGTCTTTCCTCCAGAGATAACGAGAAACCGTTAGCTAGATGCTAGATAGCATTATTTAGCTAGGTGGGCTAGCTGCAGGTAGCTAGTTAGCTTCAGTGCGACTGAAATGACAGAAGAGAACCGTCCTGTCAAAACGTAGACAAGAGTGATTTTAAAAAAGCGTTGAGATTATTTCATAGCCGTCATTGTCTTATAACAGATGATTTCGTAATTTACTGTTGAATATATCGCAAATGTAAGTGTCGTTCAAAGTGTCAACTCAATGAATTTGCCGGTGTTTTCCCAGTGTGACTGGATAGTTGAAATCTGAGAACAAAGCTCTATTGTAGGCTAGCTAACTGTTCACATTTACGCTAATCAGTATCCTATATTTCGCTTGGCTTATTTCCCACCCCGTAAAACAGCTTGTATAAGCCGCTCACACATCAGCTGAACCAAGCAGGGCCTTCCTATGTACAAGTTGCTGAGTAATTATTCCCATTTTAATGTATTTTGAACGATACATGAGAGACCACGTCAAGTTAAAGTTAAATGTTTTTTGTTTATAGAAGAAGACACGAAATCAGCGCAGATATCACCTCTTCTTGTGTCGGCTGATTTAAAAGAGGGTATAGTTCAGATCTCCAATCACTAATACTCTCTGACCTGTCCTGTAGATTTTTACTACACTTCAATTTCCCGCGGGGATTAATACAATATTCTGATTCTGATCTCTCAAGCAGCTTACCTATGTGTTGATGTATTTGTTGTGAGCTCAGTGTTTCTTGTACACAGACTTAAGGCACCTAACCCCAGTATCAAACACCCTAGTAACACCAACATAAGAAAAGGCAATTATGTTGTTTGGTTCCCACCCTTTCTTGAGGATCCTTTATTTATTAACCTTTCCTTTTCCCTACCATGAGCACTAAAACAAGAAAAGATGTACTACATTTTAAACATATGTTATGTATTTAATTACATTCACGCAATAAAATAAAATAAAACAATTGCAAGATACAATTAACTATTCAATGAACCACAGTGAACTAATCTGCAGGAAGAGTATAATTTGCCATTTTAAATAGCGGTGAATAAACTGATGTATATTGAACCTTTGCAATATTGATACAGAATTATATTGCACTATATACTGTTATTGAATTATTGCCAAGCCCTAGTGTCAACACATTTCCCCATCTCCCCCTTCGCCTATCTCTCACTCTCCTGAATCTGTGTCTAGTAGACCATGACATTTCAATAGTTTCTTCTCTAAGACATAACCTACATCCCAAGAAAATTTCATTAAAAATCTGTCCTTTATAAATTATGCTTTTCACAGAGAGAGAAACAAACAGAAATGTGGCTATAAACATGACCTCCTTGTTGACGGTAATACTGATCCTAACCAATTCTCTGCTCTAAACCTTTTCTTCCTAATTTATATGACTGCATTGTAGACTGACAGCCTGTGTCAAACGATAAATGTTGAGTTTGCAGTTTTCTATTTACAGTGGAATCATTTGAGGTGGTCGATAAAGTAATGTAACCGTGAGCCAATTTAAAAAGAGAAATTATTTTTATGACATACCAGGGTGAAGAAAGGTGTTGATTGATGTGTTACCATCATTATTATAACTATTATTGTAATTGCCATTATTATATCAATACAGATATTGGCAAGTTATAATTATTATGATTAAATGGTTAAATGCTTAATAATAACTGATATCTGTCTCAGATTGGTGATGATGATGTTGATAAGAACAATTACAATTATTGTGCATGTTTATTGTCTAGTGTTTGTTTTGATAGTTGGATCGTAGATAGATTGTATATAAAAAATAGTATGTTTCATAATAGCAGTGATCGTTAATATTGACTGTGTTGTCAAATGTTATGTTTTTTGTGTTATTAGTCTTTATTGTTGTGATTCCTTATGTGTCTGAAAGAAAGTGTAACAGTATTTTGGTTGTGCTCTTTGTTCATAGGTTACAGAGTCAGAGTGGCTACTGTTGTCTAGTGAATGCATAGAGTCAAGAGGGTCAAACTTTGTGACAATAAAAAGGGTATCTGGAAAAGGTACAGTATGACGAAACTTCAAAAGTTCATGTTACATTTTCTTTGGTCTGCTTTGTTCAGAAAGATGGATGAACCAATGTAGAAAAAAAATCATCTGTAGGTGTGTCTACACCTTTCATCAGTTGTTTCTAATGTCGCCCTACAGCTGTGTGACGGTGAGCATGATGGCTGTAGATGGCCTTTCAGACAGTACAGAAGTGGTGGACATGGAGGACGTCCCTTCTCAGTTCTTTGTGGAGAAACACTCGTGGGAGGGCCTTCGAGACATTATCCACTGTAGCAGGAAGTACTCAGGCATGATCGCCAACAAGGCCCCCCATGACTTCCAGTTTGTGCAAAAAAAGGATGAGAATGGACCACATTCTCATCGCTTGTACTACCTCGGTAAGCTGATCAATGATGCATAGAAAGTCCCCCATATCAGCTGATGTGTTCTACTCTTTGTGTACTACTCCTTAAACTTGACCTCAGTCATGTGTTTCTGCTCTAAGCAGTCGAATATGATTACCTCATGACTTTTAGAAGCACAAGTATTGTTTTAACTGTTGTCTTAGTTGCTTTACTTTATTCATAACAGGAATGCCTTATGGGAGCAGAGAGAACTCATTACTCTACTCAGAAATCCCCAAGAAGATCCGTAAAGAGGCCCTCTTGGTGTTGTCATGGAAACAGATGCTGGATCACTTCCAGGTTAAAACCCCACTTCCTGCATGTGTCATATCTCATTCCCATTGATCAAAAAAGACCAGTGGGAATGTGTCTGATGGTCATTAACTTTATCCATTAACAAAAAAGTAACCATTGTAACATCATCACTGAGCTCTATGGTGGAGTTGTTTTCTTCTTTCTCCGACTTGTTTTGTTTCGGGTGTGTTCATAGTTACTAATTCATGCAGGGGGTGATGCATGGGTGTTAAATGTGCCTCCATCGTATGGTAGAGAGGTTATATCTCTTCTCCTTCCTGCCAATCCTCTAAGGCTACACCTCACCAGGGGGCCTACTCTCGAGAGGAGGAGTTGCTGAGGGAGCGTAAACGCTTGGGAGCATTTGGTATCACCTCCTATGATTACCATGCCCAGACAGGCCGGTTCCTCTTCCAGGCCAGCAATAGCCTCTTCTACTGTCAAGATGGAGGCAACAACAGCTTCATTGTGAGTACACTAATTATTTTCTTTCCTTTTTCAGTTTGCAATCTCCAGATACTTGGGACAGATAGGAAGATAAAGGTCTGCAAGCTCAGACCTCAGAATACACTTTGTGTGGTGGTGTTTAGGACATAACTTAAAGTTAGTGCAGCTTCTTAGACAGTTGACAAAGTGAGGTGTTGGTCTTCCATATCCATATTCTGTATCTTATCAAACGAAGCTATCACACCTTTTTAATTCAATGTACTTTTCTTGTCAAAGAATCGGTCTGCATTTAACATAATGATCTTGTCAAACGAGAACTTCATCCTTTTATTTCCCTTACACTAACATTGTAAGTTTTGGTTTTAGCAGTCTGCTCCTTTAAAGCCTGCGGAGATCAAGACCCAGTGCTCAGGGACTCGTATGGACCCCAAGTTCTGCCCTGGAGACCCTGATTTCATAGCCTTCATCAACAATAACGACCTGTGGATAGCCAACATTAAGACGGGCGAGGAAAGGAGACTCACTTACTGCCACAAAGGTCTGAAGCCACTTTGTTTTATTTGAATTATTTAAATAACATTTGAAATGATGATGATTATGTTTCCCTTTGTCACATCTTATTTTGAAGAATTCACAAGAAAAATGTATTTAAATGCCACACATAATTGTATATTATTATATAAATATAAGTCAGATGTAAGTATGTTTTTTCCACATCTTTATTTATTACCTTTTAGGTTTGGATAATGTGAAGGAGGACCCCAAGTCGGCAGGTGTAGCAACGTTTGTCATTCAAGAAGAGTTTGACCGTTTCACTGGCTACTGGTGGAGACCCTCAGCAGTGGAAGGTCAGCACAAGGTTTTTCATGTACTCAGGGGTGAAATTTCGATTTTTCTTTTATTATATAAATTGTGGCTGCAGTTGCAATAAAGGCCCACACTGCTTCAGATAAATGTTCACTTGTACTTAAAATAAGTTGGAGCATTACTACATGACACCATCAAAATACTATTATTCTCTAACAAAAGGATGACAAGTTAAAGATAGAAATAGTTATTTTCATTGTCAATTAATCTGTTGACCATTTTCTTAGTCAATTGATTAACGTTTTTGCCCATAAAATGCAGGAAATATTGTCAAATTTGGATTGGAGTTCAGTCAAATCAGGCAATCAAACGGCAGACTTTGTGATTTGCTACTTGCACTTTCTTTCAAATTGCCGTTTAGATTTAAAAACGTTATTCATTGTTCAGCCCTACTGACTTCCAAATGCTATTTAGAAATAGTGTTCATACTTCTGCACACTATTTTTTGTATACATGCTGCTTCAAAAAATGTCTCCCCTGGCAGACCCTAATGGAGGTAAAACGGTGTATCTTCTGTATGAAGAGGTGGATGAGACCGATGTAGAGATTATTCATGTTCCATCTCCAGCACTGGAGGAACGGAAAGCTGACGCATACAGATATCCTCGCACAGGTCAGTCAAGCCCTTCACACTGTGCAACTTGCAGATGCGGGCTTGGAGTAGCAAACCGTTTTATTGACCTTTTTTCCTCATTTATATTTTCCGCATTTTTTTTACCGCATTTACAGGTAGCAAAAATCCCCAGGCGTCGCTTAAACTGGCAGAGATCAAGACAGATCATCAAGGAAGAGTGAGTCTGCCATTATCTGTTTTTCTTCTTTGACATGATAATCAGTGTTCCTAATGTGTGCGTGGTTGTTGTACATACAGATTGTGAGCACACAAGATAAAGAACTGGCTGTCCCCTTCACTTCCCTGTTTCCTGGGACAGAATACATTGCTAGAGTGGGATGGACAAGTGATGGAAAATAGTGAGTGTTGCACTGAAAACCTTGACTTTGACTCAGTGACTGTGTCATTCTCAGTGATACTGAGGCTTAAAATACTTTTTGGTGTTTTAAAGATGCTTCTAAATATTATTTATTATGTTTATTAAGTCAAAAGGAGTCATTAGAGTTTTGCTATCTTTGTGGTTGCATAGTGGCTGGGCAGTGCTTCTGGACCGCAGTCAGAGGAAACTACAGCTGGTCCTTCTGCCTCCAGCCCTCTTTATTCCTGTCACAGACGACCCAGCTCAGAGGCAGGAGAGTCTGGAGGCCGTGCCCAGTAACACACAGCCATATATAATCTATGAAGAGACCACGGATGTCTGGATTAATGTAGGTCATTTCACATTCACACTCTTTGGATCTCCAAGTATTTTTCTACCTTAAGTGTTCAATAAACTGGCTAATTGTTCTTTTTATGCAGGTTCATGATATATTCTACCCATTTGTTCAAACGACAGAAGATGAGTTTACTTTTATTTGGATAAATGAGTCTAAAACGGGGTTCAGCCACCTGTATAAGATCACATCCCTGTTACAACCGGGCTGCTACCAATGGACAGAGGACTACCAACACATAGAGGGTAAGAGACTAAGAGATGCTCTTACATTTGTTTGGCTTGACATTATATAGCTGTTATTTTTTACAGCTGGTACTATTTTATCTCATCTGACCTCTGCTACAGGGATTATTTCAAGGAGCATGCTGATTCTGTTATCTGTTTTTTTCAGGAGACTTCAAATGTGCAATCAAAGAGGAGATTACATTGACCAGTGGAGAATGGGAGGTCCTGGCAAGACATGGCTCCAAGGTTAGACAAACTCCCTCAGTTTTAGATTTCTGAATTCATACCTTTTAATTTATATACAGATGTGAAAAGTTGTGAAAAGACAGAAAGCATTTCGACAGTTACATGCAGAATGTTGTTACGAAAATCTACAGTACATTTGAAGAAAGACCTCAGTTTCAGTGTCTAACGTTTGCTACTGATAAATTTCTCCTCCTGCAGGGAATAGACATCCTTTATCACATTCAAAAGAAACGAAAAGAAAAGAAAACAATGGAAAAACTGCTGTTGCCATACATAACTACTAATTAATTTAATGTCTTCATAGATCTGGGTGAATGAGGCGACAAGGTTGGTGTACTTCCAGGGCACCAGAGACACTCCTCTGGAGCACCACCTCTACGTGGTCAGCTACGACTCACCTGGAGATGTAGTCAGACTAACCAAGCCTGGCTTCTCTCATAGCTGCTCTGTTAGTAAGGTAAAACACCCATTTATTTACGTACCAAAAATACAGTTGTCGACATTTCCATCAGTGCATTCATTTATTTCCAGCTGTTGCAAAAGCAGCATTTCCAGTTTTTTCTGTTGTATGCAACAAAAGTAGAATTGTATTTTACACATCCAAATGCATCAAGTTGTTGCCATGTGATTGGCTGATTAGATATATGCAATTCTTTGTACTTAACATTTTTTTGGCATTTCTCTCTCACTCTGCAGAACTTTGACTTTTTCGTCAGCCACTACAGTAACGTCAGTACTCCGCCATGTGTTCATGTCTACAAACTGACCGGTTCAGAAGGTGACCCACTACACATGGTACCTGAGTTCTGGGCCAGCATGATGGAGTCACCAGGTAAACAGATTGTGATGGAGATTATCTCCATACTGTAGTTTTCCTAGATGATATCTGTAGCCACAGATATCGTCAAAAACCAAGCGTGATCCCCTACGTAGTCAAAAGACTTGTTTCAGGAACATAAAGCTGTGGTGTTTGTTGGGCTAAAGAGTTTGTCACAAAGTGATTTAGAGGTGAAGACCTGAAGAAAGAGAAAGAAAATGATAAAGGGAAGTGAAGAAGGAGGTAGCAATGCAGTATTACTGATGCCGACCACCATAAAACACCAAAGAATTGTTCACACTAGATGAAGAATTGTCACAATGTGCCAACTGAGGAGGAGGCCGTATTGCAACTTCATCTTTAAAAAAAGTAACTAATAAATAGCACAGAGGTTTGATTCTGATTCAGTTTATTGAGATTGTATTTACTTGCAAATTAAGTAATCATTTTCTTTGCTGCCTGGCCAAGTGTGAAGGTTGTGGTTTTATTTTTTGTGTCATCAATAGAGCAAGGTTTTGAGAGGAAAGTTGAGGTCTGACTTTGATTAGATCAAGGACGGTGAGTTTTCAACCACAGTGCTGTCCGCCAGTCAATTCTGAGAACTGTTGGATAATGTGGTGCTCAAAAATGGATGTAATCCTGTGCACTTTGCGTCAGAGTTGACGGTTATCCACGATTGATTCAAAATACTTTCGTCTTGTTCACTTCCAAATGCTTGTGCAGTGAAAAGCTTATACAATAACCCACTGTGCCTGCACTATATTATTTTTTATGTTGTTTTGTTTTTTTAAATTCAAGATCTGTAAGGGTCATTTGATTTGGGTGAAGCTCAAACAAAAGTGAATGTGTCAACTTATCTTCCAGGTTGCCCGGGAGATTACAATCCACCTGAGATTTTTGACTTTCCTGGGAAGTCTGGCTTCCAACTTTATGGGATGGTCTATAAGCCTCACAACCTGCAGCCTGGCAGGAAGCACCCAACTGTTCTCTTTGTGTATGGAGGCCCACAGGTTTGTGGTTCATGTCATGATATCTGAAATAATGTGCCAGTGGAGTTGAAACATTAAAGGCTATTACTAAATAGTGTTTGAAAACCATGTAACTGTGGTGTATTTAGTGTGACATGTTCTGTGTGTGTGTGTGTGTTCACAGGTGCAGCTGGTGAACAACTCCTTTAAGGGGATGAAGTACCTCCGTCTGAACACGCTTGCCTCTCTGGGCTATGCTGTGGTCGTCATTGACGGGAGAGGTTCCTGTCAGAGGGGCCTTGAATTCGAAGGAGCGCTGAAAAACAAAATGGTAGAATGAGAGTCAGATAATTGAATAAATACAGTGTCCGTACACTGACTGTCATCTGTTATGTCGTGAATGTCATGAAACACATTGAATAACACAATGGCTTTGTCTGTCCAGGGTCAGGTTGAGATTGAAGACCAGGTGGAGGGGCTGCAGTATGTGGCAGAGAAGTTTAACTTTGTGGACCTGAGTCGTGTTGCTATCCATGGCTGGTCTTATGGTGGTTTCCTCTCACTCATGGGCCTCATCCAACGACCTAATGTCTTCAAGGTTAGGGAGCAGTTTTCACTCTTTGACCCTTTAATCCTTACTAATCTAGCGTGCAGTAACAAATGGAGGATTCCTCCTCTCACTCCTCCCTTTTCCACGTGCATCAGGGAAATATGTTGGCCTCCACATACCAGAAAGAATGCCGTTCTTAGTCTGTGTTGTAAGTCTCCTTCAAAATGGGAAATGCAGATCCATTCAGGCTGCTGTAGAAACATGCTGTCGCAAGATGGCGGCCTCTATAAAGCAACCCTAGTCTTAAATTTAAAAAAAAGAAACAATTATGTATAGAAAATTATCTAAATGTTACACTTACACAGTAATTCTTTGTAGGATGTCTTATTCTGAACTATAGGTGCAGTTGCCAAGTACATCCACATGGTGTCTGTGTTGGACAGTGAAACAGTGTATTATGCAGATACATCCTAGTGCCAAATGGATTTATATGTTCAACATATGTCTCGTCACACAGTCTAATCTAAAGCATTACACATTGTTGTACCTGTTTTGACCGTATAATACAGTTTGTTTATAATTTATTTAATATTAATTTCCATCTGATCACTTTGTGCTACTCATCAGTTGGCCATCGCAGGTGCCCCAGTGACTGTGTGGATGGCCTACGACACTGGCTACACAGAGCGTTACATGGATGTGCCTGAGAACAACCAGCAGGGCTATGAGGAAGGATCGGTGGCCTTGCATGTGGACAAGTTGCCCAGCGAGTCAGTGCATCTTTTAATGAATTTTTGTGTGGAATTTGAACTTCTTTTAAACCTTATGGCATGTCCTTCATAACTAACGTAGATTGTTTTGAACAAGTTAAACCATGACTGCAGTTCTGTTTCTTGTCGGGTCAAGATTTATATGCTTCAAGACAAATTGTTTAGACATGTTGGAATTCCATTTTGTTTTTACAAATGAATTGCAATATAAAGAATCACTGTCAGGATATTCCAGGGAATAAATTATTTGTATTTCAAATTGCAGGTTGAATCAAGTGTAAGTGTTAAGAGACCAAAGAGACCCTGAGGGCCTGACAAGCAGCATGTTGGAGCACTGCCTTTAGGTGCTAATGTAAAACTCTGAGATGTTTGATCTTATTCAAGATTCTGGGTAGTTTTTATGAATTCTTTCTCTTCTAATAGTAAAGGAATTCAGTTTTGGGCAGCATGCTACTTCAGGAATTTAATTCTTATTATCTAATGGAAGCCTATTGTACTGTAACCTTTCAATACTTGTCATTCCAGGCCAAATCGTTTGCTGATTCTTCATGGATTTCTGGACGAGAATGTGCACTTTTTCCACACCAATTTCCTCGTGTCACAGATAATCCGTGCTGGGAAGCCCTACCAGCTTCAGGTTAGCATCACAAACCTCCGTTCACTCACTAACATATCTTTGTGATGCTGCTATTTCAAATCACTTAATTGTTTACACTATTTTAAAACTGTAGTGTGTAACTTTATAATATAAACAAGTGAGTTGACACAATGCTGACTATGCCTAGTGGCTTCACAGGAGTCATTGTTGGTGTGATTGGTTTTATATCAAGATGGTCAGAGACAACAGCAACATGGCACTAGTAAACCCAGACGGGTGCAAACAGTTTGGAGTGTGACTTAAAACACTAAATGAAATCTGCTCAAAAAGATTTAAGATTCAAAGGGTTTATTGTCATATGCACAGTAAAGAAACACTTTTCCCTGTACAATGAAATTCTTATTTTGCTGTCCACTCAAAAATACCAACAATAAAATATACCAAAATAGTATATAAATATACATAAAAACTAAATATTAAAAAAAGATGTATACATAAAATTAGAATAACTCCAATGACCACACAAACAGACACAAATCGTTTCAAACATTTCAGGATCATATATTGAGAGCAACACTTGCTTCAACAGATTTTACAGGATAGATACATATAGAATTTGTTAACTCTGTTTTAATTTTCCAGGTCTACCCCAACGAGCGACACAGTATTCGCTGCCCTGAGTCTGGAGAGCACTATGAGATAATGCTGCTGCACTTTCTACAACAATACCTCTGAA
The DNA here is from genome assembly GCF_958295425.1 of Solea solea. Taxonomy (NCBI): domain Eukaryota; kingdom Metazoa; phylum Chordata; class Actinopteri; order Pleuronectiformes; family Soleidae; genus Solea; species Solea solea. Next base: position 8,943,061 of record NC_081134.1, on the reverse strand, counting down.
ATGAGAAAGCAGTGGAGAAGTGGATTCTAGCTTCCCCTCTGTCCTCCTTTACTCCCTCCAGCTCACAGCCCATTTTCATCTTTCTCCACTTCCACATCCTAAACCCGTCTCCAACCGAGAGACTGTCAAGATGGTGCAGCCACAAGCCACTCTTTCTCATCTCACCTCTCCTCTATACTTCCCACCTCTGCTCTCTCAGTGTCTTGATCTGTTACTTTCTTGCTCACCCTGCCTCTTCCAGGCCCCCCCTTTCTCACACACACACGCACACACGCACGCCACCCTGTTGTACAGTCTGGGGTATGTTTTATGAGCACAGAGATTTGTTGTCTCACCCTGAAAGCTGAACAAAGACAAGGACATCTGGAGATATATGTGTAGGCTGTGTCACATTGACTCATCACTCACCCATGTCCTTCTCTGCAACCACAATGGATTTTGCCAAATGTTATTGTGTGTCGATAACCCCCCCTCCCTCGTCTTTCCTGTCCTACCCGTTTTATTCACTTGAGTCAGTGGTAGAAACGGGGCTACAATTCACAGATATGAAGTGGAAGCTATAAACATATTTGCGGACACAAGCTCACACACTAGATGTCAAATGCAGTTTATTTCATACATAAACTTCAACACACACTTTGCAGTGTCCATACATAATGTGAATCTGTACCTGGCAGTTTGTGTTAACGATGAAGAAAGGAAGAAAAGCAAGACTCTTCCTCTATCGTCTCATTTTAAGTGTGTTGTTTAAAATAAAAATATTTTTATGGATTTTTATTGTTTTCACTTTAAATGAGTGCTGAGAGAAGCCACTCATGGGGAATTTTTTGCGCCATTTTCTCCCCTCACATTACATTGCTCAAGATGTCTGCTTGCCTTCTTGTCACATAATTTATACTTGCCAAAGTACCTCTTGACTCTCGATCATGCTGGTATTTCCTTTTTTACTGCAATAAAGACAGGTGGGTGAGCACTGGAGTCTTACAACAGCTTTGTACCACCGGATAACAATTTGTACATGATAATGAATAAATGTATGAATCAATCAATCACATGATCTTTTCAGCTGCAGTTCTTTTTTCCAAAATATTACAGATTATGTAAGTTGGTGGCAGTATGTGTTTTTTTTGTTTGTTTTGCAGGGTACAAGCAGAATCCACAACTAGAAAACACAATCTTGTGTGTGTGTACGTGCATGAATATTCCACTCCAGGACTCAAGTAGGCCCTCGCAACATGTTGTCCTGTCTACTCTTTCCAAAGTGAAGCAGCAGATTTTCTTTGCTCCTTCTGACCTGGCCTTCATGGACAGAGCAGCTTGCACGGTAACCTCTTGAAAAAGCATTTACAGTTGTATAGTCTAAAACTAGCTGTAGCTGTCTTGATATCCGAAGTCCATTGTCCTTATAATAATATTGAAAGATTTGGATACTGTCACAGCTGATTAGCTCTTATATCAAACTATTGTTGATGATTTGACTAAAGTTTGCTGAGTGTCACCTGTTTTTCTCTTGCTTGTTGACACTGCAGCTGAGAGCTCAGTCCATCAAACGTTGATCCATGCCCAGAGGATCACTACAGATGAAGCGCTTAATAATGAAACTAACAAGCAAGGAGAAAGTGTGAATTAAAACTGACACTTCGAAGCTGCTGCTTGCAGGTAACGTGGCAAAGCTGGTTAAGTCTTCAAGATCTGCCACGTGTGGCTCCAGGAAATTGAGTCGGTTCCAACAGAAAATCTCAGCTTTGGGAGACATGTTTTGTTAGGTTTACAGTATAAAGTTAACATGTAGACATGGGAAGTTTGCCACTTTTGCATTTCTGTCTAATTGCATTTAATAATGCCTATCCACTTATATTGACTGTAGATAGGGTTTGTTTCTATGAATTTGTTTTGTGTGTTCGTTTTGAGGTAACGCATAATAAACAGACAAATACAGATAATCATTTAAATCAGTTTTATTGGCTCATTTTGGCCTTTAGATTGGTATTTTCTCTTAAAAAAACAATTTAAAATCTGTTGAACACATCACAGACAATATAAATTACTAACAGACAGCACCAGAAATATATATCTTGTCTCTTTACATCATTTAAATAAGAAAAGGGGACCTCTACAGTAACAAAACTCTCTGGTGACAAAACATTTAATGTCACCACAGATCAGTAACAGTTGCTTTTCTGAAAAGACAAACAACATTTCTTCATACATTATATACAAAACTGTCTCTCATCTTACAAGTAGTCAATATGACTTTACATCTTCTTAATCTCCACAGAATATTTTTAGACCGTGAAGAATATGCTTAATTTGATTCAAATTTGCAGGCAGAATAATGTACTGTATGTTGTACAAAAGGCTGGAATGGTTTTCAGTGCCCCACCACAAACCGCTTTTAACATCAGTGGTAACAGTTTCTGCAGCATAATCTTAGCTTAAAGTGATTTAAGACCTAAACATGATGCTTTCAAAGACTAATATCATAATCATGTGGTAAATGACTTTTTGTTTTAGTTAAGTCACCGTTTGGTCCACACCATTGGTTTCAAAGGGCTAATTTAATCAGCCTGCGTTTCACCTCACAAAATAAGTTGTTTGAGCTGACGGGGTTTTTTTTTTTTACGCCCTACAAAACCACAGTCTATCTCAACCGCAGTCCACGTGCTGCTGACACAATTCTGCAGACGAGTCTTGACTTGATAGAAATGTTTTGTGGATCACAGCACAGTAGACAGGCCTGGACTTGTCCGGTGACCTGGGGCTCCTGCTGCATGCCAACAAATGGAATTGACAACATCAGTACAAAATGCGAAAAAGAAAAAAATTAATCCCACTGCATGTTTTTGTTTTTTTCCATTTGTGGCCTTTGGTGCAGGGAAGGAAACTGTTTGTCTCTCAAAGAATAGAGCATTGACAACGTGAACCTCATTTAGTGTGAGTTCTCTTTGAGGGCCTTGGCTCTGGTGTTTTTCTCACAGGGAGAGACAACCTCTATTTAATTAATTCAGCACCAAGAAAAGAAAAAAATAGACCAAATGCTAATTCCTTCCTCCCCCCCCACCTATCTTTGTCTCAACAATTTCTCTGTCTTTTTTCTATTCTTTATGACTTGTTCACGATCACAGCCGGGGCGATCATCATCATGCTGGACTTGAGAGGATAGTAGCGGCCTCTCCAGGTCTTCCAGAAGATCCCCTGCTTCCTCTGATGCCGCTGCTTGGGAGGAGGACTCTGGAAGTATCTGCCATTTAGGTTGGAGTGACCGCAGTTACTGAACCACCAACCACCTACAAAGATAAAGAATAAAATCAGGTTAGATGTTGAATTTAAGCTCATGTTAAAACAAACAAACACCAGTGTTTATTTTTGTGATTGTCATTTACAACTTACCAGAAAGGTGCTTGGCACAGTTGGTGTAAGTTTTCTGGTCATTGTCTTGGTCACTTGTGGAGAATGGCAGGCCGGAGGCGGCGTCAGTCCCAAGAGAACTCTGTAACATTCCGAAGGTACCAACTTTTGGAATCTGGAGCGAGTACTTGGTTTCTTCTCCACCCAAATGGAAAGGGAGATGGACTGATGCTAAGTCATCCACCCAGTCGGACAGCTTGATGTTGAGGATGTAGCCGCCATCTTTGGCAATGGAGTGGATCTTTTCAAGACCCAACCAGAACTCTCCTGGAGAAGCAGACAGAGCGGGGTTAGAAAACTGATGGACTCCACTGATGGAGCAGCAGTAAATACCGTCAAGTCGTGTAAACTAATCTGGTCTTGGCCAGGCCAGCTAGCACCTGGACAGGATCAATGCTGAAGTTAGCGAAAGCACTTACCATTGAGACTGCCAAAGCCTTTCTCATAGGCCTGCCATTGCTGGTCAAAATCCACTGAGCCATCTTGGCGCCTTTGGATGACTGTCCATCCACCTTCTGGATAGAAATACAAAGAGGGCTTAATTAGACAATATTGTATTAATACAATTGTATATATCTAATTAAATTTTGGCAAAGCTTAAAAAAAGGCAAATCAAAAGACAAAGAAGTTTAACTCCACCTACCAGCTGTCATCTCGCAGAAAACTTTAAAGGGCTCTGCATTGATTGGCTGGATGGTGTAGACCCCGCTCCTGGTCTCTCCTCTGAGGAACAGCTCATGACAGTCTGATGCCACCTCTACAAAAGGAACACAGAGAAAAACATAACAGCGTTTAAAGAAACAGCTTTCACAGTATCACCACTGCACAGCCGCACAGTCTAAACAGCCCGATTACTCTTACCCTAGCAATGCTGACTATGCTATTTATACGCGACACATTTACACATGTTTTTCTTCAGCTTTACTCCCTTGAACTTTGTACTGTTGCTGTTGGGGACATTAAAAAACACTTAGAATGGAGGCTGAAATTTCACTGAACCAAAAAAGATTTCTCGGCTGCATGGGAGCCAGGTGTTTGCAAATAAGACTATCACTACAAGTGAGCTTATCGGTGAAACCGGAGATACAAGTGTGTGCATGATGGAGCCTTTGACCTAACCCTAACAAGGGAGTGAGAGCTTCTTTCTTGGTTATAAACATGACCCTTGTCCCAGTTCCCAAGCAGGCTTCCCTTTTTACAGCTGCTCCATCCTCCAGTCTATTGAGTTACACGTTACCCATACTACAATCCCCCACCCCCTTGACTAGTCACACGTCCCTCACGTGCACAGCAGCCGCTCAGTGATGCAGGAATGCATGGCTGGTGCATGCACAGGGCGTGATCAGAGTGTGGTGGGGAGGATAGGGGCTGCTGCTATAAAAGGGAAATTGAAGACAGCGGGAATACGAGGCAGGGGTCTCCTGCACCAGCTGAAGCTGTCATGTGGCTAATGTGGCTCATGACTGATATCATGGATCATGGATGGCATTGTCGTCACGTGATACTCATTCATTAAAGTTAATTTTCCTCTTTCAGTGTGATTATCTCTCCTAGAGGCATGAACTTGTGGTGACCAGTAGTCGTTGTCGTCTGCCTCGGGGGTTATGAGTTCTCCTGAACTTTGGCACACTAATTATTCATTACAACGGAGGAGGAGATGGAGGTGGAGGTAGGGAGCTGGTGTGCAGGGATGGGGGAGGAGAGGAGAGGATGACTGAGGTGGAGGAGGGGGATGTCTGACTCCCTGACAGATCTAGGGGAAAGGTTGCTCATTCTTGAGGAATCCACAAATGTTTGTTTTGCACAAAGACTTTGGATGTCTGAAAGAAGACGGCGGGGGTCTTCAAAACAGTGAAAGATATCTGTACAAAGGTCACAGATAAATTTAGACCACCTTCCCCTGTTCCCTGTTGTTTTTCTGGCTCAGGTACAAGGCCAGTAATCTGAGGAACCTTGATTGCTAAATTTTTACAAAGCCTTCCTTTGCCAGGCTTCCCTCTCCGCCACACAACTGATCAGTGTGAGAAATCCCACTGAGCTGTGTGACCCTGACTGAACACTCTCAGAGACGGGTGAACTTTCCCCCAGTTGAAAACTCGCCAGTGAGACTTGTTTCTTTTGTCCTCATTCCTGAAATCCTGCTGATGTCAGAGCTCTGAGGTGTTACTGTGGGCTTCACTGGCTGACCGAACTCAACTGCTGCTTCAGCCGGGTTCACCTTTCACCTACTTCTCATCTGTGGCTATTGGAAACGGGGATGCAAGCTCATGTGTACTCCGATTCATTACTACAATGGGACTTATACAATATGTAGAGGTTTCTGCTTGTCTTCCTCACTCTCTGCTATCATCCACCTCATCCTCTGTGAAGACTTCACAGTGACAAACACTGGTGACTCTGCTCGTCTATCAAGTCTGGATGAAAACAGTCATTATGAGCAGATGTGGTCACAGTTCAGCTCAGATGGGAGCAGCAGCAGCTTGTCGGGGGCATTATTAACTACCTCATACAATTACTGTACACCACAGAGAGAGAGGCATTGCCAAAGGGAGATTGCTTTAATATCTCAATAGATATCTTGAAATAAAGGTGTTGAGTTTGTATGTCATCTTTTGTTGGCCTGATTCAATTTGTCCTCATGTCAATTTGTCCCCATGTCTTGTTTTTTCTGACTAATGTCATTGGGTTTTAAAAGCTTCACTCCCTGTGCAGTAAGGCCACCAGATGATATGGGGAGCATCTCCCTGGCGTCAAGCTGAGCTCAGGCGCGAGCCAACACAATGATTTGATCCCTTGACTTTAATTGCCATTGATTTAAGCTTCTTTGAGGCCTCGGCGAACAGATGGTGCGCCACATTTGGCGTCGCATTTTGTGCAATGGACTTAGGACAGTGTCAGGAGGGGATTTCAGACGCTCTACTTACCAACTGGTGAGTCGCCCTGTTCCACGATGCCACTCTGCTCGGAGTCGCCTGTGGTGCTGCTGCGCAGTGACGGTCTCTGTCGTGACAGCTGGATCTGAGGGGGGGAAAAAAAGAGTTAGGAATCATTGACGAAATGAATGAACTTGTGATTATAAGACAAATAGCTTGCAGTCGTTTTCTTGTTTAACCACTGTCGTGATTGCTCACCTGACTCTGCAGGGTCCTAATGCGCACATTCTGCTTATCAAGCTTCTCCTGCTGGAGTCGGATCCTCTCCATCAGATCATCGATGCGTCTGTTCTGAGCCTCCAGCATCAGCTAGTAAAAACACACGCAAAGGAACAACATTTTTTAGTGTTTTATCAACTTGAATCCACTCTGTGCCATGTGCGTAAAACGCGACCATGGCGCAGAAAAGAACATCCAGAATCAACACAACAGTTTGACCACATGCTGGGTTCCATTGAGAGGCCACATTAACGAGCGCTTGTCCTCTCCAGCTGACTGAGCTGTAGTTATGTAACTCGTTCACAGAGCGGGATTTTTCATCCCTCTCACATGCTATTTTGTAAAGACAGAACTGCAAAAAGGCCACATAGTCTAAATAGGCTAAATAGTCTGTAGACTGTAAAATGGGACGTATGATGTCTTCACACATTGTTGTAGCCGGTGCGCGCATATTCTTTTGTCTGACAGCATTTACTGCGTTCCTGCCTGCTCTGCACGCACTGCATGGTGGTCCTGCATACAGAGCAGGCTTCTTCACCAACCCCCCTCCACTCCAATACGCCCACCACTCGCAGCTTTCCCCCTGAACATCATATAAAAGCCTCACTTAAATAATTGCCCTTCCTCTCCATGCAAACTGTACTGCACTAAGTTAAAGCGACCCTTTAAACAACTGTAGATGTGCAACAATATTATAAATATATATAAAAGGAAGAATTAATATAGTCCCAGACTAGCCAGTGTTTAACATAATCATGCCTTTTAAATGACCATCATCAATCACCAACCAAACATAGAAATGCTTCTTTTCTCACCTGGATGTTGCGGGCATCACTCTTGTTCTTGGCACCAGTGTTGGAGTCAGACTGCACCGTCTCTCCCTGCAGCATGCTGTCAACCTTCTCCTCCAGCCGGCTCATCCTCTCATTCATTATCTTCCTCTCCTGCTGCATCTCCTCTGCTTTCTCCCTCAGCTCGGCCGTGACATTCAGCAGCTGCCCCTCTCTGTCCTCCAGTCCCTGAACCTGGACCTTCAGGGCATCACCTTCTACTCGCAGTCTCTGTCCCTCCTTTCCCAGCTCGGTCACTGTGCGATTAAATACCTTCAGCTTGGTGGAGATGTCCCTCATCTGGACTTTGGTTTTGTCGACATGCTCCTTCAGCCCCTGGCCCAGCTGCAGCAGGCCATGGGCAATGACATTGACATCATCCCACGCTGCGTACTGTACACGTTTCTCCTTGGCGGCACCACTAGTGGGTGATCCAACTTTCTTCTGCAAAGGGAAACCTGTGGCCATGAGCAGTACCAGGCTGAGAGTCAGAGTTGCCAATGTTGTCTTCATTTTTCCTCTTATTCTAAATGTAACTTCTTGCTTTTTCGAATGAGTGTTCTCTTGCTGCAGAAGTCTTCAGTGTCCTGCTTTATCCCCTTGGATTGGATGAGTTGAGAGATCAGGCTTCTGTCTGAACAACCACAGCCCCAGGATTATATAGTTTCACAGCCCTCAGCTCTGAGCGGCCTGCCATTGGCTGTCAGGAGCGAAGGAGGGGTGCAGTTAATCTCAGGTTTCTGTCCCTCCTCCACCTCTCTGTTAACTATTCATGACAGAGGCAGAGGAGGGACATGATATAACAAAAAGACTTTCATCTCTGCAATGTGGGAGAAGAAGACTTTATCTACCAGAGGAAACTGAACAATCTATGTCCCCACCAGTGGAACCATTCCCCTATTGAGAAGTATTGTGGACTTAACATTAAGTGTTGTATGTGTACCTGGGCAAATCCCTTTATCAGCTCAAGAACATCCTGAAATGGGTTCATAATGATATCAAGACCCAAATTACACCCAAATAATAGCCAGTTTGTCTGTTTGGTCCATTCAAAGTCCAAAATAGGGCTGGAGATTTAGAAACATTAGATGACTATGACGTGGATGACTGAGAACCCCCACAGACATCAGTTGTTGTAAATCAGCTGCTGAATTGAAGTTCAAAAGTACATTTCTTTCAACAAAACTGAAAGCAAAAGAGGAAGTCTGGATTCATACTAATGCTGGTGAAAGATGGAGCCCAGACCTTAAGTGAATGAATCACTATTTGTGGGGAAAACCAGAGCCTCGTTCCTCATTTCAGAAGTTCATAAACCCTATTCCTTGTCCCGTAACATTGCACCATTGTTTCAAACGTTCTCTCTGTTCTACTGTATTATCTCTCACTGAATTGTCTCTTTTAAGGATCACCTCCAGTCTCTTTTATTAAGTTATTTTAATGTCGTTCAAAATTGCTTTATTAAGGAATATGAGCATTTAATCTTTTACAATCTCCTCACAAAAGTGATGCACAAACAACTGATTTGATCTTCACAGCACACAGATTCAAGTTGTATACAATTTATAATGTCATGTAAAATGATTTAGCTTGAAAAACAAACACAATACGCAATTATGAATATTAACACAGGCACTAAGCCACTTACAAAGTATATCTGGTTCTGAAATACTTTGAATGTCTCTGACATCAGAAGATGTTCCTTTGCACTTAACTGAATAAATCACTAATGTCATTTTCCTCAGATAGTCGACATAAATGAGGTGATAGATGAAATAAGATTCTTCAGGTATTGAGGCGGAGTACTCAGGTTTCCTAATTATGTCCTCCCATTTACCACAAGCACTGAATGAAGTCACGTCATTTAGAGGAACGTAGCACTCATTTGGCCTGAGGTGCTCCTCAGCAAACCTCTGTTCTATAAAGACTGTGAGAATTAGGGGAAAGTTCACGACACAGAGAATGCCAACATCATGGGCCATGAGTTCTTTCTTTCATTTTTTTTTTTTTTTTTTTTTTTACAGAGTCTGACGGGAGATTGGAGGCAGTACGTGATCCAGGGCCAGAGCCCAAAGAAGGAGCTGCTTTAACCCTCTCCTCGCCACAGCCCAGACTAAAGTAGGTGAAAGGTAACTGGGAGAATGCTGAGTGCTGACAGTGCTTGAGAGGAAAATTTTAGCTGACACTTATGTATCTGGAATGCACCAAAATGCAATATTCCTCCTCAAAGACATCACAGGGTTTTTTGTTTTTTTTACACATGAGTAACCAAAGACTTTATTAGTCAATACTGAATAATTCCAAACAATAAGATCACTCAGGTCAATGTAGATTTGCATTGGTTTATTCAAATTGCAAGACCTGTGGTGATGATTTGTGATGTTCATAACTATATTTCACTCTCTGTCTTCAGTGATCTCTTGTTTTTGTTTTTTTATCCAGAGTTTTGACAAAGGTGTCCATGTGGAGCAGGTCTAAGCAGGAAAATGGCGAATTAAAAAAAGACTCCGAACAATAATGGCTGAACCCAATGACTGTCTGTTACATGTTCAGCATGACTGTACAAGCATACACGTTCTTTTTTGGCATTCTTCTGGGATGTTACAAGGGTGTGAGCAGGATGAGAAGGAAGTATGTGAAGGATGAACGCCAGCTCTTCATTTTTCTTGGCCTCGGTGGCTGATGTCTTTGTTATTTCAGGCAACGCATTAATTTATACTTTATTTAAAGGAACGTGGATAATGTTCCTCCGGTGTTCAGTTCAGTAGGGAAACATGGCTAAATGTGGTGGTTCTGATTAATTACAGCCGTGTGTGTGCGATCATGTGGAGCTGTTTATTACGGAACTAAATGAAAAGCAATATACTGAATGTTGGTGTGAAAAATGGTCTGACATTGATTGGCAAAGCAAGTTGTCATATGACTCCTTTTAGATAAGATTGTACATGAAATAATTTATCAATATACAGTATCCACAAATTCAAATGATTGTGATTTCATCAGCAGGGAAAGTGGGGTTTTGTGTATTTCTCAACAAGTACAAATACTACAGTGTATTATCAATAAAGTCCAGCTTTAAATAAATAATTACTAGCAGAAATTAAGTGCAGTTTCAAAATGATGCTAATAATCATATAGTATAATGTTTTTATAGATTGCCATTTGAATTATCCATTACTGCCTGGAAGCTAAATACATTACAATCTTCCATCTTTGACACATTAGTATATTGTTTCAGCTTGTAATTAAGACTAGTAATGAACAAATACATCATTATTGTACTCATGTACAGTGTTTGAGTATATACTTACTTTCCACAACTGGATTTACAGTATTGACTTTATTTTTCTTTGTTCAGTTTCTGCCATAATGTTTGAGGGCTGCAGGAATGATTCTCCTCTCTGTCCTCTCTGTCATTTGCAGTCATGAAGCCATGCAGTTGCATGTAACCCATCATCACCAGTTTTCCCTGCCACAGCTGCTCATTCAATTTCCCAAAATGTCCGCTCCCATCTTTGTAGCCGGCATGGTAACCCTTCACCCAGTTTCCAAACACAGAACATCTGTAAATCCCAGCACCGCCCCCAGACACCGTCATGTACAAGAGAGGGTGGAAAGAGAGAGAGAGCGAAAAAAAAGCAGGTGCTGGATCCAGTAGCACTGTTAAACCTCTGGTTCCCATGGATAAACTGAGGTCTGTGATCTTTTATTTGATAGTTTTTTACAGATTTGTCCATTTGTGTTGGCCAAAATTACACCCCGGAATTTATTAAATAAACTAGAATAAAGATTTATTGGTGAAGGGAATTTAAGTAGAAATAAACATCCCCTTGCATGCTCCTGTTCAGTGCAATCTCAGCATATGATTAGATATATCATTTCATTGGAAAAAGACACGCTGTTAGTCATGTCTTTGGATGAGTACACACCTCTGTGACTCAGCCACATATTAACTATCCTATATTCCTCATTACATACGGTAAATCTTAAGATGAGGTCATAATAGGCAGACACTCAGTGACCGCCTTTACTATAATAATTAATATATAATAATCCTCAAAGAGAGTTTACAGTTGAAGTCACAAAATAACTTAGTCTAAGTCTAATTAGATGTATTTTTTTTCTGTATCACTAAAATAAGGGTTCATAATGAGATGATTAGGTAGGTTGTTAACACTTTATAAATCATTAAGAAGGTGTTATAACTTACTGTAACTTTTTCCATTTACAAATAGTAGCACATTGATAAGATTCAGTAAGACTGTCCTGCAAAAATATCATATTATATACTGAGCTTAATAAAATGTATTAGACCTCCACTCAAAGCCACAGCTGCCCTAAATGAACAGCATTGATAATTAACTAAATCATTGTGTATGTTTCTGTAATGGTTAATACACCAGCATGTAGGAACTCTTTAACATTTAGGTAGTTTTAAACACAATTTTGAAAGACTTCTAAGACTTCTTCTTTTGTTGACAGCCAAATTAGTAATGTAATAATAAAAAATGTATCAATCTCCTGCAAGGATAGTGTCAGTCTTATTGTAAACTTGTAATATATTTATCTCTGTATGTGACGAGCATTAAACTGCACACAACAGTGACTCAGTCAGGATTTATAAATGGCTCATATTTGGGTTATTAATTAGGTCGTTAACACTTCATAAACTATGATGAAGGGGACTGGGATGTGTTGCTTCTAAAAGAGTGAGTTTATATGTCTGTATTATTTGTTCTACACTCAAAAACATTCCTTTTTTACCATTTATAAATAGCAACATGTTAATAAGATTAATGGTAATCAGGACAAGAGTAACTGCCAAATAGTCAGACAATCAGGGTATGGAAACACTTTGGACTTATAATGTATATACTTGTTTATTAAATAAGCAATTTAAATTTACCAAATAAATAAATGAGTAATTATAAATCCTTTATGTTTTTCTCTGTCAAACACAGGACACTTTCACTTTTATTATATGTCGTGCATGAAAGTCCCAGTGATTCAATTTGTACAGTACTGACTCAAAACCTTTATTTAATGACCTCTTATTAATTACACCACTGCCTCTACTGCCAATGTATAACTGTCAGTGAACTATTTCCCCCCCACACACTTTTAAATATTACCTTTCCAAAGCAATCACAAGCTCATCAGGGTCTACAGCTGGGGGATAAATGACATTTCCTCAATTTCAAAAAAAACAACAAAAAACCCTGCTGACAGACACCCGCGTCAGCATTAATGCACTGACACAGACGTGCAGAGGAGAACGTTTGCACTGAACCAATTACCCCCCCCCCCACTCATTCTGTCCTTTAAACAGTTCATAATCAGGTATAACACACTACTGCCCCCATGTGGTGGAGAGTGAGTGTGCAGCATTCCTATTTGTTCAGCCTTGACTGTTGCTCAAGTGCCTGTTTGACATTTTGTTGCCCCAGGAACAACAACACGCTGACCCCGCTGCCAGAGCAAATGTGACACTGGTTTGAGCACAGCAGGTCCAGGCAGAGTCCGTATTCTCCCAACTATGTTCTCTGCTTAAAGGAATACTTCACCCATTTGCATTTAGCTTTGTATTGCTAGAATAGAAAGTATTTTTCACTGGTGGACACCTAACAAGAGAAGAATGAAGATATTTCTCAACTCAGGGGAAACTGAGGTTGGGAAGCACAATTATTCAAAAATACTAGCCCTATTCTAGTAATACAAAGCTAAATGCAAATGCTAATCGGTGAAGTATTCCTTTAAACCTTTCACAGGCCAATTGAAACCAGACAAGTTACTTATGTTTAGTAATCCTTTCCATTGTTGTTAGTGTGGTTACTGGTAGTTTCTTGGGAGTGGGGCAATGACCGTTGTTGGTTTTTCTCTGAGGCCTGGAGAGGATGTGAGAGATTTCCTGTGTGGACTCTGAAATGCCGTCCCTCAGACAAGATGGTCCCTATTTTACATCAGCATGTATCAAGAGACACCACTTCCCACGCAACAGTGTCGTGTCTTCTCTCTTTTTCTCTCGCTCGCTTTTAAAAATAGCTTTTAATATCATTTTTGAACATCCTGTGAGGATTCTGAATTCCCCATTTTAGGGGAAAGTTGTTTTTCTTTTTCTTTTTTGCCTCTTTGAGGTCAAAAACAGACATAAGACAAGTTATGTAAGACAAAAGAACAGCCGCAGTGTGTGTCCTTGTTTGTACAGCTGACTGTGGACGTTAAAGCTGCAGTGTGTAACTTCTGGTGTCATTTGTTCTTATTTTGCATCTATATGATGCACAGATCATACACAGAAACAGTGTAACATTATTTGTATGCTTTGTGTGTAGGATAAAGCGGTAGAAGATGGATGTGTGCTTCGTCTATCTGAAAACAGGCTTCGTCAAAAAATGCTATTCGACCTGACTGAGGAGGCGTTTGTGAGTATACAGCAGCAGTGCAGGGTTGGGTGGGGACAAGAAGCATTTTAAAGAGTGGAGCTTGTACGTTTAGGGAGCATTCACACCAGCCCTTCTTAATCGAACCCTAGTTTGTTTGCTCGGAAAGTCTGGTTCTTTTGGGGAGGTGCGAATGCGCAACCCAACTCTTGATCCGCATCAAAGAAGCGAAATGTGGTGTGCCTTCAAACGTAGGAAGCAGACTACAGCGCAGGGCATTGTGGGTAAACACAACCAAAACATACGTGCATACGAACTAATTAGCAGGTTAGCGGGGTCTCCTTCAGCAATTCTTGATGCAGCGCCGCCTCAGGTGAGGAGGGGAATACATTATTCATAAGATTCTGTTCATTTAACTGAACAGTGCAGTGTGAAAGCAAACTCGGACCGGCTGAATGTTGTGTAGTGGAGTGAATACATGTATCCTTCTTGCATGTGTATTCACACAGTCATCTCTTTTAACAGTCCTTCCTTGGGTATCATGGTATCACGTACGCATGCACAGACCTGTGCTACATAGTGCAAATGAATGGGTTTATGTTATTGCTTCTGCTTGACTGGGTTGGTTTGCCATGTGATATTTTTTTCTTCTAAGTCTGAGAATTAAGAGAGGGAAAGAGAAAGAGAGAGAGCGCAGTATTCATCCCCTGTACTTTTCCTTTTGTTCTTTCACTGTTTGTGGAATACATGAGTGTTCCAGAGCCAGCTGGCAGGAAGCTGAAAAGTACAGAATGTACAAATACCATATGCCAGTTAGGACAATGTAAATACGTACAGACTTCAGTATTCACCGTCAGGTCTCTGTGGTGATGTTAATCCACACTCGTTTACAGTATTTTTGGCTTTGGCTCTGTCACTGTGTGCAGAACCAACAAGTGCCACCCTCGTCAGATTGCAAACATTATTAGACTTCATCCTTGGGTTAATTGCGGTGGCTGCGTTCCAACAAGACGAGTGATTTCATGGACATTTAGAGTCTGGAAATTGGTTGAAAAACTGAACCGCACAGAGGATTTATGTCTGCTTTTCAACCTTGATCGTTCTTTTCGTCCACACAGGAAATCCAGACTGACACAACTGAGGTGAAATGAAGCCCCAACGTGACTTTGAGGTTGTTTTTTTTTATTCATGCTGTACACCAGACAGCACAGACTGTACCAAACAGCTGATGCTTCAAGTACTAATGCCATATTTTGAGACATTTTTCCACTCAGTGGAAAATGTGCTTTCTTGCAGAGTTGATGAGAAGATTGACATTTAAAAATACACAACTACAGCCAGGACAGAGACGCTTATTTAGCACGAGCAGGGAAAATAGGAAAACAGTATGTCATTTTGACATACAAAGTAAATATAGCGTGCTACGTAGGGGGATGAGGTGCTGAAGGGGAGCATGTTATCTAATGAATAATTGTCAACAGTGCATTTATCAGCACACAAAATAGGATTATGCTCATTAAAGTGCATACATGCGCCAAGGCCAAATAAACCTAAATATTTTACATTTTGAGAATAAAGATCCATTTATTATTCTGTAAAATAAATAAATGAATGCCTGTGTCCTCCTCTGTAACTGGATCTGCAGCTAAATGGTTGGCTCACTTGTTTCAGACAACGGTTGATTAACAACTCAAAGGCATGTGTTGATGTTTTAGAGCCTGATTCACTGAATAAGTGTTTGCGCAGAGAAAATTCCCCCTGAAGGCCAAAACTATTTACCATGTTCAAGGATGAATTCCGTGCTAAAGCAGTGGCAGTAAAAACAGTACAAATAAACTCATAAACACATGTTTATATTGTCAGGGGGGGATTCGGCGCAGCTGCATTTAATTTTCCCCGACTGAATAGATATAAAGAAGTTTCCCCATGGGACACAGTTTTGTCCCCAAAAATCAGCCCCTTGCACATGTGAACCCTCACATATCAATCCTGATTCCCATGAACTGATGAGAAACACTCAAGCACACAAACTATGTTTTCCTTAGAGAAAAGAGCTCTTCAGGTTGCTACGGATCAGTCATTGACCACAGTGATACCGATACATCTCCCCGTTAATTAGAATCAATGGGCGCAGACGTGAAAGTAGGTCAGATGGAGGAGGCACTCGAACTGAAGAGGGAACAGTGAAGGAGGCCTGTTCAGGGAAAGATGTGGGGATTGGCAGAGAGCCTCTTACTGTCAAGTGCTAAACAGCTGGTGGTTTGGAGAAGGAAAAGGAAAAAAGCCTTGAATTACAAAGTGTTCCTCCAGACAGGAGGAGTACTCACCTCTAACTGCACCACAGCAGCTGCATAGGTGCTCACATTTCTGCAGAAACGATCGAGTAATCTCTTATTTTATCTCTGTTTTCTGTTGCACCACAGAACATCTATACTGTACTTGTATTTTGTATTTGTTTGCAAAACTAACCCCCGTGCTGTGTGACAAAGCAGAGTTAAACATGTAACTGCAGTCAGAGGACGTTTACCTCAGTCCAAGCTCAAAAATATGGATCTTTTTGAGTACATTAAATAATACAAAAAAAACAAAGTATTTATAATATCTTTCGTGCAATCATTTTTTTTTTTTAGTCTGCTTTAAATTTAAATGAAGTGGGATAATCTGACAAGTCTCTGCGCAGTTGCCTATTAAACACAACAATAGCATATTTTTCTACTTTAGTTTAAGCTAATACAATAAAAAATCCTAACAATCCTTAAGATGCACCTGGATTGAAAATGCTGTTGTTGTCTATTGCTAACAAGGAGAAGGTCGGCTTTGGTGTTACTATGGATTCTGAGTTGTCATAACAAAATTAAAATGTTCCTTATTTATATTTCCCCCTGACTTTCTGTGGAGACGTTCAACACTGGCTTATATTCCAGGTCTAAACAAGCGCGGAGGTTTGTGGGACCTACTTCACATGAGACAGGATTAATGTGTTTGCCCCTGAAACGACACTGGAGTTTGTTCCTGTTGAATATTGACCCAGCTGTGAGTGGCACCGCCAAGCCCCTGTAATATTTCTGCAAATATGTGAAAATTCTTCCAGGACCATCATTTGAAACCTCTGAATCTTAAATTGAATGTGACACAGTCTGAGCCTTTCTTTAGTCGAGAAAACAAACCTGAACAAAAGGGGAACATAAAGCACAACCGTTGACCCAGATAATGTACTTTCCACATGGAATTATTGAATGCTCTCAGTAAGACGACTAATATGTACATTATATTTCACAATGCAGACAGTTGTGCAATATTTCAAAAGCAGTCATGAATGACCCGCTAGGTACACATTAGGTCATTATTACTGTTACTGTCTCTATGTATTTTAACTATTTATTTAACGTACATGACAATGTACATAAAATCTAATTCAGTCCATTCAGATTACTATGTCTCCCTGTGTTGAACAGGTGACCTTTCACTCTATGTCAGCTGGGATTAGTCCGAGTTCTCTTCGTGAACCTCATGTGGAGGATACAGTGGTAGAAGATGGATGGATGGGTGAGTTGTCTTCCATCTTTTTATTTTTGTAGGCACTGTATATTACATTTCAGGTACCAGGCTTTCTTCTCGGGTAGTACAACGGGCCCCGACATCCCTTGTGCTATTTGCTTTAATCTTTTAGCAAGGTTTTCTAGTTTTTTTTGCTGTAATTTACTTCATAATTGGGACATTTTATACTCAACAAAGATAATTTCCTTGTTAACAAGAGCAGGACTCTCAGTAAATAACTGCATATGAGCTCCCCCAGAAATGAACACCCAAAAAAAATCACCCGGCTTCCCAAAGTTACCCCAAAATAGTTCAGATGTGTTACCATGCTTTTGAGGTAATAGGTCAAACTCCCTTCATGTTGGTTCTCATCAAAAAGAAAACATGTCAGTCTTTTCATTTAACCTTAGTTAAACCCAACTCTTTAACCCGCTGAGTGGAATGTTAAGGTTTTTTTTTTTTCCAGTGTGAAACTGTGAGGAAATAGTTTTTGTCTCAGGTGAAGTTAAACCCGGTGCTGCCTCTCATTTAAAAATGATAGGCGTCACGGATCATGGTCATAAAACAAGTCTGCTCACATCAGATTTGCCCTCAGTGCCACGCGAACACTCCAGAACAGCACCAACAGTGTAGTCAGTTCACGAGGTTTGTTGTGACAGATTCTGCCCCGTTCCCTCAACACTGTTCCTCCACAACAAGCTTCGTTATTATCAACAGCCATGCGCCTGACTCCGCCCCTCGCGTTTCCTCCCCATCTGCCTTTGCACCTGCCTTTTATGCTGTGACATTGTTGTGCAGGGAACTGTGGTCAGAGATACTGTATAAATGACATGCGTTGTGGGAGACTGAGGCTTCAAAAAATAAATTTCCACTTGTTTTTCTGACCTTCACATGGTGAAGTCTCACCCCATTTGCACTTTTGCTAACATAAAAGCTGTCTTTTTGTGTGTGTCATTGTTCAAGCTGCCTTCTCTTTATTTTACCCTTTCTGGTCCTCTGGTTAGATTGATGTCTTTTTGTCTTTATTATACATCCATCCATCTTTTACTGCTTTATCCTCCACAGGAGGGTCGTAGGGCGATAGGCGGGGTACACCCTGGACAGTCAATCAAGAGTGTGCAATTAACATAATCTGCATGTTTTTGGACTGTGGGAGGAGTGCGGCACACACATGCAAACTCTACACAGAAAGGCCCTCCGTTGAACCAGGATTCCAACTGGTGACCTTCTTGCTGTGAGGCAACAATGCTCGTCACTGTTTCTCCATGTAAAAGGATTGATATATTGTGTTGCCTGAGGACTTTTCCATGCTGCACACGGGGAGTAATTGAAACACAGAAACACATTGCCTTGCCCGCCCCTGTGCTGCTGCTGTATACACACTCCGGCAGGTTTGATAGTTTTGCTTGACAGAGCCCGTTTTCAGCGTAAGGACACAGTATACAAATAATGTTACATGGTTTCTTTTCATGGAGACCAATCAGAGGTAGAATTATAACAAAGATCACCAGAAGTTACCCACTGCAGCTTTAAATATGCAAGAATCTCTCTCGTTTGAATTTATTTGAAGTGCACACACAATTAGCACGCTTTGAGTGAGGGATGTGCTGTGCATTCATTCTTCTTTCATTCTTTAACCTTTTATTTCAGGCTCTGTATCTGCGCTCATTACTGTGAGCTGTAGAGAGAGCCTGATTAGAAGAGTCTCACAGTCTTCAGCCTCATCATCTGCAGCTAAAGGCAGGAAAACAAAGACAGAGTCTGTTGAGAAAACGGGTGCACTAAAGTTCAGTGGTCTGTAAGGTTAGAGACTGTAAGAGAGAGAGGGAGGACAGAAAGCGAGGGGCATGGAATGTCTTCTAGTTACCTCTGGGGTGATTGTTTTTCTTTGCATCCCCTTTTCGCCTCCTATGGGCCCTATTAGTAAAGTTGAGGGCTGTGACCCCGGCCATAACTGGGATCAGAGTTTGTAAATCAGAGGCCTCTCTTCCCAGCTGGAGGCAACACGACCTCCCGGCTGCACATCCTGTTAACCAGCACGGAACACGCAAAGCCCAAAGCTCTTCTGCCAAGTTCCTCTAGCTCCAGAGAGCCTCTTCACAACAAGATTGGTCTTTGGTTTGAACTCATTTGTCACAGGAATTATAAACTGCACGGCAACTAAATCAGGGCTCCTCAATCCTGGTCCTCGAGACCCACTGCCCTGCCCCGCTCCAACACACCTGATTCTCATAAATGGGTCGTTATGAGGCTTCTGCAGTGCTCGCTGATGAGCTGAGTGAATCAGGTGTGTTGGAGCAGGACATGCGGGACATGCAGGGCAGTGGGTCCCCAGAAAAAGATCTAAATATTCATGTTCAAAAGGGAATTTGTTTGTTAGACCGAATATATATTAAAAAATAGTTCTGGTATTTTTGTAAAAGTCAATCAGGTAGTAAGAATATATTTCCGCCCATACACCAGGTTGTGATTGTGGTGGTTGCAAAAACAACTCAGTTTAAATGGAAGTCGAAGATTTATAACATGTAACATGTAACATGTTTCAGGTCTTCTTCAACATGCGGAAAATAGATAATAATCCTGCATTAGGCTGGAGACCTGCAGGTCCTCCTGTGATGTCAACATAATGGATGGATGGATGATTGTTTTTTATCTGCTCCTGGTCTCTCTCTCGCTCTTCTTTCTCTACCTCACCTCCCTCTTGTCCTTTCTCTCCTCCTCCTCTCCTCTCTCCCTCATTTTTCTTTTCACCCCAACCAGTCGAGGCAGATGTCTGCACATCTTTGAGTCTGCTTTTGTCTGAGATTTCTTCCTGTGAAAGGGTATTATTGTAAAGGCTTTTGCCTTATACTATGTACCTTGCCTTGAGATAATGAATGTTGTGAGTTGGCACTATATAAATACAATATAATAGCAAACAAGAGTTTGCTATATACACCTTTGCTTCTCAGAGCTCAGTGGCTATAACTCTGATCACTATTTGACCCCTTTTTACTGAGCTGAAACTCATGGGTGTGTGATATTTAATGCCTTAAGGCCTTTTAACTTCAACACCAATAGTGTGTGCCTTGACTTGGTTTCCCTTTATTGTTGCCATTTACGTAATATAAATAGATCCTGACCAAGGAACACACTCAGCACTATCCATCCATTTTCTACCACATTATCCTCGGCATCAGGGTTATTTGGGAGCTAGAGCCAGTCCCAGCTGACTTAGGGTGAAAGATAGAATACACACCATTCAAAGCTGATCTATTTTTGAACTGTATAAGTAAGTTTGAAATACAGTGATCAGGCGTTAAAGAACATTGTTTCAGGATTTAAATGTGGGCCAGTGTTAGCTGCTTTGTGAGTTCAGGTGAAGTCTACTACTGTAATCCTGTATGAACTCTGGGATGGTTTCATAACTTACAGTGTGATTATGACTAAACAAATGTGGTGTTATTTTGGGACGTAGCAACACATTTTACATCGGCAGAGTAATAATAATAACAACAGGAGCTACATTCCTTCATCACATGGACGTGCCCACAGTTGCTGTTTTCGACAAGCTGTGTACCTTTGTGGCATGCAGACGATCAGGGAGTGGCCTTGGGGTGGAAGGAGAGGGGGAAGAGAGGGAGACATTGTAAAAAACAACTGTCAGATAAAAATGTTTAAATATACTGTTTATCAGCTACACAGATAACAGCAAGCTTCAACAAGAACAGATACTTAAGTGTTAGGATCTGCAGTGGACTCATTCCCAATCATTAACACCTAAAGTGAATTAGATAAGGCTTCTGAACACTCAGAGAGAATGGAGATTTTGGAAACGGACTCATAAAGACACAATTTAGTCAGCTAGGTTATTTAAATCTAACTTCTGTAACTTGTGTAATTTGTTTGTATGCAAAATATATAGTTGGACCACTTTTTAGCACCTGTACAGGGATTTATTTAAAAAATACTAACTGGGTAACACTGAGTGGCTCGTGTTAAATTGATCTTTAAATTGAACTAAGTGATACTACCATCTGCTGGACAGTACATAAAATGCACATGCTTATTTTGGGGTAAAGAAATTCAGTTGATAGTCCTTAATTAAAACTTAACATCTAAGTTAAGCGCACTATGACATCAAGTGAGCCTGGACATCTTATAAGACTAGTCAACAGACTAGGCCACTATAAGCTCATCTTTGTGACTTTGCCAGTTTAAAAATAACCCACTCTAGTTTCATTGGGCACAGAAATTGGGGTCTATTATTAATACTAGTAATGTTTACAGGAAAGCTATAAAACAAACATGAATGTTGTTACTGGTACTTTTACAGGAGCATTAACTTTGATTTCTTCTTTTTCCAGGTATAACAGCATATGATTCTGGATTGCAGTTCCTCTAAAAATATACGCTTATTTAGCTACAGCAGTACACAAACTCAAATCTAATCTGAGGTCTACTTCACACCCTAGATAGAAAATTACAAATCTGCAGAAATATGGGTCATCTACCACAACCTCTGACAGGATAACACAATGACCATCCATTTAAAGACAACACAGACTGTTGTAAAGTCAAGAAATACCTCAAATGGTACTAGACTATAAAATAAACAAGACATTTTGCTTTCATCTCAATAACCAAATTTATTTCAAAACAAAGAGAATGTGAGGGATGCCCGCCATTGAGAGGGAAAGTGATGCCATCTTCTCCACAGCACTGGGCTGGCACCTCACAGCTTCAGCGGGAACTGTCAAGACAAGGTTAGGTCAGTCCATGTCAGAACTAACAACATCTAGCATTAACAATGAAGACGTGTTTCCAAATGTTTAATGCAAACAGGAAGCAGAATGGAATCTAGCAATTGACTGTAAAGTATAATTTAATACTGTGAATCTTTGCATCTACAGAACTGTACACTGACATTTGTCATGGGCACCGTCACATTTCAACTAGTTGTGTGGAGCGTTAACAGTGGTTTGAATGTGATGGACATTTGTTTATATTTAAATGTTACACACTAAAGTTTTAAATTAGCAGTAAGCAAAAGTATAATTGGATAAATATGAACTCCTGGACATACATAAGCAATAATCACATCTTGTGAAGCTCTGTTGATTGTTGTAGACATTTTGACAAGGTCATTATTCAAATACTAAAAAGGCTGTGATGCATTCCCCTTTTATTATTTATACATAATTAATTCCAAAGCAACTACTTAACCAAGTCAAAAGGTGATCACATTTACTACAGTGTTGAACCATGTAACCATTTGCTGTATGAAGTGTGAAAATGTGCAGAAGAGCACACAGCTACATTCTCAAATTGCAGCTTGTCATTTTCAGATTAAAAAGGTCTTGAACGACCATCTCCTCACCTATCGCAGCCTCCTAGCTTCTCTCTCAGACTCCAGAAGTGTCAGGACATCTCCTTCTCTGACTGGGCCCTTCACGTTCCTGATGATGGAGCGATTGCTATCATCCATGAACTCAACGCGGACCTGCAGACACACACACAAACTACTTTATCACGGTAAACACAACAATTTTGACTAGATAAAATTACACAAGATTATCCGTGAGTGTACTGATGAAGCAAAAACTTTACTTGTACTGTTGAGACTCAGGACAAAATTTAGATTTAGTTTAAGTTTATGAAAATCATTTTTACATAGAAGACTCAACAACCTCTACCCTACTACATTTACCACCACAGAACTAGTTTGTTTATACGCTGTGCAACAACGAGGGCTTTTGATTGACAACGTTAGTTTAACTCAGTATGAAAGACTAATGAAACCCTGAAGGGATGACATCTCGATTTATGCATTTGTCACTTCAGTGTTGTTGTAATGTTCTGGTAATAATTTATAATCTCAAAAGTCATTTGTTCCTTCTGGTGTCATGTTGTTAAATGCAGAGCAAACTTCACTTGAAGTGTTGTGATTATGTGTTATGTGCAATGCACTTATGGGCTCTATTTATTGAATTTATTTATGCATTTGTGTGGTGGTTTTGGGCATTTAAAACTATCTTTTTGGCCTGGGCAGTTTTTATTCCCTGTATTCATAGTTATTTATTTTTTGAATCATATTTTTAGCCCAGTTCAGCCCCACATCTTTGCACCTTACATTGTGTTTTTGATATAGTATTTACTAGTAGGGTTGAACAATTGACATTTTATCAAAATCACAATACAGTCTGTGGAAATTTTCAAATTGCAGGAGGCACAATAGCCAAAACGTGTGAAAAATTACTATTTTAAATTAAATATTGTCCAGACTTATACATATCATATAATATAGACTGTAGAAAACATCTTTGTTTCTCACAAAAATCTGTACGTGTATCAAAAAAACTATTTCAAGATCTGGGTAAAAACGTTAAAGGATTGTTAAAAACATGGTATATAATTGTATTATAGGGACTAGGACAAAGATCGGACAGGTTAACAAAAAAAATATATACATAATATACATGCTGAGCATCATTTGCCAATTAAATTCAAGCAAATGACATGCAACAAAAATGACATGAAATGCCACTGAAATCGAGATTTTACTACAGTTTCCCTTTCAATTTATGTACCCCAATTTTTCTTTTTAATTACATAGTTTAATGTTTTGGCTTTTACTTCGCACACAGTAGACGTACGTTAATTGCATTTAGGACATTCACAAATAATCGGGCTCTAAACATATATCATAGAAAGTATTAATAGCAGAACTGCAACGTTAAACAAACAAAACGTTCCATGAATGAATGTTCACTATCTGATAGCATGCTAGCATACCTGTGTACATTGTCCCTGGGAACCAGTTCTTCCGAGCACCTTAGTGACCTGGGAAAAAAAAAAGAACTTAAATTAACATTTTCATATTTGAACGTAAATGTTCGGGGCTAAAACACAAGTCCGCGGTCGATGTGAATCGGGCTCACGGTGACGGGCAGGCCTCCATGTTTGAATCACACGGGCTGAGCTGCCGGACGCTAATCGTTGCTTAAATGTTCATGTATCTTCAAAGTTTTGACATCGTTTGAGACCTAAGTAGTTCATTAAACCGCCTGTATGTCGGGTTCCGTTTATTAACTCAATATTAAGACATTTTCTTACTCTGGCGAGCTTGATCGGCTGCACGCGGCTGGCGTCCATGTTGTCAGGTTAGACCGGAAAGGACGTCACGTGGTGCAGCGGCGGAGTATATCCTCTTCGTTATTTTTATTTTTTTTTTACATATTTGAAACCTTTCTTAAATAATAAATATATTATAGCGATTCAAATCTCCCAAAATATGTTGATATTATTTACAAAAAACCCCACAAACATCTAAAAAATATTTAATTTGATCTTTTAAATCCTACTTCCGTTTCCTTTAGACTGGGAAATACCAATGACACAGTCACTGGGGAACGCAACGTGGACCATACCACTTTATTTCTCCTTCTTTTGTCTCTTCTTTGTATTTGTGTTTAACATTTAAACCCAATTTAGCTCAATTCAACCTTATCATTAGAAGTAAAAGACACAGATGTTTACGTAGGATAAACCCCACATTATACATGCAAAAACAAATGTTTTGTGCCATATATTAATTTCTTACAATGACTAACATGTCTATAGGCCATTCGTCATTGGCTGAAGTATACACTTCATTTACTGGGATACTTACAACAAACCACAGAGTCCATCTACCTACCTATAATTTTAATAAACTAGAAAATAGAAAAGAAAATACAGTAGGCTGCACTGTATGGAAGTATAAGCATGCTTTCCTCTTCAACCAATTATCAAATACTTATCCTCT